>NC_133819.1:78031507-78752132 GCF_047830755.1 Zonotrichia albicollis
CGACACATTCTGTGATACTCAGGCTTTCCATGAGTCTTAAGAGTGCAAACAGTAGGATGGAGGGGCCGTGAAATAAAATGTTCTAATATAGTCAATCCAATAGTTTCATGGAATCTTCTAACAAAACAGGTCATATCTAATTTCGAAAAAGTTGAACTTTATTGACTTGTTTACTAAAATTGTCATTAGTCTTACCTAAAACAAATCTTTCTTCAAATATAAACTAGTCAATCCACTTGACAAAGGCTGTAAAAGTCACCCAGGGACTAAGATGCTCACACACTCCATATCGAACTATTTCTAGCATTTCAAGTGCCATAGCGCACATACTCTGTGCTGTCATTTTAATATGAATATATAACAGTTCTTGTCAAACTAGAAAATATTTGAAGAGCAGGAACCATCTTTTTTGGTATTGCAGAGTAGTGCAAACATTTTCAGTGGGTTCCTTTAAGCAAAAACATAGTACAAGCCATAGCATCAGGGGATTTTTACACTATTAATAACTATTCACAGAAAAAATTCCCCACCTGAAACAAAAGCAGTCTTTTAAACTAAAGAAGAAAAAGGAAAATTGTGAAACTGTATGTGAAAGTGTAAACATTTTAAGAGAAATTAGGCTTCGTATTTCCCTATTCACATTTCTATTTTGAGTGATTTCAAAATATCACTTTCAGTTAGTACATCAAAATTTTAAACATTTTTTTCTTTTAGCACCTTGTTACCTTTTTCCCAACTTGGAAATGAAACTCAAGATAATTTTAGTAAGGAGTTAATATAAAAATGGGGTTGTTCATTTGAAAACTTTCAGGGACAGTTATGGAAAGATGTCCACAAAAGCCCACCCCTTCCAGGGAATATATCTTTATAGCTTTTAAGAAATTAGCATAATTGACAAAAAGCCCCAGTTAGGAGGACAAATGGTGATGCAATTCCTCCTCCAGGTGTAGCTCCTTCCCTGGAGCCCCCCCTCAGCACCAGCTGTACTTTGTCCATGAAATGTACCTTGAAGAGCTGTTCTTGGCCTTGGTTCCCAGGAAGAACCAAGATAGTACCGGGGCCTTGTATACCCTGGGTGTTGGAGCTCTGGAATTTGCTAAGTTTTTCTGCCTAGGGAAAGACCATGGAAAATTACTGAGAAAGATAGTCAGTAATACAATAGGCTAAAGAGCTACACACATATGTGTGAAGAATACAGACAACATATAAAAAAAACCAAAACCGAACAGCATCAGTCTCTATGCGGAATGCTAAATCTAGAAATTACCTTACTCAAAATATTTCAATGTTCTATGGTAGAGGTTAGCATGCTCCTATTCCCTGAGTCAAGATAATTTGAAAATAATCACCACATTCTTTTCCTCCTCCCTTGGCATCTGTTCAAGGCCACTCATAATAAGTTGCATGAGGATTTGGCTTGGCACCATAGAGCCAATTGAAGATTCTGGTTAGTTGCTCTATCTAATTGGGAGATTTACCCAAATATTGTGATGTTTTATCAAAATTATTAACCCGCTTAATCCTTGGAATTTCAAAAATTAATCTTTGACTTTCAAGGTCAATATGAATGAAAGACTGGGGTTTCTTTGACTGCCAATATGCATATACAATTTATTTTTAATGAGCTCAATTTCTTCCTTAAGCAAGAGAGGAATATAAATAAAAGTAATTTACTGATTTTATTTACCTTCATAATTTTGTCCATTCTAATTTCAACTTGATGTACCTTATGTATGTATGTTTAAATAAATACACCAATGGGCAGAAACCCTTATGAAAAGAATTAAAGAAGATATACTATCCTTCATCAGCCAAGAACCTAATGTGCCATTTTTAGTGTTAAGTTTTACATGTGCATGACAAAAGCTGCAGTTTATGGAATGGAAACCTCAGCACTTTATGGACTTTCTGACTTCCCATTACGAAGAGACATAGTGATGAAGACAGAAGGTTTTAGCAAGCAAATGGACAAATTAAAACATCATCAGCCAGCTTCCAATTATGCTAAGGCTTGGACACAGAAAACTACTGCTGGCTCCCTCTCACCTTTCAAATTGAACCACAATCATCTGACTTTGGAATCTGAATTGGATAACAGAAAGACAAGGGTCCAGAAATTCAGCTAAAATAACCCTGAGTTTTAACAGGCCGAACTTCTTTTTTTGGGTTGCACACCATATGTTCTCTTGAATTATAAACTGAATACTTTCTTATGAGTGTAGTATAGCAGTGTAAACAAATGTTGGAAACAATACCCTTAACAGTTCTAATATTGGGAAGGGGAATAATTATGAGGTGCCACATGACCAATAGATATGTAGGGACAACGTGAGTGACCACTCAGATTAAGTCTGATCTAGATGATATAAAACATAACTTAGACAAAACAAAGATATAAGACAAAGACCACTGGGACTAGATTAATTTTTTAGTTCAGAGTGCTCATGGATTTAAATAAGTCACCTAATTTCTTCATGAAATTCAGGCTGTCCTGGATAAAAAGGGTTTATAATTCTGTCTCTTTTCATGAAGAGCTTTGAAATAAGTCAGATGTAGAAAACCTCTACATTCTATAACTTAAATGCTTTTTTTTCCATGATTTTGATCACTTCCCTGACTTCACTTTTAGCTAATCAGAATATTCTGCAGCAAGAAGCTGCACAGTTTCTTTAAACATTTTGTAAAGAAACACTTATTTTCTCTGGTATGTATGTTTCTCCTCCTTTTTCTAAGATTCACTTACTGTCATACTCAAAGTCACAATGGGGTTGGGATTTTTTTAAACAAGATACATAGATGGAGATGTATTGTCTCCAAACATGAAGCAGATGGTCAGTAAAGAGGAAAATCTCTTTTGCATCAGGATGGAAGCAGATTGTTTTAGTAAATGCATGAGAAATTTGCTGCCACTGAAGTCTGTCTCATGGGCTCTGCTGCATGAGAACAGAACTCCAAGTTATTTGAGACCTACTGAAACTATCATAGGAAGAAATAACTATTGTCACATGGTTTTTATATCAAACTACTTATTGTGAGTAGTTAATTCATTAGATTAGCTGTGCCATAAGTAAGATTTCATTTGCTTTGGTGAAACTATGGGTACAAACTATCCAACATCCAGATTTTATTCCTCCTGCCCCATTGCACCTGATATACCCAAAATCTGACAGCTTATCCCTATATCACACAACCCTCCAGCCACATGATGTTTCAGTCTTCACATTCATACACACTCAAATTTGTATATTTAGTGTCCTCCAAAACTAAAGATCTTCAATCTGGATTTCACCAAGAGAATTTTCCTCTGGCTCAGAGTAAACTTGTACTGAAGCAAATCTAGGAATTCATACAACATAGCAATTATTGTAATTTCAGGAATGTGCACATTGTGGAATAAGGCTATAGTTCTGGACTTAGATTGGTACTTAAAAATTATGACCTTAAGGTTTATTTGACATGTAATATATTAGCAAAGATCAGCTTAAGACAGAGCATGTATGACTTCAGAATTTCCTACTATACCCATTTCTTGAAGTGTTCTTGTAAAATAACCAAACAACCATGCTCTTTTCATTCTATTTTCTTTTTTTTTTTAATGAAATTAATGATATGGTATCAGTAAGAGACAAGATGGGTACCTGATTTAAACTGACTTACTGCAATTTACGCAAGACATAAAAAATAAAATACAGAAGAATTTTTGATCTGGCAATATCAGATAAAAATCCAAAGACATCAGGAATTAATATCTAGATGATAGTTTCAGTGTCTACACTGCAGAAAGCTGCCCAAACTACTTTTTGAGACAAATGTCTCATAACATATTCAGTCAGACCAAGAAAACATCCCAAACAGATTAATTACTTTTAAATTATTTGTATATGCAGATCCTATAAAGAGAATCCGGACATTTCAGTTATGAATATCTATGCTGCACCTCACTGAAGTTCCTGCATCTTCCTTGGAAGGGAAACATGGCAAAACTAACCCTCTAACAAACCTGATATCCACAAGAACAATTAGAATTTGAAGTCAGATCATTGGGAAGAGTAGGATACCAACAGCATGATTTATTTGTGTTGCTGGTAGATAGCTACAGACTGAAATTATGATTTCCTGTGCTGAATACACTGGTAATATTATTCTTCATTCTTCCCTAACTTCCAAAAGTAGTGTCCTTGTATAGGCAAAGTGTACCTCTGATGCCTCTGACTCCAAAAACCTACTGCTAGTATGGTTGATTCGCTCACAGCCCAAGAGTTCACAGTCCTTAATACAGGTTGGTGCCAATAATCACTGGCAATAACATTTGCCATGTCTCCTGACTAGCAAAGTTCTGTTCCATTGACCTCAGCAGCATTTACTGTATCAAGGGCACTTATTGTCCTTTGTTTCAACCCTTTGCCCTGACCCTTCCCTTGCTGGCAACAATGGAGCCTTTCCACCATGTCACATCCTTTTTCCCTTACTTTATATAGCCTGCAGTGGAGACTCTGGACAGTCACTCTGCAGGACTTTCTGTGCCAAAAGCCCAGCCTCAGGGTTGTGATTCCCAGTGTATAATCCCTTTATTCAGCTCAGAACCTGGGACCAGCAGAGCAGACATCCTCCTGTGTTTTTCTTTCATTCCTAGTCTCCCCTGCAACTGTATCTGGCTTTCTGCCCTTTCACAGAAAAACCTGCCAGAGACACCAAACTCAGAAAGATCTCAAAAAGAGAACTGGAAGCAGAGATCTCTGATCTCTTCAGACTATGAGCAGACACTGAAACTTTACTGCAGCAACCCTGGGCCTTTTACATGGTTCCCACTTCTCAGTTGACTTCAGGGCTGACACTTCTTTCTCTTGCTACGATTTGTTTCAACACTGTCAACACTTTTCCTGATTCCTCTCCATACCAATGTTTGCCCAGTTGGACTTGCATTCTGACAAAAAGATTAAAGCAGAAGCTGCTTCTACATTTTCCTCAGGTTTTCAATCTGAGGTTTCAAACCACATGCACAAACAAACATTAAATCATATTGATGTTTTTAATACTCCTGTTTCTACACACAATGACATTAAGTGCATTGTTGTACTTGTAAGTTATCCTAATTTTCAATTGAACTGGAACCCAACAAAAATATGGTAGAATTAATCAAATAAATCCTAGTAAAGTGATATAAATTACTACTTATAATTTACAATTTGTATGCAGTCAACAAGGAAAATTAATAATTATTTATTAAATTTGATTAGATGCCTCATAGATGTAATTAAAGGTAAGTGTTTTGGATTTTAAATTTGTACTCATGTTAATTTTAAGAATCATCTATCAAGGAGGATATAAGTTGGCCTGTGAACTTTGAATATTCTCCAGGGTCTTCCTGAAGATAGGAAATTTTGCTTGAGATTGTGGCACAGATCACCTCCGCCATCTGTTTTACAGTAAATGGACATACATACTTAATTTGGGTGTTAAAAAAAAAAAATTCTTTGTGAATTAAGCTCAGCATGCAACTCAGCCCCACAGGGCTTCTCACTCATTTCCCACAGTGGCATTGGAGATAAGGGGAAGGATAGCAATGAGAAAATTTATGGATTGAGACAAAGACACTTTAGTAGGGAAAGCAAAAGCTGTGCACAAACCAAGCAAAATGAGACAATCATCCAGCACTTCCCATTGGCAGGTAGGTGTTCAGCTATCCCAAGGAACGTCAGGCTTCATCAAGCCGAGCAGTTACTTGGGAAGTCTAACACCATCACTCAGAAGGGGACACAGCTGGGACAGCAGACCTGAGCTGATCCAAAGGATATTCCATGCTATATGACATCATAGGCAGCACATGCAGCTGAGGCAACATTCTAAGTCCTTGTACATCCCCAGAATACTTGCTGGTGGGATGGGGGGAGATGGAGGAAAGCACTTCAGCAATGCCTAAAACTTCCCTGTATTATTAAAGCTGCTTTGATCACAAATCCAAAACACAGCACCATATGAGCTACTATGAAAGAACATTTACTCTTATCACAGCCATAAACCAGCAGAGCATTTAACCAAGTTATTTTACCTAGAATTATTCAGGACTTGCAGCAGACCTGGGCTTTTTTTGAACAGTCTCCAGAACCCTGTCTGGATAACTTTGGCATCTCATATGATGCCAGGTATCTGTAACCAGGCAATAAATAAGTTACAGGCACTTAATCATTACAGTTTACAGCACAGCACTCTATCTAGCTCATGTGATTTGATTTTTAAGAACCACTGAATACATGCCTAGCATAAGTGCTTATGAAAATCAGCATGAGTCCTATCCTACAAATGTAACAGCCTTTTCCAGACTGAAAGTGTAGCTTCAACAGTTTATTAAAAAAATTGCATGCACTTTACTCCCTGGTTCAAAGAGTACTAACATTTTTGCAAGTGCTTTTAATTATGAGATTTTTGTAAACAGTGACTTTAAAAATGTAATGTGAAATTTGCCCAACTTGATGAAAGCAATTAAAAAAATCCCTTGTAGCAGTCATCAGCTTAGGTTTTTAATTGTGTAGAAAGCTTCTTTTCTACACAGATAATTATACAGAGCTACTTTGAAAAAATAGTAATGGAATTGAAAACCTACTTCAGATCTGCAACCAAATTTTGCAGTGTTCTAAGTCATGCCACTGTAAAGCTCTGAACAGAATTAGCAGCCTTACTCTCTCATGCCTAGCTTATCACATCTATATAATGGGAAATTGATAGTGTCAACAGAACGGCAATTAATGCCTATACTCATGTTGGAACACAAAGCAATGGATTTACTTCAGGACAGCACTGAAAGTCCAAACTAGCATGCAGAAACCATGCCTACATGTTGGCACTATTTCTGGAATTTAATGTGACATCCATACCATTGCCCTGAACTCTATGGATGAAGCAATGCACTCACCAGTGGTTCAGACAGCTGTATGCCATACTCAGTTCTTCACCTATACCCGGGTTATCAAAACAGGGTTGATCAGCACAGCTAGGTTAACTGGAAATACTGACTGATGCAGTGAAAAACTAGAACAGATATCACCAAACTGTTATGATTTAGAGTGACACACCACTTTATGTCAAAATGTACATGTGTGTGTAAAAGTGTACATACAGCTAAACTATAGATCAAAGTACAAAGTTCTATGAACAACACTCACAGCCATGATCATAAAAGCTTGTCATAAGAAGTTACCTTAGCTCAGTCCAGATTTTATACAAATTTCCTTGAACTAACTGCCACAGAAACAAAAAGTTTCAGTGTATGGCAGAGAACATCATTGGTCCGCATGCCAAGTCAACCTGCTTACCTTAGATAATAACATTCAATCATTCAGAGATGGCATTCAGATCCCATCCCTGGAGTACACAAGCTGTGAACCAGTTTGATGTCATGCACAAACTTGATAAAGGTGAATTTTCTCCCCTTGTCTAGAGTGTTGATGAAAACATGAAACAAGATAGCCCTCAAGTTAAAACTCAGAGGAGCTCCACTTGCAACTAACCTCCAGGTAGAATACACACTGTTAACCCCTTTCCTTTAGATTCATCCACAGAGCCAGCACTCTACCAAGCTACTAATCCACCCTTCTACACTGTAACATCCCTCTCTGAAACACAGAGATGCTCTGATGCTCTGATGGACAAGGTTAAAAGCCTTTGCAGTCCTGGAAGAAAAAAAAAAACACTACTCTCTGATATCCATAAACTCATTTGCAAACACTAAACTTGTATTAAAAAGTAGTCAGGTTAGTGAAGATTTATTTACCCTTGGGAAACTCATGCATACCCACCACTTTCACATGGCCAGTATGTGTTTTATTCACATAATAGTTTTACAAGGGGTGAAGTGTGGTGGATCAGCCCCTCCCTGGAGTTCCACTGACGTTCCCACTCACTCTTTAAAACAAATGCAATGTCTCTCTTTCTGTTTCCAGTCATCAAGGGCTTCTCCTGGTTCCATGACCAGCTGTAGATGATAGCAAACAGCCTCACGATGACACAAGTTATGTCTGTGACTTTCTCATTAATAATAGTCTCAGGTCTTCTGCAGTCTCTCTGCCACACCAAAAACATGGACTTTAAATCTATGGCAAGCAGTAAATTTCTGTGATGGTATATCTGCTGAGCAGCTAAATGCTTCTGCTCCCATCAAAAGAGGATCTCCATCCTGGTGCTGATAGTCTATTAATGTCCAGCTCTCCCACAGATCCTCCTTAGGAGAGGTTGTTCCTTTGTATGGCTACTGTGGTGCAGTATCCATGTCTATAAGATCAAATCTGACATCAGAGAAGCCTTTCTCTTACTCCAGAAAATCAGCAGCTTCAAGCCTGTCTCATCTCGCAGATCTTCATCCATGAGTCACACAAACATAGCCTCTCTACATACCTTTCCTTCTCTAGGAAAAGATCTTCCCAGTGGGGGAAGAACTTAGGCTCTTCTGTCTGTAAAGTTGCTATGAAGCCTCAGTTAACCCTGGTTTTTCCTTTCTAATAGCACACAGCCTGCTCATCTGCCCCCTGTAATATTTCACAGAATCATATAGTCATTTAGATTAGAAATTACTTTTAAGATAGTCCTACTCTCAGTCTTTCAGGTAGTAGTAGAGAGCAATAAGGTCTTCCCTGAGACTCCTTCACTCCAGGATAAACAACTCCAGTTCTGTCTGCTGTTCCTGAAGAGATTTACCCCCTAGACCCTTCACAAGCTCCAATGCCCTTCTCTGGACACACTCCAGCACCTCAATGTCTTTCTTGCTGTGAGGGGCCCAGAACTGAACACAGGATTTGAAACGCCATCCTTACCAGTGTGATACAGGGGGAAAATCACTGCCCTGGTCCTACTGGCTACAGTACTGCTGATAGAGGCCAGGGTGCCTTTGGCCTTCTTGGCCACCTGGGCATGTTGGCTCATGTTCAGCTGGCTGTTGACCAGCACCTTCAAGTCTTTTTCTTGCTGGTCACCATTCCAGCCTCTCTTTCCCAAGTCTGTAGTATTGCTTGGGGTTGTCATGACCCAAGTGGGGGACAAATTTCACCCAACAATGCAGAGCTTTTACCACTACTCATTCCCTGCAAGTGAGACCGCTGTGTTCCACAGGCAGTCCTAGCTGCTCCAGATCCATGATACTCATCTGGGTCAGAGCCTCTGATGTGCCTAGGTATCATTCCCAGACAGGACACCATGCTCTCTGGAGCATCACCACCTGAGCTCCTACTTAGTCTGGAGCAGACTCCAGATGCTGCAGCCTGTTGTCTCTGGGTGTTTGTACCAGCCAGGTTGAGAGCCTCTACCTGCCATACACCTGTAGGCTCATTTTACACAGCAGCCCAACCATCAGAAAACAGCCGAAAAATCAAGGACTCGTCAATTATGAAAGGGATAACACCAATAAGAGATAAAAATCTGTCAGGTCCAAGTGATGGATTTGCACCTAGGTTGGAGCAATACTGTACATATTTACAGACTGGGAGAGGAGGGGCTGGAGGGCAGCCCTGCAGAAAGGGATCTGGGCATGCTGGTCAGCAGCAGTTCAGTGTGAGATAGCAGTGTGCTCTGTCAGTCCAGAAGGAAATTGCCATACGATAAACCACCACAGGGGGAACTTAAGATAAGCACGTCTCTCCTCCCACCTCACATTTACTGTTAAATAAAATCCATGTTATTGACTTAGGCATGTGGTCTCATTTGCACCTTAATTCAGGCAAAGGCATGTCTCACTAATCTAGTCATACGCACAGGAAGCATCCTACACTTTCTAAAGCAATGGTCAGCCTTTCTTTCAGTCAGCACTTGGAGTGAGTTAGAATTCAATAACATTTTCTGAATTCAAGTGTCTTGAGGTAACAGCTTACTGTTTTACCTACTTTCTTCAAAATAGTTCAGTTACACATTCTGCATTCACACGAACATTTTAGGTCCACTACTGGCAAGATATTGAACATTGCCTAAGGTCCCTGTTGAGCTCTGACCTTTCTAATTATTCATTCAAAAATGAATGCATCAAAATCTATAGCAAAGGTCTACTAAGGCAGACCCATAGGAAATCCAATCCATTTCTTTCTGTAAGGACTTCATGAGAGCTGTCAGATGGAACTGTAGATGCCGCTGGAATGTATGAAGCTTATGTGCCATTCAAAACTAAGATATAAATGCAGTTGTGCAGGTTTTGGAAGAGATAATTTTCTTCAGAAGTAGCTAATATGAGTCTGTGCTTTGGATTTGCGCTGGAAACAAGGTTAATAATGCACATATTTCCAATATTGTTGAGTAGCGTTTGCACAGAATCTTTTCTGCATCTTATGCTGCCCTGACAGTGAGGAGGTCAGGGGTGCCCAGGAAGTTGGGAGGAGACAAATCTGGGACACCTGAACTCAAGTGACCCAAGGGATATTCCATACTAAGTGGTATCATGCTCAGCATATAAATTTGGGGGAAGAAGAAGGAAAGGGGACAAGGAAAGGGGACATTTGAAGTGATGGCTTTTGCCCTCCCAAGTCACTGTTACACATGATGGAGCTCTGAAAACTTTTCTGGTTGAACACCTCCCTGCCCATGGGCAGTTGTGAAGGAATTCCTTGTTTTTTCTTGTTTTGCTTTGTTTGTGTGCGTGGCTTTTGCTTTACTTATTAAACTGTCATTATCTCAACTCACAAGTTCTCTCCCTTTTACCCTTTTGATGCTTTTCAGCATTCAACCCAGGGAGAACGAGCAAGTGTCTGTGTCAGGCTTCATTACTAGCTGCATTTAAAACACACAATAACTCTGTATCTATAAATAACTCAAAACAAACTCTCTTTTATTTCTAAAATGTACGCAATTATGTAATTCTCTTTTTTTTTTTTATATGTCATCTATGAGATTGTCTGTCTCTTTAAAACTGTAAACTCTCAGGGTAAGGCATGTCTCCAAGTATAACTAGATTAAATGACAGAATTTCCATCATTAGTTAAGACTTAGTCACTATCTTGACGGAACTAATTATGCATGCACACCCACAGTTACAAAGAATCAGTGCTTCATTGCCAAGAGTGGGATAGCCACCGACTTCAGTTACTTCAGCATAAAGTGCTCACTACACTAAAAATAGTTCATATTAAAAATATTTACTCCAATTTCCATCTTATAATGTAAATGTTCTGAGACATTCAGCTTGTTAACATTACGTTGTCACTGTAAGTAGTTCTCACTAACCAACACCATCTGCTTCTGCCCAAATATTTTCCTTCCATTCAGGCTAGTTGAAAGTAACAGTAAAAACAGTCTGGTAGGGAAAAGAAATTTGCTAAATGTGCTGATACATACATATATCAAGACAAGCCAGTTTTTAATACTGCTTTACTCCATAGCCAAAATTTAAGCTGTTGCTTTTGAAATTCAACAGAGGGAAAAGTGAAGAAGATCTTGTGAAGATCTGGAACAACAAAGGAAAAGGAATAATTTTCATTTACTGACATATAGAAGCATTAAGATTCTGATTCCAAGAACTTTAAAAGAAATCTTAGAGAAAGTAGAGAGTAATTACTACAGTAACTAGCAAACACTCGTAGGCTTCTTCTGTGTTAGCAACATTGTTCTGTGTTAGCAACATTCTGTTATGTTTCAGACCTTATCTTCCATGAATTGAAATGAAAGTAACATTCTTGAGTAATTTTTCTATTTATCCCAATGATGCTATTGATATTTTATAATTCTTTATAGAACATTATATTCTCATTTATTTAGAAATACTATTCCAAGTGATCCCTATTACTGTTCAGCTTTTGTTCCTGACCCCAACTATCTTCTCTTTTCTAGTCATTATTTTCATGAAATAATAGACAAAAAAACAACAACCAGAAGATTGTCTCCAGGAAGGCAAACTAGCTACGCTAGCATTTAAATCTACTTTTATTTGGCAGGGGAAGCATTTATAAATGCTTCTTTAAAACTATTTACATCAAGACTCTTAATATATCACTGAAGGAAGGACCAGAATCTCCCTTTGGAACCATATAGACCCCAATAAAGTCTTTTCACTTGGCTTTGTTATCTGTATAGATTTCTGATCTTGCATTCAGCCTAGAAGACAAATAGCCTCAGTAGCCAGCAGCTCTTTATATCAGTTGCTCTCTTAAAAAGTGTCTTTTCCAGCTGGAGCCAGGAAAATTCTTTCACCTGTAGTTTACTCAGAGGAACCTATGCAGAGGTAGATAATAGGAACAAATATAAAAAAATTATAGACACCTTATAGAAGAAAGTACGTGCTGTGACTAGACAATTTTTAGAGATATGGCTTGGTATTTATAGGCCAGATGGTGATGGAATGTTCTTCTTAAGCATTTTTCTCTCACTCATGTATTGTTGAGTTGGTGGCAATAAGGAAAACTATGGTGAAATGACCTTTCCATGTTGCAGCACTGATCACTAGCTCACCAGTTACTTTCCAATAAACAAGGGGTTTTATACTTTTCTCCCATAAACTGACTTTTCTACTGGTTCTAGTCTCAGTGCTTTCTACTAAGTTCAGGAAGAATATCTCCATTTAATTTAATAAACATTGGATTATCTTACTCTTGTATGTAAATTGGTAAATTTGTACTCACAAATCTGTATTTCTAAGTTGAAAATGCTGGCACTGAGGAAAGAAATAAAAATTCAGTTTTAAATTAAAAGAACATCATTTGAATATCTCATCACACTCTGGTGTTAAATATGGCTTTCTTTAAGCATCTCTAAATTACAGAGGTGTTTTCAGTGGTATGGTTTGGCATAAAGCAACACCATGTGAGCAAGTCAAATTAAACAACTACTTAAATAAACATATTCTAATCCTGGTGTATAAAAACATGATAGTTGCAAATTATAAGATCAAAAAAATTATAATGATTTTTATCATCAGAAAATATATCTTGCATTCTCTCCCCAATAAAGGCTTTATATATAGAAATATATAGTAGTTCTGTGTGACTGAAGATGACATTAGTCAATGCTGCAATTTTTGAAGAAAACAAAACCAAGACATCAAGAGCTTTGGAAAGAATTTCTCCTAAAGAAAGAAAGAAAAAAAAAACCCCAAACACATAAGCACACATTTAGATACATGCATGTCTTTAGATATCTATACTTATTTGCATCTCAGCTGAATATCTATTGGGAACACGAAAACTGACTTTTTTTGCTGCTCATTTTCTAGTTTTCATACATTAGAATAAACAGCTGGAAGTGTTTCTAATGGGAGTTTGATCTGCTGATAGCAAAGGATATAAAAAAATATATGGCAGTTTCCCAATTTCCAGCTGATAAAGAGATCACTTTTTTTTAAAGAGGTTTACAATGAGGTTCAAGAAAAAAAGCTATCAAATAAAAAAATAGGCTACAAAGTGACAAGATGTAGAATATATGACTGTTCCCAATAATTATATTTATTGACTGACTCATAAAATATGCGGGAACAATTTATCAAATATCTTGGAGACCAGAATGATTTCTATGCAATGCTTTGGTTTAAAAAAACAATTTTCTTCACAGAAAAGCTATTTTTGGCATGTCATTCTAAATTCCTGTAACACTGCTTGAAGATATTTTAAAACACATTTCTATTTTACCTGAAAATATTGCAGCATTGTAGCAAAAAATGGATCTTGACATCTTCCGTTTATAAACAGAGATTTCTTGTCAGAAACTTTTATAACATCGTTAAAACCCCAAAGAAGACGAGAAACCCAGCTTTGACCCAAGACATTATTTAATAAGTAGTACTGCATCAAAAATGTGAGATTAAATTTTGAGCTATCCCATGAGACTCAGATGATATGTTATGAAGATCATTTTTAGACCAGAGGTAGAGGTTAGACCAGAGGTTTTAGACCAGGTTTTAGACCAGAGGTCCACCACTTACATCCTTCTTCTCCTGGACCCATGATTCACTGCAGATCTTCTGGCGGTTTTAAACAATTCAAGGTACTAATCCTTTGAGAAAAACATAATAAGGGGAAAATCCATGTTTTTATACTTGAAGAGCAATTAGTGATTTGATTCTTCCCAGATGTCCAGCTAGCCAATTTTTACAAGGCTGCACAAGAGGAAAAGCTTTCTTGCCCTAGAAGGTGATAATTTTGTGATATGAAGCGTGAACTTTCCTTTATTAAATTTGTGATATTAGCCATCAAGTCTATCCATCACAGGCTGATATACATATACCACAAAGAATTAAATTTTCTCCTTTCCCTCCCCCAGCTGTCCATTTGTTTCAACATCTTTTGTTCTTTTCTGATGCATGAAAATGTAAAGGATTTGCCAAAGTCAATCATTATAAACTTAGTAATTCTGCATGTCTAAGTTAGTTGCCTCTGATTTTTTTGATTTTGTGCTATCTAATAACCCTAAATTCCATCTAAAACTTTAGTTAAAAAATTATTTCCATTTCTCTGGGTCATGCCACATTTTAAAACTGATACTTCTTAAAAGTGAGGGAATAATTAGGTACATTACTGAACAACTAATTGGGTCTGAAAGAAAGAAACACATGGCTAGAAATAACGATTTTGTGGTTTTTAAATGACCCTAGATAATTCTGTTTTCTCTGTAGGAGTAGAAAAAATGCAGATATATTCCCAGGCAAAAAGTTTATATGTTAGATAAAAGTGATATTGAAAAGTTATTAGAAAAGTTTTAACAATAATAGAAGCATAACCAGATACATAATACAAAATTTCCAAGGCATGCAATAGTAAACGATTTCTGTTCCATCTCAAGCCACTCACCATAGGACAGGAGTAAAGTTATGCCACAACTGAGTGTTCAAGGAAAAGGAAAATGGGGAAAGTGGGGAAAGTGGGGAAGGGAAGGGAAGGGAAGGGAAGGGAAGGGAAGGGAAGGGAAGGGAAGGGAAGGGAAGGGAAGGGAAGGGAAGGGAAGGGAAGGGAAGGGAAGGGAAGGGAAGGGAAGGGAAGGGAAGGGAAGGGAAGGGAAGGGAAGGGAAGGGAAAAGGGAGACATTTAAGAGGCATAGATTTTCTGTAAAGAAGTAAATTCTACACATTCATCTCCCTGTATTCAACACATAATCAGATTTCCTTTTTCATTCAATCAAGGAAGGTTCATGAAAACAAATTTAAGCAAGGTCATACTGTATGATACTGGAAAGCAGAAAAAAATTACAGGGTCAGAGTCTCAACTGAGTTGAAATGCATTCTAAAATTTCAAGGTAAATAGGTCTTTATTACTTTATATCAGCCGGTGATCTATAGCCTTATTTTTTATGTTTATCCATATCAACAGTACTTCTTTATTCTCTCTGAATCTTTAGAAGATTAAAGTAAAAGTCTGAGTCTTACAGGACCAGATATTTGACATTATTGGCTACAATTTATTCTGTTACTCAGAGCATCCCACTGAAATATTTCAGCCATCATGTAATTTACACACTGAATTAGCTAACAATCATCTTTGCAAGTAGAAACTTGTTCTATATTCAGAGTTCAAAGGAAAGACAGAAATATGTAGTTACTGTGGACAGCATGCAAGGCTGAAGTAATCAAAGTTAAGATTTGCTTCACATCAATCTAGTCTTTCTAAATTACTGAAACTGTATCTCAAACTCCTGACAGCCTCAAAGAATATAAAAGAACCAGGTATCTAGCTTTTTCTTATATTAGAGTATTGTCAAAGAAGAAAGAAAAAATTACAGCAGCAATCATATGTATTACATCATCACTTCACAGTTTTCAAGACAGTATGAAACCATTTTCTTCTGCAAAGAAAAAAAAAAATAGAGCATTTCTACAGCACAAATTTTCACAAAAGGACAGGTTTTCCCTTCAAATAGGATAGACCCTAATGCGTAATGTAAAGAGGTAGAAACTTTTCTGCTTTAGCAAAATGCAAGTATGCTGTGAGATGCAGAATCTGAGCCTGAATCTTTGGCAAAATAAAATTACAGATATTTTAAGAGACAACAAGTGCTCAGCATCCATTTACATACAAGGATATGCACTGGAGAGTCATGAGCCATATTTTTTCACCATAGAAAAGCATGATCACCCTCAGTGTGTAAGACTACACCTTTCATAGAACCTGCACAGTAGCCAAGGGCACACAAAATAAACTCCATCAGAAACAAGCATCAGAACTCATCTGGGCTTCTCTGCAGCAAAGACACTTTGAACTCAAATAGAACATGGCTATTGCTCCAGCAGAGTGGAAAGAAAAACAAAACTCCTGCAGATCTCAGGTTTTAATTTCTTACACCAGTATTCAGCTTCAATACACACATTTTAGGCAATATCTGAAAAATATCAAATGAGGCTAAGGCCTGTAATAAAAAGTGCAGAATAAATTTAACTTCTACCAGTGGATGTTCAGAAAAAATCATCTGAGAATCTGGACTGAAGTTCTTCCTAACCCCAAATCTGTAATATCCAAAATCTGTAATTGAATACACACTTTAACCTAGCTTTTAGTTCACCGCCTTTTTTGTATGAAGTAAAATTATGCTTCCTAATTTATAAGATGCAATTCAGCTTTTGTAAATAAAACAGCAATAAGTGCAGAATGGTAGATGAGGCAATTTTTTTAGGCAATTTAAAAATTTTAGGCTTTTTTTTTTTTTTTACTTTCTTAAGTAACTGGAGCTTAAAATATTTTCATAAAAGTAATCAATGCTGCTGTTAATATTTCAGATATAGGTCCTTTCTCTAGCAGAGGTGGACTGCATCATCTGTGTATAAGCTTTACATTAATTGTTAGTAAAACCAACATTAAAGTAGATTATCCAGACTTACAAATTCAAATAAATTCAAATAAATTGAATTTAAATAAAATTGAAGTCAGCCTTTTCATGTCCTCCTTTTCCCAGTAGCTAACAAAGCACAAAATGTTTACTACAGAATTAAATATTCTCTTTTAAACACACTGTTCACAAGCATATTGAGGAAACTCGGTGTGCCATTGGTCCATATAATCCCTCCTTGATAATAGCCAATGATAATGACAGTATTTCAGGGACAATGGATTTTGTTCCAGGCTATGAGGTAGATTATTATAAATCCTTTTAATAAAATAAACATTTCAAAGGCATCTAAGAAAAAAACACCAAAAACCAAGAGATTTTTTTGAGTTTCCAAGTGTAACGCTATTACTTTTCCATGATGATAAAAAAATAATAAATACATTTTTTGTACCCTGAGGTTTGCTTTTGCTAGTAAAGTATACCTGGCCAGGTCCTAAATTTGAGTGCTGACACATGTTTGCATATATTTTTCTATGCCTTGGCATGGAACACTCCAAATGAGCACCTTCCCAGGCAACACTTGTACAAAGACTGGGGAATGGCATGGGCTAGGGGCTCTTGAAGCAGCATACCTGGAGGACATTACCTGATTTTCTAAGGGAAGTGAATTAAACTCTGAAGCCAGCATTATGATTTCCCTGAAAAATAAGTTGTTTAGAAAGGCTCCACAAAGCCACCACTCCTCAGTGTGGCTCACTAGCAGCAAGGTCAGTCTCAGTTAAGAGAGGGAAGAAGAAAGTGATCGAAGGAGGAGGAAAGAAATCTTTCTTACTGCAAGCAGATCAAACATGGTTTCTTCTTTCTTTTTTTTTTTTTCTACCTATATCAGATATTTGTATCTTCTGTCTGGTTCTATAAGCTGTCAAAAACATTTTGAGTTAGGTGCATCTAAGAGTGATTTAAGATGCCTGGTTAGTATCAATACATTTCTTCCTCAACACCATGCCAAATGTACTAAGACTCTGGAATATTTTACTGTCCCAAAGAGTCAGAGCTTGCTATAATTCAAAGCATCCAAAGAGTAGCTGAATTTAAGCTGAATAGGACAGGTGAAGAGGACATGGCTCTGGGGCTAAGGGAAGCAGACGCATCCCCCAGCATGTTTTGCAACATGGAAAGAACTTTGATGCAATAAGATATGAGAGTGCACATATGAACCTAAAGTAATGCATCACAGAAAGGGGGCACACCAAAATGGTAGCATGTCCCTTGCTGCCAGGAGCAGAAAATAAATTTTACAACGTCATTTACTAACAGAATTGTAGCCTCAGTAAAGTGAAAAAACATTGAAATATCTGGCTAAACACCTATATCTATTGAATTACAAAGAGTATTTAGTCAGCCTCAAAATTAAAGCCCTTGAATCAAATTAAAATATCAGGTATCATGCTAGTCAATTTTTGGATTATATTATTAAGTCACTATATTCAATACATTCATTTCTCATTTTTTCATTAGTAATATTCAAATATGGATAGCAGTATTTAATACTAATGCCTGTATGGTAAATATTTTCCGCTGAATTTGTAAAACTGGGCTGAGAAATATTTTAAATTTTGAGTAGAGCATAAGAAAAGCTCTATTTTAAAAATGCGTGGAACTCTTGCTAATGTCAGTAGACTCAAACAATCCATTTTAATCTATATCGACCTGTAGAAAAATGAGATATAATGTAACATTCTCAAATATTTAAACAGGAAATTTTAAATGGGTTATAAAGTAAGAAGTAGTTTTAGTATAAGGGAAAGATTTTCAGAGGCACAATGGGCATTAGAACACTTGTTACCTCCATGTACCTCCACCACTTAATATATCTTCCCAAGTCTAGGGAGATCAGAGCTTATTTATGTTATTTGGGGACTGCAGTTTGTGTCAATGACAGACCACTGCACAAATGCCTGATTGATAAGCTTAATTTTCTAATACAGCATAAATACTATTTTCTTTGAATAACGGTCTAGGTCAAGGACTGAAACTACAAGTGAGCCAAAGTCTGCAATCTCACCACACCTAGTCTATAAAAGTGAAGCTACGTAACAAGCAAAGTCATCCAGAAAGACTGAACCTTTGATTTACCAGGTAAAGAAAGAGAAGAGCAAACGAGCATAAGGAGTGGGAGAAAAGAAACATTTTATGATGTTTCCTTAGAGTAAGTGAGTTTAACAGGGCCTGGATTCATTCTTCCACTAAGCAGTCTCCCTGCACCTCCCAAGGACAGGGCACACATGACTGCTCTATGGCTGTACTGCTAGGCTGTCAAAAAGACAGGATTCCCTGGTTGCCTGGAGAACAGAGTCTGTGGGAACATGCCATGGCTCTTTCTGCCTCTGCATGCAAACTTCCCTTCATTCAGAAGTCACTGGCTGTAACTGGGACACTGTGCCATTTTCAGTAAGTATTACTATTCCGAAATCCATCCCCCCCCCAGGTGTCTCCAAGAAGACCTTTTCTTTGGTCCCAACAATTTCCTGCTTAGTACTTTTGCATAGATTCACAAATGGAGTAACTCTCACATTTTTCTTATGTCATCAAACTTCCAATCTCATGCTCAGTTTATGAAGGTCTGTCAGGTGCAGTTTCCTCTGGTGTAAGGGTAAGGAGCTGCACTGAGACTCTGTTGTTGTTCACATCAGTTACTAACTCAGAAAAATGTCTCATTACAATATGGGCAGTATTGTCAATATTCTCAGAAAACTAAAAAAAAAAAAAAAAAAAAAAATTAAGTAACTACCATGTTCTTCCAGAGTGTTCAGATTAGTGTCCAGGTAGAATCAGTACTTAAATTAGCTCACTCCTCAGTCTTTTCCTGTCTACTTCCTGGAAGGTTACAGACAGTATTACACTTTCTAGCTCAATAATATGGCAGAACTGCTCTCCCAAAACTCTAAACATGCTTTCTGTACCTAGGAATAATATCATGTTGTTTCTGTCATATTTATGGGCATCGGGTTTATTGGAGTGCACTTGAATTAATAGGAAATTTCATCCATTGTAAAATGTTACCAATAAATGGATTGTCATGTAACTGACACAACCCAGGTGTAAAAATGAGTTATAATTTCATATACTGTAATTCAAGCATCAATGTCTATTTTTAAAATCTCTGTGTGATGTGAATTATTGTTGTAATCACTTGGTCTTTAGCTATATTTAGCTAGGAATTGAAACAACATAGATGTCTCATCTCCAGCCCATCTAGGCAACTACTGATTAATTTATATATTGTATCATTGGATTAAGTTAAAAATAAAAGCATTTGAACTAATTGTTTATACAGATGTTAAAAATCAACAGTAAATTAAAATTGAAAAAAATGTCAAACCACTTTAAAGTACAGATTACAAATGAGAAGTGATGGATGATTGCAATACTCTGAAACAATACTTTCATGAGAACAGGATTAGATCTTACTGAATAATGTAAAAATACTGACTTTGTTTTTAAGCAAGTTCTTTTGATAATAAAAGATAATAGATCAAAGGCAAATGATTCAGAAATTATTCAATCTGTCACAGCACGAAGTTGCTTCAATGCAACATATTCACAAACTGCAGTAAATCTTTCTGTTTTAATTGGAACTCGAATCACCTTGACCTTTCCTAGCACAGAGCAGAGTGCCCCTCTGAACCAACAGCAGCATCTGCATCCTCATTCCATTTTAATCAGAGCTCAATTTGGATTTCTCTGTCTCGGCAATCAGTGCATTGCAGAGCAAGGAAACTGCAGAAATAAATGAGATGTTGCCTTGTTCCAGCTGATTAAAACATGATTCAAGGTGACTTTTAGGTGACACTACAAGTTGTCAGAGCAGCAGTGTACTTTTCTTTACGATGAAAAAAAATGTGAGGGATGTTTATTTCCCCTATCTGAGATAAGTGACAGAATTGAAATGAGAACATTGGTGTCTCCATGAAAATATATCAGTGTTTAAAGAATCCTATTATTAGACACAGTGGAAACTGCATCTTGGATAAGCCTCCCATACTGTGGGTAATTATCACAAGCCAGAATGCTAATTGCTTTTCGATCTGCTCTGTGCCTCCAATGAGTCTTGTTGAGGGCTACTGGGGCTGTACCAGACACTAACACTTAATGAGACCAAGTTTATCAAAGTACAGCATCAGCTATTACCAAGTGAAGAACGGGAAAAGTAGGCCTTAAAATAAAAGAGGGGGAAAAACCAGATGAAACTGTGGGACAACAAGAAGAATTAAACTATAAACATTTTACTTAAAATTTCTTTTCTGATGTTAAGTAATTATGTCTTCATCATAGATAAAAAAGATATAAGTTTACGTGTCATGGCCTGGTTACTTGGAAAGATGAGTACTGTATTTTTAAAAAATTGGTTTTTTACACAAGAGAAATTAGGAATTTATAAAGCATTTTCCTTTTAGTTCTGGCTTAAGAACAATTAAGAGTAAGTGTCTACATATATTTTTTTCACTTTTTTGTGAAAAGTGACGAAAAAAAATTAAATTTGAAACCATATTCTGGCTAATACACCATGTCTTTGATGGTAGATTTCAGTTTATACTCTGAGACTCCAGAAAATATGTAGGATGGGCAATGAACGCTTTCCAAAAAGCCAACCCCTGAAAAAATTACAGTTTGGAAGAAATGTGGGAACATTTCCCCATTTCTCTGTTTACAATATTTGTTATCCTATAATTAGATCTTTTTCATGAACTCAAGGAACTAGGTAGGCAATTACTACAGTAAGCATTCAAGGTGTCATTAAGACATGGGATGATGTATTGACTGCTCTGAGGACATAAAAGTGAAGCCACTGAAGTTCTACTGAAAATCTTCAGGAAAGGGAATAAAAAACCCCAGCATCAGTGTTTGTGATGTAATGATTTCTTCTTATCATCTCTAAATTAGAGAATAGAAAAACAGGTGAAACAAGGTGTGGATCTCGAAAGCAGAGAAGAAAGTGCTTGACTTTAGTTCTGCAAAAACCTGTCAGTTCTCAGTGCTGACAGCTTCAAGTGCAGAGGTCAAAAGAGCAGCACCAAAGAGCACCAGTAAGACCAGTAAGTTAAGGACCTCAATAGCAGTGACACAGGTCACAGCAGCTGTGAAGATGAAAGAAAATCTGAGTAGATAAAGTGAGCAGATTATATCACAAAACTGTAGATTTCAGCATTTGTGCATGTGTGTGTATTCACTCACCTTAATAGAAAACACTTTGCTATTATTGTTGCTATTTAAGAGTAAGACAGACTACTGAAAAATAATTATTTTAAACCTACTCTTCACACACTCTAGCCCTACCAGTTCACACAAGCTGATGAAGTCAATCTAGTCTATTGCTAATAGGCTACTTTGAGTCTTCTTCTCTCAGTACTTCAAAAGAAAAACTTTTAAGAGTCTATTCAAGAAAAACAGGTAAACCACAGAACACAGATTTACACATAAGAAATACACATTTGATTCTTTATCTGGTTAAATTCTGTTTCTCTTGTAATCATAATAATTATTACATGGTATTATAGTCCCTGATATCTGTCTCTCATAATAGGTGCAAACTTTACTTCTAATAAGGATTTTTAATACCTGAATCATTCCCTTAACCTTATATTACTCCATCTCTAGGGCAATCTCATCTTTCCTCAGAAAAAGTGACCTACTTCCAAGATAAAGCCTAACAATTGGGTTATTCAGTGACAATACTGCTTTTCTTTTCTCTTGATTTTCCTGAGAACAGTCTATTTGTCTTAAAACTGCCTTGCCCTAATTTTATAAAATTTTTGGTCAAGTAAATTCTTGACAGCTTATCTTAATATCAAGTATTATTGCAAATAAGATAAATATGCCTGTTATAGCAGTGGCTATAACACTATTCTCTGAATTCTCAGTACAATCAGTCAAAAAAAATATTTCATTTCATACATCATTTACCGCTTCTATAGGAATTGCAGATGATACTGCAAATGAATTCTAAAGTGAAAGTTTAGAAGCAGCAGTGGATGCATGATGTATGTGTAAGATTGCCTTCTACCAGTTTTTTCCACCTCTCCTCATCATGATCCATACACTGTGGAATTAAACTTTGGAATGAAGACTACAGAAAAGCCATAGAAAGGAGAATGAAAACAGACATAAAAGATAGCTATGTGGTAGATCTTTGTCATCTGCATGGACCAACTCTTATTTATGAGATCATGACAGTAATTGAGTAATTTTCTGTCCCCATTTTATTACTGTATGAAATAGAACAGAACACCAGTATAGCTGTAAGATGACAGAGAAACCTTAAAAGTCAGGCAACATATTGCAACAGGAATCTCTGAAGCTCAGAAGGTCTCTTCCCAAGGAAATAGTCTCATGTGAGCTCCTACTTTCTAACTCTCTAGATATGCTGATCATGGTATCAGGGAGAGATGATTAATCTGTTCACAATGGAAACCAGTCAAAAACAAAATAAAACAAAACAATTTTTTCCATCTGTCCTGTGTTCCTCTCCTATTTGACAAGCAAAATTTTAAACAGAAATGAGCCTGTGGTTTGCGGTTGTTTATTTGCTTGGTGGGGAGGGGTTGTTTGTTCATTTCGCTTTTTTTTTTTTTTTTTTTTTTGTGGAAGGTTATACTTTTTAAAACATATATCAGGTGATAATTATCTGGGAAAATTACAATTCTGCTGGATTCTGAAGGCATGTTTTATTTTATTAGACCCTTGTCTTTGAGATGCTTATATTATCACCTAACAATTATAGCAGGTTTTTGTTGGTTTTGGGTTTTGAGGGTTGGGTTTTTTGACATGTAGACAATGGTTGGGCTATTCTGTCCTTTTGTTAGTTATGGTAGCAGCTCTGGCTTGTGCTATGGACTACTGTACAAATGTAGGCAGCTCAGCCCCACCCAGCTGCTCATTCACTGCCTCTGAGTGGAATTGGAAAGAGAATGGAAACGGTGGAAAAACTCTCAGCTTGACATAAACACAGCTTATCACAGGTTAACGTCTTTAAGAACACACAGAAGTTTTTCTCAACTTTTCTCTTTTCGGTTACCTGCTAAATGTTATCTATTATTATGATCCTTTGATTAAGGAAGACCATGATTTTAGAATGAGAGTTTGAACTCTGTTATGGTGACCAAATCTACCAGATTCAAGTTGAATTCAGTAGTAAGGGGCCACATAGACCACATAAGTTAATTAGAGTAGTTCAGTGTATTTCAACAGGGCTTTATATCCCTATCTAGTATTGTGGAATTCTTTGTCCATGAACTCATAACATCTCAAGTTACATCCAAATATGTATTCCACATTAAAAAAAAATTTAAAAGTAAGAAATTAAGAAATAATATGGACAAGCATAAACAATGATCAAGGTTAAAAGATTAGAGAAGTGAAGGTCAAAGTAAGCTAGCACAACATTGAACTTTATAGGTCATGAAATCGTTGCTGCTTTCAGAAATGATAACATTTTGAAATGGAAGATTGTATCTCTTTTTACACTTTGCTTTTTTAATTCTCTCCAGTGTCCAAGTTTACAAAGGTTAGATGCCAGTATAATGTAGAATAAGACCATCTGTGACTGATTTTGAAAGGTTACTGAGAGGGAAATCAGATGCGTGAGAAGCCTCAGGGAATGCAGCTGACTCCTATTGTTTTCTAATAGATCTGATATTCCAAGGAAAGACAAAATTACTGAATTCTTGCTTGGATTCCCAGACAACACATCAGGATACCTAAGTAGTCAAATTAGAACATATTTTACTACCTTCTTCCCCCTAATATTGTGACAAATTGTTGTCAAAATCTGATGCTTGTCAGAGATGTTGTAAGCACTAGCTGCATATCAAATGCAAAATCAAACAAATAATGTGCATTTATTCTTTACAACCACTAAAAGCTGTTCAACCTTCACAAGTTCTGCTTGATAAAATAGACAGACTATTGCAGTAGAGAAGAAAGGCCAAAATTAACATTCATTACATTATTTCTGAAATTTTCTACCCATCTATCATCAGGTCACACCAATAATCAGGGTTAACCTGAGGAAAAGAAAATGTTATCCAGTCTGAAATGGCACAGTCTAGTCCTATAAAGGGCTTTGAATATTAAAGGGAGAATTCTCTCCAGGGTCTATGAGAGACACCAAAGTATAGAAAAAAGAACTTTAAATGCCACTGTAACCCTACTTGTGAAAAAATGGGGATGTGGTGTTTCTACCCAGCAGTTTCCCAGGAATATATATTATTCAATAGGTATGAATCAAAAAATCAGTATGTTTGGACTTCAGGGGTCTAATATTGTGCAATGTTAGTCAGGACTGGTAGAAAATTTTCAGATGAATAATTTCTTTGTCCAAAATGAAAATCATCTGAACTGAACTTCTGAGAGAGTGATTTACTCACAGAAGCAATACAGATGTATAATATTTGCAAATCATACATATCATTTGGGTCAATTCAGATAATCTGAGTGACTTAAAGAAAGGAAAAAATAGTTGTTTGATTTTTTTATTTCAGCCACCAAACCAATCATCCATACAAACACAGTCTAAAATCTGTTAAGAATAGATATCAAAAATACATAGTGCAGTCTAGACTAGCAGCATGCAATCACCATATATAAACAGGAGGGTTTTGATGTAGTGATCTTGTGTCAAATTGCCTCTTCCCTTCAAATACCATGATCTTAACCCTGCCCTGCATTCAGTTCTGGCGAAATTTCAGATTCTACTATGACATTGTGAAAACTGGGATGATATATACACTTGGTCTAAGGGGACAAACAGGAATTCCATCTGCACAGAAAGCCAAGGAACCTTATCTCTCAATAGTTTTCTATAAAACAGGAATAATAAACAGGAAGAAGACTGACTTCAAGAAAGAGAAATACTGCCCACAATGAAATATTCTGCTCCTTTGTGCAAGTTCTTGCAGAGACATCACAGATAATTTTGAAACTCATATCTTTTTGAGTTTAAAAAATGTTTACTTTGTATCATATTTTCTCCTCATAAGGAAAAACATGTTTTAGTAAAACTTTGAAATAGAGAAACATTTAATGATAATTATTGAATTTGATATACAATAAAAAGTGTTAGCTTTAAATCTCAAATATCAATTTGGCAGGAAAAAAAAGTGATGGTACTTCTGGAATCCAGATAAATGTAACTTCTTGATCAAAATTACCTTTTCATAACTTATAAAAATTTTCATAATTACTTAGACGTACATTTGTATCTATTCTGGACATCTAATAGTCTAGACTGGTTATGTCAAGCTCCTCTTGTCAAGTTCCTCTTAAAATGGTACCAAAATGCTTCTTGCAAATAGTCCAGCAGAGAATAAATCCCTAGATATTTCATTCCCAATCTTTATAAGTAATTATCTATATTAACCATTTTTAATTATTTTATATAATGCATTATTTTGAAAAAAGCAGGAACATATTGTTATCATCTTCTATTAGATAAGGAACTCAAAAGTATAAAAATAAGTTGCACTCTATTTTCATGCAGTTTCTTTTATCAAAATAACCATATTTGGGTTTTCACTTTCTCTCTGCCATTTCAACAACAAACCATTTTACTTACAGTTATTTTGACATTTTATTTTGGCTCAGAGGAAGATAAACATGCAGAAGGATGAAGACATAATTCATTTGTCCTCCTGAAAGCTGAACTGCCTCCACAGTTACAAAATCAGAGAGCAGGCAACTGAAATTAAAAGAGCAGGCAACTGAATTCCTGGTTTCTTTGACTCCTTCAAACATATTGTGACTAGCTTCTCTGCTTATGTTAAGAAATTCTTTGAATTTGAACACATTTTCTAAGCAGGTTACTTGGTGAGATTAAATAAATCCCCAAGTCAGCTAATTGTTTCTCAGTCAGACTTGAAGTAAAACAGCCAGAAAGGCATTTTGTTAAGCTGGCTAATCATACAGACAGGCTGTAGCACTTAACAGTAGTGCATGAAGAATTATCATAATTTCCTTTAAATATAAGAGGTAAAAAGGAACAATCACTTTGGCTTTTATAACAACTTTTTTTAAAAAAAGTCTTTTTTTCAGTAATGTGTATGGTATATAAGTCATAAACAGATTTCCAGATAGCACGTGGCTAAGTTGTAACATCTTAAGAGGGTCATAGAAAGCTTTTTTTTTTGGGGGGGTGAGAGTTTGGAATCCATCTTTTTCTTGGATCTGTGCTGATGCAAAGAGAGAGAAAAAAATGAAATAAAGTATGCTTCAGCACAATGTACCAGTATAGAAGATTTACATTTTTACTGAGACCTAATTTTTATTATTGTTCAGTACAGAATTCCAGGACATACTGCCAAAGTCTGGACAATAGTAAAACCAAGCTGGATTCAAGCCTGAATGCTACAGAAAGTTCAAATTGCAGAGAAAAAAAACATAAGTGTTCCATCTGGAGAGCCTGTGACCCTATATTCCAGATGCTAAAGGACTTTAAATGAAGTTATTAAACTGCTGCACCTAAGCAATACATTTCCCTGCAATAATATAAATTGTGAGTCAGAGACATCTTTCTCAACTTGCCTTTCTCTGCAATTTATAAATCATCTTTTTGTTTGCCATGTGAAAATACACTTCTGCAAAAGGACTTGATGATTAAATTTATCAGATTCTGACATATGGTATCAAAATTTCCGAGGCATAGCTTTTAATACATATCTTATTTTCTACTTTGAACATGTCATTAAGAAACAAAGCAGAGAAATTTTCCCCCTTAGTTTGTTTTCAAAAAAAGGTAATGATTTTATTTGTTATGAACTGCCAAGTACAGAGGTGAATTTTGAGAGTCTAGTGAGAACATGTTTCGACCCTTGAGATCCCTTGCCATTTATTCAGTTTGAGGTCTAGTAGTAGGGAAGAATGTATGAAGAAAAAAATCTGCACATTAATGAAAAGAACATTTAAACAAATAATACCTAATAAAGATGCAAGATATGCTGCACTTCAGGTGTTTTCTGGAATCACAGGCAGAAGAGAAGCAGTAACCACTAAGGCCACCTGTTTGAAAGAAATAAGGACAAGAAGTATAAACTCATGAACTGTATCTTCCCAGAGGTAGGAAATGCCACTCCCAGCAACACAGTGACTTGACAGGAGACATTGCTATCACAGCCAAGAGGTGCAGTGATCACATACACATGTGTGTACAAAGCACACATTACTGCAGGGTTCTCACTAGCTAAATATTACTTGGTTTACTTGTCCTCACCAATAATCAGAAAAGAGAAGTGGCAAGGCTGATTAGCACACTGAAGAAAAGGAGTGTTACCCGATAGCATATAGTTACATCATATTGTCAAAATTAGTCTAAATTTTGTTTGCTGCTAAGCCAGGCTTTTTTCATTAACCTGTTCATCTCAATTTAATTATTTATTTTTTTGTGATGTAAACACATGGAGGACTGAGGATAAACAGAACTGAAGATAATTGCAATGATAAGTCTAACTTTCAAGGCACCTGCATGTTGGTAAAAGGGGTCATTAGATGTGTTGAACATGTATGTAAGAGAGACAACAGAAGAACTTAATCTACAGAAGTAATGGTTAGGATTTAATTTTAGTTAGGTTTATTCTGCTTATTTGGAGAAGGTTTATGCAGATCTTAATTGTGCAGGTCCCTGTTTTAAATTTTTCAAGTAATTAAAAAACTGCCATGACCTAAGATGAACACTACCTAGTGTTTATCTTCTCATAGACTAAATGAACAACTTCAATTAATGCAGTTATTTAAAAATGAGGATAAGAAATGACGTTAACATGCAAAGCTATTAATTTTTTGATTTATCTATTCCACAGCTGCAAACAACCATGTGATGATGTGCTATGAAGCTGAAGAAACCTCTACAATTCATTGACAGTAAGACAGTAATTTATTGAATAGTTCAGAGAGCTATTTTTTTCTTGTTATTATTTAGGATTTTTTAGGCATGGTTTATAAACTTATTGACTTCTACTGACAGTTAAAGATAGGACATGTCTATGCCTTCATTTGATGATGATTATAAATAAAGTTGCAGAGACTGGATTCAATCTAAAGGTCCTCAGACACACTTAATAGTTGTGTGAAAGCTCGTAGGTTGTTTCTATGTCGTAACATGCATATTCATAAGAAAAATAAAAACATTTTATTATACCAAAGGCTTGTGTTTTTTTAATTATTGTTTCTTTGAAGCAAAATTCAGTGAATTCATAAAAATGGATAGTATGAATAGAAGTAGTAGAGAGAAGGATGGTTTTATACCTAATTTTTAGAAATTATTCAAGAATGAAAGCCTGAAATGTTCATCCTTCATTTAGAGCTTGTCTTGTCTTAACCTCAGCTGGGTGCTCAGCCCCAAATTGCAACTCATGCACTCAGCCCTGGTGGGATGTGGAAGTGGAAGAGTAACAGTGAGAAAACTAGTGGATGGAGATAAAAACAGTTTGATAAGGAAAGTAAAAGTGAAAGTAAAAGCCAAGTGCACAAGTAAAGCAGAGCAAGGAATTAACTCACCAGGCAGGCCTTCAGCCATCCACGGGAGAGCAGGGAGCCATCACACATGAAACGATGACTTGGGAAATAAATGCCATCACTTTGGACATCCCTCCTACTGCTATGAGCTGTCCCCACAGTGGTGACAGCAACCCAGATTTTTATTAATAGATCCCTTGGGGTGGATTAAAGTGAAATGACAATGATCAGTATTTGTACATACATATATATATATATGTAGGGTTTATTCTAGAACAATTTAATTGCAATGGAAAGTAGTTATGTAGCCTTTCGGTTACTATTATCTATGGCAATGTAGCAATATGACGCATACAAATATTACCTAGGAAAATGTATAAGGAAGAGAAAGAAAGGATATGAGTGGAAAGATACATAATCACCATTGATCTTCTGATGAGACATGATTGTTGCAGCTTAGTTTTCCCTTGGTGAAAGTGGTAGTCCATCAGGACTGGGGTAGGAACCACACAAAATACAAAGTCTGTCAAGTTAAATTACACTCAGGATAAGTTGGGAACAGTCTGGTACCTCCTCTGGGAGTGAGAAGCTTTCAGTCCTCTGGTGCAAGGCCTCAGAAATGAGTCTGGAGATGCTTTGGGGACCTTTGATGGTTTTTGACACCTTCTAAAACACGGCAGCTGCCTCTCATGTCAGTGTAGTTGAGGCAGTTATGCCCCCTCAGACCTTCCCTAGAGACAGGAGTGGGGAATTTCACCACTGAGTTCTGTGAGGGAGGACAGGTAGCATGATAAGAGGCACCATCTTGACTTGCAGGATTTGCCTCTCACGTGCCTAAAAGCCTGCCTTGTAGCCTCCAGTCAGTGCCAGTCCAGCCCCTCAGTCCATAGGCAGACTGGCCATTACACACCCAAAAATTCACCTCCCCCCCCTGGGAGCTTTAAACCTGGCCTCAGCAAATCACCCTGGTACCTCCACAAATGGGCAAATGTTTTGAGACATTAAACTTCAGAAACTCTTGTGTTGCTCTATCTCCTCACTGTGAGTGTGTGAAAAGCAGAAATGCTGTGTAAGCCCAGCTCAGCAACAGCTAAAACATCCCTAGGTTATCAATGCTGTTTTGGTCACAAATCCAAAACAGAGCTCCATAGTAGCTGTTACGAAGAAAAGAAGTTCTCATCACAGCCAAAACCAATAGACAACTTCACTACAAATGGATTTTAATTAACATTGTCATGCAAATTTAAATATCTTTATAAAAATATAGTGGTAGACACGTATAAGATCTTTTAAAGGTCCTGAAGTAAAAGATAAGTCTTGGAAATTAAAAATGTACTATGCATTGTTCTAAAGTCAATCCATCAGTATAAAATTTTAGGAATTTTTTCCCAGCTATGCTACACTGATAATATAAAAATGCTAAAAAGAATTGCCTAACATGAGTATTATGAAGAAGATACAAGTTGTATTAAAAAACCCCAAGCAGTTAAAATAATGAAGAAAATAAAACGTGTAAAATATATGAACTGAATCTGAACTACCCTAACAAATACATGTTTTTCTCTAGCTACTGAATGTTTCTTAATAAGGTACATTAAACTGAAGTCCAAAACTAGAAATAATAAGCAAGTTGATAAGTCCACATTAAGAAGAGAGATACTGAGTGAAGAGCACATACCAAAATGCTTTAAAAAATAAGTTTATGAAGTCAAACTAATTTCTGCACACTCTCTTTCATATTATAATAGGTCATTGTAAAATGTGATATATTTTTTAATATTCTACAAAGTCAGCAGCATGCCTTCTACTTATTGTTACTATTTCTTTGTGCTGCTTAAAAATTTGCATCCATAGAATTCAGCATCCATGAGGGGCTTTTATTATAGGACTTTTGAATACATTACCCTTCTCTGTTGTAATTAATCTTTTAATTGCCTGTTCCTACTTCAGCAGAAAGAGTTGGTCAATTAATGCAGATGCACATGTCTATGTGTACTGTCTGTGCCTCCTGATAGGATTCCTTTTGGTACTGCACTTCACGAAAACAATCACAGTGATTCCTGTTTAGGGTTTACAATACCTTCATCAAAATACATGATTTTCAGTAGGAAGGCTGCTCAATTTGCTATTTGATAATTTGATAACTTGACAATTTTCTCTTATTTTGCTTCTATGAAAGAAGTTAGTTCCTCATTCCATTTGTGGTCTAGCTCCTTGTACTCAATACACACTCAACATGCATTCTTCTGGCAGTTCTAGGTACCTGAGGCATTAAAATCAAGGACTGCAGTGATCACTTTTTGTTACCTGTGATGTAGAGAAGTTATTTTCTAAGGAATGTGTATCTGAACCAGTATAAAAACTATCATCACTAAACACCAGGTGGTTGCATTGACTCAAATTCAATGGAATTCTTCTGGAAGCAACAACCTATTTGAACAACATAGGAGTAAAAGATCATCTGACAAAAGGGAATAGTCTCCATTGAAATGCACAGTTAAGATGTGTGATAAGAAAAAGTGTGACTAAATGCTACCCATCAAATTTGAAATCAGCTTTCAGATCTGTAAAAATCTGCAGTAAGTGCTCTAAAGCAAACTGAAAAAAAAGCTCTAAGACCAAGTTCACAAAACTAGGTGACAAAGAAAGAGAAGTATTCAAATTGAAAAATGCAGTAGTTATTGCATGCAAACGTTTTGTAGCATTTTAATTTACTTATCAATTATGGGATTAAGGTATTAACTTTCAGTCACCAATTTGAAATGTGCTTGATGGTTTTATTCAAAGTCAATTGGAAATAGGAATTCTCAACAAGTGAAATATTAATAGTGTTTTTAAAAAATAGAAGCAATGTAGAAAAAGAGAAGGCAAAAGAGTTTGTTAAAAAATTTCCACCATGATTCTGGAAAACTCTGATAATCATTGAAACTAAGCAAAACAGGGATACATTGAAATCAAAAAGTTTCAGTACCAGAAGAATAAGTATATGATTTTGGCAACTACTTTAATAGTTTAAGGTCAGATTATAGAAGAAATCTAAAGAATTTGTGTTCTAGCTAGTAAATGTTGCTACTAAGAATGCAATAGACCCATTTTTATCAAATGGGGAGTTAAATAGAAGCAGAGAATTTTGAAAAATTAAAAATTTTGCCTTCCAGTCCTATAATTATGCCAGCTTTTATAGTGTTCTCCATTCACTAAAAGACTATTCATTAAAAAAAACAAACTCACATAAAGAGCTTTTATATCAACAACATCAAGTAATTTCAATAAAAAAGACAAGCAAATAAAGAAATTGATTGGTTTGTAAGAAAACAACTCTCTTTTAGTTGAGCTCAGACAAAACAATCTTCTGATTACCATTCATGTAGATATAAGATTGGATGTGAGACTTTTTGTGGCAGTACTTTCAAGCATTTCTTTTCTTTCTAGAGGAGAAACAAGTCCTCTAAGTTGCATTACCTTCAGCTAGTTATTACCAATGCCAGTTTAAATTCATGCTAACATTTACAGATGGTCAACTGGCATACTTGCCCAGCTGTGTTTTCCAAATACTCTTCCGAATTCCACATTTCCTAACTTTATACTGGGACCAATGAACCAGCAAGGAAGCCATATGAAGTGCATGAAAAATGCCTCTATTTTCCCTTTCCATATTTTAGACAGTCTAAATGTACAGACTAGTGCGATATTGATGCAGCAAAGACAAAAATAAGAAATATATGTCAAGGTTTCATGACTTGAGGTATGCTTTGGTAGTGTGCCTATTTTCATCTGGTACAGTATTTTTAGGTATTATAAATAAATATGACCTGTCAGCCGATAAGTCTGACTTAGAGACTGTGACATATGGCTGTTATACATATACAGTCCCTTGGATTCTTACAAAACCTGACTAAGGTCAAGGAACCCTGTGCCTTCCCTCTCTCATTTATATTTTATGATTCAGGAACAAGATGAAGTCCTCCAGACAGCTATTACAGAGTTACACAGTAGATGGATATGTTTCACATTATGATCTATCAGGGTCAAAAAGTGGTGTAACTCACCAGATTTTGACACAATTGCCTTCACAGATACTTCAATTATTAAGAAACAGCATAAGATAGCTTAGTTTCACTTCAGAAATACCTAGTACTTGAAAAGATATTCACATCTTTTTTTCCACAGGTTGTGATCATAGGATTAGTAATGTTTTTATCAATTCTCTAAGTAGCACGCAATTAATATATTCTGACATATTCATCATGTGCATATTTTTATTGACATGACTAAGAGCTATTTTATTTTTCATTATATTCTTAGCCAAAGGCAAAATTAGGTCCTTTGCCAGTTTTCATTCTATCTGGGCTAAAAATGAAATTCTATACATGGAAAGGAAAATAATAAAAAGAAAGTACCATTGACAAATGTGAACTGAATTGTGAGATATGTTCTTTGTTGTCTTATAGAATCCCTAACACAAAAATAATGAGATCATCTCTGGCCTGGGGCTTGGATCCTAAAGCTTATGCTGCCACAGGACTTTATGAACTTTTACAGTCTCATCAAAATCAATAGTAGTATTCATGAGATGAAAGTTATTTGCATGCTTAGGTCTTTTCAAAGTCAATGCTTTTATTATTTGAATTCAAGCTCAAAGTTTTTAGTGACCAACTGTGTCAGTAGCTCGCTGAAAGAGTAACAGAAAAATTATGCCTGTCATGCTAAGTTCAAGAAAAAATACTTTCTTCTTTTCACCTTCACTTCATCTTCTGTGTGCTTTGAATATATCAACAGCCTGATACAACAAATCAGCACACCAGCAGTTTATGAAAATTTTTAAAGTATGCTTAAATCAGCATTCAGCAAGTATAGATCTATTTTCTATTATTGTAACATTGGTTTATGGCTGTTGAAGTCCAAAAATGTCACAGATTTTATATGTAAATCATGCAAAAGCACAAAAGTAATACAAATAAAGGAGCTATTGTGATGTAGACATCTAGGGTTCACATAACAGACAGACATTTAGGAACTTCAATTAAACAAGAGATGAAGGATGTAGAACAGAGATCATCTGTTAATGGGACCAACACTGAAATGCACAGAAATCACCTTACTCTGGTCTTTGCAGCTCAGCAACAGCCAGCACCAAGATGCAGCAATTGGATAAAGCAAAACCAGAAATATCTCCCTGACCCCGTTTTAGAAAGTCAGCAGTAGAAGAGCTCTTACAGAAGCACCAGTGAAATGACAATGTCTATTTGTCTGGGGTTTTTTTTACTTCCTACAGATGAAAATAGGCTGTTGCTCTTACGTATCTCTTCTCTAACAAGAACTTGATAGCCTAGTGCTCCTGCGTTCTTCAGCTAGGAGCTTCAGATGAGAGACAAGGAAGATAACAAAGCCAGTCGCTCTACTTTTTTGAGAACTTAGTCCAGATGAGACCTTACAAGATGTCAAAATGATCAGGTTGCTCAAAGCTCCATCCATCCCAGCCTTGAACACTTCTACAGATGGAGTATCCCCAACATCTCTGGGAAACCTGTTCCAGCGCCTCACCACCCTCACAGTGAATAATTTCCCCCAATATCTCATCTAAACCTACAGTCTTTCAGTTTAAAGACATTCCTCCTTCCCGTATCACTACCTGCCCTTGTTGAAAGTCTCTCTCCAGATCTCTTGTAGACCATGTAGGTAACGTAAAGCTGATATAAGGTCTCATTTTTCCACATAGAACAACCCCAACTCAGCCTGTCTTCATAGGAGAGATGCTCCAGATGTCTGATCAGTGTCTCTCCTCTGAACTTTCTCCAACAGGTCCATCCCCTCCTTATGCTGGGAGTCCCAGAGCCAGATACAGTACTCCAGGTGGTTTCATGAGTTCTGCGTAAAGGAGGAGAAAACCTCCTTCAACCCTTCTGCTGGATATACCTTGCTCACAATTTTATTAAAAATACCCATTAAAAATGTTGACATTTAATCCTTAGAGATAAAGATAAATACAGCTATAAGAATATTATTGTATTTTTAAAATTTCCCTGCCTGACTTGGATGAATTCCTTTTGCAGGTAAAAATCATGGGTATGTGTATTTCTATGCTTAACAAAACCAGCATAATATTGCCAGTACTAAATTTCTTAAATAGCAAACAAGAAATACCAATACAATAAAGTTCAATGAGCACATCGTTCCTTTCAGAAAACCCCAGAGGAATACACACAAGGACAGTATATGCAATGTACTTACAAATAGCAAAATTGTAGATTCTGAAGTTTCCAAAGGTGATACGAGGGTTATACATCTGAGAGTACTATTAGAGGGGTTTTTTTATCTCAGTTCTTTAGGAAAGGTGAATAGCAAAATTGAAAGAGCAACTGAATGGAGTAAATCCAAAGCATTTCAGAATATTAATTGAGATTATCATTTTCACATATAAAGACACAGAATAGCTTTAACTTCTATTTTGATTCATGCTGTAAATTTTTTTTTTCAGATTTTATTAAATCTTGGCTTTCAATAAAAACATTGTTTTCTAAACTCCAAAACTCTGATTAACTGAATCTTCAGATGCACACTCTATTTAGCTACTTTTCACCATCTTACATAAACTCTAAGCTATATATTACATTTGCTACCACCATAAGTAAACTGAATTTTCTTTTGAAGGCTTTCTTTTTCTCTATGTTTTTTTAATACCTTTTTTTTTTTTTTTCTTTGCAAACCTTTCTGCTATGTAGTTTTTATCTCCATTTTTCCTTCTCCAAAACCCAGTAGTATTGTCAGGAAGTAAAAAGAAGAGCATACAACCATTTGGTTTCAGTAATAAAAAATGCTCACGGGAAGTGCTGCCACAATGCTCCCAGATGGCTCCAAACTGAAGGACCTTCTAACACTGCCTGCTTATATGTAGGGCATATGTACAAAATAGGCACAGGGAAGTATAAGAAGTTGAAAGGGCAAAGAAGATTATACAGGAGGAGATGAGAGAAGAAAATCCTCCAGGAGAGGAAGACTTGGAATATTGGCTATACAGACTTTAATAAGGCTTCTGAAGCCATTTCCCACAGCATTCTCTTGGACAAGCTGGCTGCTCATGGCAGAGACATTGCTGAGTAAAAACCTGGCTGGATGGCCAGGCTTAAAGAGTGCTGGTGAAAGAGGTTAAATCCAGCTGGTGGCTGGTCACCACTAGTGTTGCCCAAGACTCAGTATTTGTTCCAGTCTTGTTTAGCATCTTTGTGAATGATCTGGACCAGAGGATCAAGTGTACCCTTGGTGGGTTTGCAGACAACACTAAACTGGGCAAGAGTGTTAATCTGCTGGAAGGTAAGAAGGCCCTGGACAGGCTGGATTAATGGGACAAGGTCAGTGGTACGAGGTTCAATAAGGTCAAGTGTCAGGTCCTGCACTTCAATATCAACAATCCCATGGATCCAATTTCAGTTGTGTAGAAGTTTTGAAGCTACACAGACTGCTCAGTTATTCTCATACTTGGACTGACTAGTTCAATATATAGCCATCAGAAGCCAGTAGAATTTTCCTCTTTATTTTTCAGTTCACACAGGTTTGTCACAAAGTGTGGCTCCATTTTCAGTGTTTCTATTCAGAATGTAGCCTTAAGTTATTCTTTCTACAATTTGCTCAAATTCAAGTAGCTGCTATTAGTGCCTCTCTTGTATCCGAAGAAGGTCATTCTCATGTCAAACAGATGGAGAAATATTCTCTTAACACTTGCTAAATTTCACTGCACCATGTAGATGCGCTTCAACAATTCAGGAAAAAAAAATTTTGCAAAATTTGTTTCCTCAGAATGACTGGGGTTAACTGCAGTTTCCCTTTATTCTCAGAACATTTAAACATTACGCAACTATGGAAAGGCTGCATCCAATTTCGGTCCTGAAAATTAAGGAGTTGTGCATTGGTGCCTCAATGGCTGATTAAAACCATGTCATCACTGTTCCTAGAGGAGATCCTTGATTTCCTGTTTTAATATCTGTCCTGGGGTGACTGTGATGCTGAATTGTATCCCCATTTGTCTGTTTAGCCCAGAAATAAGTTCTACACCTTTAAAACTGGATCCAAGAGCAAAGGGAGGAGGAAGCAGTGGCACGCAATTTTGTGTGTGCAGAAACTTCATTTTTACTCCCTTGAATTCCTTTTCTCTTGGTGTGCATTGTTTTCAGCACAGACAGTGGGAGAGAGCTCTCCTTTGCTTTTTGTTATTTTTTTTAGCTAGCTGAGGCAGAAAAGTTCCCCAGATTGTGGTTTTTTATTCTTCTTGGACTTCTCAGTCCTGCTCTGGACTGAAAGCAGAAAAACACCAGGAGCTCATATCTGTGGCCCACCAGGGCCCAGGATGTAGCATTTTCCAGTGCATGAAGGACTGATAAGAGAAATAGTGAGTCAAACTACAGCCCATGACAAGGACTTTCTGAATTTGCCATTTCTTCTGAACAGCGAGAGGTTTTATTTGATAATACTTTTCATTTTTCCATGTTTGTGAGTACTTTGTTTGTTAAATATACAGTTTTAGTTTACCTTTCTTGAAAGAGGTTTACCTCCCAAACTGACTGGGAGAAGGGCTTCTTGACTTTACTTTCTAGAAAAGACCACTTCAGAAGTTTCCTAACAAAATTTGCCCTAAACCAGGACACTCTCAAAAGTATTCCAAGCTTTTCACTGTGAGTTCTAGATACAAGACACCCAGTAAATATAATATCTCCACAGTCATTTCTTCACACATGGGAAACCAACAAAAGCATTTTGTTTAACTTTCACTAATAGCAGTAACTATTGTTCCATGGCAAAATGAAATATATAAATTGCAAAGGGAGTTGTCTTTGAGAAAACTGAAGTTCTTCGTTCTCCCAAACATGAACAACTAATTGTAGATATGTGAAGGACATGGTTTTCTTTGGAAGGCTCAACTTCCTCAATATTTAGCTCTGTCTTCAGGACTGTATTACTGAACCACCTTTCCATAAACTATTAAAATCCTGAAGTTGCTCAGTTTCATTGAGGCTTCATGCCCTTATTTTCTGTAGAACTCAAGTATGGCAGGGAGTGCCAACTAACATAGTAGAGTAACCAAGATTCTGACATTACTTGCCAAAGTTTTCACAGCTGTCCAGGTAAAAAAGTATGTGTATCCCACAGATTTGGTCAAAACCAAACACTCAAAACCAAGCAGAGTGGCAAAAAAATATGAGAGTAATATCCATATTCCTACTTCTAGACGTACTTTGATCAAGCGCATGCAATTATACCTCCATTCCGTGGCTGGGTGAAGCAGCTATTGTGACCTACTACTGACTGAAATAAAGGAGGTGATCTATAAAGAAAGGTGTAGAAATCTACTTCTGAGACCCCCCTTTGTTTTTCTCTAGGAGAGACAACATTTTTGGCTCTGAAATGAAAAAAAAAAACTTTAAAGTACATAAAATTATCAGTTGTGTTCAAATTACTCCTTTCTCAGAGGTTCATAGGCCAAATGTTCACAAGTCTTCCAAAAGTTATGAAGAAGAAAACTCAATTCAAGAAATAGGAGAAACACTATGCAACTTTCTTGAAGGAATTGCATCCAATCAGGCACAAAATAACCACAATTCAATATTCTCTTTGAAATCGAGTTGGTCAGTTCCCTGTTCCAAGATTAAAGAGATTTGACAATTCTTTATATGAATGAAGCTGAGCAATAAATAAAGCCACAGGCTCAGTCAAAATGTATGGGTAGATAATTGTTGGTATTTTTAGCAAAAAAGAGTTCACTGCAGAAAGAGAGGAAACACTAAATCAACGGTTTTGAAAGAACTGTACAGTAACCACAATTAAGAGAATTAGCATACACAGATACACTTGACTTCACTTGGCTGGTGATAATATCATGCTTTCAATGGCTCATGTCTTACTGGAATTATTTGGTTTTAAGAATATAATTATAACTGGTCTCATAATTAACTGCTGTGCATTAGAGAAATCTAAGATTTTGTGTGTGGCACCTTCCCAAAAGTCTGTTCAGAAAACAGAATTAGGTTTGGAATGGATACTGAATATAATTAAAACAAAACTAGTTATTTTAGTAGGATGTATAGTAGGAAACCTTTTTTAAATGAAATGTCAAGGCCTCTGGCTATACACAGAAGACACGGAACATAAATGAATTTAAGTCTTGAAACAAAAAATAGTACCCTTGTTAAACATTAATACTGGATAACTGTGGAAGAAACTGTGTTATAACCAATCAAAACTTTCTCGTATAGCAAAGTCTTGATTGGCAACTGCAATTTAGCAGATTTGTGGTGAGAAAACATTGCATTCATTGCTGTTGGAACTTTTTACAGTTATATGACAGGGACAAGGAAAAAAAATATAAGACATTAAACCTCTAGAAATTGGTACTGTGCATAGGCTGAAGGGTTTTTTTCTTATGTCTACCTAACAGCCTAGAATAACAAAACCAATAGGATCTCAGCAAGACTGAGAAGCTGTATTCAGAGAAAGGAGGCGAAAACCCACTTGCATGTAACACTCACGATTCTTAATCTGAAACTGAAAACAAAGCATATGAGAAACTTCTTTGAATTGCAGGCTTGTTCTGTGTTTTGCCTACATGCAACATAAGCATGTATTAAACCTATAGAATCTCAAATTTTTGCAGCCAAAGCAAAAAGGGACTTAAGGAATCACTACAATATCAGGTGAATATATTCTTCAGAAATATAAAGAAGATAACCTCATCTTATGAAGCTTATCAAGTTGTGACAGGAATAGGCATTCCTAAGAGAACACAACTTGTTAAAATGTACTCAGTAGTCTTGAAAACTCAAGCATATCAAACTGGGCACACAGCACAATACAAAATAACTTGGTCTAATTCCCTGTATGTGACTACAAATGTGAGTCTAGAATGTTTTTTGGATTTTTTTCAAATTTCTGAGGAGAAAAAAAACTACATAAAATTAATTCAAACTGCAAAATACTGTATTGAAGCAGGAACAATCAACTGCATGATTATAGGATAAGGAACAATATCCTAGGATGCAGCTGTTCAGGAAAGAGAAGCTATGAATGAAAGCAAGACATGAGATCAACTGAAATCAGTATTGCCTCAGTGTTCTAACCAAGATACATGCAACACTGGGAAAATAAACAGTATCTCATTCAATCCTCAGGTATAATACTTTGAATACTTTTGAAATCTAAATTTTGAGTAAGATAAACCTGTTTGAAAAGCATAAATAGACTAATGTTTCCCAGAACTGCCACTGAAGGAAAACTGAATGAAGTAGCCTTTTGCAGTGAAGACTGTGGTGGACATGCAGCAGAAAACATTCACATTCAGATATGTGCATGGCTGCTGACAAGAGAAAAGGAAGAATACACATTCAGAGTGCACTAACATCAGATCATACAGATCATACAGACTTGCATGTACTGGTACCCAAAACCCTTTTATCGAAGTGCTTCTAGAAATTGATAAACCATAGTTCAAACTGATTTTCACATCAGGTAACAATGCAGTTGTGGTGAATGATCTTGAAAGTGGCTTGCTGACTGGATGCCATAGTCCACTTGAGTGTATCCATACCCATGTTTCAAAAAGTCTACCTATAATATCTAGTATTCCCAAAGTAATTATAGCTGTGCACCAGCTAGGATGCTTACTCACCTACCTAAAATTTCCTTAGGTCGGGGCATTAGTTGTTTTTCTGAAAGGTTTTAAAATATCTGTAAGAAATAGGAGAATTAACATGTCAAATTTAAAGTGTACCTTTACCATTCTTGTTACTATGATAGTCAACCTCAGGAAAATGATGTGTTGCAAATCAGAATTAAGAGAATCATCCCTGTGAAGCCACAAGATGTATTTACCTGGGATTTCTGCCTTTTAGATTTAATCCTGAAAAAAAAGGAAGGATATGAAAGAGTACAGCATGAGCTGTAGAGAAAAAATTACTTGTCAACAATATTGATACTGAGCAAAAAGGTAAAAGAACTGAATCAACTTGAGGGAAAGATAACCAAAGTTATTTGGACAGAACATTGGAAAATGTATAAAATATATGAAATGAGCCCTAGGCTTCTGTGAGACCAATCTAAATAGAAATCTGCCTAGTCATTTAAGGATAGACATGACAGTGTAGCCCTTACCTTTTCCTTTTCTAACAAGGGAATATCATTTATAAAGGTCAAAATGTACTATAATTCTAGTCTTTATGCTGAAGGAAAAGGTAACCACTCTTTTGCAGTCCCCAAAATCAGCCTTTTTATTTTTCAGCAGTTTGTTATCTGTTTTATCTGGTTAACAGAAGAGACAAAGACTATTGTAAAGATCAATAAATTGGAAGGTGTTGAAAGATGAACAAAGTAGTGTAGCTGGGTAGCCCACAAGAGATGGCGATGACACTGCCAGTAAGAGACCACAAGCCTTTTGTCAGGCTCATGGCCCTCGGGTGGTGTCAGGATGCACTTGAACTATCTTGGTATGTCTGTAGCCAAGTCTTTGCTTTTCTAAATGTAACAGCAGTCATTAAACCACTGCTTCATTAATATACCCTTCTATACTTCTGTCAGAACCCAGGACATTCCTCCAACTGCCCTGTAGGGCTCAAGACCCTGGCAGGAGGCTCAGAGACCTTGGCACGGAGTCAAAAACACCTGTGCCTTTGATCTTAGCCCATGGAAACATTTACCAGCTTTGTGTGAAGATTTACAAGACACAAGATATTGAGTAGAATGATAGTTAATTTGCCACAGGGTGAAAAAGTAGAATTTTGGGGATTTAGAATGGGGGCTCAAGAGGCAAGATGGAAGAATATGGGCATGTCCTCTCCTCCTCCTTCTTCATCTTCTTCTTCTTCTTCTTCTTCTTCTTCTTCTTCTTCTTCTTCTTCTTCTTCTTCTTCTTCTTGTCCTCCTTCTGCTGTAATGGTGACAATTTTGGATTGGTTTAGAGTAGAGAAAGACTGTCTAACATATATGATAGGTACTGGAAAATTATTGTAAATAAAGTACACATAGTCCTCAGTATATAAAACTAAAACCGCCCCAAGGGCGGTCAGTGTGCCATGAACCGACCTGCCAGACCTCAGCGGGTTGGAGAAAGAATGTATTAGATAATAGAAAATAAACAACCTTGAAAACCAGAGCCGAGGAATCTTGACTTCTTTGGTCGCTGGCTGGGAAATAAGACTTTTTAATACCTCCGGAACCATTTCAGCAACACAAAACCCAAGATACTTCTAGCTTTTTGTTGGCTTTATCAATTATGTTTTGGCTATTGGTTTATGTACAACTAACTATAGTAACAAATGCTGAGGCAGATCTGGTGGGGGCTCCAACATGGTTCCCCACCACAAATTTCTCCCAGAACATTTGCACAATTAGTCCTATCACCATTAGACAGGTGCTAAACCTCACAATTGCACCAAACCTGGCCCTGAGCCCAGACTGCAAAACCCATGGAAGGTGGAGAGAAGAGGCTGTGCTCAGGGTGTGACAATAGCTTAATTAAACGGTGTAGAATGAAATCTCTATTATGACCCTAGAATTTAATGCAAGACAGATAAACACAGGAGACTCAATGTCTGTTAACAAGCCATTAATGGTCCTTCACTGCTCATTAAAGGAATGCAGTCATGGGAGTAGGCAAAAACAGTTTCCAGCAAACCTCCCAAATGTACTCAGCATCTATGTAAGACACCCTGCTCCTGGTGAAGATGTCTGGATGCTGATGGATCACTACTAATGATCATCTTTACACAGTTATAGGGAGAAAGAAAAGTACACTAATGTCTGCCACAACGTTCATATCACTATATTGTTGGAGGTTAGGACTTTTTCCAGGTTTTTTACCCTTTTCTTTCTCTCAGGGAATTTTCTTCCATTTGTTGCCTAAGAGATGCGAAGAACCAATGCTTAAGAGACAAAAGTGGCCAAGGTGGGGGGAAGGGGTGCAGCTGGCTGCACTATTTTGGCTGGGGATTTTTTTCTTGGGAAGGGTAGAGATACTATGAGATTTTGGCTGGGTGGGTAGGAGGGCTGATCTCGGTTCCTCTTTCTCTGTCTCTCTCAGGACTGAGGAGGAGATGGTGCTGTTGGTGCTGTGGGAGAATTCTCTGCCACTGTGAAATTCAGCCCTTTTACTGCTTCTCCTACTGTGAGTGAGGCTTTGCTTGTGAGAGCAGTCATTGAACTGGGAATTTTTAGATCACCTGCTTGCACTGGAAAAGACCCTCACTATTTATTTGGATGTCCCAGGGGAGAACCTGGGACCCCGACACCTGACCCCCTCCCAGGGAGTGTCTACCAGCTGTTTGCATGGCTGCTGCAAATCCCTGCTGTTTCCTACCTCTGCTTCAGGTTTTTTGCTATACTTCAACCTGATATCCCATGTCTGCCCGATCCCTCGCAGCTCCTGATATGGCTGTGGAACTTCTCCTACATTTTGTTTGCTACCCCGGGATCTGCTCCCCTATGCCATTCTGGCCATTGCTCCAAGGTTCGTGCTACAGTCCATTTCACCATACAGAGGGGCACCAGGACCAGCTGCCCCTGTGGGTTTCTAACAGAAGCCACTTTTCCATCTCTTCCGCTGGCACCCCACATTGTCCATGTGAGAGAGATGGCTGAACTTGTGCCACAGCGCCCCTGCAGCTGTGGAGGAATCATCACACCCATTCTGCCCACCGGGAGCCACCAGCGCCCCTGCTGGCTGTGACCGGAACTGCACCAACAGGGAAAGTGCCTGCAGCTGGGAGAAGGCTGGGGCTGGGCTTATGTTCTCTTTGTTGCTGCTGCCATTGCTGTTTGTTTGCTGATGAGGTCTCTGGTGTTGAGATGACCCCAAGATGTTAGAAAGTATTTTTCTCCCATCCCTGAGACAAAAGAAGATGGGATTCCCTGGCTCTCGTTCTCAAGGTTGTTTATTTGCTCTTATCTAATACATTGTCTTTCTGACCCGCTGAGGTCTGTCTGGCAGGTCAGGTTGAGGCACACAGACTGCCTTTAGGGTGGTGTTATGTTTTTATAATAAAAACTATGTGCACTTTATTTACACCAATTTTCCAACACCTATCACCTACGTTAGACAGTTTGTCTCTACTCTAAACCAATCCAAAAGTGCCACCATCACAGCAGAAGATGGAGGCTAAGAAGAAGAAGGAGAAAGACAGAATACTCCCAGATTCATCCATCTTGCTCTTGACCCCTCATTCTAAAATCCCCAAAATTCTACTTTTCCACTCTGTGATAAATTCACTATCATTCTATTCAAACCTTTGTTGCTTGTAACTCTTCACACAAAGTTGGTAATTGTTTCCATGGGCTAAGATCTAAGGCACAGGTGTCTTTGACTCTGCACCAACGTCTCTGAGCTCTTTGCCAGGGTCTCTAGTCCTGCAGGGCAGTCAGAGCAATGTCCTGGATTCTGACAGTTTGCCATGTATAGATACTAGTAAAGGACTTTTATTCGTTATCCCATAATCTTTGACTGAAAACCCCTTAATTTCAAAGTTATAATAATGTGAATGGAAGGGAGTCACATGTCCATTCCAAGGGAGATTCACACCTTCCTTGGCAGGCCTATGTATTTTAAATCAAGACACATATACAGGCTTTTTTTTTTTTTTTTTGAGAAATGTATAGAACCCAAGCCTGTACAACATGTAAATATATTGCTTACAGTATATTATAAATCCACTAGTAGCTTGCTATTCTAATTTTCACTAAGTATTGTTCCCATTTGAGTCACATTTACTGCATGACTAATTTTCCCTTTTTGGTACTTCCAATAATTACTTTTGAGAGAAAATACCAGGAGGTTTTAAAAAGGCTAGATGAAAACACAACAATACTTTATCACCTCTGTTCTTCAAAAAAAAATTCAGAGACAGGGTCTTCAGAGTTAGACTGAAGATTGAAAGTAAATATTTTAAGCCTCTTCAAGCCTGTGATAGCATTCAGTAATTGAGAAATATCAACATTTTGCTTACAATACTCCATTGTCCCTCACAGTTTTGGCCGGTAGGTGAGGTATTTAGGTAAAGAACTGGAGCTTTAAGTAAAGTAGTCAGGATTCTAAATGAAATATGACTGTACAAATATCAATTCCATTGATAATTTTGCTTTGAAAAGCTAGCTGAACAGTTTTTTTCTTATGCATATTTTAAATTAAATAATAAAAACTCTTCATAAGGTGCCTGAAATTTTCCTTCTGAGAAATATGCAGACTCATAAATTAATCATTATTTCTCTTTTTTCATTACTTACATAGTCTAACCAATTCTTTCTCATTGAAACATGAAAATAGTGGAAACAGAACATCTCTTAGCTGTTACAATAGAGAATAGCTAATCAGAACTTAATATGTTGTTGTTAGCAAAGAGTTGGAAAAATGTAAATATTTGTTCAGTAAATCACTGCACTTGACATAATGAGACATTCAAGACATTGCAGCAGAGATAATTGTACAAAAGCTGTTATTTTTAAAATGTTTTGTATAGTCTGCACTTCCCCTCCCAAAAAAAGTGGCTGTTTCCTTTTTTAGCATTGTCACAAAAGTTGCAAAGTACCTCAGGACAGAATTCTTAAGATGTCATGCATGAGTTTCTTCACTAAAATGTAGTATTTCTATCTTAGTTACTATTGCATACCCAAATGTTCTCAATAGTAAAACAAATTATTTCCTGAGAGCTGGATTTGATATAGTGCAAGTTAGAAATGGAGTACATTATCAGAAGTACATGATCAAAAGAATATTCATATTGCAGTAAAATTATTTACTTGATATAAGACATGACTGTTTCCTGCTATTCATGTAACTGACAAAGAGTTCTTTACTTTCATCATCATTCTTCCAGCATAAGGCTCTAAAAAAAGTTCTGTTCACACATTTTTTTCCAAAAAAAAACTGGGTAAAAGCATTCTATGTAAACTAAGATTTGTAAATAGTCAATAGAGAAGTGAAGAATAAATTCAGTTGATGTAAAATTATAAGGAGCTTGTGGAGACTAATATAATAGCTGCATCTTGAAGAAAAACATAATATTTTTACCCTGCACAGACATTGTAGTTTGTTTTTTTTACATCATGCTGTTACTAAAACTAAAATTTGCAGGTTTAAAATATTTATATTAAATATTCAATGCATTCATCTCAGATACCCCCCCCCAAAATTCTGTCTCTTTTTCCAGTATTGAGATTAAAAATCTTCACAAATCACACAATTTATCAAATAGACAAATCCTTTCCTAATGTCAAATATTCAAAGTTATTCCTTTTACATTTTTGTAAAATGTAATGTTTGTAATTTACACCATATAAACCTCTGAATTGTGACATTTGTCCAAGAAAGGAAATGAGATTAGAATCTCACAGATTGGAAGGGACCTCCAGAATTCCTGTTGTCCAAGACATTGTTAAAAGTCAGACCGGACAGAGCAGGTGGTTCAGAGCTATGTTCAGTTGAATTTTAAAGATCGCAAAACCTCCTGAGGTATTTGTTCCACTATTTGAACATCCTCATGGTAAAAAATTCCTTACATCAGGCAGGTCTAGCCTCCTTTTGCAACCTGTATTTTTGGTATCTCATCCTTCTACTGTGAACATACACAGAAAATCTGACCCTGTATTCAACATTGTCTCTCAACAGAGTTGTAGTCAGACTTAAAATTTCCTCCTCACTTTCAGTTCTTTAAATTGGACAAACCCATTTTTCTCAGTCTCTAATTTCATGTCATACTACACCCCACTACCATATTTGTGACCCTCTTCTTGACCCACCCCAGAACATCACTGTATTTCTTGCACTGAGAAGTCCAAATCAAACAGACCACACCAGAAGGCGTGTCACAGGTGAAAGAGATGCTGAACTCTTCATGACCGTCCTTTTCAGACCATTGAGCAGGACTCAAGAAAGAGTGGGACCAGAGCCTGTCTGTGAAGAGTAGTGTCAGAACTGCAGGCTTCAGAATTATTCAAATATCCGTCATTCAGCATGGAAGATTGCCCAGGACAAGATGCCTAGACATGAGACATTGCTGTAATTAACTTCTACGAGGAACACCAGGTGAAAGATGTCTATCCCGTGTTTGTTAATTTCAATAAACCTGGGCACTGCTTGCCTCTGCCTTCTTTGCTTCCTCTTTCAAAATTCTTCTTCACCAAAATTTCACCCTATAAATTCTGTATTCATTCAAAAATTAGCTATCACTTTTTGTCTGAGTGTCAAAAATTCACTGTTTAGCATTGATTTTGAATAAGTTAAGCATTTTATCTTCCATGCCTGGAGTATCTAAAAGGACTTGATCAGAGGGTATTAGACTCCTACACTGCCTCTCACTTCAATTTGTGGGTCTCTGCCAGGTGCAGTTCTATACCATTCTAATGGCAAGTTATTCGCAGGAGGAGCAGCGTGTGCATCATAAAGCTGTAACTGGTCACAGACTGTTGCCCATGCCTTTTCCTGCTTCTGGTATTGACTTTCATGAGCTTTAGCTAATGATTTCATTGCAGAGGTGGGTACCTGGGATCTGGTTTTGGAAACTTCTATTAGAGGGCAGCAAGAGTGAGATTGCACTTCAAAAAATGACAAGGCAGGAGCCAACTCTGACAACACAGGCAAAACCCTCCCTGCCAGAGCATTGTCTTGTAGCCTCTAAAGAAGGATAAGTAATGTCAGATGGCAAAACCAGCAGGTTCCAACAACAGTCCTGTGATCGTCAACCAAAGGCAAGGTCAACAATTCAGGACTGAGGTTAATCCATGAAAGTTCAGTGTCTGCTCAGGGAGAGCTTGAGACAGGATAAGACCATGGCACAACTAGAGCATTATTCAGGCTGTGCCTGATTACTCTGACCTGAATTGGGATGAAGTCTTTTAATTAATTACTTTTTTTTCAAAAGAGACCAGGAATCCATCCTCTTAAAGCCTGATCTTTATCCCTGAGCAGAAATCAAATGGATGGAGGAATAGGCTTTGCATGATATGAATATTTATGATAACATGTTTATTTGTATTGATGCTTTCTGGTAATAAATTGTTCATATTACTTTTATTTTCATTTTAGGCTATGTTGTCTTTTAAAAGACTAGTGGATGTTTGTAAACACATTCTGTACATCCATACTATGGCACAAGCTAAGTCCACTACAGAAGATAGAGACAACTCACCATTGCAGAACATGAGGCATAAGATGCTGGAAAGTAGTGCTGTGGAAAGGGACCTGATCAACAGAAAGCTAAACATGGGTCAGCAGTGTCCTGGCAGCCAGGAGGGTCAGCCCTGTCCTTGGGGCATCAGGCACAGCATCGCAGCCAGGCAAGGGAGGAGATTGTCCTGCTCTGCTCTGAGCTGGGGCAGCCTCACTTCCAGTGCTGGAAGCAGGTTTGGGTGACACAGTGTAAGAAGGGCATTGAGCTGTTAGAGAATATCCAAAGGAGGGCAACAAAGATGGTGAAGGGTGTAGAAGGGAAGCTGTATGAGGTGCAGCTAAGGTCACCTGATCTGTTCAGCCTGGAGAAGAGGAGACTGAGGGGAGATCTCACTGCAGTCAACAATTTCCTTATGAGGGAAAGAGGAGGGGCAGACTCTGAACTCCTCTCTGTGTTGACCAGGACCTGAGGGAATGGCCTGAAGTTGTTTCAGGGAAAGTTTAGGTTGGATATTAGGAAGTTCTTCACCCCAGGGGGTGTTTGGGCACTGGAACAGGCTGCCCAGGGAAGTGGTCACAGCACCAAACCTGACAGAGCTCAAGGAGTATTTGGGCAATGCTCTCAGGCACATGATGTTATATTTGGGTAGTCTTATAAAGGTCCAGAAGTTGGACTCAATGATCCTTGCAAGTCACTTGCAAGTCAGCATATTCTGTGATTCTGTAATAAAGCTGCCTATCTCCCAAACAGGTAATTTCTTGTCATAGTAAGGCACATTATATTTGACCTTATTGTCCTTGGCGTTTCTTACAACATGGGTCCACCAACAAATTAAACTGTAGCTCAGTTTTTAGATATAATTAGTGACAGAGTATTGAATGCATATCTAAGAGGACTCAACTAATAGCAGTAAGAGCATCTCTGTGAAGGGTACTGAATGGAGCCTCTCCTTGACCTGAGATTTCAGTTCTATAAAACATTTTTATAAAGACAGATTCTCAGTATTGCACAAAGTCCCTCTAAAACAGATAAGGCTCAGCCCTCCAATCCATGCAGAGCTTGATCTTCTCCTTTTGCCAGAGGGAACAAAAGCAGTCACACAAAACTGAGAAATTGCACGCTGCTAGTGTGAGTAAATGCAAAAGGTACCATTGTTTTTTATTTATAGATGTTAAACCTTTCATTTTCACATCTCTTTTTTAATCAACCTTTTTTCTATCTTTTCCTCTTTTTTTCCTCTTTTTTTGTTGAAGAGAAGTGGATGAAGAGGAAAATGCTTTCCTGTTAATAGTCAAAAGTCAAACTCAGCTTGAAAAGCCATACCTGCTGCTTCACTAAAGAAAATAAATTTTCAGCTCACAGAGAACAAATATCAACAGACAATACAACATCCTATTGGGGCCTAGGGGCCAAGTAATACAAGACAAGATATGAAAGTAAAACACACAGAACCTACAAAAGTTTAGGTTTAGTAATAAACTTATTCTATCTAAGGAATTACTTTCATAGCCTATTTATAATAAGGATGATTAAAAAAATAGATTTTGTAGTTACAACAATTGAGCAGTAACAGTAGTAATTCACATCTACGTGTGATAGTCAACCATCACAGAACAGTGAGTGAATTAAACAAAAAAAATGCCAGGAAGAAGCTACTGTCTCCTTGATGTATTTGACAGCCATTTAAGATGCAGGTTCATATCAGGAAATTTTACATATTTTTATATCTATCCCTTTCCCTCACAAACTTTATAAATATATGAAATATATATCTCATCTCAGAACAGCTGTTGAATAACATCTTTTCAAAACAAATAAGCAATTCTATAGATTAATGGAATGCAGTAGAAGAAAAACCATGAAAATCTAAGTAGGAACATGGTGGGTTAGATGTTGGTTAATAGAACTGCTATCTTGGACTTCAAGAGGGCAAACTGTTTAGGAGAAAATGCCCATTGAGAAGCATTCCTGAAGAGCAAAGGAGTCCAGAAAAGCTGAATATTCTTCATGGAGGAAATCTTAAAGTCACAGGAGCAGGTATTCTCTCTGTGCTGATAAACAAGCTGGCAGGGAAGAAAACCATCCTGAATCCACAAAGAATTTTGGCTGGAATGCCACAATAAAGGACAGTTTGCCTCCTTTGGAAGAAGGGGCAAGCAAAGATTACAAGGACAGCAAGGATTTTATGAAAGGATCCTTCTGACTTGCCTTGCATAGTTCACTTTAGGGGTTACTTATACCTTTTCTTATTTTGCCCTGTGATTTCCGCTAACCACTTCTAAGATAGCCAATCTTGGTAATCACCTATATTGTTCTTAATTTCTAATTTCTAAGAAAGATCATTCCATTCCTTTCATGAACTATAACATAATGAAGAACATAAAAAAAAGAATTAATTTAGAATATATGATACAAGTTTAGCTGAAAATAATTTAGTGAGAATTTGTCTTATCACTTACAAGCTGACACCAGTATACACTACCATACACACACACACATACATAGACAGTTTTCAGGATATTATAAATATATAGATTGTGATAATAAGATTAACAGGGAACACAGAAAAGAAAAACTAAGTCCTAGATAGATGTTATTGAACACAATCACTTTCAAATCAGCTTTTCAAATAAATGATTATTTCATTATTAGAATACATTTGAAGCAAAACTTAAATTTTCACTCCCACATATTTTTACACAGAAATTGCAATATATCTCTTTCACTTAATTTTGATTCAAACAAGAATGTGACATTTTCTCCCACCAATCATTGTAAGACATATTGTCAGACTGCATAGAGGAAAGTAAAAAAAAAAAAGTGGAAGACTGATGGTTTGCTAAATTTATCTGTATTTCACACTATCCTCCTGTATATTTGCTGCACAAGAACATGCTCAAGGACACGACCACTTAGAATCTCCTTTTAAGCACTGAAATGATACCTTTTGTGAATAGTCTGAAAACCTCAAAAAAGACTAAGAAGACTTTCCTCTCTCAGGACTAAGGAACATGCCAAAGAAGGTATCTGGAATAATTACTGTGAATAAAAAGAGGGCAAGGGTAAATTGATGAAAAGGTCTTAGGCTACCTCAGAGCACATCACTGGGAAAAAGAAGTTAGTGCTGGGAGCTGGATTGGACTGGCTGTATAAAGAACCTGGGTATTAAGACATGCAGAAAGCAAAAAAAAAATTGTTTGATGAGACCCGAATAAGGAGGATAGAAACTATATCAATGGACAATTACATGAGAAATTTAAAGAAAAGTTTGAATGGATTGGGGGAGAAGGAAAACATGTCAAATATGCTCAAATTAGCCTCAAATTAGAAAAGAAGTTGGAAGAAGCAAAATGAGATATCCAAAGTCTGAAAATTACTGAGGCAAGGAGTATGAGCCTGGGGTAAGAACTAGAGCTGAAAAGAGACCAGATGGAAACCATTTGGAAAAAGAGCATACCAAGGTAACATAGGAGGAATCTTATATTCATCAGCACACATTTTCTTTCTCACACTTGAAGTAAAAAAAAAAAAAAAAAACAAAACCAAAAAACAAACACACAAAAAAACAAAAGCCAAAATCTCAACCAGCTAAAAGTCTCTGTGACTTCATGAACACAAATTGCAGCATTTTGAAAAGTTAATCCCCTATTTCAGCAGTAGGGTTCCATGTGATGAAGTTTTCAGGTAAGATAAAGGGAAGGACATTAGGAGAAAGGGCAAACTGGAAACCAAATGCTTTTAAAATACTTTATTATAAATGAAAAAATAGAATTCTAGCCTTATTTCATTACTTATTAAATGCAATCTATATTTACAACCACAAATACAGACCCATGTGTCATGTTTTAGACCCAGCTAGCAATCAAGCACCACATAGCTGCTCACTCACTTCCCCTCCACTGGCTCAATGTAGAAGGGAATTGGAGAAGAAAAAGTGGAAAAACTCATGGATTGAGATGAAAATAATTTAATAGGGGAAACAAGAGCCATGCACACAAGTAAAGTAAAACAAGGGATTCATTTCCTACTTCCCACTGGCAGGCAGGTATTCAGCCATCTCCCAAGGGCTCAGTCACAGGTAACAGTTACTTGAGAAGACAAATACCATCATGCCAAATAATTCCCTATTGCTCTTTCTTTCCCCGGGCTTATCTACAGAGTGTGATTCCATATGGTACGGAATATCCTTTTGATCCTTTGGAGTCAGCTGTCCCAGCTGTGTCCTCTCCCATCTTTCTGTGCACCACCAGCCTCTACACTGGGAGGGCAACACAAGAAGCAAAAGGCTGTGGCTCTATGTGAACCATGTTCAGCAGTAACAAAAACATCTCTGTATTATGCTTTTTCCAGCACAACTTTACAACATATTCTAGTATTACTTTCCATGAAGAATATTAAGTCTATCCCAAAATTATCATCTTTTGTCTTGATTTACTGTGGAAGGCATACAAGAAAGTAAAATCACTCACCTTGGCTTTCAGGTCTCTAGACTAAAGCATTTAGTCTTATCATTTTTTCATCTGTTTCTAGGTATATAGTCTAACCCTTTTGCAACTTTCTTTCTGATTTACTGTCACAGTTATTTTGGAGGTAAGTGGATGAGTTCATCTGCACCATTTTCCCCTTCCAACTGCTCCTGATAGCTCTCAATGTTCTCATTAAACGTGATGCTTAGTCAGCTGCTCCCTATCTTCAGATGACTCTTCTTTGCATTCATTCTCTTCACCCAGCAAGGTGGCAAAACATGGCACAACTGATGTACAAACTGCTGATAGAGGCAGCTCCCTTCCTGAACATCCTAACTGTGAACATATGGTTCACAGTTTATGTTTGAACATTACTAGCTTGCTACCAAAGTGATTGGAGATAAAAATGATTACAGCTTAATTAGACTATATTTAAATTTTTGTCCTGGAGAATGAACAGAAGCTACATCTTGATTTCTCCTAGTAACAATAACAGAAGTTGCAGCTGCTTCTATTTTTACAGCCAAAGAAACTATTATGATAATTTAATAGGATATTCCACATAACAGAGAAAATGTTCAACTAGTAATAGTTGAACTATTGCAACTTCTAATTGAGTTAGGATATATTGTTTATAAAAAAAAATAGTGACAGTTTAAAGAAGATGTCAGCTTATTAATGTTTGTTCATGTTTTAATTAGCATCTACGGATGCCTGCTCTGTGTGAACTAGAACTTCGATCCATGCTGTAAAAAATAGTCCTCCTAACTGAGAAGTTGAATAGGACCATGCAGAGAGTATCTGTATTAAAAAGATCTTTACAACTGGAACAGTGGGGCTTCTTTGCCTTTTATCAATGTTTAATCTCAGAAATCTATTAGGGGCTAGCTGGGTAAAATATAATGCTTGTGATACACTATGAAAACAGGTTAATGATTTTTCTCAGCTTTAAAATTTGTTTCCTCAGACAATAATTCAGTGTTTCCTGGAGAGCACCCTATACTGTCCAGTTTAATTCTCACAGTCATTAGTGTACTGTGGATCAAGAGGATGATTCAAAAAGAAAAATGCCTCAAACACTCACAGGCACTCACCTGGGGACAAACCTTCCCTGAAGGGGAAGGATGATTTTGCAAGTTTCTTTGGAGAGATGATAGCATAATAGGCATGCAGGATACATGTGGCAACCTCATACAGGCCTGAGCTGGTGCACTCAGAGAAGGTTAATGGTCTTGTTAGGATGCAGATTTCTCAGATTTCTCGGATGTATCTAATTCCATAGAGGTTTTTTTTAAGGTTTTATTTGGACTACTGTTATCAGCAATATCTTCAGAAAGCTATTTTTCCCCATTCTAATGTAAATTTATAATTACTCTGCAGTTCTCAAAAACTTCATGTTTGTATTACAAAAAAAAGAAATATCAGAACAGTTTATGACTTTGTGACTGTGTGACTCCAACCTGCTGCCAAAAACCGAAAAAAATAAAAACTATTAACAAACCAAAACAAAACAAAAAAACAAACAAACCAACCAAACAAACAAAAGAAACCCACACTACTGAAAACCAAAAGACCAAGCATAATTTTTTTTGAAAAACTCAACATTTTCATCCAAAATAGCCATATGTAATTAATATGGAATTAACTTCAAAGCTACTCTATTTTTGTGGAGTCTTGAGAAATAGAATGGTGAAAAATTTGAGAAGGAAATCATCTTGTGACATCAGTGGAGCATATGAAAAAAACACGTCATAAAACAAGAAAAGATCAAACCATATATGGCAAAGCTTTAGTCTTGCCATTTAATGCACTGTATAAAATGACACAAAGGTTATAGCAGTGAAAATGGGATAAGACTGTGTCTGGACCAAAAGTAAGAATTAAAAATATATGCTTCTCTCTTGTTGAAACAATCAGATGTTTGAAAAAAAATCAGCAGAGCTACTTTGGCTTCACAGTAGCTAACTTCAAAAGACACAGGTTTTTTTTTCCCATGTGTAACTTTTGGGTTCACATGCATGGCAAATAAAGAAAGGATTTAATTATAATTAGTTTCACTGAGTAATAAATATGGATTCTTGTGCCATTTTATGAGAGTTTGAGTCACCATTTTTTATCTCCTATGAGGAAAGAAAAATATATATACTGCATTTTCATAGGTGGTGAATTGCTTTGCAGAAATATTTTCATTTCAATTACTCTATATTTATTTGAAAGTATTTTATTCTCAGAACTGACCATTATCTGTTCAGTTTGGTTTTGAGATTGGTTTGCATTCCTAACTACACTGGGTTTTCCTCAGGATGCCATTTAGTATAAGCTCCCTCCAATTCCAATTCAAGAAAAGATTTTAATACTGTCTCCTAGGACAGGCTTTGCATTCAACTTTTTTTAACAAGTTGCATTAATGCAGAAAACAGTAGTAAGGTGAGAAGTAAATATTTATGACTGAAATTCTACAATTTTTTCTCCCCCAAAATTTTGAAAAAATTACATAGAAGCATACAAGTTAGAAGCAATACCTGTTTCCAGTCCTGTAGAAGAGAATAACATGGAGTGAGATGGAATGAAATGGAGTGGGATGGAATGGAATGGAATGGAATGGAATGGAATGGAATAGAATAGAATAGAATAGAATAGAATAGAATAGAATAGAATAGAATAGAATAGAATAGAATAGAATAGAATAGTTTCATTTGGAAGGGACCTAAAATGATCATTTAGTCCAATTGCCTGACCATTTTAGGGCTGACCAAAAGCTAGAGCATGTTATAAAGGACATTATCCAAATGCCAGTTCAACACTGACATGTCTGGGGCATTGATCACCTCTCCAGTGTTTGACCACTCTCTTAGTAAAAAAATGCTTTCTAAGGTTCAGTCAAAACCATGCCTGGTGCATCTTTGAACCATTTCCATTTCCACACATCCTGTCTCTGGATATGAGGGAGAAGAGATCATCTCCACACCCCGTACTCAGTAAGATGTAGAGAGAAATAAGGTGATGCCTCAGCCTCCTTTCTCCAAACTGAGTGAATCCAAAGTCCTCAGCTGCTTCCCACAGGACATTCCATTCAGCCCTATCACCAGTTTTGCTGTCCTTTGTTCCAGACCTTTACATCTGCCTGAAATGCTGGAGCCCAGAGCTATATACAGTACTCTAGATGTCTCCTCCCATGTTTCCACACAACCCCAGTGTCCTCACCAGTGTGGCAGCATGGGAAAGAAAAAGGGACTTGCTATTGTGTAAGCTCTGTTAAGCAGTATCTAAAACATCCTTGAATTATCATGACTGTTCCCAGTAAAAATCCAAAACCTGGCCCCCTACCAGCCACTCTGAAGAAAATGAACTCTAGTGCAATCAAAACCAGCGCACAACTTCATGAATTACATCTGTGTTTTGGCTTTGCCCAACATGGTTTTTAAGAGTAATTTACCTCCTTTCCTTCAGTGTTTCAGGAAAACAAAATCAATGTAAGCAAAAGTAGGAAAAAAAAGAAAAAAACAAAAGAAACCCCCTAATGAATAGCATTTCTTTTCACTGTGTTATTTAATTGCCTCCCCAACCCTCATTTATTTTTTCATTTTAACCCCATCATAAAAATAAAATAAAGAAAAAAAATCAGAAAATATAAAACCTAGAAATAAAGCAAAACTGAGATTAAAAGATTCTATAAAGAAAGGAACCATCTGTTACACATGCACAGTTCACTCTGATCATTATAACATGTCTTGCCTCCCAAGACTTGAATGACCTTATCACGCATTTACATCCTCCATGGAGTGATAAGAAAATAAGAATTCTATGCCTCAGAGGGATCTAATAAAAAGCACAATCACAGACTAAACAAATAAACAAGGAAAAATCTTATTTTCCCAATCTACTGCCCATTGGTAAAAGAGATTTTGATTTTGGCATTTGTTTATTTTTTTATTCCCTTCAACTCATATATATATATAACACTGACATATAGATTCTGCTCCACTGAATGATATCCATATAAAAAGAGGTATACAAGCAAATAAAATTATTTTACACATGGGGATGGACACACTTCAAATACATTGCCACTTTCAACAGAAGCAATACACTCTGTTGCTAAAAATATTTGGGGATGTTATTTTCTTTAAAAAATTATTACCTCTATTGTAACTACAATTCATTGCAAAATGCCTACAGCTACTGGGGAATATACTGTTATCTAAATGTTGCAATACAGTGAAGTTTCTTTCAAATTCTAGTGCTCTTGGGTTTCACACTAGCCAGAAGGCAATTTCAGTGCAGAGCTGCAGATCACAAAATGTGATTCTACTTCTAGATCTTATATCACCTGGTAATAAAAGCCCACACCATACAGTTTCTTTACAAGATTCTTAACTGAAAGATACTAAACCTTCTCGTACAGCAAAATGATCCATGGAATGTAGTTTGTATGACTATTTGATCCAATGTCAAGCTAGTAAAATTGATAAAATTCTCTGTTATTTCCAAAGGCCAGTCTATTTCATGAAAATGTAGATAGTCTAGGTTTCCCTAATGGAAACTTTTATGTGAAAATGAACATTTTAAATGCAACCCCTAAATTCTAAATTATGGTTATCAGCTCTGACAAAAACACCTCTCTGTGGCCTTAGCAGGCAATTATTACCACATGTAATGGTGAAGTCCTTCTGAGGTTTAGTATCAGTGTCAAAAGTGGCAGTGTTAACCTTATAAGAAAACCATATTGCTAAAATATAAGGTAGTCTGAGAACAGTAAAATAATTATGGCTTACTCCGTAAGGGAATGTGACAAGTTTCATGCATCTGTTATTTCTCAAAGTGATAATGTGGAAGAGGACCTTGTTATATATGTTCTTTCTTCCATGCCTCTGCTTATTTCACTCTCTGTGAACTGGCAAAGCAAATGATGAGGATAAACTTGGTCTGCATACTGGCATATAAAACCTAAGCCCCCTATCCTTTGCTCATGCCTGCTCTATTCTTCAATCTTCAGCTATTAAATGGGTATTATTTTTCCATGTTTACTATCACTTTCTGACAGATTCAAAGATATTGCTTTTACTACAACCAGGACAATTGCTTTATTACGGAGTGGTAATAATTTTTAAGAACAGTAAAATGACAGTGGTGTGTTATCCAGGAAAAACAATGCAGGCAGAGTGATTGGCCAAAACTAAAGACCTATTTCTTAGAGCAGTTATCAATAAGTAGTAAAACAAGGATCTTGTTGGAATATATGATATCTTCATGGATTATTCTAGGAAAAAAACCTAACAATGTGAGTACAAAAGCACACTGAAGCTAGAGGGAAGTCATTAAAGAATACCTCATTTTTTTAATTTTGAGCTTTGTGCTCAGAATTGGTATGGCTTTCTTAATACTCAACACATTTAAAGCTTTTATTATTTATTCATGCTATAGCATGATCCTTCAGAGTCTTCCTAGGATTCACAAAAGGCTGCTTGTTAAACAAGAAGCAATAACCTACTGATCTCTAATGAGGGAGAGGATACACAGACTGTCACTAAACACATCAAAAAGAAATTAAATCCACAAGCTAATTAAATAAGAGTCTACAAATAAACAGAGGCAGACTAAGCTAGGTTTCAAAAGAAAATCTCTGTGTAGTGCATTCATTCTTTCAGCATATTTGTTACCTGAGTAAATATAGCATTCTTCAGACTCCATTCATCTTCTGTCTGACTAATGAAATTGCATGCAACAAACCAAGTTAATTACCCTTGCTCCATAGTAACCCTGGGAATAGCCCCAGGAAAGCACCTGAGGTTTTCATTCAGTACGATAGGACCGCAAAAAAAAGGGTTGGTAGAATAGCTGTTTTTGGATTGCTGTCAGAAATACTTTGACAAATCAAAGCATTAATCCTGCTTATTGCTTTTCACTCTCGGGCAGCACATTTCACCTCTGGATGAAGATTTGATCCATAGGTTTTTAAAAATCCATTAATTCAAACTTATTTAATGTGCACTCAAAGTTTTTCTGTATGACCGTTTGTTCTTTTAGTAGAAACTTTTTCTATTAGAGACCGTCTGGAACACAAGGTTGCCATTGCATCAAAGGCTTCGGGTCATGACTCTGTCTGCTAGCAAAAGGATATTTAGATTGTATTTTTCCTCAGAAAAGATAAAACTTACACGTACTTAAAGGAGTCCAAAAGCTAAACCTGGAAAGAAAATATAGTGCATATTTGGAGTGGTGGTAATGTTACAAAAATCTTCAGATTTAACATTAAAATACTTCAAGAAGAGTTACAGTGATTTACTTTTAGCATACTTCCTAAATTTTTTCAGAGAAATGGGCACTTCAAAAGAGAAGGAAAAATCCTATTCATGCAGGTAGCTCTTTTTTGTTGGTGTTGGTATTTGTTTTTTGGTTTTTTCTTTGTTTGCTTGTTTGTTCTTCATCACTCATTGACCATTTTCTTAAGACCACTTATTCCCATTTGTAAAAACACAACAGCACCTTGGCCATTCAGAGATAAATTCGAAATTGTCAATTCTCCATTCCATGGCATAAATTCATAAACCTGATATTTATTAGGGATACAATTCTTTTCATTTATACTGAATACAGCTTCAGAACATGGCATTGAATGTAAACAGAAGGCATGGAATGACTAAAAATGTAGCCTATATTCAGACAGGAACAAGGCTAACAAAGTATTTATAGATGCGAATAAGCTTAAGGAAAATGTAGCCTATATTGAGCAAGAGATGAGCAAGGCTAACAAAATATTTATCGATTCAAAGAAGCTTAAGGAAAAATAGCTTTGAAATAAAAAGTAAAGAAGCACTCTCAAGCAACTATATAAATTACACTGTATTTGACAAAAATTGATCTCTAAATCTGAGAACAGTAGAATAGAAGAGTAACCCAGTAACAAATAGGGTATGAAAGCCAAAGCACTGTTGCCAGGTTTGGAAATTGCTGCAATTTAATAACATTCCAGAAGAACCTCAATAGATCTAGGGAAGCCTGGTCTGCTGATGTGTACCAGCAGAAGAAATAGAAACTCTACGCATGTTTTGCAGCAGTTAGGCAATATCTTCACTCCCAAGAAGCTGCTCTGAATAGTATTCTGACTGAAATGTAATTCTTCATCCCATATTGCTGTGGGTTTCATCCAGGTTCTTCTTAACTATTGATATATTGTTGGTTCCTTAGTGAGCATTTTGAAAGGTTGATCACTGATTGCTTTGTACATATTACAGCAGAAAATGAAGGCTGAGTGGGACATATATTTTTATATCAGCCCTCTATTTTTGTCCCAAATTATGTTAATATACTGATATGTACTTTGGTGAATGAACTTTATCAATTATTAATACAGCATTTCTTCGATCACATATTCTACTGCTTTTCACTTACATTAATAGTGCTATCCAAAATTACTCCAGTTTACTGTTTTATAACGCCAACTGTATTATTTTCCCATTTGTTTCTGCTTTATTTTGTTGAAATGTCTCTGTTGTCTTTTCAGGCTGATAGTCATGCATACAGTTGTATTGAGAAAACAAGAGAGTCAACAGACATCCATACATCTATAATCATGATGTGCTGATGACACAGAGAAGCCATACAATGAGAGTGACTCAGTTAATTCAGCAAACTAGAGACTGTAAAAAGCATATAGTAACAGATTTTAGTCAAGTAAGTTAGGAAAGTACTCATAAAGTACATGAAAATACCTAATATGGGAATAAAATTATGGTTATTTCATCACTGAAAGAGCATGAAAAGTATCATAGTTTACACAGGAATGTTTTTCAACGAATCATACTGTTACCTAATCAACACACAAGAAAGAAAATAAAAGCTAAAATGTTTAGCATGTTGTATCAAAGCCTGGAAAGAGAAATTTTAATTCCTTTCCCTAGATGGTTAAAATAAATTGCCTTAAATAAAATTTGTTCATTTTGAAAAAAATGTGTCAAAATGGGATATCATAAATTGTATTGACTGCAAAATTCACACTTTCAGCCTATCATGACTTCTAAAAATTTCCCACTGTTGATATAGCTGGGGTGAAATCTCTCCTACATAAAGCAGCACAGGAAGGACAGAAAAAGAACCCAAATGCAATTTTGTTGAAATATATGAGAAATCCTTCCTTATTCACTTTGATAAGACCATGATTAAGAACAACATTGTGTCAGACCCAAAGGGGAAAAAATATCTGTAATACTGCTGTGATAAAGTATACTGCCACTGTTTCCCCATTAAATATGTTGCAAACATAACTCTTCCTCTGTGATATGAAGTTGAAAATTAGCTTTCATGTCAGTGCTACTAAATCAGAGTAGATTTGTAGCAAGCATAGAATGTCCAAAAGCTTAATTAGTTCACTCACTATTAATTGAAAATACCAAAGGAAATGGGTTTCCAGTGACAGAACTCTAAATTTCCAAACTCTCTGCCGTTCTACTGTATCGACAAGTTCTGCCGAGTTCTGCAGTGGCCACAGTTCAAAAAAATTTAAGAGAATTTGTTAATGGGCATTTTGGAAGATTTGTCACTGCTTTGTATATATTACAACAGAAAATGAAGGCACATGGAAAATAAGGAAGTGACTAGGGACAGTTGATGGGTTTCAGCAAGGAAAAGTAATGCCTGAAAAATTGGGTGGCTTTCTATGATGGGACTGGAACACTGGTGGATGAGAAAAGAGAAATTTACCTAATTTATCTGGTCTCGTGCAAAGCATTTGATGCTGTCTCACTTGCCATTCTTATCCCTAAAGTGAAGACACATGGATTTGACAGATGGGACACAGTAGATAAGAAATTGACTGCATGGTCATCCTCAAATATTTGCAGTCAACGGCTTGATGTCCAAGTAGAGACCAACAGTAAGTGACATTCCTTGGGCATTGTTATTAGGATCAGCACCATTTAGCATCTTTGTCAGTGACACGTACAGTGGGATTGAGCTCATTCTCAGTAAATTTGCTAATGACACCAAGCTGTATGGTGCTGCTCACATGGTGGAATGAAGGGATGCAAAATCCAGAGGGACCTTGACAGGTTTGAGAGGTGGGCCTGTGAAAACCTTACAAAATTCAACAAGGCCAAGTGTAAGGCCAAGGTCCTGGGTCGGGACAACCCCAAGCACAAATACAGGCTGGGCAGAAAGTGGATGGGGAGCCTGGAGGAGAAGGACTTTGGAACGTTCATGGATGAGAAGCTCAACGTGACAGACCAATGTGCACCTGCAGCCCAAAGAGCCAGCTGCATCCTGGGCTGCATCAAATGCAGTATGACCAGCAGGGCAAGGGAGGAATGGCCCTTCTACTCTGCAGTTGTGAGGCCCCACCAGGAGTGCTGCATCCAGCTCTGGGGTCCCCATCAGGGGAGGGATGTAGATGTTTTCAACTGAGTCCAGTAGATGGTGACAGAGATGGCCAACAGGCTGGACCACCTCTCCTTTGAAGACAAGAGGAGAGAACTGGAATTATTCAGCCTGGAGAAAAGAAGGTTCTGGGGAAACATCATATCAGCTTCCAGTAACTGAAGAGACATTACAAGACAAGATGGAAACTTTGCAAAGGTGTCCTATAGCGATAGGACAAAGGGGAATGGCTTCAAACAAAAAGAGAGTAGATTCACATGGGATATCAGGTAGAAATTCTTCTCCTGGAGGGTGAAGCAGCACTGGAAGAAGTTGCCTAGACAAGCTGTGGATGCCCCATCCATGGAAGCATTAAAAAGGACAGGTTAGATGGAGCTTTGAGAAAACAGATCTAATGGAAAGAGTGCCTGCCTATAGCAGGGGTGTTGAAACTACACAGTCTTTATAGTCTCTTTCAACCCAAACCATTTAATAATTCTATGATAGAGTACTTTCTTCAGGAGGAAACTTAAAAATATGACAGCCATCGGCTGTTTAAGCATAGGAAGGTTACTGATATATATGTGAGATCCTTTAGCAAAAATGAATAACCTATCGAGAAAATGAAATAGATTCGGAGAATGTTGAAAATATGTTTAAAAAAGGCAAATTAGGAAACTTTTTCACTTGTTTATAGCACAGCAGTTCATTAGGAGAATGCTTATTTTTCTGAAGCAGCTATCAGTTTGCTGGTAATGATTCCCAGGCGAGCAGGAAGCAGACTCATTTCTCCATTAAGAGAAAGCAGTGATGCCGTGGTGAAATGGTTTCTACACAAGAACAGTATTCACATGATATAATAAAGCACTGTGTGATCAAAATAGAGCTGAATGCATTTAAACCTGGTTAAGCCATAATTAATGTGTATTAAGACAATTTGTATTCTTTTTAAATGTCAATCTTTCTGTATGATAAATTCAAACTGAATGGAAGCAATGAAACCAAGTTTTTTCAGATGATAGATATTAACACATAATTGAAAATTAAACAAGAAACTTTAATAGTGTTTCAGAAATATGCCCCTTCTCCATGCTGTACCCTCCTCAGCATGTTGTAAATTTTAAGATTCTTATTTAAGTCTTTTAGTTCTTATATAAAAATCTGGAGTGGCCTTTAATATTTATCTGTGTTCTAACAGACTAAATGTGAACCTTAATTATATATCATAGAATCATAGAATGTCCTGTGTTGGAAAGGACCAAGGCAGGACAAAAATCATCTAGCTCCAAAATCTAGCAACCAAAAATCATCTAGTTCCAAATCCCCTGCCACAGACAGAAAGCCTTCCATTAGACCACATTACTGAGAGCCCCATCCAGCCTGGTCTTGAATGCCTCCAGGGATGAGGAGTCCACAACCTCCCTGGGGAATCTGTTTCAGTGCATCCCCACCCTTACAGTAAAAAATGAATTCATAATATCTAACCTCCAACTATCTTCCTTTGTCTTAAAGTCATTACCCCCTATTCTATGACTACATGCCCTTGTGAAAAATTCCCTCAACACATTTCTTGTAGGCCCCCTTGAGGTACAGAAGGGCTTTTGTAAAGTCACTCTGAAGCCTTCTCTTTTCCTGAATAACCCAAATGATTTCAGCCTGTCTTTATAGGAGAGATGCTTGCAGCCCTAGGATCAACTTAGTGGCCCTCCTCTGGACTCATTCCAGTAGGTCCAAATCTTGTGTTGACCCTACTGGATAATTTAATTTAATCTCACACTTGTTATTAATCTTCTAGTTACTGCTTAAATCACTCTGAAGATCAAGGAGATGCAACAAGTGCCTTCAAATAAACAGAACCTAAACAATACAGACTTAGGTGGCATATCAGAAATCTGAATTAGGTTCTGAGACAGGAAGAAAAGATGTCATGTGATGCTCAAAATGACAAGGGCAGTTAAAAGGCCAAAATATGAATACAAATGTGGGAGTTATTTTCAATTATCAATTTTTATAGGGCATTTTTATTTACTCCTGTATTATACAATATATGGACCCAGATAAAAATATCACAATTATGTATCATTCACAGGTAGCTTATAAAAAGGCATTCATCTCAGCATATTCACTGACTAGTACTTGAGTACCACTTCCCATGTACACTATTCAAGTGCACTATTATGTGTTTGGTAGTATTTTCAGAGCATTGTTACATTCCTTCCAAAGAGAAAGCTGTTTTAGAATTCCAACTATGCAGCACTATCATGTATTTAGCTTGTTTTGAAAAAGCATAACCTCTAAAGAATGAAGCTATGCATCCTTATTCTTACAATCTATTATGTTCCATCAGGTCATCACACAGGTATTTTATTTTTATGTCATGAATATGAACCAGGATTCATATTACACAGAAATTTTTTCAGCATCATATATTCTATTTTATCAATTTAACAATGATTACACTTTTGGAAATAAAGTGTATTGTTGCTTCACGTTAAAGCTTAACATCTCAAGTCAGCAATGCTGTAAGAGCTATGGCACCAATTCATCGGCAACAAATGAGAAACTCTCATTCGGGAATATGTAGGGATAAGCAAAGTCCAATTAAACTATAAAAGGGAGTAATCATATTTAAAATGAAAGTTTTGAAATAGAAAAAAAAAAGATAACAATCCTTAATAAAAAAATCAGATTATTATTATTTACATTTTTAGGCAAATATACATTTTGACTTACAGGGACTTTTAACACAAGACAGTCAAAAAGAATGCAATTATTTTTATGATGGTTTATTTCATAAAGTTGAGCTGTAGCTCTAAGGAATGCTTAGCACTTGGCTGTTATGTCTGAAGGGCAATTTGGGCCACCTTGGATTATATTATGATTCTGAATCTTATTTTGGTTTGCAATTCCTTCCCTTGCTGCAAGGCTGGGAAACTTACATACTAAAAAGATCTTCATCTTGGTAGAGATTATGGAAGTATTTTTTCAAGTAACATAATTTACTTGTGTTTTATGTGTTTCCATTGAACATAATACACACAGGCAATTCACTTTCAATATTTTCAGTGCCTTAATTGAACTGAAGAATCTCCTAGAAATTTAAAATTCTACCAGCCATGTTATATATAGTGAAAGTAGTTTGCCTCCTTCCACAAATTCTACATGTTAATCTCATTTTCAGTACTGTTAATCTAATTAATTTTTAGTAGATGGTTTGTAAGGCTAGCTGTTTTGATGGGTTTCTCATATGGTTTATCTTTAACATGGAATCACACAGGTGTTCAGCTTCTATTTCATTTTACGGTATTATACAGCTTGAATGCAAACAGGAAAAGCACAGCTGGAGCGAGCAAGAGCAGCCAAGTAGTTCCGATTCACGCAAATTACTCAAGATGAAACAGCCCTGAGGTGATGTTGTTTGAATTCTTTATGGGGCTCTCAAAAGTGACAGATGCCTGCAGGCCTACAAATTAGAAAACCTGGATCTGCTTCTAGAAAAATCACAATTTTTGCCTTCTTGTAGTCTAGTCTCAAGAAAAAAGTAATGAATATTCAGCTAGTCAGATGGAAAGTTGTAGGTCTTTGAAAGGACCAAATCATAGGCTGCAGTGACCACCACATTTCTTAAAGTTTCTTTGCTCTGTAATGACCTCTTAAGTTTGCTGTTTTCTTTTTATTCTGGTCTTTCTATGTATTGAATTAAGTGAAACAGGTAAAATTCGAAAACCACTTTCCTTGAATTTGAACTGGGCTTAAATATGACTGATGTGTACACCTGATGTGTGCAAGGTTTTGCCTTATAGGAGATATGCATGGAAATATATTAAAGTGATTCTACTTTAAGACTGTACGAGGCATAGTATCCCACTACAATTTCTGAAAGTTTGCTTAGACCAAGTACAAGGAACTCTTATTCGTCCTAGCTGTAAGACTAAATCACCAGATTTGTGTCTGGAAGACACAGAATATCAATAGATGATACTTTAACTTTGTTTTTGAGTGCTGCTACAAAAAGCGGCTTTAGCCCTGCCCCAGACCCACAAGCCAAAATGTCTCCTACTGGCTCAAGTCAGCATCAACCTGCCTGAGGCCTCACCTGGACATACCTATCCCACAGGATTCTAAGAGCTTTTAACCTCCATGCTCCCATGTTTGTTTTTTTTTTTCCTGAGAAAAAGTACTTTAACACATCTTTCTTAACTTTATTTGTCTTTGATGGGTAAATCTAATGGGCAGCTCAGGAATAATAGAATTTTACCACCTGTGGCCACAGTTTAGCAATTCTAGATAGTTTCATATGACTGTAGATAAAAAGCCTCTCATAATAAAATATCATTAGAGTTTTTCTACAGTAAGCCAAAAGTCTTAACGCATTTAGTAATGTTTTACACCCATTTTTTGTTTGTGAGCAAATTTAAGCAAATGAATGTGCCTACCCTCGCTCAAAAGTTGACATCTTCAGAAAAAATTTTGTCTGAAAAATTAAGGAAAAGTGCTTTAACATCTCATATAAGCTAATATTGATTGTTGCTCAATAAAAATATTTTTTTAGTGAAAGGGCAAGCCTATCCTTCTAAGCTAACATGGAAATAACATGGAAATAATTCTGTGCATAAATATTTAAAAACTTCTATGTGTATGGAAAAAATTTCCAAATTATCATTTCAAAAGCTAAAATATCAGCATGAATTAAAATTCTAAAAGAAGAAAGAAAGAAGACATCTATGGGATACAAACTCTTTGGAACTAATTCAATAATTCTAAAGTAATTAGAATGTCTCCTCTCTTGGAAAGCAAAGCATGGTAAGCTACCTTGGCACTTTATTAGTGATGAGCATATAATCAGGTACAATAAAACTGAAAAAGCTTTATTAAGGATTCCAAATATGAAATATTGAAATAGTCTGGGGTGTCATTTGCAGGGATGTACCAAGGAACAATCTGCTTCTTCTACTACAGACATTTTCATAATCATTAAATATTTCTTTTTTTAATTGAAAATTTCCAAGGAATCTTTCCAGTCTTTCTTCAGTATGGTGGAAATTACCTAGTTTGATTTTTCTTAGTGTTTCAAAACATTTTAGTGAGACTTTTCTGTTCTGATCATATGGCATAAGTATGAGTTAAAATTCTTTTAACAACTGAATTCACAATAAGTTGAATAGATGGGTACAAGATTAGTTTGTTGGTTGCTTTGTTTTTTTTCAAACTAAGGGCAATGCTAGACTTTTATTTGTCTTTCATTCCTTTCACATCTGTAAAATAGCTGTAGCTTCTCATAAAACATGTATTTGAGGAAGACTTTTCTGGCTTGACTTATTAAGAAGCTGCTGCAACTATAAAAAGCAGTTACAAAGGTGCTGAACACAAAAGGGAGCATGAGGTGAAGACCATGGTGAGGAAGTTGGGCTGTCCCCTGCAGGCCATGGAGGTTAGTGGTGGAGCAGGCATCCAGCTGCAGCTCCTGGAGGACTCCATGTTGGAGCAGGTGGATGAATGAAGTAAGCCATGGGACATCCATGATGGAGCAGATTCCTGACAGGACCTGTGGCCTGGTGGAGAGATAGGATCTAACACTGGAACAAGTTTGCTGTCAGGAGCTGTGACCCTGTGAGGAACCCACGCTGGATCAGTTTGTGAAGAACTGAAACCAGTGGGAAGAATCCCCGTTAGGGAAGCTCAGGTAGAAAATTCTTCCACGAGAGGGACCTCGTGCTGGAGCATGGGGAGAGTGTGCAGAAGGGGGAGTGAATTAGAGAGCATGTATTGAACTGACCACAACCTCAATTTCCCATGCATGTGCGCCACTTGGGGGATAATGGCAGAGAAGTCAGATGTGAAGCTGAGCCCAGGAAGAAGAGAAGGGTGGGAGGAAAGCGTTTTAATATTTGATTTTACTCCTTATTGTTCTGCTCTGATTTGCTTGATAATAAACTAAATTAATTTCCTTGAGTTTGTTTTGCCCATGACAGTAATTGCTGAGTGATCTCTCCTTATCTCAACCAATGAGCTTTTCATTGTATTTTCTCTCCTCTGTGGAATTTAGAAGGGGAGTGAGTGGCTTTGGTGCGCACATGATTCCCAACCACGGTCAAACCATGACACTCCTTAGAAGATTTCTGTAGGGTAACGGTGACTTAATTAGATCCCATAACAATTTCTGGTGTTTGAGAGATCTAATTTATTACTGTAAATTGGTGAATAGTTAATCTTGTTTCTCCAGATGAAAAGTCTTTTAAAATAAATATTTTACCTCCAGAGGATTACATGCAACCATTCAAGGTGTTCCTTAAAGTGTGTTTGTAAATTATTGATAAATGTTTGTGTAATGGCCTGTTTCAATCTATATACAGTTTGCATATAGAGAATATACCAATGTATGGATAAATAATCAGTATGCAGTTCCTTGCAGTTTTTTTTTCAGAGATCAGTGTAAAGAAGTGACACCAAGCAGGGAACAAGGATAAATTTTTATGGAAGCTGAGAACAAATCTAAATTTCTTGTCAAATATATTTGTTTTTCCACTTTTTTTTGTTTGTTTGTTTGGTTTGGCTTTCTTTTCTTTTCTTTTTTTTTTATTTTTTAAGAATGTAGAGACAGTTTATTATCTGTTATTTTTTTGTCACTGCTGTTTGGCTGTAGGCTTCAATTTAGCACTGCATCACTACTTCATATTAGCCCTCCAGCAGACCTAGCTGAACACAAATACCAATCTCAACAAATCTAGCTGAAACAACAGAGGAAAAGAAGAGAGAAACTTCCAGACCAAAGTGATCCCTGTCTCCAAGACTATAAACAACAAGCTAGCTCAACAAGCTAGCTTGAAGAGCCAAAGAAGAGTAAAAAGAAGGAAATCAAAGGCAAAGGAGGACCAAAATACTGTATTGCACCCAGTATGATACCTTTCCAGCATGGTTGCCCATGGACTATGGCAGATTAGGAAATACTGCTTATTCTATTGTGAGAAGTAGGGGACATAAAGCTTGTGCAGTATCTTATTATTTCCCAGTTGCTGTATTAGCTCACTAAGATCACAAGAAACCTGAAAGTTGTCATAATTTACATTTAAGGGAACAGCTTGAAGATAGTCTATTCAGTTTATTCATTCAGGTCCTTCCTAATACCCTAAAGCATATTACCTGCTACTCCTCTGTAGCAAAGGTGAGAGTTTCTCTGTTATATCCTCCTTGATGCTGGAACGGAAATACATGGATAACAAGATGTCCAGTATTTTAGTGGTGACAAGCCTTGCTACCTTCCATTCAAAAGGTAGATGTTCTCTAAGAATATTTTACTTTTGAAACAGTTATTTTTTCATGTGCATATCAGTCAGCAAAAGCCATGGTATGGCTGCATTCAAACATATCCTCATGTTGAAGTTTTCAATGCACCTGAAGAAGTAGGCAACTGACACTAATATTCCATAACAATCAAGATTTTTAAGAAATCACAAGTCAGTGATGTGAATAAAACAAAATTGTTTTCCCATACCTTTTTCCCCAGTACATTATAAACATTTTTTTAGTTTAAAGCACTAAAATAGAAAGAAGAAAGAATTATCCTGTAATTGCAAGAAAATTACTAGTTTAATCTAGCAAGTTTCATTGTTTAAACTTTATTGTATTCCATTCTTACCCTCCCATAATTCATCTCAGAAAGGGCAGAGACCCTGTTCAAGCCGCAGAAACACAGATATGAATTGTAATAATTCTCTGTATGTTGATGATGCTCAGGTTTGTATTCCATTTGGGTTAGCCTGTCTGTCACTGTTTTCCTGATATTAATATCCAGTTAGCATTTCTTCTTGTATACTGCAACCATAAACTCTCTGACAGACAGAAATATGTGTAGTGGAATATTGGGGAAAAAAATAGATAAAAAAGCTCAACTGACACTGAGAAAACCTCTATGTATTGGTCCAGCTTTAATCACAACAGAAGACCTCTGGAAGCATTTTAAAAACCCTTTAATTCTGTGAGCTATGATTTTATACTTCTGTTTTAGAATATTTCAAAATTGACTCACATTCTTTCAAAGACTTGATAACAATACTGGAAAAGGAAGGCAAATTGAAAAGGTAAAGATAATATTCAGGTTTGGTTATGGGCAAATGATATGAATTAGTCACAAGTGCATGTTTTAGTTCTTAGCATTAAATTTGTCACAATTTCTTTCGTTGGAGTTCCTCGGATCTTATAGTGAGTGCATCACAGAAATATCAAACGTCCAAAAAAACCTGCAAAAATGTTTTTCTTTCTTCTACTCACTGAGTGAGCACTTGATGAGATGGAGACAAAAGGGCCAAATCTAAATCTGTGATGATGGAAAGGATAAAAGTTCATCATGGACATAATACCTTGAAATAAGATTCCCAGTAATCTTTCCACAGCAAGTGATATGCCTTACATACATATAACAAAAGAAAACATTTTATCTTTAGTACTCTTTCCATTCACTTTCTCCTTTGTCAGTATGTATGTCTTTCTTTTTGTCTGTTTGCTGCTGGGTTTTGACAGTGAATTAATCACCAGCTGTGACGCAGTCATCTGCAGTCTGTGGTGCAGACTCAGATGGCCTAATTTCCACCTGGGGATTTTTCCAGCAGTCTTCTACTGGTATAGTGCTTCTAAAAGTCTGGAGCAAGTCAACAGAAGGACACTGCAGCTGGAGTGGAATCTGAACCTCAGTGCACTTCTGCATAGAGATTTGATTTCTATTTGATTTCCTTCAAAGCTGTGTTAACATCATTGCACCCACAGTTCCCATGAAACAATTTCAAGAAACCTGAGCCCACCAGAAGCATCTCCTACTCTAAAGGATGTTTTCAGAGGATATTTTCAAGGCCAAATTCCCTTCAGTATGCAGCACAGTCTGTCTTCTACTTTTACTAGAGAAAATTAAAACAGACATAAACATGCCTTTTTTTTTTCCCGTTTCATCCTATTCCTCTTTGTTTGTAATAAGACAGAAAGTATATTTCATCATATCTGAGAAGAAAGTTTGTCTTAGGTAAAAATTCCATTCTTTTCCAAAGCTTTCAGCATTTGATTTCCACTAGCTGAATTGGATCCTTTACATTCCTCTCAACCCCAGAGATTGTTAAATTGTTACTTCTTTTTGTGCAACATTTGTAAAGATAAAAAAAAAAAAAAAAAGAATGAAAAATAAAGAAAAAAATAACAGCCAAACACCAGAAAACTACAAAACCCCACAAACCAACCCCAAATAATTGAAGAACAGGATTATTGTACTGCATATATTTTACTGTTTGCAGAATTCCATAACTAAATCCAGTTTCTGAATTCCCAGGGTCTAAACACCAGAACACAAAATACAGAGAGACATTTGATGAGTCTGCAACTCATATTCCTTCCTCAGCTACTAGAGGATATATTTGAATTACTGTACCCAGAAGTTTTCTGAGTACCTTGGAATCCAGGTTCTTGGTCCCCTTTCTGTAACAAACGCAACAGAGCTTTTTTTTTTTTTGCTTCTGGCTTAAAAAGGAAACCTGAATACACAAAACAGATGCAGCCTGTTACATGCACTAATTTCATTTGGCTTCCAGTTATGATTTCCAAGAGTTTACTGGAAATATGATTACAGCCAAACCATAACCTAATGCCTTGAGTGGTTTCTCTGCCACTTCTTTACATATGGAAGAAAATACATTTTTCTCCTTGTTCTTTATCTGTCTCGCCTATGTGAACCCAAATCTTGTAAGTGCAAATATGTCTGATTGCAATGACACCAAGTGAAAAATGAGAAGAACAATGGGACCACACAGACACTTGCAGCTAATCTCCCACATAAGTGTTTCTGGGATGTAGGTCTTAGACTGTAAATAGTCCAAGGCAGGAATGCTCTCTTGACAAGGTGCACATTTGCCTAAGGTAGAGGATTTAATTCACACTAAGCATCACTACTACCAGTCACTAGTAACAATGAATCTTATATTTATAATTACATGGAACTCAAAACTGTGCACCTGTGTTTGGACAAATCTAATTTATTTGATAATCATCTCTGTTGGTATTATTAAGAGTTCTTTGTAAAGGTCAGGCAGGACATAAACTCATTTAAAACCCCTGTTCACTTTAGTTTCTTTTATTTTCCCAGAGGCAGGAATGAACTGCTCACAATTTTTAGCTTTTCATTTTGCCTGAGTAATAGGGAGAACACATAACAGAATGTTTTATTGTTTTTAGACATGAGCCTAACATTCTTGCAATTTTTTTTTTAAACGTATAAAGCTCTATTAAAGTAAAATGCATGTTTTCATTCTTTGATGTATGGACGGTATCAGCTAATTACTCCTTTGTAGTCAAAGTAAATTTTTAAGAATGTCATAGGTTATACTTCATTCATCTGTAACCTTGCAGCTTATTTTCTGCTGAAACAGAGAACAAGTGAGGCCTTTTTTCCATCACAGTCATTGTTCTGATGGTTAAATTGTGTGCATGGAGGAAAGTAATGTTCCTTGTTTCAAAATTCATGCGTAAGTCAGATTCTTAGTAGGTGTTCTATGTACTACATTGTTCCACATTTTAAGCTCTTTTTCTTTCTATACAGAAGACAATTACTTCTCTTTTTTGTCAAAACACATATTTTGGAAATTTTTTTAACTTTCACTTTTCTCTTTGACTAAATTACAATGACTTTCATGTGTATATAGAATTTTATCTGTTAAAATTAAATAAAGCTTCCTTAAAGCTTATGAAAACCAACAGATTTACGGTGAATGTAAAGCAGTTGAATTTATGAGTTTGATCAATATTTTAAAGACAGGAATATATCTTCTCCCTCAGGCTACATCAACTCTGTACCCTTTGCACTTCCTTTCTTTTACATACCATTATCAAAACAAAGTAGGGTTATCAGTGGTCAGAGAAATTACTCCTGTTGTTTTCTTAGTGTTCAGATTTCACATGCTTTAATCATTAATTGGTATAAACTATTTTGTTAACCTTCCAGCAGTCTTAGTAACTGGATCTTTTTTTCTATTGTCTGAGTCACTTTAATGCTTCTTTTCTGAGTTTCTATTTTCACACCTCTTCTGCCATTACCTTTTGTGTTTGCTTTTGTTCAAGACCTGAGTTGTAACAGTTTGACAGACACTTTATCATTTTAGCCCATCTGTGATGAATGGAGCCCCGATAAACATATCAATTTATTGATATGGAACAATACAGGCTTTCATTTTAAACCAGTGGTGCATTTTATAGTTGACATGTACTCTCTGTGGAGGCACTACCCCGTCAGTTGCCTTCAGTTTCCCTTTCTAGTGTAGATAAAACAGGTTTCAACATAAAGTGCTTTGAAAAGCAGTGGACTGCTGCTTTGACCTATGGATGCCCTGCAGTCCCTAGATACTGGAAAACACAAAGACCTACAAACGATTTGTTTCAGTTTATAATGATAGCAGAGAGCACTCACTTCATTTAGGCTTGATAGTCCATCATCCCTGCTCATATTTTGTCATTTTTGTCAGTTTAGGTCTCCCAACTTCATATTCAACAGAGCTTAAGTAAAGCTCAAGGTTTAGAAGATTGTAAGCTATGAGGAAGCATTTTCCCTGTGTAGGTTAATGTGCCCTTAAACCCTTCCATTAAGAGCTCTGATTTGTATTTCTGCAGGAAAAAGAAAGGCAGAAAAATAGAGGTGCAGCTTTCCCTTTGGGCTTCAGCTATGTTCCTTGATTCAAAAAAAAACAAAGCCTGCATCTGCAGACTCCCACCCAGTTCCAAGGGATGGTTCTTACTTTCTGGGTCCATTAGTCTTCATTACATCTGTCCCTCTATGACACCTCCACAGTTCACCAACACTTTCCAAGTCAACCTACAGTTTTCTCTGTTTCTCTACTGTTGGGAGGAAAGGGTTAAAACTAGAAGATTTTGTGAGCAAGGGGGAAGAGTTTTAGCTCATAGTGACTTTGCAGCTGGCAATGCCAATAATATTGGTGTGGGAAAATCCTATTTATTATGCCCAATGTCACTCATCCTCTGCCTGTTTTGAGATGTAGAATTCTTTTGTAGAGACAACAAACTCTCACAGACATGTGTGAGCTTTCTGCTGGGAGAGAGGGATCACAAAAGCACAGCCTTGTGTTTAGCTGCAGATGCCTTTTTTATATGGGAGCAGGTAATGGACTTCCCTGCCCCAGCCTTTAGGATGAGCTAAACCTAATGGAGCCTGTGACTCCATGGGTCTCTGATGCCCAGTGCTGCTAGCAAGGTAATGAAATAATTCTGCTCTTTGCATTTCAGCTGTGGCTTGGTGGTTGTCCTGGCTACCTGAATGCGTCAATTCACCACCTACTCATTATATCTAGCCTGTAGATGTTTCAGAACAGGTGTTTCCCCTTACAAAATGGGAAATACTCAGCTCCTTCATTGATATATTTGAAATCAGCTTTGATCTGGTCATTCATTTTGTTTGGGTAACACTTATTTTCTCTGTACGTGTCCATCATACCCATTTGTTTTTGGTTTGTTTTTTGTTTTTTGGTTTTTTTTTTTTCCAAATAGAATAAAAAAGTTCCCAAAACACTGAGTAAAAAAAAAAAAATCAGGAAATTACATATATATTACCTACATATTCAGGTATTTTAATATCGGTTTTGACCATTTTGCAGGATTGAAAGACAAATACTGTCATTTTATACCAGGTAAAAGAAGTAAATTTATACATTTGTAAGGAAAAATGATATTAGCTATGTCAACAACTTGAAATTGAGATGTCCTCTTTAAAATAACATGGTGCTTTCAGAAGATATTTAAAGTTGTAAATTTGAAATCAAATATCTAGTTCAAACTAGAAACTTCTTAGAAGACCTGTGATCAACAGAAGCATAACCTCAGAAAATCCCATAGAAAATGGGATTTTAATATTCGTTATTAAACGAATATTAAAAATATTCTTTTTAAAATATTAAAATATAAAAAAATAGTTTAAAAAATTAAAAATTCGATAATTAATATTCGTTGTCTTACACATAGAAAAGTGTAGTGTTTTAGTGCAGGGGATGAAAAGAACTGGAATAAAATTGCAAAATTTGGGACAAATAATATTTTGGTGCATTTCTCTGATGATCAAGACATTTCTTCAGCAATGTCATGGCTTCTATATGAACAAAACTGGACTGTGTAAAGCATGCTGTGTTTAATCCTGCATGAACACTGTTGAACCCGTGTATTAGTAGGGAATTCATAGGAATTCAAGGTACCCAACACAATTAGACCAGGATTTCATTATAATGGATAAGAAGAACTTTACAAATGTCAAACGGCACCAAAAACTCCAAAGAACTTTGCAAACCCCATATGACATGGCAATTTCTTTTTCTACAGACCTATTTGGGAAACTTATGTATGTGATGATTATGTAACTAAAAAATGATAATGTAAAGAAATATTATGCAAATCTATGGAATGATGATTCTTTCAAAGAAAAATATAGGCAGATTATTTATCAAACTAGAAATATTACCAGATGTAGGATTCTAATTTTCAAGAATTTGGCATTCTGCAAATGGAAACATTTTCATTAGCAGAAAGCATGGAAGGTAATTGGACATCAGGTTTCAATTTAAAGTTTTTATGAAAATTCACAGTTCTGTTTCACTGTGAATTTTTCACTGTAAAAACTCACACATATCTACTGTTCTCAGGCCTGCCAAAGAATCAGGATTGAATCATACACCTATAAATCCTTCTATTACCTTTGAAAATTTGAGAAATACCAACTATTCTACTAAGTAAACTGCTAAAAAAATCTTATTCAGCCCTAAATAAAACAAAAATCAATTAACAACAACAGGATTACAGAAATATGCTCTGGCAATCAGCTTACAGATTTCTTGTTCTGCTTGGACTGATTCAACAAAAAACAAAACCAAATGAAAACAAAACAAAACAAAATAAAAAAGAAACACTGCGAAGTATTAAAAAGCAATTGTATTATTTATACTCATATATCTTTAGAAAAAATAAATTTAAATTCTAGTCAGAATGTTTTCTACATCAAGCCTGCAGCCAAATTCTACCTAAAATATTGTTATTAGACACTGTACTTGCAGAGTCTGTATGATTACCCAAGTCTGCTTCCTTCTGAAAAGTTGTCGAGGATCTCTATATTTCTCAAAATTTGCTAGCGGCTGTATGATTATATAACGCAAGTCACTGGAAACACTTTGAGACCTGTATCTCAACAGGTATATGGAGACATACCTTGAAGCCCCAAAACGGATAGCCTTCAAGAAATAATGAGTTAAAACAGGGAATGCAAAACATTTGAGGAAAGCACAGCATTTAGGAAACATATAGAGCAATAAATCGGCTAAGGCATGAAACACACTGACAGGAAAGAGAGATAGGGATAGGGGAGTTGATGGGCGAAGCATATTTGGAGCCAGCAATGTCAAACTGACCCTAAGGGCCCTGCCAAGCCATGGGGACCAAGCCAAGTACACTGGGAATTGGCCATATTAGGATAGGAGTTCAAAAGTTTAAGGAGGAAGACTCATCGGGTGCCCCCTGCCCGAAGATGAAGGCCACCGGAACGACCACCAAAATATTCCTCAAACGAGAAGTCTCTGCCCACGCTCCGCCTACACCACGCCTTCTATGAATATGCATGCAAAGACATGATTATGCATGAGATATGATGTAACTCTATATTCAAAATTGTATAAAAGGGCTTGCTTTGTCATGAGATACTCAGAAATCCCTTTTGTGATTTCTCCGACGCGTCGCAATAAAATACCTCCTGTCTATGCTGACTTAATTGAGTCTCTTAGACAGTTATTCTCGCCTTTTGGGGCAAAATTTGGCAACAACCTGATGACATTAGGAAATCCAAGCTGAAAGTGAAAATGAAAAAAAAAAAAAAGAACCCCCCCCAAAAGATGGAAGATAATCCACCTAGATTTCTGCATGTTAGAGCAAACTTCATTATCAGATTGCCAGTGGAAGGGATAAAGGGTAAAATTTGATGCTCTGGAAGACAGTCATAGAAGCGTCTGAATCCACATTAAGCAGGGCCATTCTCCAAAAATGTGTCTCAGAGGTAATGAAGGTGAAGAAATGTGTCATTTCAGTGTATCAGGTTGGTGATATAGTTGGTAATAATATGGTATTTCAAACCCTCATGGAAATACGATGAAGTGATTAGAAAAATAAAAGAAAATAAATTTCTAAATGCTAAAACCAGAATCTTGGAAAAATAAAATAGAGTTACTTATGAAGTGTATCAGCAAATAATATATCACCAATCATTCACCAGATCAAATAATAAAATCCTAATTGAAACATAAATATAAAAAAAAATATTGATTTTCAGGAGGAAAAAAAAACCAACAAAGCAACAAGGTAATGTTTTTAAGTTAGAATTGGGCCATGAATTTAAAAGGCAACCATAGTAAAACCATATGTTGACCCTCAATTAGACTGAAAATTATGTAATCTTTTAAATCTCTATAAACTCAGATGAAAATATGGGAAGAAATACTTAATAATAATATAATAGGGTCAAATATTAAAAATTATTACCAACATTACTTTACCAGACAATAAAATAGAACAATTTTAATGTTATTTTATTTATACTTATTTTGGTAAGCCCTGAAGGTTCAAGAAAATGAAGGCCATGGCATATAGGAGGTTTGAGTAAATGGAGCTAATTCAGAGTAAACTAAAATTAATATTTGTTGTCTTACACATTAGGTGATTTTATTAATCTCATATCAAAGGGAAGACTGTGAAACTAAGGTAAAACTCTTAGGCTCACCAACTCTAGGACAAAATATCTCTCTATCTCAAAGAAGATAAGTTTTTGTACTGCTATCAAAGAGGAAGAAAATCCAGGGTCAAGGTTCCCAATTAACTATAATCAGATTACACAAATGTAGCAGGAAAAGATCAGAGGCAAAATCTTTATTCAAAGGGTTAATCTACCATCACAACAGACTATTCTCATAATGAGTTAATGGCCACAGAGACAGGCAACCTTTCTCTCTTGTACTCTAAAAATGCCTTCTTTTGATTCTTGAAAGAACAAGTTTATTTTAGGAACCATTTTAGCTGTACTGCTTCTTACACCCAAATTAGTGTATTTAGAACTAGATTGATCAACTTAGGTGGTACTAGCTGGATATTCTTGATATTTCTGTCTCTACAGTGCCACCAATACATGATTTTTTTTCCAAAAATTCCCACAGGAAATAGGTTTTTAACCTCTGAAAAGTGGACTTATCCTTTGATCTGCAGAGGCCCTTGGTAACCCATACTGGTCCGAATCATTCTGGGGCAGTCCAAGGGCCCACTCATCCTCCACAACCACTTAGGTTCCCTCAAGAGTTGTGTTACTGTGAGATAACCCAGAGCACTGGAATGTCTTTGTTGGAATCATCCACACAGGAGCAACCACAAAAAAACTACTAAAGCCAAAAAACACCAAACAAGCAAAATCCCACAACATTTTGGTTCAACCAATAGCTTTTCATAATGATACTAGAAATATCTTCCCCAAAATCAAAAAGGAACAAACATGAAATTGATGCTTGTCCACATTAACTCGACCATGTAGTTCATTCAAACCTCAAAAAACTGCATTTCTTATCTGGAAGTAAAAGAATCACCTGTTGTACTGCTTCACAGTCTGTCACCTTTTGTACTGTGCAGATTTCAATTTAACTTTGAAATGACAACACTTTACACACTGACTTTCAGAAGATAAATTAACCCAATTATTTCACTTCTAAATAAGAAATCATCCACTTTGTAAACAAAATATATTTAGGTATTGTTCCTCGGCTGTATATGTCATAAATGGTCATTCCTGTTAAGGAAATGCTGGGTCATGTGGTATTCCTGAAAGGAGAGGAAAATCGTAATTCCCTGCTTTGAAATTTATCTATTTCAAGCAAAGAAATTTCTAGGAGTCCCAAGGTCTGGCAGTTAAAGGAAGGGAGTCAGATGTCTCAAGTTCAGTCAAATGCACTTGGCCAGATATCTGGTAAAAAGATGAAAATCTCAGAAGATCTGAGAATTTCTATACATGCACAGTCTTCTGCAGGCACAGTCTGCTGAGGGCAGCAGATGGCCAGGCTTGGCTAACATTCCTCCTAGCCACCAGAGAAGCTTCTACAGGTTTAGATGGAATTTAGGAAGCTGTTGAGCTGACTGAATAAAATCCTGGAAATAAAGGATCACCCCACAGAAAATCTTACATTAAATCCCTTAACTCCCCTATAATCCATCAAGTTTTGATGAATCATTATATGAGAGGAGTAAGAATCAATCTTAGCAACATCTGAACATCATCCGATACCACACAAGAAATCATTTCCAAAGGTTTAAAATAATACATTTAAAACATTCTTTTTAAAAGTTTTGAATTTCATGGACATTAAACTTTGTAAGAGAGCAAGGCTTTCATTTTTGTGTGGACACCGTCCAAGGCATTGCACATATTTCTAAGATGTTGAAGGATAAAAAGAAACAGCATCTGTTTGATTTGCAACAAAAGGAATTTGATTTCAGAAGTTACATCAACAATATACAGTTAGGCAAAAGTTACATATTTAGAAAAAAAAATATTTAAATGATGAAATGTTCAGGAGTTCTATGCTCATTCATTGATTTTTTACTCCGTGAACTTTGACAAATCATTTAAGCTATGTCTTCATTAGTCCAAAGATAGTGAAATGCTTCTGACCTCATATGTTCAACTGAAATTCCTGTCTGCAGAATGCCTCTATACAGGGTTAAAAATATATACAATCACTTATGTAATTTGTCAGAATAAAATGTCTTTCTTCATCCTGAGATCTATGAAAAACTCTCTTCTTTCATATTCACAATGAAAATCTGTTTCTTGCCAGTGACTGTCTTTTGCCTCAATTATATAAATCTGAAACAGGGAGAATTTAATTTGATTTGAGATATTTTATGCCACTACAAAAAATAATTAGCATTTCTTTTTCTCCTTATACTTATGTATGTTATGAAGGGGGGAAATTTTCCATTAATTCTTTATCCTTTAAAGTATACTTTCTCATCAAGCTACTTTTATAGCCAAATATTTATAGCAAAATAGATACGAAGTAAAATATATTTTTTCCTTTCCTAGCAAGACTTTCATTTACATAGATTCATAAAAGGCACAATTGAACATCAGTAATTTTCCCTTAAGATGGTTAAAGTAAATATTCTTTCTGAAAACAATTTGTTACAAATATCTTTTAAGTACTCAGCATTTGAGAAGATATTTGACTTGAAGTTTCTTCTACTGGGGGAAGCTCAGGGTCTTAGTAGTAAATTATTTGCCAGTTGAGAGGAAGCCAGATGTTCAGAAATATTCTCTGCTGCTGAAGTTTTTAAGAAATACTTTAGCTATGTACCAGAATTAGCAATTAGTATTCAGTAAGCTACTCTTCAAGCACCAATGGTATAAACCTATTTGCTTTAAAAATTATTCATATACGAGAGAGGTGGAAGAAATCATAAAATCCCCAGTGTTATGGGAAAAAACGTTAGTTAGACTTTAATTAGTGCTTAGCAGTCATTTAATGAATGTGTCCTCAAAGCCTAATCCATCAAACTGTAACTAGCACCATCACTGGTTTAAAAACTATGTATTAACAAAAAGTTTTGCACAAATTGTACAGAAGAGCACCAGGGAACTGGGGGTCTATGAATTCCAAGTCTGTGAGCTACGTCTGATTCCCTCCGGGAATCGAATTCTGTGAATTTGGCTGGAGCCTGACTTATTGTAAGCAAGCTGGGGACTGGTCTAGTCCTTTTGATTCTTAGAAGTGTAAGATAATATCTTGGATTACCACAAATAGATTATGACAGTAAAATTAACTACCTGCTGAAGTTTATAAAATAATTATGAAAATTACCTGTTAATTTTTAAAAATATTTCAATAATTGATAATTGGCAGTCAGTGCCTTAGTAAAATCATAACACTGAAATCCAACTACTGGAGTCACTGCTACTTTTGAGAGTAACTGCAATTAAAGCATAAAACCATGAAATACATACATATATATATATATATATATATAAGCTGGATTTTGCAGAGGAAGAAACATGCCTGTCTGAACTATTAGGATCATTAGAAAACTTTTTAAAGAGAAGCATTACAGAAAAATCTACACTGATCAGAATTTTAGGAAAAGAATTAGTGTACTTGGAAGAGAGGACAGAGATAATGCGTGTATATTGTAGAGAATGCATTGATCTGTTGTACCCATGAACTAGAAATTTACTAAGCATAATGTAATTAATATTACCTTGCCTTGGACATGAGCAACCTAGTCGAGTGAAAAGTATCCCTGTCCAAGGCAAGGCAGTTGCAAATGGATGGCTTTAAGGTCACTTCCAAACCAAATCATTTTATGCTTCTATGATTAAATAGTTAACTCTCAAAACAATTACATAACCAAAATGACATAATTACCTGAAACACAGTAAAGATAATGTAGAAATAAACCTGTCATCTCTTTTTTATTACTAAATTAGTAATAGTCTACAGAGATTATTAGGGTTTAGTGGAATATTTTTGTACAAGATGCAGGCAAGGCCCTTGGAAAGATTCTGAAAGGCTAATACTAGAATCCTTCAAGGGCTGAGGAATGTGCTTGCCAGCCTGCATTAAGTCTTCCCTTCATACCTTTCTCCTGTGGTATTTTAACTTCACTGTACAGCCAAACATTATGACTTCAGAAGGATTTGTATTATTCTATGGGTTTAGCAGGTATGTTAGTGGCAAGATGTGGCATGTATTATAACAAGTTTTGAGGCCATGCAAGTAACTATTTTCAAGAAAGTGATTCATTGTACATCAAGTTCAAGAAATAAGCCTCCAGCCTAGATCTTATTGATAATTGTTGATATAGTGCTTGCTCCTGATAGTTATCTTTTGTTGCTTTCCTCTGCCTATGAGTGCAATGTCTTTTTTTTTCCTACACTTTTCTTCTATTTCCTAGCAAATCCAAAATATAATACCAATAAAAATTCTCCACAAATTAGCACTATTTATGTTTGTTATGCTATTTGTGCATGCTGGTAAAGTTCCACTATGGCTAATAGAATACTTAGGTTCAAGACATTTAAATTATTAACTGTATCATTCTGTCCATACTTCTCTTTTTATATAATAATGGATTCTGTTTTGTCAAGACCTATGGCACACAAATCCATGAAGACCAACAGATAAGTGTGGTGTTTGAACTGGAAGTGCTGAGAGCTGACATGTGGAATAGTTGTAATGTAAAAGATTATATGTACCTCCTTGTGCATTAGTTGTTATGTCAATAATCCTCAAACAGAACCACAAGACCTAAAAACATAAAGCAAGAAAACAAAGGATGCTTGCACAGGTACTTGTGTCTGAGAAATCACTGGGAGTGTATATGTTTTTTAGACTTTTTATAAAAAATTAAGTGATAAATGTTTTCACATTGCCACTTTGTGCTGAGATATGCTTGAGATATACTATGTTACCTCTGAAAATTCATTGCCTGCAAATATTTGTCCACATAGTTCAGCAAACTGAGAATCACTTTTCTGTCCATGGCAAAATCTCCAGGAAGTGTTGCATAACATTGCTATATGAGGAATATCATAATTTGATTTTTTTTTTAAACAAGAAACTTCATAAGAGTAGTCCTAGCTGTCCAGTAAAATCTACTACTCTGTTAATCATACATACATGACTCCGCTATTTATTAACTAGAATTTAAGCATATGAACCAGATTAGGCATAGCTTTAAAATATGGTATCTTTTTAATGCAGGCCGCTCATGTTCAGTCACAACAGACTGCATTTCAGACGTTAAATATTGCACTTCTAACAACACCACTGCCACTTCAAGCTTCAGGTTACAACCCTTATGCATGATAGCACAATGGGTTGACATTATATGAAATGGAATTTGGGATGATGGAGGGGTGGAAACAAAACAAAACAAAGGAAGTCCAACACTTCAGATGTCAATTTAGATTGGAGTTGGCCATAAGGAAGTAGCAAAATGTTTGTTAGCAGACTGTTAAGGAAAATGTGATGAAGCCAAAATATTATTCCTCTGGAAACTCTAACTTACAACTCTGCATTCAGGCACAGATTTCTGTAAAACTGAAAACAAACAACTTCTGATTGCAAGTCTGGTAGAATTAAAATGAATCTATTGTAGATTAAGTAACTGGGATGGTGATGACACACTTAATAGATAGTGACTTCTCCTGTGCCTGTCATTTTCTCCAAATTCTTATTAAGCAGATGGAAACTATACTTGTGAACCAAGAAAAGTATATCTCAGAGTTTCTGATCAAAGCTAATTGAAAATGAAACAATTTGTTGCACGTGTGGCAGCTTTCTGCCTTTATAGCTGCTGACACACAAAATTGCTATTTGAAAGAGTTTCCTTCTCTATGAATTACAAGCAGAAAAGCAATATTATCTAGGGCAGAAATTATGGTTGCAAAACCAGTTAAATTGCTGTCAATTAATTCCTTCTTTGTGCCTAGGTCAAATCAAAACTTGATAGAATCACAGAATGGCATGAACTGGAAAGGACTTTAAAGATTATATACTGCCAGCACCTCTGCCATCGACAGGGGCACCTTTCACTACACCAGGTTTTTCAGAGGCCATCCAACCTGGCATTGAAAACTTCCATTGTAGGGCATCCACAGTTTCACTGGGCAATTCCTTCCAGTGCCTCATCACCCTCACAGTGAACAATTCCTTCCTAATACCTAATCTAAACTGACATTCTTTCAGTTTAAAGCCATTTTCCCTTGTCATAAGACCACATGCTTTTGTAAATAGTCTGTCTCCAGCTTTCTTGTAGGTCCTCTTCAGGAAACTGAAAGCTGCCACAAGGTGTCCTTGAAGCCTTCTCTTCTCCAGCATGAAAAACCCCAACTCTTTCATCCTGGCCTTATAAGAGAGGCACTTCAGCCTTTTGATCATCTTTGTGGTCCTCCTTGGCATGCACTCCAAAAAGCCCACGTCCTTCCTTTGTTGGGACCACCAGACTTCAATGCCACATTCCAGGTGGGATCTCATGATAGAATATTAGAGGGGGAGAATCACCTTGCTCGACCTCCTGGTGACACTTCTTTTGACCAGCCCAGGATAGAGCTGGTTATTTTACATATGTCTGAGCATAATTTACAGGAGGATCTGCTCCATTGCCTTGCCAGGAAAAGAGATGAGACTACCAGGCCTGTAGTTTCATGGGTGTTTCTCCTTTCCATTTTTTAAAACTGGGCTTATGTTTTCCTTTTCCACAAGATGGGAACTTCACTAAACTGCCACTGCTTCTCAAATATGATGAATAGTAGCTTAGCCAGTTTCTCCACTAGTTCCCTCAGGACCTGTGGGTACATCTCATGAGGTTCCATGGACTTGTACACCTTCTGTTTCCTTGGAGGGTCCCAAAACTACTCTCTTACAGCAGGGGCTTCTCAGTCCCTGCCTTTGCCTTCTGGGGCTTGGGTGGTATGGCTGGAGACCTTGCCAAGGAAGACAGAGACAAAAAAGTGCTTGATTACCTCAGACTTCTTCACATCTCAGGTAATCAAGTTTTCTACTTCCATCAGGAGAGGGATCACATTTCCCTGGTCTTGTTATTACCAATATATTTATAGTTGTTTATCATGTTGTCCTTGATGTCCCTGACCAGATTTAATTCTAGCAGGGCTTCAGCTTTCCTAACAAGATCCTGGCTGTTCATATTCCTGCCTTCCTACCTGTAGGCTTCCTTACTTCCATCCTTGTAGGCTATCCTCTTGAGAGTTTGTCTAGGAGCTCCTTACATATCCATGCAGGCCTCCTGGTGGCTTTGTTTGACTTCATCATGAGCTTGGTGGAGGTGATCTCTAATACTAAATGCCTTTAGTGTGTGTTTCTTCCCTCCAGGGTTCTATCCCATGATACACTAGCAAGCAGAGTCCTGAAGAGATCACAGTTTATGCTCCTAAGTCCAGCATAATGAATTTACTGTGAGCCCTCCTTGTTGCCCTAAGGATATTAGTGCCATTCCATGGTCACTGCAGCCCTTGAGCTGTCTTTGAGCTTTGCATTCTCCACCACTCTCTCCTTGAGTTCCAGCACCTCTCCTCATTGGTTTCTTTATCATCTAGAGAAGGAATTTATCCTCAATGCATTCCAGGAATATCCTGGATGGCTTAAGCCCTGCAGTACTGCGCCTCCAACAGCTAATTTGGGTAGTGCCAGTCCCCCATGTGGACTAGAAGGACCATGTGAAAACAAGGCTGCTCTTATCACTCGATAGAGGGCCCCATCCACTTAGCCATCCTGATAGGGACCCTGTCGTGCTTCCCCACCATAATGTCACCTGTCTCTGTTCTTGCTTTAATCCTGACCCAGAAGATCTAGGCTGGCTCCTTATCTACATCCAAGCAAAGCTCCATGCATTCCTGCTGATCATTGATAGAGAGGGCAACACAACCTCTTCATCTTCCCTGCCTGTCCTTCCTGAAAAGCTGGTGTTCTTCCATTCCAACATTCCAGTAACAGTTGACACACAACCATGTCTCTGTGATGCCAATAAGATCATAACCCTGTCTTTAGGTGTGTGTACATCTCTGGTTTTACTTGTACCTTATGCTGAATGCTTTTGCGTGGAGGCCTTGAGTTGTGGCTCCCGTGAAGTGACTTTGCTGGATGAAACAACAGGAATTCCTTTGTGTTGCAGACAAACACTAAGTGTTGGCCACTTGCTGTGAGAAATCAATGGTTGTAGGTAAATTTAAGGAAAGGCTCCATATCAACCTTGACATGCTTGTGCTGTCTGTAGGCTTTAAATTCTGTGAACGGAGCTGGTCAGGACAGCTGACAAATAAGGTGTAACACAGTCATGAGAGAAACTCCACAATACACCATTACATACAGTAATGGTACCTAGAATATTACTAACTCAACTCATAAATCACAAAGACTGGTCTTTGCAGGCAAGATTAAATCAGAACTTCAGAAGAAAAAAAAAGATAAAAATGGAAATGTAGAGACCAATATGTAATTACTCATTCAATAATGTACAACAGAAAAATGTACTTAGAATTGCTTAAAAAATATTTAAATACTTCTGCAGTCTGTCCAGGATCTTGTCCAGCAGCAAAATCTTGGCATGCCACAGGAATAACAGCCACTTCAGCTCCACTATCTGCTCTGCCTAATCACCACTAATAACTAGCTGCTACTTGTGGTTACTTTTGGGTTTTAGTAACAGTAAACAGAATAGAAAACGTTGCCCATCGCGTTTTGGGGTTTTTTTAAATTGTCTTTTTTAATGACTCATCTCCTCTGCCCTCAAAATCATAGAAACAATGGCTTTAGCCTCCTTTTTGTACTAATTCCTATGATTTGGGTGCCTTTCAGGTCAGGCATGCTTAGATATATTTTCCCCAGTTTTGTGTACTTTCTGAGCTGGATATTGTTCTGTACTTTATGCAGAACTACTTTTTAAATATAGGTTTATGATGCATAATTACAAATGTGCAGTGTTAATTGAGCAGGTTTAAGGTCTATACTCTTTGTTCACATTTTTATTTCTCAGCCAGGTTTGAAAAACATTCCTTCTTAGCAGTCAAGGGATTAATTTTTAAAAACTCCGCCACCAGGCATATTAATACCAAGCAAATATGCACTGTGAGTTTGCAGTGAGCATTCAAATCAATGGTGCTAATTGTCTTGTGGTTATGGAGAACATGAAGCTGCTAATCAGATCTGAAGAATATTTAGGTCCCTAGCCAGCTTTGATTCTTTGAAGGGAAAAAAAAAGAAATGAAAAAACAAAACCCACTGCCAAAAAAATTCCCAAACCAGACCGAAACAAAAACAAAAACCAGCAAAAAAACCCCTACCAAAAACAAACAAACAAACAAACAAACAAACAAAACCCCCACACAAAATACCAAACAAACAAACAAACAAACAAAAAAACCGAACAAAAAAACCAAACCCCAAATAAAGATTTGGCTGTTTGTTTAGTAGAGAAAATTTTTGAAAATCCTCATTTCCTTGCATCTTGCCTCCTCTTATGCTCCATATCACCGTAACTTATTTATTAACGTTGTGTATATTTTAAAAAATTTTTCATAAATGCTGCAAATAAATTAAAGTGCAATGAAATGGGAGCAGTATAAATATCTTAAAGGATTAGAGACTTGTACAAACTCATTAATGAATCTTGTGCTTAAACTGGCAGTGCCTTGGTTTGTAGCCCATTACTGCCACAGCTTTAAGTAATAAAATAATAGTGTATGTCTTAAAAATCAATGTCAAGTTACCAGAAGAAAGTAGTAGTGCCTTGAAATACTGCAGGGCAATCGTATTATGTACAAGATTGGCTTTGACAGTTCTATGGGTTCAGGAACAGAGCCTGAAACAGTCTTCCTCTGCTAAATGTCCTTATCATTAGACACTATATGCAGTGAGTGTGCAAAGCTGAATTATGTGTCATGGTAATTTTTCTCTAAAAATTTCAACCAGAGGAAGTGGATCTAGACATCTTGTAAGCAGTTCTCTTAAAAAAAAAACTTTATTAAACTAGAGAAAAATATATCTATTTACTGAAATCCTTTTAAAATATTTTTCTGTTGTTTAAATAATTTGAATGCTAAAAATCTCGTGATAACTTATCTGAGCAAAATGCATGATAAAGCTAGAAACTCATGTACTAGAGCAGAGCTTACCTTAAGCACTATTTTGTGTAATTCCAGTCTGAATGCAAGCAGGGCAGTTCAGGCCTATGTCTGATTTCACATATGAAGAAAAATCTTCTGTGTATAGCCTTCTACTAGTTTTGTTGCTCTTTCTATTTTTTTTTCTCTCCTTTACCATGAACAAAACCCCAGAGTTTATCTTCACCTGTTGCTGTTTTTTCACCCCTTTCTCAAGAATTTGACTTGGACTTCCAGAATATCCATGTTGACCAAAAAAAAGAAAAAAGTCTGATTGAGTCAAGAAAACTCTTGGGGAAGGTTTTAAAACAGATTAAATTTCTCATGGTAAAGCTGAAATATATTCTGAAAATGTGAAAAAGGAACAATATATTAGTATTTAAATTTTCTTGGTATTAATTTAAAGCATGTTATATCTATCCTAATATATATATATATATATATATATATATATATATATATATATATATATATATATATATGTATATATATTACTCTCTTTTAAATTACTATGTATGCTTTATTTTTATTTTTATTATATGCACACTGAGGAGGGGGACACAAAGGCCATAAGGAATCAAGGACATATTGTGTTGCTACAAAAAAGCCAAAGAAAACAAAGAATTTCTAATTAAAAAAAGACTGATTACATTTTTTATCAGGAAACACAAGCAAAATCTATAAATATAAACTCTTTTCAGCTATTCCAGTTAGCCTTTATTTGCCTTGTGAAATAATGCAAGACACTACAGGCAACAGCCACAATGCACAAAGTAAAAGCAAAGACTATGAGAAAGTAGCATTAAGAGATTTTGAAAATTACAGCTTTCTGTCCTAAGAAGAACAAAATGTGTGAATGTCCGTTTATCATTTATAGAAACTGAAACACCTGAGAAATGAAACCTTACTTGAGATATGCACAAATAGTTGCAGGCACTAAAATTATTTCTCAAAGTAACACAGTACAATGATCATCCTAAAGACTACAAAATTAACAGTATGCCAAAAATGTTGAAGGTAAATTTGAGGAGCAATAGTTATTGGAAGCTGACAACAAATACAAGATTTATGTATAAGCAAACCGTATTTTGGAAGGTTATGTTACATGCCGGACTGTCAAAAATGACAAAGCACTCATCTGAATTTGCTGAGAGCCTCCCATTTAATTTTAGGGAGTAAGATGACGGGGTATTGTGTTTCAACACTGTGGATCTATAGGGATTAATCTTAAAATCTGGTTTTGCATGGTTTTCCTTCTATAATGCCATTATCAGAATGCTGAAAAAAAAAGCAGATTCATTTTTCTTTTTAGTAAAACATAAAGCTTTGAGGAACAAACATTTCCTTTTGCAACTTCTCTGCCGTGTGATGAGCATTTTAAATAAGCACCAAAAAGCAAACAGGGAAAAACATCCATACACATCTGAAATTAAGCCTTGCATTAGTCATTATTAACTGTGAGAAAAAGAAAAAGAAGAAAGCAGAATCAAGCCTAGAATATGAAGCATGCACCAGTTGTTATTTCTGTTTATCAAAATCCAAGCTTTCCATAAATATAATTTTCCAAACTGATACCATTAAGAAAGACATATTCATATGCTTTTAGGATACTAATTTGAACTAAGAATATATTTTAGAAATTTAATGAAAAAAATTGTTGTACCAATAAAAGTTAATATAGGCATATTCCCTCTCTTCATTACAAAGGGAGTTTGAATTATGACTTTTGGCTTAGTCAAAAGAAATTAGTATTACCTTAGTAATCTTTTTACGAAGAAAAGAAGCACAAAATAATAATTAAAACATCATTCTAGTTTAGATTGTCTTGAAGAACTTTAAAAATCTAAAGGGAAAAATATGAGTCAGTAGTTACAGATAAAATTTTCTCTGGCTTTTGGATAGCAATGACCATGCTAATATATTGAAGCAAAAGTCTTCAATGAAAAATGCATTAGAAAATATATAGATAAAGAAATTCACTGTCTTAAAATTTCAGGAAAAAACAGAATTGATTCTAGAGGGAACACAATTGTTAAAAGACTTATATTTACTTATGTATGTGCTGACTTCAATGGAAGTTGATTTGAAACAGAAATTAACATTCTAAGTGCAAGGAAGATAAGCAGGAGGTAGATGAAAATGCAATAAATTATCCAAATCAGGAAATGAATTAGAAAATGAGACATTAATGATTTCCCATCTAGTAGATTATCAGTTGTTGCAGTGACACCTGCAAAAATAAAGTCTGATGGGAACTGGATCTAGCAAACATGTATTTCACACAGTCCTAATATTTCATGTTTGGTTTGAGAGACATGCTGATTATTTATTGCTCATATGCGTCTTTACTTAGTTCTACAGAAAATAAGTATTCTTATATCAGCAGCAAGGAGAACCTGTAATTAAACCTGTAATTAAAAATATTAAGTTTAACTATCAAAAGGTATAGAGCAGAAAAGTGATGTCAACTACTTTCAGTTTTTTGTCCTTTGTTCCTGACTCTGCTTAGAGGGCAAGTTAAAAAAAATAGAGGACAAATCCCTCCTTGCACTGTACATACCTCTGAGAAAATTGATATCACTTGATATTATTTAGAATGCATTTCCCTTTTATTTTAAATTGTCTCAGTGTTTCTTTTGCTTTTAATTTTACTTTGGTATTTAATTAAGTTTTTTGTGTTCATGGTGTTTCAACATATCATCACAGAATATAAAGCAGTTGCCCCATAAAGCAAAGCTGAATGTAAACTTTTTATTTATTTATTTAGGCATTGTACCAAAGAAAAACACACAGTCTTTCATTTTAATAGTTGACGTTTAACATGTACTTTATCAGGCTGCAGTCACTAGTGAGTACCCAAGAGTAACCGCAGAATCAATTTCTTTTGACTGTTTAAATTTTAAAAAAATATTGTGCATAACATATCCATGCAAAGAAAGATAATGAAATTTCATAGATTTTGAGGCTGAATGCCCCTCCCTTTAGTGACTCAAGGCCAGCTGTAGAGCCACCGCTCTGCAGGACTGCAAAGCTGAAGGTTCTCCCATCTATCTTTACCTCAATAATAGGTGGTGTCATTGAAATTTTTCCCCTATATTTTCTTACTACTGGAAACATTGATATCAGCTGAATATTGTAGGATACAAATAATCTGATAAATTCCAATAAAATTAGGAATATGTCTAAAGTGTTATGTAAACCATTATTGTTTTGAATACTTTATTTTGACCTGAAATAAGGTTATTAAATGCCATAAACATGCATTTAAAATCCAATAGCACACTACTATAGGAATTTTACTTGGGAATAGAATTTAGAAGATTGCAGTATTCTTTGGAAACAGATGAAGTCATGAGTAATGCTCAGGACAACAAAGGATAATGCAGTGGCATTTCATAAGGCAGATACTACTGCAAAACATTGGAGAAATCTTGCCATCTTTTAAATTGTAGAGGCATTTGACATAGATTTTAATGCAGTTGTGATTTCAGTTGATGCTCTTAAAACATGAAAAAAGACCATGTGTTCTTGAACTCAAAAGTCAGTATAAAAGATAAAGGATCAGAGGGTATGAAAACAGTTTTTATCTTGCCAATATTCAGAGTAAGATAATTGGCTTTCACCCATGAGAAACTAAATGGTAGGTAGAGAGAAAGAGATCTGTGGAGAGAAGGAAATAAATTTAATGAGGTGTGCAACTAAAGAGAAGGTATTTTAATCCACTAACAGAAGCATGACTTCCAAATAGCAGGCATAAAAAAGGAGCTGAAAACAAAGAACACTTGGACATACTTATCCTCCAAAACAAACCATGCAAAAGTGTGAGCATCATTTAATGGAACTTGTAAACATTTCGAGTCACTATTCTGCTGCATTAAGAACAGACTAACTGCAGTTCAAGAGGAAGAGAAACTAAAAGAGAAAACAAATATTTATATAATAAGTGATTATATTAAGTTTTATACTGAATTTGCTGATAATACTAAATTTCTAATAATTACCTTGAAGGTGAAGAGATTGTGCAGAGAGACCTGGACAAACTGGAGGGCTGAGCAATCATCAACTATAGGAAGGTTAATAACAACAAGTGCTGTATTCTGAACCTGGGATGGTGCAACTCTGGATGTACAGACAGACTGGGGAATGAGAGGCTGGGGAAATCTGTGTCATGGAAAGGGACCTTGGAGTCCTGGCTAATGGCAAGGTGAACATGAATCAGCAGTGTCCTGCCAGCCGGGAGGGCCAACCCTGACCTGGGGGGCATCAGGCCCAGCATCACCAGCTGGGCAAGGGAGGGGATTGTCCTGCTCTACTCGAGTGCCGTGGGCAGTTTTGGGTTGCGCAATATAAAAATTACATTAAAATACTGGAGAGTGTCCAAAGGAAGACAATGAGAAAGGTGGGAGGCCTTGAGGGGAAGCTGTATGAGGGGCAACTGAGGTCACTTGGTCTGTTGAGCCTGGTGAAGAGGAGACTGAAGGCAGACCTCATTGCAGTTACAATTTCCTTGTGAGGGGAAGAGGAAAGGCAGTTACAAATCTTTTCTCTGTGGTTACCAAGGGAAGAGCCTGAAGTTGTGTCGGGGGAGGTTTAGGGCAGATATCACGGAAAGGTTTTTCACCCAGAGAGTGACAGGGAACTAGAACATGCTTCCCAGGGAAGCGGTCGCTGCGCCAGCCTGGCAGATACTCCTCGAGAGGTTACTCAGCACGCTGCTGGCTGCCTTCAACATGGGGAAAAAAATTTCCTAGTTTGTCGGCAAACAGAGAGCCTGAGTTTTGCAATAATCATGTTTCCAAGACTTTTTTCATTATAATGGTTGATAACAACAACAAAAATTTCTAATTCATCTACAATGAGATAACTCTGTGAACTTGAACACAGAGCACGATGCTACACTACATGACCAGATTTTTTAATCTGTTGTTGATGAAATTGATGTCTTATAAATGTTTTCCAAAAATAAGATAGCCTTGCCCATCTCTCTTTTTAAATTTAGACAGTAATTTAATCCATTGCAATTTTTGTAGAAAAGGCTATTGACCAAAAACCACTGCCTGAAATTTCAAAAGATAGTCCTTAAATCTGAAAGTATATTTTTAACTTTTTAGGGTGTCTTCCTCTGTCTAAAAAATTACTATAGTGTTTCAGATTGTAACTAGAAAATAGATGACGGTTGGTATATTTTTCTCTCAGTTGAAAAAATGACTCATTTCCAATCCTTTGATGCTCATCTTGTCTGGTAAAAAGTAAGTTAAAAAAAATTTTTATATTTGTTACTATTTTTCTAATTTTTTTTTCCAGATAAAATCTCCTATTTTTATAGTCATACATTTGGAGGTACTCTTAATTTTGGTGATTTCTATAAATCTACTTGAAAGTTATTTTTATTAATCACTCTGGTTATTTTGTTGATATTCTGATGTTCATTAAAATTCACAAAATCTTCATTCAATTGCCAGAAACAGAGAAACACAGAGAGAAATTCACACTGAATTTATGCTATCATTCAAACATATACTCATTGTTAATCAGAAAAAGTTTACATTGAGAAAGATATTAAGAGTACTGAAAGATTCTAGTCTGAATGGAAAGTCTAAAAAAAGTAAATAATATACTTAGATTTGCATCACTATAGATAAATACGAAACTCAGATTTTTCAGGTTGTAAACTTGAAAGACCATTTGAATTTGACATCCTCCTGCTTGGATACACATTTTGTAACTGACCCCTCACAAGTTCCTTACAATAAATGTGAAATTTTTTTTGGTCCCTTTTCCTCTTCAGGCCATGTCTTTTGCCGTCATACCATATTGGCAAGCAGATTATCAATAATATTTAAACTCAGTTCTGTTGAGAAGATGGAAAGAATAATCAGGAGTCATATCCATGCAACTAAATACCTTTTCTATTATTCCTAAAAGTCTTTAAGTTTTCTGGATATATCTGGCATAGAGATGCCAAATTGCTGCAACTTTTTCTGATTAAAATGAAGAATTATGACAAATTTTAAAAATTTTTCACAGTTCAATAAAACCCTCAAAAACAATTATATAAAACTCCCTTTAAAATATATTGTTATGAGTAATTTAGTCCTTTAGAAGGCCTCCTGCTGTACAAATTAATTGTGGTTTCAAATATATTTTCTTTAAAGTGCATACTACTCTGATTTGTGGGGTGTAGCAATTTGAAATCCAGAAAGCTAGAGAGGTAAGTAGTAAAAAATTAAACTACTATTAACATACAGAAATTTTAATTTTCTACTTTTCTATTCTGGTCTTGTAAAAAAAAACTCTGATAAATCTCCACAATACTACAAGGTAACATAAAAAAGGAATTAATAATTATTTGAGAAAAAATCCCAAGTATGTATTTTTAATTGGCATCTTCTTGAAAGCATGTGTGTTTCCACTGTTCTATCAGAAATTTTTGTCACATAGCAGATGAAGAGACTACACACACTCATTCAGAAGATTTTTTTTTTTAATCAGGAAAAAGAGGTTCCAGGGCCATTCTTTCATTCCAGTGTTTGGAAATCCAGACAAAAGCAAATAGTCAAAAATGCTAAATAGTACTAATGACTTAGTATACAAATATAAAAATAACACTTGTAATCAAAGTCAATGTTTTTCATTTGACAGGAAAAGAGCTTTTAGTTGTCTCAATGGGCTCTGATCATATTTTGTCTCAGGAGGATGTAGTAATTATGCATTTTACCACCATTCATTTGAGCTAGAAAATAATTTATCTAAATTGCTGTATTTCCATCTCTGGCCTTCTAAATAACTTGCAAAGGCGTATGATGTTGCTAGACATTCCTCTTTTGAACAGCTTCAAGGCAAAGGTTATATCTGCCACATAAAATTTGCTGTCATCTTTAGAGCACTCATCAGTTCAGGCTTCACATGTGTTTGTTTTTCAGGCTCTGCTGTTGCTGCACTCCTCTCTGCAGTGCAGCAGCCGTACCCTGGGGTTCAGCCAGCATGACGCTGTGGAACCTCTGCCTGGCTCCTTTCAAGGACAAATATGTTAGGAATACTAAAACTTGTGTTGCCCCATTTTCTACTTCATATATCTTTCCTGCAACACTTGAACAAAGAATGTGAGAAACTGCTCCAGTGTCTGTTTATGAAAATAAGTTACTGCTTCTCTCTTTAGCCCCGCTGTTCTATCAATCAACATAAAAATATTTCTCAATACACTCTTGTGTCAGTACTGTCCCATCAAAGAACTGTGTGAAGTCTAATCCAATTGAAATGAGCCAAGAAAAGGATACACTGTATCTAGAAACAACGCAATATATTTAAAAATCTTTGAAAATCCCTCTTTTTTTGCCAGGCTCCTGAAGCAAGTTCTATGAGAGTATGAAGTGAACAATGTTTCCTGCGTTCAGGGTCACTAAAGGAATTAATTTAAAAGTAAAAAGGTTCAACCACAACTGTAATTCAGAGAGAGATGGTGACTTCCACTGTCACATTAAAGCAATTTATACTGCATAGTTCACATAAGCCTACATTTAATATTACCCTCAGAACAGGTTGCACAGCCTTAATCAAATTTGTAAGTCAGATTTTTATTCGACAAGCTTTGCTGCACAACCTGTAACAAACCCACTTCTTAAACTGAGTTAGTTTTTGCTTGCTGAAAAAACATGATGAAGCAATGACTCCTAAATTTGTGGAGCCTACGATTTCCACAATTCAGTTACCTGGAGAAGCACTATGTATGGGTGCCTAGGAGATACATTGTGAAAGTGTGTTTGGTTTCTAACAGATAGTATTTAATCTGATGGTCAAGAAGAGCTGGGCAATAAAAATTCATTCCAATGAAGACGTGATAGTTCAGGAAATGAAAGCCTAATATGCTCCAGAATAGATAAATTAAATGAACCCACCCTGTTAAGTGACTAAGAATTTATCTCACATTTTTCTGGGGAGTTATGACATTTGATTTTTTAATATGTTTCTGGGGGAGAATTTGAATTTAGCATAGAATCCAGAATCACCAGAAACACAGAGTGACCATATGGCAACAAAATAGTAAATGTGTTTATATGGTAATTCTTGCAAACATTCGCTTTGAACTAAAAATTTGTACTTTTTTCCTTTATTCTTTTTTTCTATTTTTTTTTCTCTCTTGGAAGAATGAAGGGTGATTTCTCTATTCTCCTTGTTACAGAAGAATGCTCTTTTCAAATATCAAGTGCCTCTTCCTTTTCAGACTGGAATATATCAGCATTGCTCTAGTGTTCATCATTCTCTCAGAGAAGTCATTAGGAAAACTTCAACATGCTGAAGTTTTTCTTAAACAACAACAACCACAAAACCATTCACGTTCTTTTCTTAAAAACCTGTGAACACTTCTAACTCTCCAGCTGTTGATCCTGATGGTACTGTTACCTTTGAGGATATATGTACAATTTCTACACTGCCTGCTCCTTTGACAATTTACTCCAGTGAGGAAAGTCAGCAGCACTCTGCCTTCTATGTCTATTATTTTCAGAGCAAATTCTTGATATCCTCAAGGTCTTTTCATTACAGACTCTCTGCTCCCTCTTCCTGCAGTAGATAGTGCAAAAAACTGCCTGATAAAAACATGCGAACTATGACCATCCAATAACTCCTCAAGAAACTTAAAAAAACCTTAGAAATTCTCCCTATCCTAACCACACCTTAGGGGGATTCTGAAAAATTGTTTTCAATTCTCAGGGTATCTTTTACTGCTGTTCTTTTCCACCTTTCCTTCTTTCCTCACACCACTCATGTAGACACATTTTTTCAAGAGTTCTTGTCAACATTTCCACATCACACATTTTTCAGAAGAAAAGAAGGATAGATTCCTATCACTACTTTTGTGCCATTTACCAGAGAAACACATTAAAATGCATTAACCATTTTTTCCATGAGAATAGAATTCTGCAATTGAGTTTGTGCATTGCTACTGTCTCATCTCTGTCTCCTCTGAAAACTGGCACAATATTATTGCCTTATGTGTAAAGAACTTAGCAAACATTTAACAGGGCTCAAGTATAAGGCTGCTATTCTGATCCAATTTTAAGATGAACTCTCTATAGATTACTTTTTTTCCTGAGAATATAGGAAATATAAAGTAATTTCAAATGTACACAGTCACAGAAATAGTTCAAATATCCTTACAAGTATGTTATTGTTTCTATCTTTCCCAACCTGAGCAACATGTGGTTTTTCACATGGCACTAGAAGCACCATCTGCTTAGCCATAATCAAATTATTGTAAAATATTATTAGTGCAATACTATACAAAATTCTCATCATCTCAACAGCAGAAACTTTGACTTTCTTTCTGATTATTTTCCCATTCATTGTATAAATTGAAGACAGAGAATTCTTTTATTATTCTTAAATTAACTGCTCTCTCCCTCTCTCTTCCTCACTTAGTCTCTTGTTCCAGTAAAGAACTGGTATCTTCCTATTGTGTGAAGGTTATTTTAGATTTAAAAAAAAAAATCTAATCTTTATTTCCAACAGGTTTTGATATTTTCAATAATCCTTGAAAGACAGTGTTCAAAGATAAATTATTATTATTTTTCTAAGCAAAAATTAAATCACAGTATTTTCTCCTCTCTTCCAATATATTTAGGCATTTTATACTTTTGCTGCTCTCTTTGATTTCAGAAATTGGATTTTTTTTAAACTGTTGACTGGAGAATATAAATTTTCTCATATGAAGTGTTTGCATATGTTTGTAAAATACAGATGGCAATGGCAACACATGGAAAGATCCTGCAAAAAACCCTCCTCTTTATTGCTTAAAATACACTGTACAGTAATTAAACACAATGGTAGGGCAGAGTAGTGTTCATGAATGCAATGTAATAAATAAATAAAGAAACAACACTTGGAATGTTGTTATATGCATGCTTTATGTTGTCAGCAATATGACCTGACTCTAAAGTAAATGACCCAAAGGGGAAAGCAATTATTGCAGTAAAGAACAATAAGGAAAACAAGTTTTGACTAGCCTAAACTGAGCAGAGAAAATGCTGATCTAATGACACGGGCATAAAAATAGTTGTATGAACACTGGAGCATGAAAGCCAGTGAAGGATTTTGAACAGTGATGTGATGCTATTTTTGTCAAATGTATAGATAGTACCATAATTTGTAAATATACAGTCAATACTCTTGTTTCCTCTTCATTTATGGTAAAAAGCAGCATAATCCTTTCCCTAAGAATATTTTTTCATTACATTTAAATAGTGGAAATACTTTGAGAAATTGTCTTGAAAGATGCAACTCTCTTTCAAGAGATACACTCAAGAGAAATATTAGTGTAGATTTTACAATAGTGAAGTTTTTGACCCTGGTCTTCACAGATTCTCAAGTAAATGGGCATTTTCCTTAAGAGATGAAAATACTGCCATTTTTCCAATAATTCTGAGGATTCTGGAGGTAACTTTGAAAGTTAGAACACATGCATATTGCATCCAATACTTAGACAAGAAGAAGCTGAGTGTAGAATTTCTTTATCTAAAGTATATCTTATATTAAAAGTATATAAGAAGAACCAAAAAAACCAAAAAAAACAAACAAACAAACAAACAAAACCCCAAAAAAACCAAAACCAAGAAGCCAGAATTACTTAAATATAAAAAAGGTGAAATTCATACATCTATCTCACTCAAACCCCAAGATGTAGCCTTGGTGGAAGATCAGGTCAGGGAATATTTAGGCAAATTTGGCATACACAAGTCCATGTGCCCTGATGGGCTGCAGCTATGAGTGCTGAGGAAGCTGGCTGGTGGCACTGCAAAACCACTGTCACTCATCTGTGATGTCCACCAGCTTTCTTTGCAGTCGTGTATGCATCCCCTCAAGGCCTATGAACTTGTGGATGTCAGCTTTATCTAGGTGTTTGTTTTGAGGTGACTTATGATGTTTAGTCTATTACCTGATCCTCTGCTTTATGCCCAAAAATGCTTTCTGTATCTTTTAGGGGTGGCTGGGGGAGAGGCGAGATTCAAACTCTTTGGCAGCTTTCCCAAAACCTCACTCGCCAGGCTTCAGGGATGTGGTGCGATCTGGATTTTCCTTGGTTTTGTTAGCCCAGGCAAGAAGGTTTTTTCCTTTCCTGTTTTTTTTTTTTTTTTTTTCCTTTCCAGTAGCAATTCTTCTGCAATTTTTTGAGGTGGCAGCTTGTTAGTCCAAGACCAGAAAAAATAGGACCTGAGGAGAGGGGTCGGTCAGGATCAGCAGGAGAGAGATCATTCCGTTCCTCCCCCAAACCTTGAGAAATCCAAACCATGAAGCAAAAGCACACCCAGAGGTTCTAGCCCAGCTGCTTCATCTGCTGTGGAGAGGAGGTTCATGCCAGAGACTTATCAGATTTTAATCTGTTTCCCAAACTGCTACATGAAACTCCTGTTTGGTTTTTTTTTTTTTCCCTGAGATAGACACTGGTGTCATCTTCCAGCACGTGGCATGAGCCAGTTTTTTCCCTCTGGAATTCTGGGGTTTTGTTCAGGTGTAGGGGGGGATAAGGTTTAATATCTGACAGTTTAATATCTAGAATTTAATTACTTTTTGCCCCTTGCCTTGTAGGTGTTCTGTTAATAAACTTTGTTGGGGTTATTTTTTCACTTTCACCATTAGTATTAATCTCCTATTGGTGGAAAGGGATTGTTGGAACCCTTTTAAAAGAGACAACTCCTTCCGGAGTGTCTTCTCCTAAATTTGTTTCTAAATTGAGACAGTGTTCTCTAATGTTGAGGTTCAGTATTACATGTCCTGATACAACACAGGGAAACATTTGATAGAAATGGTCCAAGGAGCAACAGGACACAATTAGAGAACAATACAGTGCAGCCATCAGGCATACTGTGGCTGATAATTCTTTCACAGTGCAGACCTTCTGCCAATTTTTGTATGTCACAATTGTATCTGCATTAAATCATGCTAGTCACTGCAGAGTATCACCACTTTAGCTAAAAGAAGAAACAAGTTAGTTTGGAAGTGTCGTGTTTATTTTCTTTTGGCGATGCTTCATATTTTATTTAAATATTGTGAAGAAAGTTGTCCCTTACAAAACAAAAATGTACTGTCATGGACCACAAACAGGAGACATTTTGTGTATCATCTTGAAATCTAAATAGAGAGCTGGGAGAAGGGCAAGAAATGTGTTGTTTTTTCCTACAGTAAGACAAGAAAAAGGGAAATCATTAAGTTGTCATTGGCAATAAAGAGACTATTCTGTGAGACTGAGCATACATCAGATAAAGACGCATCCTTTACCTCCCTAACAGGCCAGGTTATCAGTCAGAGTGACTTAACAGCCCTTTTCTATGCAGTCCTACAGAATCACAATTTAGAAAATATGTTCTTGCAAGTGAACCTCAAGCACTCTTTCCCCCATTCCCCCTGAAGCTTGCTAAGCCTTTTTTAATGTTAAGGCACTGACTTTTTATCTCCAAACTCCAGGCAAAGTACTAAATTCATGTTTTGCGCTATATCCTTCTCAATGAATTCCAAATAACTGCATTGCTTCTTGCCCAGGGATCAACTGCTTCATCCTAGGATAAAATGCATTTCAGCATTGTCAAATGCCCCTCTCCTGTAAGTACCGTCTCCATCAGGAGAGACATGAAAAATAAACACAAGACACAATTGGCAGGGCAAGATTTTACCTTCACAATCATATAAATTATATACCTATATGTACAAACAAGAGGGTCTCAACAAAGCACAAATGTAAAAATAGAGCATACAAGAGATGGACACAGGGACATGAGTTAGGATAAATATGAAGACATTTTCAAAGCTTGCAGGGATTAGATTAGAAGAGACAGTGTGACTCAGGGACTAAAAAAGGGGACAATAAGTTAAAGATCTTTATTCATGAGCTGGATGATGATCAAGTCTGTGGATGATTCAAAATTTTAGGGAGTTGTTCATGCACCATGGTTGTGTTGCCATTCAGATGGGCAATTCAGACCGTACAGCAGTACGTGCTGGAGGGCAACAGGCTGGAACTCAGCCTTGAAGAAAATAATGTTAGGATCCAGGAAGACTACAAATTTAACATGTTCCAGTGATGTTTCCGGTAGCAAGAAGGTCAACAGCATTTGGAACTGTACTACAGGAGTACTGTCAGCTGGTCAAGGGGAGGTGACCGTTCCAGTTTACTGATAAGGTCACACATAGAGTTCTGGGTCCATTCCTGGGCTTCACAGCATGAAAATAAACATGGACACACTGGAGTGTGTCTGGTAAGGGACCATAAAATTTTTAAAGGGCTGCATGAGAGGCTGAAAGGGATGGGACTGCTCTGCCTGTACCGGATGAACCTTGGAGAGCTGGAGAGGGAGAAGAAGGAAATCAAGAGATGATAAGGCTATTACAGTAATTTTATTCCTTGCTTTTCTGCTTTTCTTATTTTGGGAGTAAAATCTAAAACCCAAACCCAACAAACAAAAGTAACAAACCAAAAAAACCCTCACCAAGATGGAACTCTAATACCTTTTAGGTGATCTTGACTAGGAGAACAGAACAAACTTCTGCCAGTCTCCATGAAGAAAAAGAAATAAAAAATCAGACAGCAAACAACATGCCCTTTGTAACTGTAAGGAAAGTTGAAAATAAAAAAAAAATAAAATTTGTGGAAAAAAAGAAACTTAAAAACAATCTTAAACAAAGTATTTGTTTGCCACTGTCTCCAGTCAAAAGATGAGGTAACATACTGCCAGGTCCAGAAGTGCACTTTCCCCTTCAACAAGATTACCTTGCTGGACTCAGGGTCAGCTTGATGATTAAAGTTGTTGCAAAAAGCCAGAACAAACCTCAATGGGGGCTCAGCTCTGCTGTTTTTAAGCTGATGTCTTTGTTCTTGTCTCCCACCTGAACTATCTGTTACAGAGAAATAAGAAGGGACTCATCTGCAAAGCAAAGTGAGGCAGACACAGAGAACCCCCTCACAACCAGCAGGACAGTGACCTCACTAAACATATTTTACGCTGCTCTTCCATTTTTATTTATTCCTTTTTACTCATTTGGGGTTAATTGCTAGTCTGCCCTTCACTGCTCAAGAAGAAGCATTGGTATCTCTCTTTATATCAAAATCTAAATCCATCATAACTGAGTAGGGTTAATATCCTGGAGAGACATCTAGGCAGCCACGAAACTCTACCAAACTTCAATCAATTTTCTTGATGGGCAGTTGTTAATCTTGTGCTGAATATTCCTGATTGTGTAAAAATAGGTATTTTGACAATAAATATACATGATGACTAATTAAGATTGAAAATTATTCTGTTAATCAAAATCCTGTTAACCTTATTCTCACTACTCTTAATTGTATTTCAGGTTCAATGACAGAAGTCACTGGATGTGGTTTAGCTGTATTTGCAACCTTACATTTGTAAGTTTCTCTGTATTAAGTACATTAAAATATGTATTTACAAATATGTTGAAATATATTACCATCTGACCTCTTTGCTAGGTAATTTCTACTCTATTTGGCAGGCGATTCTATTTTAAAGATGACTGGCATGTTACTTTTTTGGGGGACTATTTTTCCTTTTGTTTGATTTGTTTTGGTTATGGCTTTTTTATTTGTTTTAGTTTTGGTGGGTTTTTTGCTAGTGAACTTCTGAGGAAAATTTAAACTGCCTTAAATCAGAAAGATTATGAATATGACTCCAAGAAGTAAAAAAATCAGTGAGTACTTGCAATGAAGCATGACAGATGATAGGTTTCTCCTCCGTCATTTAGAGCCTTCTCTGCTAAACAGGACACATAATTTCCTGCATTAGGAAATACTCTGAGACTCCGTGCACGTTATCTTTTTGCTTCACTACTAGTGTGGCATTCACATGTAAAACCCTGACTTCAACAGTAGGCAATTCAGGGTCATGTTTCCCTGGGCTTTCTCTGTGCAAGCTAGAGAAATAAACTCAAAATCTGTTTTAAAGAATTAAATTGGTTCTAGTTTCTATTTAGGTCCTCTAAATTTTATTTGACATACACTGGAAAAATAATATATCCTATTCAAATTGATGACATAATACGGAGCTCAGTTCTGAGTATTAGCTGTGTTTTGTCAGCTTCTCTTGCTCTTTGTGCCTGGAGCATTTTCTGTTGTCTGCATTGTTCAATAGATAAATATTTGAATATTGTGAGTTTAAATATTGGATGACAGGAATATCACAGGCTAAAGTTAAATATTTTTGATAGGCCTGTTTGCCAGAGTTTGAAACCCCAACAAAAAAAAAATCTTTTAGGGTATCTGTTTTTTCGATGCACATAGGCAAAATTCTGTGGGCCTAATTCATTACAAATTGCAAATTGTCATTACAAATTGCAAAAAATACTTCACAGAAGCATAGGGAGAGATATTATTTGTGCTATAACACTAATTACATTTTGGTCCTCCTTGTGCAGTAAGTACATTTTCAACTTAAAATCATCATTTAGACTGTTCTATATATGCATTATACAGTGCATAGCATTTTGACTACCATTACTGCAGTGCCACTACTGATAATACAAGATAAGGAAATTTAAATAATTTTCCTCCATAGAAATTTTCTTCTGAAATTTAATGTTTATACATTACCAAGAAGAAACTGTGATATACATTTTAGAAACAGAAAAAGTTGAACACTGACAGCCAAGCAGTCTATAAACACATTGCTTTTAAGAATTTGTTGTGAAAAGGTATGAAAATGTACATAATACACTACTCAAAACAAAATAATAGTTCTTATCAAGCTCCAAATAACAAGAATTTTATAAAATACATAATTCTTTGACAACATGGCCCATAATAGGGGAGAATTGAGTGTGTGCAGGCAAATGTCATCAATGACTCAAGATGACATAGGACACAGTCCATGAGTGAATACTACTGCAGGAAAAGACACATTCAAAATTCCTGGCAAACTCAACATTGGTACTATTGCATTTGTCCTTTCAATTTTTTTCCCAGCTTGGTCCTTTTAAGACTTGCAGGACAAAGTTACTTAGCAAGACACTACTGAAAGACCCTCCATCTTTTGACCCTTAATGAAAAGGGTATTTCACTGTGTGTCTCTTGCACTGGGAAGCTGTTCTTGTATATAATAACAGCACATTTAATTTCCCTATATTTTGCAAAACTTCAGTATGAAGAACAATAAAACTACAGAATATGGGTTGTGAGAAAAATTATGTAGTTGGCAGTCCCATAATAATCTGTGGCAATTGCTAGAGGCAGGTCTCAGATTTTATAACAACCTGTTGCTCCTCAGAACTTAGGTTTGTGTGACTTTGAACCTCAGCCTTGTTTTAATTAGGTTAACTACTGCAGAATTTTTTTCTTCCCCAGATAATTTCTTTGACTTACCTTTTTATAGGGCAAGCTTAGTTTTATAAGCATAGTAGCCTCAGTAGTTATTTTGTTTAGATTTAGGTATTTTTGATCATGCCAGGGTGATGCAAGATAGCTCAAGAGAGCCTAGAGAATTGGACACCTAAGAGGCTCCAAAATATGGGCATGGGATACCAAGAGATGGGACAAAGACTGACACGAAGAGAGAGAATTTAATTCTTGCCCTTTAACAACATTCTGAACTTGAAAAAAAAAATAGCAAACAAACAAAATTCAGTTGTCATGCTGGGAACTTCAGTCAGTATCTGAAGGTTGTACTGGTAGATTAAATGTATCCTAGTAATTTATATAGGTTACTCTCTCTATATGTAAGTCACCTTCAGACTTCACTATTATCAGTGTTTTAGGGAAGAGAAACTACTTCCAATGAGAATTAGGTCTCCATGCAAATATTTAATTTCTGAAGCTACAGGCCCTACAGCAACTGTAAATTTTTATGAAGATCCTTTTATTTTTAAATACAGTAATTATTTTTTTCTGTGTTTTACTGTAAAGCTCAGAGAAATTTAATTCTATTGTTCTGGGACTCAGGAATTTTTACATAGGTGAATTCAACAATTGCCTGCATTTTAAAAGTCTAAGAAAATCTTGACCTAGGCTAACTCTACCAAAGAGTGTTCATGCAACATTTATAAATTATTACAAACATTCCGAGAAGTAGATTAGATATGGACATGATGTTCAGAGGAAGAAAATATTTAGGTGTTTGCTGAGGAAGAAAAACCCCTATGTATTTGGTTATGAGCTTTTCCATTTTAGCAGGTTTTGAGAATAGCACAGCCCCTTTCATTCACTAACTTCAGTGAGGCCCTTTGAACGTTCTGAATTCTGTGAAAAAGATCAATTTCTATTGTCTTAAATAGATCACAGAGAGACATAAAGTAGATCTGGTAAATTCCCATAGAAGTGTTCAAAAATTTGGAGTGGATGACCTTTACACAGACAAGGCAAATATAGTCCTAGAAATGTTACATATTTAGTTTTGCATTGTATTTTAGTGAATTATTTGTCTCACCAAGAAGACAATGATATTATAAATATTAACAGTGATGACAACAAAAAAATTCATTTAAATTGGTTTGCACTTTAATAACAATGCTCCCCCTGAAGTTCACTAAAGCATTCAGATAGAAAATAAGGTATATTGTGATTTATGGACATGCATTATATTTTACCATGTTCATATGCATAACTTTCATGGCTGAAGTCAAAGTCTTTAATAAATAGATATTTACCTTCTCTAATTCACCAGCACATTTACCAAAACTGAATTAAGTATCTCTAAAACTTAAATACTATCTTCTATATCTTAAAATAGAAAAAAAAAAGTCTAATTAAATTGTAACAGTTTCCTATTCAATGAAGAAAGGGACCACAGTGGGTCATCTGGTCCAACTTCCCTGCTCAGGCAAGGTCATCCTAGAGCATGCGGCACAGGATTGTTTCCAGAGAGTTCTTGAATATCTCCACTTAGAAAGACTCTACAACCTCTCAGGGCGACCTCTTCCAGTGCTCCATCATCCTCACAATAAAGAAGTCTTTCTTCATGTTCAGGTGCAACTTCCTGTTCGTTAGTTTCTGCCCATTGTCTCTTGTCCCATTGCTTAGCATCGCTGAGGAATAATGACAAATGCTATATAGAACACAAAGAATTAAATATCATTATCTTACTTATCTCTCAGCGCTTGTACCTTGGCTTCTTTCCTAAGCATGCCCTTTCAGATCTGAAAGAGAATTTTTCTAAGGAAATATGAAATAAAATTGACAAAATCTATCCTCAGTATTCTTGTATTTACATTCGGGAATTTGAAACAAGTTTTTATTTTTCCCTCATCTGTCAAAAAAAGACTTTCCTTAAGCATCAGTAAAAATGAATAATACTTTAGGTTTCTACATTGAATATGCAGTGCCTAATTTCCAGTCTGTGAGTGGCCTGAGAACTTTAGGCATATGTTAAAGCTTGGCAGAACTTGAAACCTGAATGATGCACTCAGCAATAGTACAGTCAATAGAATCTATGTTTATGTGCAATGTAGAAAGCCTATTTAATTCTTTCCTGTGAGAGGTGTAAAATGTTGAATCCTGACTTTTTATTTTCTTTGAGGGAATTTATCAAAGGAATATCTATGAATAGGCAAATCTGCTACTCGTTATTAGATGTTCACAAGATGTAGTCTCATGAAACTTCAAATTCAATATTCTGACTTTCCTTTGATCATGGATAGAGAAGAACTACCTTGATTATTTTTAGAATCATGCTGTAGGAACCACATATATTTCCTCTTGTTAGTTGAATCTGAAATAGTGAAAAAACAATTTCTCATACAGAATTACACTTGGTAAGATGGTGATTGCAAATAGAAGTGTTCTATGACATAATTGCTTCTTACTTTTCCCCAGAACAAGCAAAAGAAAATGAAAACCAGATGAATGCCCAGAGCCTCAATAAAGTTTATAAATTGTGCCTTTTTTTCTAGGCTACTTTGACATTGTTTAGCTCAATGTTTCACACTCATTTCAACATTAATATCTTCAGTATTAAACATATATTTAACTAGATAACAACCATTTCTTTTATCCACTGAAAATAAATACGTGCCGGTTCTAAATCATCATGATGTGATAGGATGAATCAATACATTCTCGAAACAATTTATCATACTTCACAACATACATGAATGCTAAGGGGATATTTCCACATACATTCAGTACAAATGAAAGTTCCACAAAGCATATGCAGAATCTAAAGCTACCTATGGACAACTCTGTGATAAGATTTGTTTTCCTAAAATATAATAAATATTTCAGTAAATATTTTTTAAATCATTAATTTTGTATTCATATTAAAGTCCAGTTTCTGAGATTCACAGTCATCCTCTAAAAATGTGACCCTGACAATCCTGCCTTTGCCTGAAAACAAAAACCAGACACTAAAATATCAAACTGCACAATTTTGCAATAGTACCTAGCTCCCATAGAATTGCTGTTTGGTTTGCATGCAGTAGATGTGATTAGCTGCAGAAAGCAGTCAGAAAGAAGAATATCAGAGAGGTACTTGAAAAGTGAGCTCTTACTCCAATACATGCAACAGTGCTCCTCCCATCTGTATTGGGAGCCCTGTGGGTAACACTGCATTCTACACTGTGGCTCTGGATAATTCATGCCTGCTCTGTTGGGCCCCAGGCTTAGGGCTTGAGCAGCCCTAATGTTAATGTGAGCAGCTGCTTTAAGGGAATGTCCCCTGTTGGCATGTCCCCCATCAGTTTGTGCTGTGCAGGTGAGTGTTAGGACAGACAGAGATATCATTACAAAATATCAGGAGATGGTATGTGACTCTTTTTGTGTTATGCAAAATAAAGGGTTCACCAACATGGAAGGGAAAAAAGCACCTTTTCATGAATGGAATTGGCACATGCTGCTGTAGGAAAGTCTGCCCTTGGTCTGTGCTGTGTGAAAGAAAGGTTGTCAGGAGACAAGGAATGCATGGATGTATAGTCCTCTTTATAATCTCCTATTTAAACAGCTACTTCATTACACCATGTGTTATTGGGCCTTTTTCTCTGAGAGCCACAAAAAACTTTGCACTGTCCTACACCTCCCTGCTTCCACCCTCTCTTCAAGGGCAGAACACCCTATTTGTCCCTTTTCCATCCTACAGGCCTGTACAGACTCTCACACTTTCACCACCACATCTACATTCAAAAAAATTCTATTGATCTTCGCTTTTATTTTCTCGTGTCAATCTTTTTCTCTTTTCATGAAAATCACTTAGCTGATCCAGAGCACTCAAAACACTTGAGACATCTGTTAAATGTGTTTTGTAGGCTGCAATTAATGAGGTATTCCATATGCATCTGGGAAATCAGAGATTGTTAGTTGATACTGTGATATTTCACATGAAGAAAGGATGAGTTGAACTTGCTGTGAATAATATGAATTCATTGGTTGTTTTCTGTTTTTTTTATTTGTTTTTTTGTATGTGCATTGAAAGAGTTTCAAGTGCATAAATGTATTGTTATTTTCTGCCATCACATGACCTTACACACACTCTTGTGTAAACAGAGTAAATGGAATTTTTTAAAAAATTCCTGGTAGCTCTGTTTCTCTGAATGGGCTTAGAGATACCTCTTATTGTTTATGAGCACCATATATTTCCTTCTTTTATTGCAAATTCCAGTTTAATAGCTGTTCTCTTTCTTCTTGCTGATTTTCCCCTTCAGTCTGACTAGAATTTTCAGGATAGTAATTCAAGATACTTACATAAAATTGATGGCTTAGTAGTACCAGCTTTTGTTTATCAAAAAAGTCTGGATAGTCTGCTAGGTAAGTTATATAAGGTAGAAACTATATGATACGAGTTCAGTGGGAGATTTTTTGATAAAGGGACTGGAAAGGAGAAACCCTTTTTGACCAATCCTGAGAGATCGCACAAGAAATCCCATGAGTTAAGTGGAAATGCCTATCAACCAGGTTGTCACAAGAAAATTTTATTTAATTATGAGTACATTTACCTCCTTATGCTTATGCCAGATTCTGATGTTAGAGAGCTAGCATATGTCAAACCCTTTACCCAAGTATGAACACTGTAGCCTAAGGAGGCAATTTTAGCCATGGAATAAACATCTGGATTACAAGTTTCTGTTCTCAGAACAAGACCTTAGTGACAAGGTCTTAATGCGATAAAACTATTGAGAGATCCTAAGACCGATGGATAGTCCAAACACTGAAAAGGTAGAAAATCAAAGCGGTCATTTTGTTACCACATTCAGATGAATTTCTGCAAGAATCATATATGAGGGAGCCAGTAAAGATGGGACAGTATGTTCTCTGGAAAATCACTGAATGCATTGAACTCAAGTTTTTGTGACACAATACTGTCAAGGTCCTGCCATGCAGAAACACCTGTGACTGATGTAACCTACCTTCTGGACTTCAGAGGATGGTTGGTACTCTCCCACAATTTGCTTGAACATGAGATTTGGTTCATAATTTTCACCTGCAACCAGAATGAGTGGGGCTTAAATCAATGTCCTTATGATTTAGTGTCCCTGAATTATGAAATAAAATTAAATTTTAAAAAATGGTAAAAGCATGCCAGTCTATTGCATAAAAATACTTACTTTGCACAATATCCTTCCTGAAATTTTGTGATAGTCTATTTCTTGCATATGTGGGAAGTAAAATGCAGAGTAAGATAAGGTGTGCTTGTAGCATACTGCAGATATTTGATGCTATCAGTTAATTCTGACCACTATTCTAGCTGTCCTGTGTGAATCTGCTGAATAGATACTGTATCTTCAATTCTTGTATCTGAATTTATGATGTTTCCATACAAATTCTTAAAAAAAAGACCCCAAACAACAACAAACCTCCAAGCAAACAAAGAAATAAACAAAATCGCCAAACAAACAAAGAACAAAACCCACATAGCCTCCCACAAGGCACACAAGATGAAACACAGATAGTGTAGGGACGAAGGTAGTTCAAGCTGACAGGGGTTAGGAACACAGTCTGTGAAGCCCTATTCTCCTGATTCTTAGCTATGTTAAATTTCCTCAATTGCCATAAACAATTCCAGTTACAATACACACTACTGGATTTTTCAGAACACAAAGCCTGAGGCTTGGCATGCAGGTTCATTTCTAGACTGGACCGTGGGGGAAGTGTGTGTGTGTGTGTGTGTGTGTGTTTATTTTCTTTCTTTTTAAATATGCATTCTAAAACATGAAAAATGGGTAAAAATTCTAAAGTGTTCAGAATGCTACTGCAGCGCAATGTGCTTGTTTATATAACTATCACGAAAAACACAGAGAAAGATAGCTTTGAATCTGGGCTCTCCTAAACAATTTTTCTTTAACAGAGATAAAATAATGAAAAATACTTAGTTAAACTGCTAGCCAAACTCTTATTGTTTGTACTGCTCCTGGTAAAGACCCTGGGGAGCAGCAGCGGAATGTGTGCTATTGATTGGCTGGTTAAAGAGAGGCCTATTAGATTGAGACAGGCTGGATTGATTATACAGCAGCAGAAGGAGCTCAGATTCAGAGCTGAGTGAACGTCAGGGTGAGAGAGAGGGAGAGCAAGCGAGAGAAAGCGTGCAATAGAGGGAGACCGTGCCCACTGTAGCATCAGTGTGTGACAGCTGGTGCCTGATAACACTGATATTGAGCTCCTTCAGTGGAGAACTTGCTGAGCTACCCTTTTTTCATTTGCAAGAGGATACCAGCTCTAAGCCAGTGCAACTGATGACAGACTGGATCTTGGAATAGTTAATTTCACTTACAATTACATCTCTCATGTTCTGCTTCTCTGAAGAAAGGCTTATTACGGAAGACAAAAATTCATTCTCTCCCCTTACCTCACATATTATTGATGATATACAGAGTTTGATCTTCCAGGTAAGGAAATTATCATTTGCTTTTCTGAGCAGATAAGAAAGGAATTACTCTTTTTGTATCTTGCATGTTAAATACAAGCTTTGGCATTTATTCTCAGAATGCATTTTTGCACTTGTATTTCTTTCACTCGCAGACTGCATGTAACAGTTTTTATGACCCCGAAAGACAATTCACAGGATATGGTTTGTGCATTGCATTTATAATGCTTAACCCTTAAGGTAGATGGAATGAAACAGAAAAGATAATTTCTAACTACTTGGATGATGTTTTAATGTAACTTGTCCCACACATGCTAAACAGTCTGGAGTAATAATGGCACACAAGCTCTGCCATGTATTGATCCGTTAGTGTACATATTGTGATGCCAGGTAGAGACAGCATTTACCTGAAAGATTTCTCAGTGCTTGTCAGCAGTTTGAAATAGTATCTGTCTTTCCACTGCAAACATGCTACTGCCGAGCAAATATGGTCAGCCTTAAATAATTTATCATTAGGCTGCCATTTTTTAGCTATGTTGTAGTTATTGCTAGCATTCTGCCTGCAAAGCAAAGATCAAGGCTTGTGACTTGAAATATGAAACCTAGGATGTTCTGTTACACTGTGCTGTATGTTTGAAGCAGCCATCCCATGGACTGATTGCCTGTTTTGCTATGACATTGACTCTACTGTCTCCTAACTGCAGAGCTCCACATAAAGTTTCTATGTATTTCCTTTAGCTGTGTTTTAAGTGGTTTTGCTGTCACAGGTGATAGGTTCTGATAGATTGCTGTGATTTTGAAGGTGATAGACTATATCTGAAATAACCCAGCTTTTGGATTTGAAGCATGTACGTCAGGAAGTTGATTGACTGGGTGCTTACAGGCCAGGGGAGCATAACACTAACACAGCTCCTTCATTAGCAGCACATTGCTTCCAGCTGTGACAACGTGCACCACCTTCCTCATCAGTTTGTGCACTCTGCTCCTTGTTCCATACTGCAGAGTTTTTCATATGCCACATATTGCAATTATTCCCCCTGGGTGAAGTAGAGGCATCAATCTATTAATGCAAGCATTTAGGTAAACTTTGACCCAGCCAAGTACAGTGTTCCAATGCTTTGGCCAGTTGGGAAACTGCCTATAGCAAGGTCTTGCTCCTAGGAGGTGGACCTACGTGTAATCCAATTTATCCAATGATTAAAGAATCACAACTACAGAAAAGCACTTTCTTCACTTCCTTTACCAAGAAATTTTTAATTAATTTCCATAAAACAGCATACTTAAATAATTAAAGACTTCTCAAAAACCCAAATAAGAAGTGGAGTTGTCAAAATGATTATTTATAATTTTTAAAAGACATATAGGAATTAAGAACCTTGGGTACATAAAGATTTTTTTACAAACTAACAATAATTTCAAGGGGGTATCTAAGTGACCACAAGGATAAAAAGATGCAATGCTTAAGAGAAAGTTTTGTCTGCTATAATGTATCATATGAATAAACATTGGCAAAACAAACTAAGCTGATGACCCCAAACTAAAATCTTACTTCAACTATAGCATCTGTGCTATTTTAATACCTTGTATCTTCTATATGAATAGGGTTTATGTTATTTCTTATATACATAAATGTCAGCAATTTTGATGTTTCCTTCTGAAACTCTTTCCAGGTAGCCAGACCTTCTCTTGGGGGTACATTTTGCCACCATAGCTTTATTTTCTGGTATTTTACTCCATAAAATATTGCCAAAGGTGAGCACTCCCCACAATGACTATGGAGTCAGAGTGCAGAATCTGACCATAAATAATGGAAGGAAACACTTTTTATTTTAATTATCTGACTGAAAATTTTAACACTGAGACAAAGACATGGGTATTGAAAGCTAGATTTATCAACATAGACAGTATTTTATAAAAAGCTAAGATAATTGAATGTCTAACTCAATTTGTATTCTTACAGAGCTTACGGCCTGCCTCAGTATATTTCATGTGCAGTTTGACTAGCAAAAAAAGTCCTTTATGTATGCTCAAAAGCTTTCCTACAGCTCTTATAATATCTCTCTTTTCTCTCTGAAAAGTCTTGTTCACTATACCATGCTCTTTAAATGTACCTTATAATTTTCTGATTAGAAAAAAGTCATGGTAATTCTGTGATTTCAAAGACAGCAATTTTTTTTCCCTCGAGATTAATGTCTGTTACTAGTCAGGTTACATCTAAGCCATGAAACTCCAAATAACACTAAAAAGGAGGGGTTTTTGCAATGGTAATATTTCATTTAAGCCTTAAATTTATGTATCTAAAGCTCAAAAGAGAATCAGAAACCAAACAATTAGTTAAGCATACATTCATATTTTTCTTTGCATAAGATATGTTATTCATTTCCATATGTTATTCATTTCATTAAATATCTTAATCATCTTCTTTTGTCAGATCCAGAAAAAATACATGAAAAATACACAAATGAGAAAGAGTTAAGAGTTTGTATATTACAAACCGTGCATTTTCTTTCAGGTCTTTGATGTTGTTAATGTTAATCTGGACTTTTTGCAACACTTTAAACTGATTCAGTTATGTCACCTTTTTCTCAAAAGATTAGTTTGACCTTTTGAAAGTTAATGCTGTATTCCTTTCCAGCTTGAAGTCACAGAAGGCAAAATTTGTTTTTATTTTCCTAGCTAACTTAAAGCCATTAGGGGGCTCTTTTCTCCTATGCTATCACACAGCAAGCTGCAACACAAAGATACAGCTAGCTCCTAGACTTTTTTACCAAAAGAAATTATTCTTGAATTAATTTATTTTGGATGTGGATTATTTTAATAATACAGAGCAGCTAACAATCTCTCTATTTTTTTGTTCAGTTGTTGGAGAAGGTTCTGTTTCTTTTGGGTATTTTTATTGCACATAATTGAAAACTTTTACTGTCAATTAATGGTTATGTGTAGAAGCTACTTTATGTCCCATAACGGAGAAGCAGGAAACACATTCAGCAAAAATTTTGAAGTAATCCCTAGGATTACTAATAGGAATATGAAGCATCACTTATGTCCAAGAAGCTAAAGGTCTATTTATCTGAATAACTGTGAATAATGGTGCAACTAGCTTAAAAAAAAAAAAAAGAATACATTGCGTACTGTTATACTGGACTGAAAAGAACCTAGAGTATCTAGAAGTGACGTACTCTTCCCTTACACTTGCTTTGTGATCAGGGTTTTTGGATCACTCTTTATTTCACAAAATGAGAAAGTTTCAATTCTGGAAACATTTACTCATATAAGCAGCTACACTAAGGTTACCGTGGGCCAAATTCAACACCTTTGTTCTGCCTATTGCCCTTTAGTTTCTGTAAATTCATTGGACCACTGGACCTGAAACCATTTGTGAATTTTTATATTATTTCTTGTGGGTTGTAAACTTTGTAGAATTACTTGTGATACTTGGGATTCTTCAGAAAGAACTCTAGAATAGTCTACTGCAGGCCAAGGAAAAGAATTTAATTTGTTCTAAAGCACAGCAAGGTAGTTGTAAACACCGTAAAGTCATGCTGAGGTGAGGCCAGGAGAACCATGAATGTCAAAAGACAAGCAAAATAATTGTCCCCCTGTTCCAGTTTTGAAGAATTTTTTTTATTTCTGCCATCCTTGAATGAAAAAAAAATCCACGTTGGTAAATTATTATACCCACATTAAACCAACTTGGTACTTTAAATTGTTTAGCTTGGGGTGATTCCAATACTACCAACTCCATTCAAGAAAAAATTATAAAGGACTGACACACTTTGTGGTGTTTGACATTCACAATGAAGAAGTATAATCCAGTCAAGTTGAAACGAAAAAAGAAAAGATAAATAATATGTTATTTCTGGGTTTTACTGCACATCTGAATAATCTCTCTAGTCTTGCATCCTCTTATAGCAACTATCTTATGACGTATCTATAAAGAAATTTGTTCTACTAAACAGCATCTAGAAATTCCAACCAGAACCTCAAGATACTTTGTTTATTGCTGTACATAGACAGTTCATCCAATATAATGAAATTGCTAACAATGTGTAATAAATCAAGTATTATTTCTTAGGTAGATAATTGATGCTTCAAACTCTAAGATGATCTCCAATAGATATATTATTAGCACATTGCAAATTCAGCATCATACAAATTATCTTTCTGTTTGTAGAAGAGGGCTTATTCATTACTAAAAGGTGGCTAAAGTTAACTATGATTTTCTTGCATTTCAAGTAATTAATTATGTACACATGAACAGTCATCAAAGCTGAGTTGGCATTTTTATTATTAGTAATTCCTCAGGCACAGCATTGCCAGTCAGTCAAAGGAGGTGATCGTTCCACTCTATTCTGCACTGGGATGATCTTACCTGGAGTCTTGTGTGCATTTTTGGGTACCATAATATAAAAAAGTTATAAAGCCATTAGGGAGCATCCAAAGGAGGTCCATAAAGATGGTGAAAGGTGGATGGATGGGCTGAGGTCACTTGGTCTGTTCAGCCAAAGAGGGGCTGAGGTCACTTGGTCTGTTCAGCCTGGAGAGGAGGAGACTGAGGGGCCACCTCACTGCAGATACAACTTCCTTGTGAGGGGAAGAGGAGAGGCAGACACTGAACTCTTCTTTGTGGTCAACAGTGACAGGACCTGAGGGAATGACATGAAGTGTTCTCAGGGGAGGTTTAGGCTGGATACTAGGAAAACTTTTTCACTTAGATGGTGGTTGGGGACCAGAACAGGCTCCCCAGGGAAGTGGTCATGGCACCAAGCCTGACAGAGATCAAGAAGCATTTGGACAATGCTCTCAGATGCAGGGTGTGATCCTTAGGTTGTCCTGTGCAAAACCAGGAGTTGAACTTTGATGATTCTTTTGGTTCTCTTCCAACTCAAGATATTCTATGATCACGTGACTTTTTTAAGGCTCAAAGGAGACCAAACAAATTGCTGGAGGAATGACAGGAAGGGTGTAGCAGAAGCAAGGAGCAGAGACCACTTCTTGGTTGGAGTCAAGCACCCTAGTAGCAAGACTCTTTTCTCCTCTATAAAACACAGTTTAATTTAATTATATGTTTTGCTTCCTTGATATCAGTGAAATTTTATGTAAAAGATAAAAAATTAAACCCATGTAAGAGTCTGGCACAAAGTTTCTGCAGAGCTTCACTCCAGAGGTAACTCTAATTTACTGGTTGGTTAATTTATCCCTTATATAAACACACTAAGCAAAGCACTTTGAAATACTTTTGAATGAAAACTGTTATATAAATGTAAAGTATTATCATGGCAAACAGAAGTCACTCAAAGTTGACAGAAGTCACTTCAGCTAATGACAACTGCAAGAGTCTGGTGTGCTTTATTAAGCATGAACAAATGATTAATCTCTGATGGATGTTTAAAGACAGAAACAACAGTTGTTCTTCAGACATGTAGTCAAATAAGAAATACTTAGGTGTTTTTCCTATTTTATGTTTTCTATAATATATGAAGGCAATAATTCAAATTACTAGATTTTAGAAGTAGAGAAGTTTGCAAAAACAATTATTACATGTACTGTCAAAATATTTTAAAGAGAAGCAATAACAATGTAATTTAAAATACACTTCATAATACAATGAAAAGCAGAATCTTTTGTTTCAATTTTTTTTTTACTGGAAAAAAATTGACAAAGCAAATGAAATTGCATTGAAAGAGCACCTGCAGCTTCCTCAAATTTATATACAATCCTATATACATATATTTATTTATTTACAGATGATGGCATCCCTGCCCATGGCAGGGGTGCTGGAACTAGATGATCTTTAGGGTCACTTCCAACCTAATCCATTCAATTAAATGAGTCTATTATATATGTGCATACATGTGTGCATGTACCTGTACTTAATCTTATCCTTTACTGTGTGTATTCCACACAGAAGTATATCGTTTATTTAAGTATATACAGAAGTATATGTTTTTCCTGTTAGAGAAAATTTGTAATTTTTAGGAGTACAGCCATGTAAAACCCAAATATATTCCCTGAGTACCATAAAAGAAAAAGGTTTGTTGGTTGAGAAGTCACTTGAAGGTACAAGTTATAAGACAGGTGTCACCAAGAAATGCGGATCATCAGATACCAGGATCCTAACGAAATACTATTTTCCCTGATATTGAAAACACTTTGTTCACATAATCTGCTTGAATGCTGTGATGTGATAACAGAATGGCTTTGCTGAGCAGCATGTAACAAACTACCATTAAAACACATGGTACAGTTTTGAGAAAACCTAAATTTTTTGGTTTGTTTGAATTTCAAAATAGTCTGAAGTGAACAAAAAAGTGTTGTTGCTTTGCAAAGCATGGATTTCGTTTGGCTCTGGAAAAAGACATGGATAAATCCTGGTCTGATCAGTGACTGTTAACACTGGTCTGTGGAGTATCAAGTGAGTGAACAAAGTTCTGCAGAGCAGCTGACAGAGAGAAGTAATTCACTGTCTTCTGGTGGATCTGTAACACTGAGAACTGATGTGCTTACAGCACATTACAGCTGTGACAAAGTTATGGCAACACCTTGAATATTTATACACCTTTTTTACCCTCAGAACATTTTGTGAGTGATTTAGATATACAACTGAAAGTTTTTTCCCTTCCCTCCAATTATCAAATATTAAACATAAAAACAAACCAAACCAACAAACAAACAAACTAAACAACAACAAAAAAAACCACCAAAAACTATCCCACACCAAACTCCTGTCAAATTCACTTTTGGGCAAGCTGTTAAGGTAAACAAAATGAACTGTCAAAAATTAGTAAATGATGATAATTTTTTTTGTTGTTGAACATAGTGTAACAATAGTTTTGTTCTTAATACTATGTAATGATCAGAAGGTGTAATACTATGTAATGTGGTAATGTTGTAATATTTGTTCTTAATACTATGTAATGATCTTTGTGTCCCAGAATACTTAACAATGACAGTATAAACCTTTTGCAGCTTATGGAAATTATGTAGACCAGAAAGTAAAAATATACAATATTCTTTAAATTCTGTCAATTTCAGTTCTAGAAGTCTATTTCATAGGGGTACATGGACTTCACCAACTTCTAAAACCTTCTGAAAATAAATTGTAGTGTTTTGCTCTTCCCAGTTTCTTAAGATGCATTAATAGTTCCTAATTCTATGCATCAGAGATGTACTGATGTGTAAGGGCAGTTCTGAAATTAATGCGTAAATAAGAACAAGCTCATCTGGAAAATCCTTCTGCTAGTGCATTTTATTGAGCTGGATTAAATAATATAAACATATCAGGGCTTTTTTAAATTAACTTATGACAGGCTATAACTTTTTAAGACTGTGTGTGGAACTAGAATTTTAACCTACCTTCTTAAATGAAATCCTGAGTAACTTCAGATGGGGAAACATACTTTCAAGTTCCCTGTCCTACTTGGAGACCCAGGAAATTTGAAGCAGTTTCAGGTGAGCTTGGATGATATTCAAGGGACTCAGTCTTGGATGTTTGTCCATTAATTCTAGGCACTGTCATACATCTGTCTATATGTACATCTAAGTAGCAAAATTACAGCAATGTCATCAGTACCTGCTCTTTATTACCTTATGCCAATAAAACAAATATCAATGCCTGGGATTGCAGCTATTATGAGGTGTTTTATCACCAGCAAAGCTGGAGCAAAGTACAAAAGCTCTACAGTGTCCATCAAAAATGGAAAATTGTCCCTGAATTGCATGATTAGGAGCATCATCAAGCAGATGTGTCAGACATCTGACATTATTCTGAAGATCAGGGAAAACACTTTGGGAAAAGATGTTTCTTTTGCACCCTGTATCCATATCCTGTTTGGCTGTCACAACATCTCTAAGACCTTGGGAAAAAACTTACAGCTCTTTGGGATGGATGGGATCAGGAAGACAACATTATTGAATTGATGCAGATATACAATTACACAATAGTTCCTGTCACAATTTTTGTACTGTTTAAGAAATCACACACTTTAGTGGGTTTCTTTCCAGGGGACAAACTAAATAATTATGCATCCCTGCCTCCAATGTGAGGTGCAGTCTCAACCTCACTCTAGCTCATCTTTTCCATGTCTTGCCCAAGTGCAGCAAATGCTGCATGCCTGGGACATATCAAACTTCTTAATAACTTCAAAGAATGAAATGAAATTATGCTACACAGAGAGAAAAAACATGCATAAAACCTGTCCAACAATATTACATATCAATCTAAACCAAAATCCTGTCTGATGATTCTACAATTCTCTTAGGCATCTAGATTTCTACTTGTTTTTGTTGTTGTCCGTGTATATATATATATACACATGTATCTGAAACTCATTAACTTCTTCACCTGTTTATATAACCAATTATTCCTGCCTAAAAGTTTTGGAGAAGCCCTACTGCAAGAACTGCTGTCACTTTGTGTGGTTGATCTACACTAGAGCATTGGAGGAGTGAATGTCAAGATTTACAGGACGTCAAGATTAACTCATCAACAAGCTTTTATCATGCAAAACAGTTTAAATTCTTTTCATCAAAGAGAGGTATCTTTCATTACTTTGTATAAATCTTGGCATAAAAGAATGCCCATAGATATTTACAAGGAAATAAAATGCAAAATGTCATTCTGGTTTACCATCATGTCTTCTGTTTGATTCTGTCATAGATTAACATTCTCAAGAGGAACCAAAATTATTTTAGCCATCAACATTTTTCAGACAGTGATTCGTGGACCAATCTTACGATCTATGCATGTATCAGGAATATCAATTTTTCCTACATCTATAACTGTTCATCATCTTCACTTCCATAAAATAGCTGCAGATGTTTTAGATTTATGCTAAAATCCAGAGAGAAATTCTCTACAGTATGGGAAAGTGTTCCATGTAGAAAATGTGTATGTATCTGAGAGTAAAAAAACCCTACCTGACACTGACAACACCAACTCTTTCAGCCTGACCTCTTCCAACCCAGCTGTGGTGGGATGCGGTGCTGGGTCCATATAGGAGGGATGTGCTGGTGCTGCACCTTTGTATTTGGAGAAGTTATGTGTCTCTGATACTTTTGCCATTGATCTTACACAATTTTGCAAGTGGAGAATTTGTGCTAAAAAGAATTGGCATTTTCTTGGAGAGTACAGTTTCAAGTGTTCCATGCCAAAGATGCCTATTGTAAAACTAAAACTTCTTTGCATATCTCCTGTATCCATGACTAGAAAGCTGTGGAACACTCCCTTCCCTTCCCTTCCCTTCCCTTCCCTTCCCTTCCCTTCCCTTCCCTTCCCTTCCCTTCCCTTCCCTTCCCTTCCCTTCCCTTCCCTTCCCTTCCCTTCCCTTCCCTTCCCTTCCCTTCCCTTCCCTTCCCTTCCCTTCCCTTCCCTTCCCTTCCCTTCCCTTCCCTTCCCTCTTCCCTTCCCTTCCGGAAGTTTGTTTATCAAAGTCTGCATCACTTTTCTCCAGTTTTCCCCTCTTTAGAGAGGATTTTTTTTTTCCTTTTTCCTTTTTTTTTTTTTTTCCTTTTTCTTTTTGAGGGAAGGTGGTGGACCAAAGTGGGCAGGGCAGGAAACAGTATCTTTTATTAGGAAAAGTACATAAGGTCAGCGATTGCAGTGTGTAGCTATTTTGAATTTCTAATTTGGGAGGATAAGAATGTTGAAAGAATATAAGAGGTTTGGTTATATTTGTTTGTGGTTTTTTGTTGTTTTTTTTTTAATTGCTTTTTTAGCTGACGAGTCTCTAGTCACTAAAGTGATAGGTGCTCTTCACTTAGATAAATATTTCATGTGAGCAGAATATGCTGTTCTGCCTTTTGAAAAAGCTTTATTTTATTAATGAGTTTGTTTAATTTCCACACCCTTCAATAAATTATCAACTTGGGTATAAAATTAAATATAATTAGGTCACCCTGTAGCATGCTTTTTTTGTAGATGATGTGTGAACCTCTCTGGATTGGGCTGCACTTTTGTGCTTTCTCATTATGTGTCAGCTGTGAAAATTCAACATAACCAATGTGCTCCCCTCTCAGTAATTATAACATGTATTTGGAAATACAGTACATGAAGTCTTACAAACATTAAGGTATAATCTTTTGGGAATAAAAAAACACAATTAGGTTCAAAGCTATAGCTAGTGGATTAACTGGGATACTATAATGTCTCTTCTTAAAAAAATTAAATTAACTTACCTTTTAATTAAGACAGTAGTAAGCAAAATTAAAACATTTCACAAATAATGTTATGGTAGTATTATCTTGAACCTAAATAAGATATAGAGCTGTTTTATATGACATTTTGAAAATCTCTCTTTTCATTTTAGATGCATATGTTTGCACAGAGTCACTACAAAATTTCCTTTTGAGATGTCAAACAATCACTAGATCCACCACTCTTAGTTTTATTTCAGATAAAATGCAGAGTACACTGGAAATTTCATCCATATCCTCAAAAAATTAGCATGAATGATCAAAGATATTGACTAAATTACCTAAATAAATCCCTTATTCTCACAGACAATCTACTTCTTTTTAAATCAGATCCTAAAAATCATTTGCTTTTACTGTTCCAAGAATCAGAATGGTTGATTCCTCTGAGCTAGAAAAACATTTCTGGCATAAAGTGGCATAGAAATTTTGGCTAGTGTACTATATGTCAGATGATATTTTGTCATAATAATTTCCATTACTTTTAATTATTCTTAGTTGATAATATTTTAAAGGATTGAAGCCAACAGTAATTTAATTTTGTGATTTTGTACCACACTGAGGTGTTTGCACTGTCTTTTCATAATCATGAGCACAGGTGCTGTACCTTGTGCCTAACACTGTGCACTATTCACACTATTAGATTAAAAAAGATATACATTCTTAATAATTTTGTACACAGTTTTAACAAAGAATTAAAAAAATTATCTCTATATAAATCTCCTTGTTTAGGAAATTGAAAGGAAGATGTAAAGAAGGCCCTAGTTTTTATTGCTGCTTGACCTTACAATTCTTTCTCAAAAAATTAAATTAATTCTTTAATACAAACCATACACATAGGATTGTTAATCTTGACAAGGACCACAGAAATATAATGCCACCATCCCTATTACATTTTCTTACAAGTCTGCATGCTATCCTTTTGTATTAATGGATACAAAATTATCCATTTCTACTCTCTTTCTTCCATTCTTTTCTCTGGAAGAAAATAGTGTTAGACATATTATGCTTTTAGAGAATAGATGTAAATATAATTTTTCTAGATATAACTCATAAAATTCAGAAATCCCCTATTAAAAAAATGTTCTGTTCTAAAAAAGCCCACTCTTAAAAATGCTCCACAACAGCATAAAACTTTCAGGATATGAAATAATACATAATGTCACTATGTCATCAGAGATGCAAGATTTTTGCCATTCTACAAAGTATGCCCTAAATCAACCAACAAAATACTCAAGTTCTAAATTTGAACTTTGGATTGCTTTTTTTTTATCATGTGTTGGTTTCTCAATATAGTGACATACATTAAAAATTACTTAGAGCAAAACCTAAAGACTAATTTTAAATTTCCTTTGAATATTGGTCATTGTGCCAATTACAGAATGAATGATGCAAGGACAGTTTTAGAATTACCTAGATAATAGTGCCATTAATGTATCGAGAGAATAAAATCTTAATAAAATTCACTTAAGTTTTTTAGATGCCTTAATTTAAACTTTGCCTATTTTCCTATGTATTATCTAGCCTGAGAATTGTATTTGACATGCAAAGATATAACTTGCATGGGAATTACAGCTACAATTTATTTACAAGTAATCACACAAGTGCATATAGATAGCTGCAGTTGTAGATATTGGTGTCCCTATAATCATGTCTCAGAAGCTTCTGTTTGAAAATTGAGAAGTCCCAATGCCCCAGGACTTTCAACATTAAAATTTATCCACCAAGAAAACTGAAATGGAAACAAACTCTGCATTTGGATAAAACAGTTTGCCTGACCAGCAGTAACATTTTGCTGCAAATGACCTCCTTACCTGCATTTAGCATGTTGATTACTCAGAGCACTGAAGCACACAGAGCTGTGCAGAGCCACCAGTCAATAAGGTAATTTATAATGATGACCCTTCTGGGCAAACTAGGGGAGGAACTAGTCATTACTGTTTTCTTCTAGCTGAGGAAATCTGTTCCCCTGTTGGTAAATATTCACCAAACAAAGAGAAAATCCACCAGTCTCTCTAACATTTTCTATTTACAGAGAAGTGAGAGGCTGTAGTTGAAACTGATTGTGCCTGAATACAGCTTAATAACTGGAAGCATCTCTTTTTAACCTACAAGACTCTGATAGATGTGTTCATCAATAACATAATTGGTTTAATGATAGAAGAAGCTGCTGTTAGGATGGCTTCAAGTTAGGTAAAACTACTTCCCTTAAATGTGTTGGAAGCAATGCACAAACTGATGGCCAGCATTCTACTGAAGCAGAGAGCAAAATACGGCTTCATCTCCCGTGCCTCTTATCTCACTGACTATAGCTGAATGTCCCTTGCAGGTGTGCAAAGGATTGCTTTGTTTCAGCCTCCTCCCAAGGCTCTCTTTGTGGGGAGAGAAACACCCTGACATGGCTGAGGGGCAGAATTCAAGACTGGGGCTGTCTATAGGACCTTCTGGAAAACTATTGCTGGTGGGGGAAGGAGCTACTCATGCCATGCACCGGACAGCTGGGCAGGGGCGAGGGTGACAGAGGGCAGTCTTGTGCCACAGCATGGCTGAGGGAGCAATGTCCTGTCCTGTGAGGGAAAGGAGTGGCAAGGAGGGGGCTGTGAGGAGGTGGAGAGAGCCCTGTGAGTCACCAGTTTTGTTTTCCACTCTTTTGTGGGGCCCTCCCTTGAGAGGACTGTGCTGTGGCCATGTACCCTGCTGTTTGTATCCCCTGCCCTGGTGCCAGGGTGGGGTTCTTGGTTTGCTGCTGGGTTTGCTGTAGGTGGATTATTTTGGTGATCTTGGCTGTACTTGCTGAAGGGACAGCTAGCCTTGGATGGGCAAAGAATGAGGTTTTTGCAGAACCAGGGAGTTAAATCTCAGGGAAACTCTCCTGAGAAACTGCAACCATGACCCGTTTGTGTTGGATGAGATCCCAGTCACTAAGGTTAACTTATTTTAGATAAGAACTGATTTAGGAGAAAAGGGTAAGAGGTAGGGGCAGATCCTGGAGGTGGTGAATGCAGGACTGCTAGACGACCAGGCTCATAGCATAAGAGTTGCAAGTGGCAACACTATTTGCTAAATATGGCCATGCTGTGGATCCTTGGCCTGAGGCCTGTGCTGTATCTTGGACACTTCTGGGTGATGACAAGGAAATAAAAAGTATCCAGCTCTGGAGTTGTGGTGATTGTGTTTTGTTTCCCTTTCCTCTTTTTACCAAAATACTAAATCACATTGAAGGGCACTCCTATGTTGCTGGTAAACCTGTCTAATCTGAGTGTTTCAGGCTTGGAATGCTGTTTGTTCAGCAAATCCAAAGGAAACAACATTGAGAGAGCCTCAGAGAGATGTGCAGCTGATGCATCTTTCACGGACTCGTGCTGAGTTAATTCAGCAAGGCTTCTGGCAGATGGAGGGAGTCCCTGGCCTTTGCCTTACTTAATCTTTCCATCCCATTGACAGTGGCCAGAGTAGCCCTTGGACAAGCTGTCATTCCTCATTGCTGCCAGACCTGGTGCCAGCAATTCCCATTGCACTTTGGTAACTATCCATGACCTCCTCATTTCAGAAGTCTTTAGTTTTCAAAAATTGTTTTTATTTTTTATTCAAGCTGTCAGTCTCTTACAAAAATGTAGAAAAATGATGGGCAATTCATGAAATGACAATGACTTTATGGCATAGGCTCACATTCAGAGATTAGTTTTGCCCCATCTCTCAAGCACAATATGTCATATTGATTGAAAAAAAGGTTATCGTGTAATGGAGAAGGATCTTTCCTGCAATTCCCAGGTTCAGGGGGAAGGATCCAAGAAGGCTGATAATGAATTAATGGACTCATAACTGATGCCATTTGAACTGTTTTGAAAATACTGTTTACAAAGTTGTATAACGGGAGTGAAAACAGTATTCTTTATGTTCTCACCTCCTAAATCTAGTGCCTAAGTCTCTCATTTAAGTGATTAATTAAATTCTGTGTTTTGTTCAAATGATTGCATAGTAGTACTGAGTGACATCAGCGAAACTGTGATAACTGGGAAAAAAAACCCCAAACCTGTATTAGACATAAGTTTTACACATAGTACAAACCTACCCTCTCCTTTATGAAATGTTAAACTGAAAAAAAATAGCCAGGACTAATTTTCAGTGGATTATTTAGGATTATTTGATTGGGAAAATACAGTTTTGTCATGTTTTCTTCTAACTGGAGATTTGTGGACTGGTGATGAAGCCGCTTAAAAGGCACTCAAAATATACTCTGGTTCTCCTTGCTTTCTGTCTTTATTGAGTCACCTATAAATATATGTAAGAATTTAAATCTCTAAATATTTTTCTGGCTCACTAAGTTCTCAATATTTTTTTTAACAAAGCCTTATAGAGCAATCTGTTAAAAAAAAAAGTATTTGTGGTGGGACAGTGAAAGAAGATGTCAGTGATTTTTAGAAAAAAAAAGCACAATCTCTTTGCTCTGCTTCCATTGAAATGTATGTTTTCTGTGTTTCTTCAAGTGTACATACAAATGGGTAACTTTCTATAATTCTTGTATTTCAAATGGACTCAAAATTAGTAGAAAGCCCCATGATTTAGGTAAATCAAAGAAGATGAATTCCTTTCTTTGTTCTAAAGACAAAAAATTTGAAACCTAATCAAAGAAATAATAGCCCAAACCAAAACCAAACTGAAATTTCAGGCCTTGTGTCATCTCTTACCTTGGGCCAAATGAAAAGCCTGCTATCTGAAGATCAACTTCTTCAGTTTTTCATATTTCTTCAGTTCAACTTCATATAGCAAAGGGCCCATAACCTAAATATAAATTGTGACTCAGGTTTTTATTTGACAAGTGAGAGCAGTTTTTACTTCATTGTGGTGTTGTTTACAGGCTGTCAAAATATTTGCATGGATTTTTTTTCATTAACAAGTGCTATTATGCACAGCCATTCACTGAATTCAAAAAGCCAGCAGTCTAGAAAGTTTTTGTGAGCCAAATGATAAAAGACTTTATTTTAAGGAGTATTTAATTTTCCTACTGGATTTTAATATAATAACCAAGCACTCAAATGATAATTTTTTTAATTACCTTGTGAAATATTTCCAAATGCTGGTGGAATATGTAGAGCTCTGCCATCAAAATGGCAAGTGGGCCATGGTCAGTGCAGGAGCTGTTACTTACCTACATTATGTCTTATTTTATGCAGTTGCCTGTTGTTATAATTTTCTTCTGGACTGAAGTCTTGCTCATATAATTTGTGGTGTTGTAGAATACTTCCTTTTTTCTTTCCAGCTAAATCTCTGCAGATTTTGTTAACAGTGCAACCCAGGTGTTGTTTTCCAGTCTGGGATACAGATGCCAGCCTACAAGAGAGAATCCTGAATTTCATGCATAGAAAACTTTGTGGAAGATGAACAAAGGATTTCTTTGCAAGTTAGTAGGACATATGAATGTGTATAAGGAAGAGCAGTTGTTATTCAGAAAAATTCCCTCAGTGAATCTGATTTTTTTTTTTTACATGCTCTTAAAAATTTCTGTCTGTGCCTGTAGAATTTTCTATTGTACATGCATAAGATAATAGCCTACAATTTCCTACAACTAGTGGAGTCATTCTGATATAGTACAAACTCCAAAATGGCGTAGACCTAATATTTAAACTCTAATCTATATCAGAGTGCAATATAATTTATGAGTTATGCTACATGGATGAGGGGATCTTGAAGAGATGCTGTTTTTTAATTAATATTGATATGGTAAGCTTTTAACACTTCCAGTTTCCACTGCCAAATTTCCCTTTATCAGGAGGAATGAAAATTTGACAACGTAACATTGATTCTGAGGCAAAACTGCATTATTGTGTCACTGGTATCAGCATTAGTGACATGTACAGTCACATTAATCCTTAGGCTCAAATCTTGTCTCAGTTATGTGTAGAATACAAATATGGAAGCATGTATTGATACTGAAATTATAACACTAATTACAATTAGTTAAAATTAAGCCACTTTTCTATGGCGAATTATTATTCATCACATGGCAATTTTATACAAAGCCTGAGTACATTTCAAGTTTAATATTACAGTTTATATGAATATTGGGAGATGTGTGCAGAAATAATAGATTAAATTATCTGACTTTTTTTTGGTTGTTTGGTTGTTTTGGGGCTTTTGGTTCTATGTTATGCAAGAGGATCAGTCAAGTTAATCATGATGATCTTCTCTGTCTTACTCTTAACTCACTAATCTTTTTATTAAAAAACAGTTACTCTCATGTCTTCATAGCTCAGATCCTGTGATTATTTTAATTCTCTTTTTATGCCATAGTGGCTTTATCTCAGCCCTGTGTCAATCAGGAGTTTTTTAAAAGCATCATTGGATCAGATAAAAAATTTCACTGATATTTTAATACTGTTCAGCTGCTACTATCAGTGCTTTATGGTGAAACAATGTTTATTATCAACAAATGAAGTGCACATTTCAAAATCAGGAAACTTGAGTGGAGACTCCGAATTGATAGGTAGCTCAGAGTCTCTGTCAAATGTTGATTTTTCTTTATGATGTCTGTTTTTCTGTGTGAGGAAAATAAACATAAATCTGCACTGTGCGTTTAACACTCCAAAATGTTGGGGGATGGGATATGAAGATAAATATTCTAGCTTAGTAAAGCTTTAAAATACTTTTCTAGAATATACAAGCCCATGAATATCTCTGTGGACAGCAAAAACACAACTGTTACTCAGTTTCCCATGAGTTCTGTTTTCATAGATGGTAGGTAATGCAATGTACTTGCAATATTATTATGTCATACCATTTTCTTGAAGTTGGAGGGCAATTGAATACACGTGCAAAGGTGCCTTTACAGAATCACAGAATACTCTGATTTGGAAGGGTCTCACAAGGAACATCAAGTCCTTTCTGAAGGCAGACTTCTTTGTTTTTTAAATGAATTATTTAATCTGGTTTGCGAAATTTCTATTCAGATTTTCTTCTAAATAATGAGAATATTTGAGAAATACTGTCTTCTGGTGTTTGAAGGACTTCTTGTAAAAATTGTAATTTAAAAAGATACTTTTGTGGAGTTTAACATTAGCAGACATCAAGTATTTGACAGGAAAAAAAATATCATTTACCAGGGGAAAAAAAGTATTTTGCCCAGAAAAAGTATATTGAGTTGCTTTGTCTTTCAGGAGTTTTTCAAATCTAGACAAGTTCTGAGAGTACACCACAAAAATACCTACTTTTTGTCTTTGTACGACATGTACCATTGAACTATCTGGTTCATATACATTTTCAATAAGAAAATATGGAGGCTTTCTGCTATTAAGCTACACATGAATTTTACTGGTGGCAAATTTAAGATGATCATTAAGAAGCAGGCAAAAAAAAAAATTATAATCATATAAAAGGAACAGAGGATGATGTTCTATATTAATCTTTAGTGTGAAGGAGAACATCGGTTGTACCAGATGCCTTCAGTAGATTCAAAAGGCTTTCTTTGAAGTACTTTTCACTCTCAGGTCTGTTTATGCCATCAGAAATGACAACATGTGGAGGAAAACTTGCAAGATGCATTCGAGTGTAGCAGCCTAATCACAAATTTGATATTGTGTGTTTCATGCCTGATATTTTTTGTGGTTGTGAACACTTGCACCATCAGAAGTAATTAAAAGCAAACAAAAGAGCTGTGCACAAAGAAAAAAAAGCTTAAAATTATCTCTACAGCTTTGTGCTGTAACTACTGTAAGTGTATACCCAAGCATTTTTATATCTTAGGAATGTTAACAGGTATGCAACAGCAACTGCTGCAAGGAAAAAGGTTTCTTTTCAGGTTATGTTGTCAGTTCTCAACAAAATGAATCACACACAGTGGGTGAGTAAAGCTGTCCCTGTGTTTATGATCCCTGACTCATTCCACAGGTTTTATTTGCTTCCATTTCAAAGACATTTTACTACTTTTGTACAGCAAATTGTGTCTACACCATAAAGTAACAGTTGCAGCTTTTACAAGTCTGGGATTACATATTCCCTGGACAGTTTTCTTTTCATAGGGACAAATCTTAAAATATCAAAATTCTGGAAATGCACAAAATAGTTAGAGGAAAGTTGGGCCCCAGTTGGCAAAAGGAAATTGGAAGACAAAAGAAGAAATAAAAAATAAATAGAGTCCTATTGCTGCTGAGGGCCAGCTGCAAAAGTTGTTTCTCTACTCCCATGTGTTTGTGAATCTTGACCTCTCTTGTTAAAGGTGGAATTTTTCCTAGGAAGAGCTTGATAAATGCTTCATGCACATGTACATGTATATAAAGGTGACTTGTGGCACCAGGGCAACAGTGTGGAAAGGGACTAGTGTGGCTAGGAGATTAGAATAAAAGGGAAGGGTATGAAAAGTGCTGTATACCTGTACCTTATAGTCTACTTTTTCAGCTTTCATTTGCAGACCCTGTTTCTGGGTCTGCAGTTGCTTCCTCTCATTCTACATATTAAGGAAAGCAGAAGATGGACGCTAAATAAGAAATCTAATTTCCTGAAACTGAAAAAATTTCCTATTTGTGCTTAATTAAAACATTTGCTGAAACTAATTTCATTGTTGCAAAATCAGTATTGAGGTGCTGGGGTTTCATTTTTCAGAGCAAGTCACTCTGAACCCCATGGATGGTGCCTGAAGGGTTGAAAGCGGCTAATGTGAATATCAATTAATTGTGTTCTAGTGACAAGGAGCTTTGCAATAATTTATTGTTTACACTTCTGCCTTAATAAGTAGATAAACATGAAAAATTACAAGACATTTTTCAGTTTTTCTCAAAAAAAAATATTACTTAGAGCTTGACATAGATCCAACATAGAAAGATAGAGAGGACAGAAAACTGGGAGATCCTCAGATGGTTTGTTTCCCTGTTATGAACTAGTACTCTGGAGCTTCTGATCACATCTTAGCTGTCATATGGACCTTGCTGTCTCATCCTGTCCTGTGGTACCACAAGCAAGAAGGCAAGAGATGTTTGTTCAATCTAACAGAGTTTATGAATGATCACAGAATTCTTTGGAATGCTCTGCAGCAAATTAGAAGTCAAAAGAAAGATACTGTAAAGGAAACTGTTGTTCTTTACAGCAGAGCTCAAACTTGGCATGTACCTGTCTTGGGTGAAAATCTTCAATAACTGCAGGAAATTTGTAGTACAGGAGAAAACTGAAAATGCTTAAAACATGCTGTTAGATTTTGGGAGACTATTTCTTCCTAATGATAAATCTGATAACTAGTCTAATCATAAACATTTTTCTGTCTATATATAAACGTAGATAGCAGTTTAATATTTCTTTGGCAATTGAATGCTGTTACATTGTCCTCATCTGGTCTCTAGTTACTGTAATCTGGAAAATGTTGGGAAATGGTTTGGAAAAGCACTTAGTGCTGAAATTATTGATGTGTTGTGTATTGGACCCACATCTATGACCTACCTTTCCAAATGTCCAGCAGTACTGTGTATGTTTAAGATAATTTCAAAGAAACAGTAAGCCTAGTCAATTTTGAATCCTTCGAGAAAGAACATCATTAATAATCATGATATTTTGATACCTGTCACTTGAGCTTGTCTTGCAAATTTAAACATTTGTTTTCTGGAATTGCTTTGTGACACATGCAGTTAATGAAAAGTCCTAAGAAACCCATTGCAGAATTCTTCATTTTCTTTTTTTTTTACAGGTTCTGTGATGTCTTGATGTCACTTTTAAATTTGAAATAAAGTGAAAACAATTTTTTAAGCTCATGTTTACCTGTTGCTCAGTAGAATGTTCAACTGACAAATATTTCCATGTGGAAAACTTAAATATGCATTTTTAAATAATATAAAATTTCCTATTTCTATTAAAGTCTTTCACAATTGAAAACCGATATCATTGACATCTCAAACAGCCTGCATTTCATCTTCCTTTAATTATGTATGTATTTTTTTAACCTCTGTATATGCTTTTTAATTAATTAGACTAAGAGTTCAGTGATGTGTCAAGAATTCTGAAATTTTATTTGGTTTTCTTTCCCCCACATAGCTTCTTTTCTCCACCTCCCAGCTGAGACTGAAACAGTATCAAAATGGAGCAGCATAACTCAGGACTGAGGAACATATGTTAAATCTTTTTTAGAGTTTACGAAGGAAAAAAACAATTAGTAATTGAAATAACCATTAAGAAACTGGAGGAAGCAGTTAGAAATCATCTGATTTTTTTTCTAAGTATTTAGTGAAAAATTAGCCACAGATGCAACGTGTTTTCAAAATTGTAATCTCTCTTCAAACCTCATATAAACAATGCAAAAAGCTAAATATATTGAAGTGTCATAATTAATGCATGACTTTTGATACTAAGAAGTGTAAATCTTTATTGATTTATATGATACTTCACTTCATATGCACTTCATACAAACTATAGATCCAAGAAATGTTTTGTCCTTCCTCTGTTTATAGTTGACATTAAAGAAAGGTCTGATTAAGAAAAGAGGGCTGCAGTCATCTTAGTCTTGCAGTGTCTTGAACCAATTCATGAATGACCATTATGTACTGGGAGAAGAAAAGTGCTGTCCATTGCTAAAAGGCTGCTAAACCATACTAAAGAAGTAGTGATGAGTGCCTGCAGTTTACTTTCATAAAAAGCAAAATATTTAGATCAAATTTTCAACATCTAAACAGAGGAGCTTTTACTTCCTAGCTAGTGGCCAACAAAAGAACCAATGCTTAAATTCACCTTGGAAAATTATTTTGAATCCTTCTTCAGCTGTTTTAAGGATGCTGCTTAGTAAGAAAACAATAGTCAGACCAAGTTGATTTGATCTACTAAGAAAGTGTGCTGTAACTTTAGGAACATAGAGACAGAAGGCTTTATCAAGACAAGTGGAATTTGGGAATGAAATATTTGTGACATTTTGAGAGGAAGAAAAGTGATCTAACTGGTACTGCAGTATGCTCATTCTTCACTTAAAAAGACCAGTACTGCTGATTCCTAGGCTTGGCCTGAAATTCATTTATTTATCTGAAACACAGGAACACTGGTGGACTGAGGACATGCTTCTTGGCAAAGCCATTACCCAAACATATTTTCTTAGCTTTAAAAATGTATCTAGATGTTTATTTGGTTATTTAGCTCTGTGCATTGTCTGGGAAAAGCCCCCCACAAACGCAACAATTAACACACTGCATAATTCCTGCACACACACACCCACAGCCCTTTTCTGAAGGTGTTCACAGCACATCTGAAGCTTGCAACTATTGCCATTCATGCAATGCAATTGACAATCTTCATTATTCGTAAAAGAAAATAAATCTCCCCTTCTCCTGTTGGATAAGTTCCACTGTGTTCTACACAAAATAAAAACCTTTAAAGTTTAAATTAAAAGGGAATGTATTTTTAAAACTGTATGATCATTAGAATATTACATTATTTTTTTTAATTAGTTATGCAAAGACAGATCTTCTTACTACTTAGAATTATGCATATTTTTCTTCTTTCAAAGTAAAGTTTTGGTTTAAGAGGTTATTGGCAGAGAAGAGAAATTGCAAATTTGGGTTATTTTATTTTTGCCATGCAAAGATAGCATGCAGTTAATTCCTTTCATTATTCACAAAACAGGATAGCAAGATTAATGGCAATATAGTGTCTCTGTACAGTCAGTTCACCTTTGTGAAGGAGAATGTTGAGGCTTCCATTTTTATTCTTCCTTGTCCTCTGCTGCTGATTGTAAGAATACTAAGCAAGTTAAAGGATGTGTTTGTCAACTAGAACATCTTTCTGTTATGACCTGGATATTCATCACCAGTCTTACTTTAGAAGTGTGGAATAATGATAAATTTGGGTGCTAGCTGGTCTAATCTGACTGTCAACCATCAACCTTGAGGTGAGATGCTCTTTTATCTTGTGAAACTGATTTGTGAGACATTCACTCTTTAAGTAAAATCAACTATTTAGCTTTTCTTTCCCCATCACCACCAAGATGTGATGGTATTTTGAACTTAATTTATGCAGTAAACAAACAATGAAATCTGTTTCTGTCAGCACTTCCATCTTGGAAGACAGATAACAAAAAAGAATGTGGTGTAGTGATTAATGATTGTGATTAACTGTCTAGAGGATATGGCTTCATGCCCCAATGATTCTTCTGTCATTACTCTGGATAAGATGCTACATTAAGCACATATGCCTCCATCCATATGGCTTGCTAAAAACCTAGAGGTTGACCTTTAGCTTTTCATTTTTTCACAAATGCACTTTAAATGCCCGATGTGTAACTTGTGCATCCTGGGCTCAGGTAAGAGGAGTGCTGTCCCTGGGCTAAAGGAGGTGATCTTTCCCCTCTACTCAGCACTGGGGGGACTGAACATGGAGTTCTTTGTTCACTTCAGTGCTCCCGAGAACAGCAAGGACACGAATTGAAAAAGTTCACAAGGCTGATGAAAGGACTGGAGCATCTTGCCTACAAAGAAAGGTTGAGAGGGCTGAGACTGTTGAGGATGAAGAAGAGAAAGCTCCATGAGACCTCATCAATGTGCATAAAACACCTGAAGCAAGGTTACAAAGGCAGCAGAGACCAGTTTCCTCTCCAGTGCTGACCAGAGGCAATGTGCACAATATACAACACAGAAGGCTTCCTCTGAACATCAGGAAAAACTTTTCACTGTGAGGATGAGTGAGCACAGGTTTCCCAGGGCGGCTGTGTGGCATCGTTCACTGGACATATTCAATGCTGCCTGGACATTATCCTGTGCCACCAGCAATGGGTGTCCCTGTCTGAGCAGAGAAGGGCTGTACCAAATGATCTCAGGAGGTCCCTTCCAGCTTCAATCATCCTGGTTTTTCCCAATCCCTTTGTGCTACCTTGTAAGGGAGAATGAGAGAAGGAGGACAAAATATGGTTTAGTTTTTGTTTTGTTTCTCAGCATTCTACTTTATTTTTAGTTGCTAGTAAATTAAATTATTTTTCCTCAAGTTTCCTTGATTTTGGGTGTTGTGGTGATCTTCCTGTTTTTATTGTGAAGCACAAGATTTTTTTTGTTTTCTTTTTTCCCCTCCTCTACTGAAGTGGAAGAATAAGAGAGTAGTTGGGTTGGGCCTGGTGGTGTGCCAAAGTCAATCCACCACAGACATAAATAGAAATAAAACCTTTTATTATAGCCTATTATGTCTTTAATTTTTAAAAATCAATTAGAGTGTATATTGACAGTAAAAACAGAACTGTGATTCACATACCAATTGCCATAGAATATGTCCAGAAAAATGATTATTATTTTTTTTAAATTAATCATATTTTAGGACTAAAGAAGGAAAAAAGATCTTAAAAGTTATGAAGTCCTGTGTGTAACCCTATATATGTTACAAATTTCCTTGATGCTTCCTTAATAGGGAACTCATTAAAAGACTCTCTGTTTAAGGAAGTTCATTTTTCATATTCTTTTAGTCTTTAGCTGTGAAAATCAAATAAACCATTTGTTTACTACAAGAAGTCATAGCATGGTTGAATTATTTGAGTGATAATGGACCTGTAAAGCTCCAAATCCCTGCCATGGTCAAGGACACCTTCTGCTAGACCAGTTTGCTCAAAGTCCCGTCCACCCTGGTCTTGAACACAGTTTCTCTGGGCAACCCACCCCAGGTTACCACCACCTTTATCTTAAAAGGTTTTCTTCCTCATGTTCAATATAAATGGATTAGAACTGTTGCCTTTTGTATTGTCACTACAGTCCTTGATAAAATGTGTCTGTGCCTTTATCATAAGCCAAAGTTATAGGTACTGAAAGGTCACAATAAGGTTTCCCTGAGGCCTTCTCTTTTCTGAACTGAATTTTTCCACTTCTCTCAGCCTTTCTTCATAGGAAAGTTGCCCCAACCAATAACCAAATACCTTGGTTTCTTTAGCAAAGTATTGTTCTGCCTGCAAGTACATTTTATATGCTAATTTAATTTACTTGCACAATCAAATTACAGGGAAAATTTATTCTTGCCCTTCTTTGCAACGTTATTACAATTGTTACATTATTTTATTTTATTATTACACTGATTATTTTTGCAGATTTTATTACAAAACAAAGTGTGCTTTTAATTATACAAATAATAACTATTTAAATACCTGGATAAATTTTTGGAAATAAACAATTTGATATTCCATTAAAAATGTATTGTCTATTAGAGATACTGCTTCACAAAATTTGGGTTTATGCTGAAATAGACTCTTTCCTTGAAAAGCAAATGTTGATTTCTCACTTGAAAAAGATGATTTAATGTACTTTTAATCAGGTTCCAAGCTCTTCAAGGATACCTTGAACTATCCTTATTTTCAACATATTGCTGCCCCAATTTTCAGGAGCAAATGGGGTTTAGGAGTGGTAAGGCTTTTGGTAAAGCCTTGTCTCTTATCCTAAAGATGATACTTTTGAAATCATGTTTCTCTTCATGCAGTATTGATGAAAACTTTCAATATTTAAATGAATTGCAGAAAGCTATTATCCAACTGTAGAATTATTATTATAATTCCTACTTTTTTAATACATGCACTTTTAGAAGACATTTTATAAAAACGATTACATCAATGAATGCAGATTTAATCCTCCAGTAGAAATTTGTTTTTGAAATATGTCCTTAGAGCGTCAGAGCTTCCATTAATCATTATTATTGTATGTAGCATGCTTCAGAGAAACTAAAATTAATTTTTATAAAGAAAACTTTTTTATAGTATTGACTTTTGTTATTGTTTCCTTTTTCTCTGTAGTACAAGGGAAAGCTTTTTTCTCCTCTACCTCCCCCAGCTATTTCATGTTAGTAAATTCTACCACATCTTGCTAATATTTTGCAAATATTTTTGGAGTGATTTTGAATCCCCTTTCTTTCTTCTTGGAAGTTAGGAACACTGTTCAGTGTTTGCAGAGCCTTAGGTGTCAGAAAATTATTCAGTCTTTGTTACCCAGAAGGAAAAAGAAGTTGTTACCAATGCTGGCATTCTTAGAAAAAGGTCTGGGAGCACTGATAAACTTTTGAAAAGGTAAAGTCTATTTCTAAAATTCCATTTCTTTTCATTACCTGATGACCTGAAAATTTGAGTAGGCCCAACATGATGTTGCATGCAAACAAGGCTGTTTCAAAGCAACATTCCAAAAGTTAACATTCAAGTTCTTTAATTGTTTAAAGAAGCTGTCTGATTGCACAAGTCATCATCTTCTAGGGACTCAGTAAAAATTAGACCACTTAGTTTCCGAATACACAAGCCTGTAGATATATATCCATCCAAGTGAATTTGGTTAAGTAGTGCCACTTACAGGGAACGTCACCTAATTTGTTATACAAGATTGACCTTTTTGACAATAATTTGTTAACATGCATTTGGCACAGGTTTACACTGTTAAGTGATTAGACAATCAATACAACTTGATGTGTGACATAGTTTATGCATTGCTGTGATGATTAGGATCTAATCTGAACTCTGTTGAACCCTGCCTGGTTCTATTTAATGCACTTGGTGGGTCACAATATAACATGCAGTGCTCCTGGAGTTCATCTGGACTACCTGTGTCAATAAAGACCGGGACAATTTACAGTAAATGCTGTGGCTCTGGAAATACAAAAATCAAATTAATTACTTTCCGAGGGAATATTCTAGATATATCACAAGTTTTTCAATAGCTAATTTGGAGAAATTTTACTTGTCTGCAATATATATGCAAGTTGATAAAATGACAGGTGCTTTGCAAATGTTGTCATGTACCTTGTGAGTGATGCTTAGGAAGGATGTATCAAGTGACAATAAATGAAAAAGTTAATGCACACAAACTCTATATGAAGGTTTACATATGCAACATTCACTTGTAAGTTTAAAAAATTTTATCCATAGCTCAATAAATTAGGTTCTGAGAATATAGGGACATTATTTGTTATGCACTGTGGACAATTTCATGTAGATAAACTGGAAATAAGTTTATTTTAGTTACAGATACTTTTAAAAACTTGCAAGGATAACTTGCAGGGATTCTTTTGGCTTTTTGAAGAAAGTATGGTTAAATATATATATATATGATTGATATTATGCTGTGGAAAAGTTGACAATGAAGGCTGAAAATTTGTAATTACAATTTAGATAATATTCAGTAAATAGATAGATGACATGAGGAAGTTTGGACAAAATTGGATGAAAGTTGAAAGTAATTGTCCTAGATTTTCTTGCCCCTCTGGCTGAAGGTAGGTGTAGGAAGTAATATATTCTGGAAATGTGTTCTGGAAATTTCCAACGTTCATCAATTTCAGTGTTTCTAGAAGTTGAAAAATTAGTTATGATAATGACTTCATTTATGAAATCATCCTTTTGGTTGTTGGCTCTATTTTATAAGAACATTAAAAGTCTGTACGATTTCTATTAGTATTGCAATCCATATCAAATATTTCTTTATGTCTCTCATATTTAAATGATGTAATAATCTAGAAAGTGGATTGAAGGCAACATTATAATCCTGATATCTGAAATATGTGGCTTTGACGAAGTAATTTTAGTTCTAGCTTTTGTTGTGCTATCATTCAGTAGATATTTTTGACTTGTGTGTAGAGTGCTATTTGTCCCATGCTTGAACCTTAGTTTGTTTTATCAATTTGATGTTACTATTTTATTCAACTTTGATTTAAAAAAAAAATCAGTTGAATCAAGTCCTTATAGCTCACCAAAGAAACCTTCATCAAAGAAACTGTAGTCATAGGAATATTTAGAAAACAACTCTGTTGGTCTGTTTGTCTGTTTTAATTCCTGGGGTTTGTTTATTTTGATTTTTTTTCTTGTAGTCTTGCATTACTAGCTTAAGTTAGATAGTTCTTTTACTCAATAGCACTTCTCATGTAATAATAACCTGGAGATGAGGTTTAAAAGGACTTGAGAAGGTCAAAGAAGTCTGTTTTATTTAAGATTTATGTGCATTAGGCTTATGAGAAAAGAAGTCTCCAAGTGAGAGTTATAATGTTTGCTTGCTCCTTGCAGTCAGATACCCTGTGAATGGTCTTTAGTGATCTTGTAAAAGGAATGGTAAGAGAAGCTCTTAACCTTGACAAAATGTGAGAAATGTCACTGGGAAGCTTGTGTTTGATGCTAAATATATTGGAAGGAAAACCTTTTTCATCTCTGACTTAGTAAGATTCCTGTGGTGCAATAGATATACTCTAGATTTTTAATGTTTTAGGGCTTGATTTTTATTTTCTTTTCCTTGAAAGGTGTATGCAGAATATTATTTGACAACTCAGTTCTAGCTAGCAGTGGTATCCTTGCAAGGCATCCTTAGGTGAAATCTTGGAATTTCTTAATGCTTCTTGGAATAAAAGCATGCTCTCTTTAAAGGAGCAGATTTTTGTCTGAAGTATCTTAATCAAAATGCTAGAAAGTAGGCATAGCCACCCAATCTTTCTCATCTTATTTTTATGGGCGCTGGACAAAAACTGAGGAATGAGCTCTGCAGAAATCATGCAAAATATTGCCAAGCTGATCAAGATAGGTGTTAATAGAATTAATAAGTCATGGTGTTTAAGTTTGAATTGGTCCTACTTAACCTTTGCAATCCAGCCCAGCTTGAGTCTTGAGAAAGGAGAACAAGTCCTCAAAATTATTGTAATGTGTTTCTTTGTTTTAGTAATTATAGAATTTTTAATTTCTTCCAGTGCCTTTAAATAGGACTTCAAACTTTTAATGAATGCCACTGTTTTGGCTTCTGCTGAGTAGTCTGGCACAGCCCCAGCACTGCCTCTTCACCAGTTGTCCAGATAGTGGACAAGATTTTGGGAAAGGACACAACCAAGTCTGCTGAACCAGTCAGACCAGAGAGGTTATTCCACGTCACATGATGTCAGCTCAAATACAAAAGTTAAGAAAAAGGAGGTGGAACTGGGGAATTCAATTCTTACAATATTTTCCTTCCTGACCAACTACTCCACATCCTGAAGCTGTGCTTCCCAGCAAGTGAATGAGCATTCCTTGCTGGTGGGAATAGAGATTTTTTTTATTTTCTTGCATACATGTAATCATTGCTTTTGTTTGGTAAACTGTCTTTATCTTGATCCACAAGAGGTTTTCTCCATCTCATTTTCTCCCACCTCCCACACAATGTCTTGCTGAGGAGGTGAGAGGTAGAGGTGCCTTGTTGGGCACTTGGTGTCCAGCCAAGGTCAACATACCACAGTCATTACTTCACCTACTTGTCCTCTTAAAAGAGGAAAAGTTGGGGAATTCTTCTAAAATTCTCAGAGGTTTCCTGCCCAAGATCTTTGGTATTACCTTGAAGAAGGCAAAAAATTAACTTGGAAGACTGGCTGCAGGAGTCTTACAGACAATAAGCACACACTAATAAGCACCTATAAAAATTTGAAATGCTTTGGAGAAAAACTTTTCTTAGTTTGGGGTTTCTAGTGTGAAACATGAATGTAACTACAATGTAAAGTGTGAATGTAGCATGTAAAAATTATTCTTAACAGTTTTCTAAGGGAGATTTTTGCATGGTTATGGAAGCTTATCTGTGCTAGAAAGGAAAATTTTCACTCTGCCAAAGGTAGTGATTTTTTCCTCTATGATTTTTCCTGTATGAGATGCCTGAATTTAAAAAAAAAGTTACTAAGTGACTGGGCATTATAGTGGGTGAATTTCAAGAAATTTCTCCTTTAACATTTAACAATTCCCAGAGCAGACAATTTGGTATGGATTTGTTTGTGGTTTGGTGGTTTGTTTTTTTTAATTGCTAAAAAGCCCCATTAAAATCTCAGAAAGTAAGACCTATATTGAAACATATCTTGTGATAGTTTTTGGATTAAGAATAGAGATTGAAATTGAATATAGTTGATTCCAAAAACTGAATTTCAAGACTAAGTAACTGGTTTGGTTTTTTTACCAAATCATTAAATAACAGTTTGAAGCATAGGGAGGGAGGGAGTTATTTGTGTGTCTGAGTCAATGCTGAAACAGTAGGAGCACCTTTATGTTTGGAATTAACAACAGATTTGCAATTATTCACTGAACATGAGATTCTCTGTGGATTTTCACTAATAATTATTTCTAAAAAGCATAGGTACTTCAACTTTCTGAACCACCTGTCAGCTAGATTAATGGCATCTTGGCAGCTGATTACAACCACCGTTATGTAGGGGCTACCAGATGAGCATTAATTTAGTTTTACATTAAGCATGCAAAGCAAGTAGAGAAAATATAATCATTTATTATTGTAATAGTTCTAAGTTATAACCAGCTGCATGATTTATGCTTCAATTAAACCATGCAGCTTGTACAAAGTCTTCTTCCTGAATTAATCATGCAAACTGGCTCATTATTTATGACTAAAAAAAGCAGATGAGCCAGGGTTTTCAGTGATGATTGGGAAAGGTTTCATTTTTGCAACACCCCACATATTAAGCATGGCAGAAAAGATAAAGTATTTAATATGAAGAAAAAATTGGGTAGTGTAGAATTTTGCGGTTTTGAATTGTAATACTATCAATCTGCTGTTACTCTAGAAAATGAAGTTAAATGATACTATCATTTACACCCCTCAAAGCCAGTAGACTGCTCAAAGTCAATGTCTACCAGTGTAAGTAGTTTGATATTTTTTCTTTTTTTTTCCCAAATTTGGTTGCGTTTGATAAACTATTCACTAAGAAAAACGTAGTGAATATCAGCAGACACGACAAAGCAAAGATAACTAGGGATAAAGATATGGCTTTACTTTCCAAGTCCATTTGCATGTCTTGAGTTGGTTTTGAGGATAAAAACATTTAAAGACTGAAAACTTTTCTTCCACTTTACAGAAGTTCTGTGAATTTCCAGTTATTGTGTAAACTATTAGCATGATACAAGTTCTCATGTTTTTCAAGGAGGAAAGGTAAAGTTCGATTATTGGACTTTGTTAGCTCAAAATTATTAATTGGCGCCTGTCCTAATTTTGGCTTGAGACAACACCAGTTTCATCAACTGTGTCAATACCCTGGGTACTTGGTGAGTGGCTGTTTGCTGAAGTGTTTCTCCTGCTTTGTTCCTCTTGAATTTATGTTAACTATAGCAAAACTTTCCCTGAAACATTCATGTTGTGCCAAAAAAAAAACCCAAACCAAACAAAACAAACAAAAAACAAACAAAGCAAACAAGCAAACAAACCCCCCCCAAAACATAAATCAACCAAATTTGAGGTTCACAATGGGTTACTTTACATGTAATAGATGGAGCAAATTGATCCAACCTGTATATAGTTATCAAACAAATAACTAAAAGTTTACAAGGTAAAGTATAAGGATAAAGATCAGAAATGAGTATAGCCTTATTTCTTCATCCCCTCCACACTGTTTTTATTCCTTCCTCTTCCTGATCCTAATTTTTTTCTTCTTTGACCACCTTCAACCTTCATTTTGTCCATCTCCCAGTACTCTCTCTGTCTGGGCCATCTTCAGCCCGATCTATTGATTCTTATGATGGCAAGAAAAGGTTGTGAAATTGATTAAAAAGAACAAAATTTCACGTCACCAAGCTGTAGTAATTTATTATTAAAGAAATGTAACATGTGCTCAGAGTTATGGTGTCACAAAATGCCTAATTTAGAAGTCTAAATCTTTGTTAATTCTTTGCACAAACTCTATAACTGAAAGTTTTGAAGCTTTTTTTTTTTTGTTAGTTAAAAAGAGATTTTTTTCCTCTATTACAAGTAATTGAATAAATGTAATTCGGGATACAAAACTTTTAATAAAAGACAGTCATCTTTTCTTTGTTTTTCCAACATCTAGATATCAATAAGTACCAAATTTGGTGTCAAAGGTTATAGGCGCTGATATTAAAACTAAACTGAAGTTTAACTTGATTCTATTACAAAAGATCTTCCTAGGGGAGTTAAGAGAAGGAGTACTGTGGAAACTTCTTCAGAACATTAAGCAATTCAACAATTGCTCAGCAATTTACACTGTAGAATTTTACTGTAGGAGTCTGGGTTAATTTCTGTTTTATCCAACACCAAATTTACTTAGACAAGAAATACCAAAACTGATAGGTCACCCACGCTCCTGGCATAAGGCAAGGGAGCAGGTTTTCCTATTGCTGAAAAGAGAAACACCAAACCCAGGAATTCCAGCTGACACTTTATAAAGGTGTCTAGAAAGGAAATAAGGAATCAAAGGCTATGGTGTTTGAACATGTAGTTTTGGAGTGACATGAAGTAGAGGAAATACAATGCCCTGTACTGAGAAGAAAATGTGACTCCACCTAAGGTTATATTTATATATATATCTATATATCTATATATATATATATGTACATCTATATCTATCTATCATCTATCTATCTATCTATCTATCTATCTATCTATCTATCTATCTATCTATCTATCTATCATCTATCTATGTGTATATATATATATATGTGTGTGTGATTGTTTCATTGACTTCCAAGCCTGTTGTGAGATGAAAGCATGAAAGTTATAAAGCCGAAGTAATTGTATATTACTTATATTAATTGTATATTATAGTGTTGGTGAAAATCAGTTGCCTTAGCCAATATGAGTAGAACTGTGAACTAAATTGTTTTATTCACTTAGGTAAGACATTCACTTAGGTAGACTTCTATGTAAGAATATATTCTTATTTCATGTACAAATTAGGATTTTTCATGTTTCAGGTCTGTGAAATAAAAGGTGCAGTGCTTCAATAAAAGAGTTCCAATGAATCTCAAATAAATAATTTAAATTTTTTAAGTATTAATTTGAATATGGGAAATATTAGAACAGGTATTTTCTCCAGTAGCAACTGAAATACAACTGCTGTAACTGCTGTGCATTATGTCTCAGAAAGAAGTAGCCTAAAGTTTCCTTTAGGAAACAGTAAAAGATACTACACAAAAGAAAATACTGCCTTTCACAAGATTGCATGCATCTTGTAAACATTTGAGCCATACCTGGACCTTATCTAGAGCATGAATAGCAATCTGTTTCTTTGAGCTCATCCATAATCAAGAAGCTGGGAAAGAAAAAGCTCGGAAGTCACTCAGGCAGGTAGAGGTAATAAGAAAAGAGTTTTTGATAAAATATTTAGGGAATTGTGTGAAGATGTTGACTGTGAACATACCTAAAAGTAAGCTGCTGTTTTAAAAAAAGGCAGCAGTGCATATTTCTGGGTTAAAAGCATATAAATCCAGTGAGACCTTTTTGATATTGTGTGTCTGTGTGTCTGTGTGTGTGCGTGCCTGTGTCTCTGTGCGTGTGTATGCATACATAGGTGTGTGTCTCTGATAAAATAATCTGTTGTACCAAAGTATAAGTACAAATAGATTAAATAATTGTTTGGATTAATTAATTAATTGCAAGTTCCTCATATAAAACCTGTTGCGTTTTAGGCGAGGGTATGTGAAAAATAGGATCCTTGCAGTACTGATATTGAAGAAAGTAACATACATTGTCTTGGTTTCTCTTTGTCCTTCCATTTCAACTAGATTAAAGAAAACTTGCAAAGAACAACAATTCTTAAGAGAAATTCTTAAGGATTACTATTTTATAATGTAGTGTTAAATCCTGTTTCGTCCTGTATAACAATATTTTTTATTCATTAAATTTAGCCATGAACAGAAATAATTAATTGCAATACTCTCAGGTGATAAAGGTATTAAATCATAGTCCAAGTTAAAACAAGAAAAAACATGACAAAACAATGCCAAAAAGAAAAGACAAATAGAAATTTTCTTTTGTCTAGCAAATAGAAATTTTCTAGCAAAACCCTAGCAAATAGAAATTTTCCTTTGTCTTTTCTTGATTTCTTATAGCTTTTGGGGTTTTTTTGATAGAATTTTGCTCTCTTGTTTGTCGCTGCTCATGTTTTTAATTTGTTTTCTTAAATGGTCATTATTTTGTTAATGAAGTCAGTTAAATGTGTTTGGAGTTAGCAATGAGTTTTTCCAAAGGTCTTTTTTATAAAATTCTGAAATCTATCAAAATGATCAAAGAGCTGAAGGAAACAGCACACTGGTTCTTTCTGATGCATTTTCTTAGCACAGTATGCAGTTTCTGTTATCCTGTGATCAAAGACCACACGTGAATGCCATAGTTATATGGCTACCCCTGAGGGGAAAAAATAATAAAAAGAGAAAGTTCATGAATTCTGATTTTCATTGTAGCTTGGGATTACAGAATTTTTTGGTATTAGAACAGAGTAAAATTTGCCTAAGTTTGTCCTGAATTGTGAAGGAATCTCTTAGGGAAAGAAGTCTTCCATGTTAAGAGCCTGTGACTTTGTTTAACAAGCAACTTCAGGGACATCATTTTATCTGTTAAGATCATGTCAAATTACTTACATAAGTTGCATACCATGATCAATTTTTTTTTTTTTTTGTGTTTGAAATCTTAAAGGAAAAGGATGAATTGTGAAAACAATGAATCAACAACTCTCTATGAGGCAGTAGGAGAGTATTCTTTCTGCTGCAGACATGGAAGCTCTTGGCTAGTCATAGATTGCAAAATGACAGAGCCTTTTCTCAAGATTAAGAGCTGTAACAAGAATGTATCCTCAAAATGTATCAACTCAGTCTTGCTGTCTCTGCATCTGGAATACCTGATGTGTTTTCAGACAAGACAAGCTATTTTGAGCAAAATAGCAAGTCACTTGTAGTTAGAAACAAGATTAATATTGGTGGATTTTTTTCCATTTTTTGGCAGCTTATACTACAATTGAAGATTATCTGGCATTTAATACAAGTTTTGTGTACATAAGCAAGACATAAATATCTGCAATTGCATGAAAATCTATTTAACATATTTATAATGTAGTTAATGCTTATTTTATTTCTAAATATTAAGATATTTATTATGCTTTTCAGTAGTCTTATGTCTGCAAAGTTACTAGGCATAATCATTACATGTTGCTCAAACCCCTTTCAATTTTTCAAAGAGGAGGTATGGGTGTGTGTAACTAATGAAGAAGCAAGACACCTAACATTTCTATTGAGTGAGGAGGATATCCCCTAGAAACTGGGTAGAAGGCTGACTGGCCACTAAAAGTTAGGGTGGTTGAAAAGAGATCTCTGGTGAGTCTTTGATAGTTTTGAGGTTCCTGGAAAATTTAGTCTTGGCCTCTCAGAGCAGAAGTCCTCTGCTTCTTCCATGATGGTGATTCTGAATTTGAAAGTCCTGCAAAAAATATTTGCTGCTTACTTTCAGTACCAGTTAATATTTAAAGTTAAGACCTTGGGAAGTCCATTCAGCTTATCTTTGTGGTGAGATGTTCTAGTTCCTTTGTCATCTGTGAACCTTAATTTGATTCTTTCCAGTTTGTCCATGTCCTTGCTGCACAGGGAGACTCTGGAGGTCCCTTGTAACCCAGAACATTCTATGATTCTATGAAGTGGACACTGTACTCCAGGTGCATCCTCACCAGTGCAGAGTAGAGGTGAAGCATCAACTTCCTCAACCTAGGAGCAACATTCTTCCTGATGCAGCCCAGGATACTACTGGCCTGCTTTGCTAAAAGGACATACTGCTAGCTCTTGTTCATTTTGTATGTCTAAAAACATTTTCAGGTCCTTCCTTCCAGGCTACTTTCCAGTTAGAGTCCCTCAGCTTGTGCTGGTCTTCTCCAGATGAATGTCTTATTGAACTTTTGTTGAACTTCATTTGGTTCCTGTCAGCCCAGTCCTTTATCCTGTCCAGGTCCCTTAGGATAGCAACACAACCTCTGGTCTATCACCTCTCTGTTTCGGGTGATTACCAGCCATCTGGAAATTCATGTGACTGTGGGTCTTCATTTGTATGTTGGAAATGATGTTAAGGAAATTAGAGACATTATTGTGAGCAGATTATAAAGATTGCTTAAATAAAAAGCCTGGTTGCAATTGAATTGACAGAATAGTTGTAATATGCCAGATTCAGGTCTCAAAATTTGTAATGCTTACTTTCTTAATCTATTTTCTGGTTGGTCAGCTTGAGCAGATTTTGGTGTGTTAATTTTAAGAGCAGGGTTTGAAAATAACTTATAAAATGTCAGAATTTTAAACTCTGTGCTTACCAAATGGTTTTCTGTGCATCTTCAGTTTATTATCTTTCCCAAGAATACCCATAATCTAATTCTATATGTAAATGGTTAGTTACTAACTAACACTCTAAGTAAATGTATTAAGGCAGGCAATGCCATCAGAGGAGTCAGCTATGTCTGCACCCCTTCTGTCTTCATTTTCTTCTTTTCTTTCTAAACCCAATTATGCCATCCAGCTGAGATGCCAGACTGAGATAATATGGCAGTGGGGTGAGAACAAGAAAATCTTTAAGATCCCTTCCAACCCAAGACTTTCTATGATTCTACAATACTGTGAAATCTGCAAATATATTCAGTATTGGTTAGTTCCTTTTGCTTTTGAATTTGTGTTGTGGAGATGGGAATGATGCTCACAATGTGTGTTCTCATAAGTATTACACCTTTTGTTTAAACTGTATAACAGATTGATGAGTTAAAATTCACCAATATCTTCTAGTATACCCTCCATCTCCCTGATGAAATCAGCAGCTAAAAGGGTGCTTATATCATTTTGGTTTTAATATACTTTGAATGGTGTAACTGATTTAGGAAGGGGGAGAAGAGTGCTTGCCCCTCCAGAACTACATGAAATAATTTGTTCCTCATTATACTGTGTATTATCACCTTGCTCAGAACCACTTGGAAAGATGTCTTTTCATAGAAAATTGCAGATCAATTTTGCCAGTGTAGTGCGACATTTCTGTAAACTACCAAATAATGGCTACAAAATGAAGTTTCTTTTGCTTCCAATTATAAATCATTCAGGCAGAGAAAATATTATGCTTATTCTACTCTTTCATGTAATTGAATTGTTAGAGGACATGCTGTTAAATCATTAGCTTTCTTATGTTTACATGATATAATAGAGTGATGTGTGGTATTGCTTCCCTGGGCTTGATGCACTCAGGGATGCATGCTTCAGGGGAAAATGAGTGGTGAGAGCATAAACAAAGGCTGTAACTTCACTCTTTTTAGGGCTGGCTGTAACTGGTTGTTTCAGTCAAGAATCCTTTGTGGGAAAATATTTAGTCAAAAAAATGCATTTGAAAGTACAGTTTTGTGGAGGTGTGTTTTCATGTCGACATTTTTGGTATGATATTTATGATGAAATAATGACTATATCAGCTATTCTTTCAAGTGTTAATTCTGTTTCATTCCTACTCAGTTCTTCAATCCTAGGTAGGAGCTAGGTAATAGAAATGATGAAGGACAAGTCACTCCAAGTGATATCTTCCTGAAATAATCTTTTTCCTTTTGGAGCCTGCTTGATGTCAGTTTTCAAAGTGGTCTGATTTTTAGTGGGATATGCTGTGTATTCTCAGGATGCTCAAATAATTTACTGGAGAACTGAAAAATTGTTTATGTTCTACCAGCCCAGTTGCCAAGGATTTTCACTCTGGGAGAGAAAAATATTAAATCAGGAATCATTTGGTGCTAACATCCTCATTCAGCTGTATTAAAGATGAAATTATTGTATTTACTTAAAAGCAGAAATGAAGTTACATTAATATAAAACATTTTAGATTTCCTTTTGCAGTTAACTATAAATGTAAGTTTTGCTAACATGAGGATAATTTTTCCATATATGTTTTCTTTAGTTGGACTATCTTTGCTCAACAAGAAGGGTAAGAAGATAAAATTAAACTTCACTGTTGTCATAAAGCAGAATTCAACAATCTGGTTTATTTTTTAGTTGCTGTGATTGGACACCATATGATTGTTTGTTTCCATCTACCTAATGGATATTTTTTTAAAAGATGCCTTAATTAGCACATCTCTGACCTCAGACACCTTTTCCACTACACTCTTGTTAAAGATTCAGTACGTAGTTTTGCATTTAGATGTTGTTTTAACCGGATTCTACCACACACCCTCGTTTATCTTTTTCTTAGCACATGGATTCTTTCCTGAAAAATGCCAGAAAAATGGTCAGTGCATATTCACTTTAATGTAGTTCTGCAAGCATGTTGTAAGCCCAAACTGCTGGGACCAAGAAAGGTTGCACATGCAGAAAATATATCATCCTCTATTTCATTTTTTTGTGACAGTGTTGGGAAATCTGTGTATATTGCATTTATTTCATTTTGTAGGCTTCTTTCAAATGAACAAACAAAACCAAAGAGAATGGACAGGTTGGAAGAAACACGCAGAGATCCCATTCTGAAAGTTTTTTGCTTGTTTATTCATGTCTTTCCATTCCTTGGATATCGGGAGATGTATCGGGTCATGATTGCATTACCATTTCCTCATCCATATAAATGAATACATTGCAAGACTTAAGAGAAATTTCCAAACCAGTAAATTAGTTTTGAATCATAGATTCAAAACCGTAGATTTGTTGAAGTGGAAAAGACCTCTATGATTATTAAGTCCAACCATTAGCCCAGAACAGTCTTGTTAACCAATAAACCATATCCCCAGGTGCCACATGCACCCATTTTTTGAATGGTCTTATGGGTGTTATTCCAGAACAGGGCATGTTTTCTACTTTTTTGTCTGTTCATCAAAGATAAAGTTCATAGTGCCATGACCGTATATGCCAACATGTACATTTTGCCAATGCTCCCAATGGAATTTTTATATTCTGCTGCTTCGGAAGCATACAATCTTGTGGTGAAGTGAATCACGCGTAATCTATAAGAAAACTTATTTTTCTAAAGTAGGGTAAATTATACTTTCATTAGCGGCTGTCTGAATACATGGAGTGAAGTGTAAAGAGCCAATCTGAACAAGAAACATCAATGGTAACAATGGACGGAGGTGAACACTGGGGAGTAGGAAAAAGAAAACAAAGATAGTGTATTATATATTTTTTGTGTAAGTAGAGATTATTTTACAGGCAGCTACAGTCCCTTATTTATTGAGAAGAGTCTTCTCCTGGGGTAATTACTGTTCTAAGAGGGAGGTTTGATTCTAGTATTAATTCTGTAAATAAGGTGAACTTGCTGTGTGCAGGAGTGAATGTTCTCATTTAGTATTCCTTTAAAGACTAGCATTCTTTCATCAATGATTCAGTTTTACAAATCATTATTATGCTGTAAATTATTAAGTTGCATAAATTATTCTTTGTATGTTATGTGTAAGTTTGAAGACAAATAGAATTTTATACTTTTTTCTAGATGACAGAATTCATTCTCCTCTTGTTATTCATTCATTTGGAAAGACTGCAGTTCTTATTTTTTTAATTTGCTTAACATAACTGAATTAAGCTTTGACCTAAGAGTTATTTTACCATGTGGAACTTACATCAATGCGTAGCAGAACTTCTCAAAGAAGCAATTTTCTGCATATAGGAGGGAAAAAGATATAGGTCATTAAATATGTATATGTCCTTAAATATACATGTAAATACTAAAAAAACCTGTTGTGCTGGTAATGGTACTTGATAATCACCACCCCTAATATCCTCTCCCCCCCCTCCAACCAAAAATCCTTTATGCCCAACTGAAAACCCTTTACAAATAAGACAGAACCCCACAACAAAGAAAATCGAACTCTTGGGCTGAGTTTACCCCTTACAGATTAATCATAGGTGGTACTGTTAATTGGGTTGGGGGCAGGAAGTACACAAATACAATTGACATTTTTACAAGAACCAAAGAGATTTTTTGGCTGTTGAAGCTTGTCAGCAAATATCTTAAGGGCAGTTTGTCAATATTAGAGTCTTTCTCACTGGTATGTCTACCTTCTTACAATGACAGCTAATTTAATGCTTAATTGTAAGACTGTCTTTGGTTTCTAATGTATCTGTGAGGTGTTTTCTGTGACTTAGCTGGCCAATGCTATCTTGGAGAGCAAAGCAATCAATCCATTTATTTTTTTCATTGTTGTATTTTTAAGAGCATATTAATGCATATGCCACAATGGAAAAAATAATCTCCTGCCCGACCATTCTGCTCAAAGATGCTCTTTTTGTCTTTACAACATTTTACATTAAGTTACTTGCCTATTTTCAAAATGGTTGTGAAGTGTTTTCCAATGATATGAAACTAGCAACCCAGCACTCTTCCGAGGTAAAGCATGTCTGTCATCTTTGTAATTTATAAAAAACTAATTTCTCCATTTATTTAATCATATTATTATACTTCTGCGTGGTTGATTCCTCTGCATCTCGTTTTCCATAGTAAGTTCATTAACTTGAACAAAGGAAAGTTGTAAAAAAACTTGACTTGTAAAAAAGTGATTGCAGTTGTTTGTGCATCCTTAAGTTTCCAGGTGTTATTTCATTGTAGTTATTTTCACTTGTAAGCAGCAGCAATAGAATGAAAGAAGAGATGAAAGAAATGTAGTCCATATCATGCTGGAAGAATTCACTATTTTTTGTTATTATACCTAGGAAGAAATGCAACAAAATTATAATTCTATCAATTTTTCACATTTGAAATAAGACAAAATTATTTCCCCAGATTATTTTTCATGTATGTGAATTTTTTAAGACCTCGCCTTACATAATTTCACACTGAGCAATTAGTTTACCATGTGAGGTGGGGCACAGATCCAATTATAAGATACCATTACTGGGAGTTGGATTTTAGTTTAAGTTTTGCTGGCAATAAGGCCAAAAAGCTGTAATAACAGTCCAGCACAATGCTGATGTCCCTTTCTAAGGGGTTTAGTTCTAGGAAGAAAGAAAAGTCTTCAAAGACATTTCGTTCAAATTAGAGGCAGTCAGAAAATATGAAGTTCACCCCAGGTTTGTACTTGTTTGTCTCTGAGTGATTTGCCTTCTCCCAACCCTTTTTCTCCATTGGCCACCTTCCTGTCTCTTCATAGGAGGAAAATAGAAGACCCAGTATAAATTTATTTTGCCCATTAAAGACCAAATACTATTCCTGTGTAGAACTGTTTTGGAAGTCCTAGCAATCTCCTCCTAGTGAATAATTACTTCTTCTGCATGTGTTGTTCTCTTTCGGAACACCCCAGTAAATTGTGTACATCCTCTTAATACAGCTTATCAAATCAAATAAATGCTGATGTACTTGCTAGCCATTGTGGATAGGTTGTGTATTGCTTCCTTTATTTATTCTTGAAATTTTCTAGAGAAATTCTTCGTTGTTTTTATATGTGGTTTCATTATACCATATAAAATTGTAGAAACTTAATGAAAACAAATGCACGTTTACTTGAAGACAATGGTGCTCCACATTGCAAGTACTGGAAGTATAATGCAGATACTGTTTTTGCAGCTCACTGAATATCCAGGAATCACCAGGAGATATGGGGTTTTTCTTTGTGTGCTCTTTGTGGATTTGGTTTTCTTTTACTGATCAGAAAACTTTTGCAACTTCTCAAAGGGAATTACTCCCTATCCTTCTCCACAATCAAATGAGAAGTCTACACTTTTAGCAGTGCCTTAAATCCCACACCATCAGATCTTCATTGGTCTGTCAGAATGGGAAAATGAATTTAGATTAGTTTATGCTATGATAAGCCAAGAAGCCCTTTCATTATCTCTGTAGACTTTCCATTAGGCTGATTCTTAGTTTTTGAGGATAGTTTTATCAACTTGTTCATCAAGGGAGGTAACTAGAAAAGAAAGTTTGTAAAACAAAAGGATTGTAAAAAACCTGTTGTTGTTGGACGTGTGTTATACTCCAATCTAGCACTGCTTAATTTTTGATGCTTGGAGTCCACCCAAAATAAAAAAAATATTTCATGTATTTTGTGTTTCAAGGCACTTCTTCTTGTCTTTACATAATTGGATAAATGCATAAATCTTTAAGTTTACAAAATAGTAAATCTTACATTTTGGGTATTTCTAGAATGCTACACCTCGTTTTGTTTTGATAGCAGATGTGTTATACTTAGAGTGCATCAGAAGAAGCAGCCATCTAACATGAAACTGAAAATGGCAGTTGGACACAAATTTATCTAATCCAACTGTAACAGAGGTTTTAGGTCACTGTGCACACCTTTTCTTCCTTGGCTTGATGAACCCAGGTATTACAGCTCACTGTACTCAGGTATATATTTAGACACAGAGCAGTCTGTGTAGCATAAGAGTAAAGTGTGAAGATGGAAAATGGTGTAGTAATTTGAATCTAATAAACTTCATATTAGGGAAAGAAAATAATTTCTGTCATGATTTCAAGGAAAGGGGTATAATCTCTTGGTAAGAATGTACAACATCTTTTAGAGACATTGGACAGCTTGTAGTATAGTGCCTAAAAAAATGTTAGTCTGAAGGAGTCTTGGGAGTTGTTCTTCAATTCAAACTGTTTTATAATAAGGAGAACAATTTTCCCATTCCTTTCCATGTCAGTTAAGGCACAAATATATATGTACGGATAGATTGAAGGAGAAAGGAGTGAAGAACATCTGTACAGATACATCAGGGTCTGTGAGTGTTGGAAATCTGTTTCTTTTAAATATCACTGACAACCTTTTGTTCTTGTCATACTTCAATACTCTTTGTATTAAAACTTAAATATGTTCTGAAGTGTTTGACTTGTGTAAGCTCAGTCATGTAAATGCTATATCTCAGTAGTTGCTCTTTTTGTTCTTAAACAACTGTTTCAAATTATTATCAAATTTTTAGAGCATAATATATTACAAAATGCTTTTAATCCTGAAAACATCCATTATGCAAATATTAGGACATAGATTTTGTAAGGTGTTTGATATTGGATATATATTTGTTGGCATTAACTGAATTATGATGGCATAGAGATATAGACAAATGACAATACATATCTTCTACATAGATCCAGCTGCTACATAACCTCTTACCAGTTCTTAATATTGTACATGACAGTAACCCATATGTCATGATCTTTCAGAATTCTGAGTGTTGTACAAAAAGCTGTTTCTTCCAGTTCACATGGAATTTGAAGCCCTCTTTTTTTCCTGAACTTTCCTGCTCAATGAATAGATTTTGTAGTCCAACAGTGATGTTCGATGTCCAGCATTGAAACATCAATTTCAATGATTTGAAATGATAATTTCAAATTATTTTGGAACTCTTGAAAAATAAAGATTTCATAATGAAATGTCAATTCAAAAGAAGCTACTTATACAATTGTATTTGCAGTTCAAGTTCCTGCATAATAAAAAACTATTCTCTACTTCTCGAGGGCACTTCCTAAATCACTACACCAGAAGGCAGAAATATGACTCCTTGCCTATAGAGATGTGTGCTTTAAGAATATCTGTATTTTTAATGACCATAAAGGATAAATTCCCAAGTTCACTATAAAAGAATTTTTGTAATGTTCTGATAATGTGAAAAAGAAAAAAAAATCTGTGAAATTTGAAGGAATACAAATAAAGGTTTTATGTAGTAGGACAGAAAAGGTCAAGTGCAAATATACCCAATGAAAACAATTTAGGGAAGGCTTACTTCAGCCCCTGTAGCATTAAAATATCATCATGTCCTCTAATGTGTTTGGAAACCATTAACAGCCACCATTAATTCAGCTTGTTTTGTATCAAGTATGTTGTTTGTTTTGTATCAAATGCTGTCAAGTATCAATTCTCTGAATAGAGAAAAAGGTTTAGACATATCAAGTCATCATTACATGACTTTTTTTCCCTAAATGTTTTCAAGTGAAGTCTGCTTAAAAAGAAACACATGAAGTATATAAATCTATTCTAAGCCTGGAAGATTTAGCTAAAGGGTGGAAGTATTTACTTTAATTCTATCCATTCTAAAGGCATAATTGAATATTTATATTTACTGTTATGTGATAACCACTGTGACTGTTTGTAAAAGTGAAGTTTTAAGAGCAAATAATATAGTCCAGAGTTCAAGGGAATAATCTTCAGTATAGACTGTAAAAAGTTGGTACTATTTTAGATGGAATGGACAATTACAATATTATATTTATGAAATAAGGACATATAACTGTAATACTTGCCCACTACATCACATTTTTTATAATAAATCTACTATCTCTAAAGTACACAGCTTAATTGTTCCAAATACAATTAGTAATTGTAACAGTAAGACAGCTTTTTAAGATGTTTTGCAGCTAGTGGCAACACCAGATAAAATGTGCATTCAACAAACTGAAAACTTGAAATTAATGAGGAAAATGAGATCCATCTAAAGTCAATAGCTTTCCAGTTTATGAAACTCCCCTCTCAGATGAAAGATAAGTGATTGTATCTAAGTTGCTCAAGAAATGCCTTGGTGTGGAAATTCTCTAGGTTTGCAGATGATGTATTGTCGGATCTCAGGATCTCAGTCCTGAGGTGCTGAGCCACCGAGACCACCTTGGGGGGCTCGGGAGTCCTGGAATGTTGCCAGAAGTGTCTGGTGGCAGGACTTTGGTCCTACACGGGAGACGACAAGGATGAGGGCTTCACCGGGGTGAATGGTGAAGGGATTAGCTAATTAGAGGGTAAGACACAGGGTTTAGGATTTATGTACAGGGGGGTTTAGAGAAGTAAGATGGAGGAATTGGGGTGTGTCCTGTCCTTCTTCTTCTTCTTCTTCTCCTCCATCTTCTTTGGCCATGGTGGCACTTTTGGATTGGTTATTACTGAAAGTGCACCCAGCAATAAGAATAAATGGTATTGGGGAAAAATGATAAATATTGTACACGTAACAATGGGTATAAAGATACGTGGCTGTCCGGAGGACGGCACAGTGTGCTCATGGCTGACTGCTGAGCAGATCTCTGTTTGGCTGAAAGAACATCTTTTAGATAAACAATTAATAAACATAAAAACCGAAAGAAGAACTGAAGCCTCTTCTCGTCCTTCGATACGCGGGCTGCCCCAAGGCCACCTCGGGCCTTTCCAGGCCCCTCAAACAGCCGAGATAAACCCGGCAATGTATGTCTTACTTGGGACGTCCTACATTAAAGTGTGTGAGAATGAGGTGGGCCGTGCCAAGCAGCCCCCATCAAGGACACACACACATTTTTTCATTAAGTTGCTTATTTTGATATATTGGGGCTCGCAGTGGTGATTTGAGGATGATTGCAGCAAGTTTTGTGAAGGATATGTCATTAGACAGTTCGTTTAAAAAATTGGTTTTGCTTTTTGTATATATAAAGTTTTGTCCTGCTTTTTTTTTTTTTGCTGTTTTTTATTGTCTTTTTACGGGGCCTTTTGTAATGTCTGAACATTGAAACCTGTTTTCTAAATAAAAATATGTGTTATGCTTTGCAGTCTAAAGCTGCAGGAGCCTTTTCTTTCTCCTATCCCTTACATTGTCTCTGAACAGAATTTTACAACTTAGATAAAAAGCTTCAAGGAAGTGAGAAATAAGAAATCAGCTTAACTGTTTTAAATTATTGACTCTGAAGATGTATTATACTCTTGATCTTCTGCCACCACAGTGTGCCATTAGGCCTCTCAGGATATCACATCTTTGAGTAATTTAAACTAACAAGTTTTTGGGGTTTTTTTTTGTTTGTTTGTTTTTTGGGGTTTTTTTTGTTTTGTTTTGTTTTGTTTTCTTTAAACCAACAATAAAAGGTATATTTTTATATTTGAAGGGGTTTTTTTTCTTTTGAATAGCTGTGGTATAATTAGATAAAAACTAGTTTTGCTTTTGTTTGAGAAAAATGTTGGAAAAGCACTTGAAATGTAAATTAATGGGTTAAAACCCAGAAATATAAACATTTCTTTTCCACTTCTATTTTCTTTATTTTCTAAATATTTATTCATTTTTGAAATGAATTTTTTTTTTGTTACATGATGTATAAAAATGTGAGCAACTATGTAAAGAATAACTGATTTTAGAGAAGAAAGTCTTTGTATTAACTTCCACAACTGGTTGTCAAAGTTTCTGGATTCTCTCCCACCACTCAGATGATCTTGGACTTTGAATGCATCAAGGGGATGGGAACAACTAAATTCTCTGTTTCACGTGCACATCAGCGATGAGGGCCTTGGATGGAAGATGCTGGATGTCTGTCACATGCTAATGTGATTGATTATCTCCAGAGGTGCTTGTTTCTGAACATGTTGGTGTTTTTATAACTGAAAACAGTTAAGAAAGATCTTTATTACAATAAAGATGAAGTAAATTAGGATATGTTCCATTATTATACTGCAGAAAGCCTTTCCTTTTTTGTATTGTACGTCTGTGGATAGTTTCCTAAAAGGATAAAGTACTTTTCACCACTGTTGTGATAAAGAATAAGGCAGTTTATCATTATGTTGTTTTCTATTAAAAGAGTCTGATTAGTCCAAAAAATTGTAATTTTTTGTATCTAACAAAAAGAACAATATTTTTGTTCATTTGTTCTTTTGTTTTTGAGGTTTCTTTGGTTTTTTTTTGTTTCATTGGGTTTTTTTTTAAGTTAGTTGAGGCTTCCCTAGGCAAGAAAAGGCCTATTTTTGTGCAGAGCTACAAATGTACAAGAAAGGTTAGCTACAAAAGTGTGAGGTCATAGCTTATCAGATTCAATTGATTTAGATTTCCTATTCTCAAATTTTATATGTTTTAAATTTTACATGTGACTTTCAGGGGAAAAACAGCCTTGTTCAACTCAAGGTAAATATTGCACTGAGATCAGCTGGGACCTTTAATAAATAATGAAGCAATTGATCAGATATCATGGTTTAACCCCAGACAGCAACCAAGCACCACTCAGCTGCTTGCTTACTCCCCCATGAGCAGGATCAGGGAGAGAATCAGAACAGTAATTCAACCCACAGGTTTTTCCACTTCTAAAGCCAGTTTAACAAACAAGTCAAATGCCATAGGCTGCCATTTCCATGGGCAGGCAGGTGTTCAGCCATTTCCAAGGAATCAGGGCCCCATCACAGGTAGAAGCTACTTGGCAAGACAGCATCATGATAAATGTCCCACTTCCTCCTTCTTTTCTCCAGCTTTTCATACTCAGCATGACACCAGTGTGGTCAGGAATATCCCTTGTGTCATTTGGGGCCAGCTGTCCAGGCTGTGTCCTTCCTCACAATTCTTGTGCTCACCCAGTGTCTCTGATGGTGAAACGGTGTGAGGGGCAGAAAAGGCTTTGGTTTTGTGTAAGCTCTGCTCAGAATTAACAAAAATACCTCTGTAATATCAACCCTGTGTTCAGCGCAATGGGTCCCCATACAGGCTACTCTGAAGAAAATTAACCTCAGCAAAAACCAGCACATCAGGTGCTTTTCTAAGTTTGATTGGTTTTGTATTTTTTTTTCTTTTTGTCTTTGCTTCTTTTATAAACTGCTGGGATTTTTTGCTTGATCAGGTTTTTTCAATATCCAAATGACAAGTTTGTTTTCAGGAAGACTGAAATCTGATGTTGTAATACTGAAACTCCTCTACTGTTCACCTTCCAGCATGCTTGCTGCTGCTTCAAGCAGATAAAAACAGCCTCCCAGTTTGGAACTTCCATAGGTTTGTCAATCATTCAGTCATTAATTGCTGATTTTAGAAGTCATATCTCTAGTGACTTTTAAGTCACTTATGTAGAAGTAAAAAGGGCTTCTTAAGGACAATTTTACTTAAGATAAATTCCAAATAAGAGCTACAATGCATAGAAAGTTTTTGTATTCTTGAAGTATAATGTCTTGCATTATTTTTGCATTTATCACATATAAATAATTAAACAGGAAAATCTAAATTCTTGTTAAAATATTTCAGGCCTTTTAAAATAATGTAATAATTGAAGACTGTACAAGAGCTGTCAGTGGTGATACAGCAGGAGTAGGACACTCTAAATAGCTTGAAATAAGCCATGGGGGAAGAAAAGGATAAACATTGTAAAGAAGATGTGAGAGAAATGTATAAGAGGAGACAACATCAGGAGGGCAGAATAAATCATAACAAGAACAGAAGCACATTTTTTACCATCTTATAAAAAATTAATTACATCAGAATTCTCTAATATTTTTGAAAAACTGCTGGAACCTGATGCTTTTTTTTTAGCTCTGAAGGGTGCCATTTGTTTTGTTTCTTTCTTGAATATATAATGTCAGCCATTGTAGTACATTTAAAATATGATTACATACATAATTTTTAAGAATACATAATCTCTAAGTCTCATTTGAAAATGAATTTATTACTTTTGTTCTATAGGATAAATTAAGCTAGTTCTTCATGTGGGAGGTGACTATGCAGATGAGACCTTATGGAACTATTTGGCCTGTGTTGCTGGCTTTGAGGTCACCTATGCAGCTCAGGGAAGAAATCTTTTTTTCTAGGAAACAGAAGATACGGAATGATTACTTCTTTATTTGTGAGAGGAAATATCTGTACAGCTCCTATAAAAGCATTTGATTTAGAGAGACTTGTAAATTCTGTGCAGGATTCTGCATAACAAAACTTAACACTTTGCTACAATTATCATCACAGTTCACATCTAGATTTCCATCTCCATCTGTTTGTTCTGGGAATCATGGATCTTCCAGGAAGTGCTTTTTTTCAGATTTCCCCTCTTTCTGGACAATAGAGATAGGATATTGTGGTTGAGAAAAGCAGATATAGTAACAGGGAGGTACAGTTAGCCAATATTACAGTGAGATGGAGAGTGTGCATGGATTTCAGAGGCAGAAGGGGGTCTGTGAAGTGACCAGACCTAGGCCAATGTTATGGCCTATATTTTGGTAGCTCATGCAGGGTTTTGTTGAATTAAAATAAGGTGAATTAAAATTGGGAAGCTGAAGGTATAAAAGTTTACTTCAGATTAAGTGGCTGTCTGTGAGCATGCCTGTCAAGTCTGATACAGTTCTGAGGGCTGACAGTCAGGGTAAGTGAAGGCTGTCGTAGTCTGTTCTGCTTGAAATCTTCCACAGTGGCCCATGATCATAGCAGGATTTTCTGTGTATCTGACACTTATAGACAAACACACTCTTCCTTTGGAGAAGAAACTAAGGATAAATAAAAAAATTCATTTTGTCTGCTTGCTTTACACTGTCTTGCCGAAGAATATATGGAACAGTGATTTAAGTGAGCAAAGGATATTTACTCTCTATTATGTGATAATGATGATGCTATAGAAACTCTAGTGTGAGGATGAGCATTTTTGAAAGACAGGAATAAAACCTGCAAATTCTGGCCAATGCCTATTGTCTCATCTTCAAATACTAGATATATTTATTCTGACATTCCTAAAATTTAAAGTCATTTTACTATTTCTCAAGTACTTGGAAACATAAGTAAAATTGTTCTTATTGATGCCTTTCTAGTGGGCAGTTATTTGCAGAGTCTCTGCAATTATGATGTGCTTTTTATGTGGAAATTCTTCAAGGAATGTATATTAAAAAGGTTGAAAAAGAGCATCTTTAAGTTAAGATACCTTAAGATAAACTGCTGCATTGGTGATTACCTAATTAGATAATTGGTTTCTAACTCTTGGAACCATATATGCATTGGAGGAATAGTTCAGTAGGACACTTTCACTTCCACAGATTTTTTTTTTTGGTCGTTGCATCACTATTTAATTATTGAAGATAGAGGCCTTCAGAAGGCACTCTGAAATGCATTCAGTTTTCAATTTGTTTGAATTTTATCCATACAGACCAAAACATGTAGAAAAAGGAAACCTGTAGTTGGCCTTTAAGTGAATTATTTACGGTTGAAGTCTCACAATAAAAGCAGTGATCAATTGGACCATAAACTGAGATGTTAGATTTGTATTAGTGAATGTTTTACTTAACATGTCAAAGGTAATTCCTAAAGTTTTGACTCAAAGTTTGAGATTAGCAGGGACACCTTCTTGTTTTAGTGAACAGTCAACACTGAATGCATAATAAGTTTTGAGTGGCTTTTTTTTTCCCATTTAAACTGTGAACATCACATTCTTAGGCAGCATTTTCAAAATAATTAGGGCATACATAACCAAATGCATTTACAGTCGTGAAAGAACATAATCTTTTACTAGTTCTTTTACAGAAATTATCCCATGAACAGCGACTACAGAATCACTCTTACTGTTGTTTTCTTCAGAAAATGACAGGGAAAATACTGTATCTTGGGTGTCAGAGCACAACTATTGTTGGAACAACTTTTCAGGTTCTAGCATGTTTTTTATTAATAAAAAATGATGTAGTAGACTACGGATATAATAATTCATAAAAAAAAGAGAATGTTTTCAAGGACATTAGGAGGTATTGCTCCATGTTTATTTAAGCTACTTTTTATTACCCTTGTTTTTTTAATATTCAGTATTTAGTCTCACAATGATAGGAATGGACAATTTTGTACCATAATTTTCAGTCTTCCACACTGGAGAAACAAGTGAGGCTTTTCTACTCTGAAGCCAGCTTTTTCTTAACACTTACCTGACAAATGGCCAGAGTGCTTTGGTGTGAGGGAGTGTAGTGGGAAGAGGATAGTGAGGATAATTGAGGCATTATCCTGGGAGACCCTTCTGTTCCCTTGTACGTGTAAAAGGTGAATCTTTGGACTTAATCTTTTGCTGATTGCAGATGGGTTTTCAGAGCCTTGGCATCTGGTGAGTCATTCTCTGATGGGCGAGAAGTTTCAATGACATTTCAAACTGCATTTGATTGAGCTGGGGCAGTCCCTGTATATTGCAGGGATTAGCAACAAATCCAATATTTGAACTTGTGATAGAGTGTTCTGTCCTATCAGTCACCTCCACAGGAGATGGGAGATTTTATTTCTTTGCTTCAGCATCTATGCCCTTTTAGAAACTAGGTCAGGTAAAACTCAACATTTTTAAAAATTTGCTTTGAATCATTGGTTGTGTAAAGATGGTTGTCTCTGGATTATGCTTTAATTTTCAGCTAATTTTGTGCAAATGAATACTAGCAATACTGTAAGACCTCTGCTTACAGAGTACTACTCAAAAAATTCTACCTCTGTCACATAGAAATGAAGCAGGAGTAAAAAGAACTCTCACCATAGCAAATATTATGTTCCCTTAGATATGGAGGTAGAATATCTACTTGGTTAAAATCTCTTTGAAGAATGGATCTAAATCCAGAATTTTTACCGTTTGAATAAGGATCTGAACCACTGTGTGACTTCTGAAGGAATTTTAAAATGTCTTTTTAGAATGGAGGATTTAAGTCTTTGTTTGGAGGCAACAAGATTCTGAAGATGAGACTTTTAGGACTCACATCTGTTTCCTTCATGCTTTACTAGTTATGTGAAAGTAGCATCCCCCTTTTTTTGGTTGTTTGTTTTTTGGATTGCTCTTCTGAGGAATTTAGTTATTTTCCCACACCAAGAAGGTAATCAATCAAAATTAGCCACTTTTCTTCTCAATTTTTTAAAGTTATGCTGCATTTTTAGTATAAATGATTTATATTAGATTTTTTCATTGAGATGGCTCAAGTAGAGACTGTCTGAGGATTTTTTCCTCATCTCTGAGAAACATCATCAAAGAATTATAATGTAAAGTGGCTTGTAACATCAGACATCACATGAGCTTAAGAGAAGCAGCAAGCATCTAAGGTATCCTGGAAGTGCAGGGTTGACAAAAAATGTCAAATTGGTAAACATTAGTAATGTTTGATGGTTTGAGCTCAACTATAATGTATTGGGGAGTTAAAGTCCCACTAGGAATGGAGGGGCAGTTTGGAAAAAGTAAATAAGCATTTTATGCATCTAATGTACTTGTTGAAGTGTTGGAAAATAAAATTGTTAAGAAGGACTAAGAATAGCTGGAGTGCTTTTGTTATCCAAGTTTGTATTCATGTTACATATTGCAGTCTAATCATTCAACTAATTTAAAGTCCTGATAAAACTATAATCACATCCTCACAACATATTTATACTTTTGTCTGAAAGATCAAGGGAGATTTTAGCCCTCAGTAGCAGAAGTAGTTTTAGAATTATGTAAGAATAGAAATAGCAATGCATGAAACTTTAGAAATATTTCCAGACAAAGGCATGTTTTTTTTCAGACACCATCATTATTGCAATTAGGTGCAGCCTGAATTTGCTAAGAAAATCATATAAATTCTGAGATGCATGAATGAATGGTGTGCATTGTCAAGATTATGTACAGGTGTTCACAAGAAGGTGTATGCTGACCAAAGATCTCTTTTTGGGCATGCTAAGATGATATTATGCTTGGGGCTCAACCTTGCTGTTCAAGTGGTCACAGGCACAACAGCTCACAACCACTCAATATGTGACAAGCTGGCTAATTGCACATCTGGGTCTAATGGATCTCATAGAGTAAGCATACATTCTTTTTTTGCAATGCCACTTTTAATAACTTTCTGTGAAGTACTTAGTAATATTCTGCAAAGAAAACCAAGAAAGATTGTTGGTTTTCTTTCAAGTGTGCAAGAATGACACTGTACAGATCAGTATAGAACATTTCAGTTCACAAAATCTTATGTATTAAACAACAGAAAATATCTTTTCTTTCCCCACAGAAAAGCAAAGAAGGAATGGCATGTGGGGTTTTTTTATTTCAGAATGCTGGTGGCACATTTTCTATTCATATTACTCTGTGTCTAGCATTAGTATCCATGAGGCAGACCCTTGAAAATTGAACAGAATTTTTGTGTGCTGTAAATTTCCTTATTTTTGTGACCTTGCAATATGATGATGTGGTAGCAGAATTCTTCGATAATAAACATGTGTCGTTGTGCAGTGGAAATGATGCCTCAGCACTGCAGCAGAATTTCAAATGGGAGCATCTTGTGGTTTCCATGGTGACCAGGGAGTGCCAGGCTGTTTGCACTGTGGAAGGCAGTGGGTAGCATGCACTTCAACACATGCCAGTATTTATTAAGACTGTTACGACTGCAATTTCTGCCTACTGCATTGCAATTTATGCCTAATTTAAAGTTTCAGTCTTTTGCAGTGTCAGCTGCTTTCAACTCCCATTCCCTCTAGTGGAAATGAAGATAATTGGCAATGGTTAACAATGTGTCCTAACACCAGCAGCTCCGAGTGCATCCATTATTCTGAGAGGATGCATGATGCATACAGGGAAAGCTAAAAAGCTATCTGTTCTGCTGTGGCTACAGTGGCTTTCTTTTTTGTTTGTTCTGGCTTTCATTCTTTGTTTGCTTATTTGGGATTGTGTTTTCAATAGTTTGTTCTGTGTTTTGTTTTTTTTTTAGGTAATAAGAGTGTTATGTAAGTAACTTTTGACACTTCAGAAAAAAACACAGTTAAAAACCTATGCAGTTTACCCAACATACCCGGAGGTTGTTCTCTGTAGGAAATCCAATTTAATGAGCTGCAGAAGACCTGCTCATATGATGAAAAGTTCAACAGATTTGTGTTTAGCTATTAGGAGATCATGAAGTTTCCTTCTGTGTAGGGCAAGCTTGCCTTTGGTGATGAGGAATTTTCACATTATAATCAAATGAGTTTTCAAAATCCCAGTCTGCCACACACTTAGCAATAAAGAATTTGTACTGGCTTAGGAAAGGGATACATAATGAGATATCAGCTACGTCACAGTCTGTTCATATATACTTGGAATTCTTGCCCACTGGCTTAACAGAAGCAGCTATCATGTTTGCTTAGATTTATCTGATGTGAAAGATTACTGGAGCTATGCCACTGTGCTTGAAAGAGAAACTGTATTTTCTGTGTCTTGATGTCTCAGCAGCTTTATGTACATGTTTTTTAGAGGAGGGTTGGCTGGTGTCCTTCCTGCTAGCTTGGAATGTGAGCAGAGAAAAATATACTTATCTTCTTAAGAGTCTGAGAAGACAGCTCTGAAGTCCTCCTGAAGGGTCTAAAAGAGATGCTGGTTTTTCTTTGTTACTTTCTTACTCAGTGGTCACTCAGATTTCACTCACTAAACTGAGACAAGTCTAGAGCTTTGGCTCTTTGCACCCTTCCTCCATCTCTAGAAAATCATCTCTCAGCTGTTTATATAACTATTTTTAAAAATTTACATACATAAATGTCTTAGCAAAGTGATTTTTTCTGCTGTTTAATTATCTGCATCAAAATGTTTCACTTTAATTTTGCTAAGTGAATTGAAATATTATACATTTAGTCAGATATTATGAGATATCTGTATTATGAGGTTTAAAGTGATAAAAAATAAGATTTAAAAGACTGATCTTTGCTTTGACATCAAAGGGCTTTGAATCTGGCCCCTAGTGTCAGTTATTTTACATTGATTCTAGAGCAACCTTACTTTTCATTAAAGACTATACTATTTTCTTGAGTGACTTTTAAAATATTTGTCCATCTTTTAGAATTCCTGAAATGTAAATAAAAATGTAAATTATGTTGTAGTGAAGTGCTGAGTATGAAAAGTCAGCAAATAATTGAGATTGTGGCAGAAGTCCTAGGCTGATTTTCAGAAGGTCGATTTATTCAGGAAATGTATTGAAAAAAAGTTGCACTTAAAGTGAATTTCTTATGGGCCAAACAAGGATTTCCATAGTAGTAATTTCTCTGTTTCCATGTGTTTTGAACCAGTCCTGCTTCTATTGTATACACTATTTTTTCCATATCTTTATTTTATTTCAGTATCAGTGCACAGCAAGCCATTAGGATCAATTCCTTGGTTACATATTTTGGTCATTGTTTTTCTGACCGAGTAGCCTGTATTTTTACTGTTCATCTAATATAATGTATTAATTTAAAAGCATTTGTATTAATTGTTTTAGAGTAGGATGAAAAACTCCATAGGCTTAGATCAGATCAGTTTATTCCAAAGGTTTTGATTCTGCATGTACATAGTGATGTGAAAACTTTTTACTTCACTTGATTTTCCAAATTCCAAGAAACTGAATGTGCACATTTTTAAATATAGGTCAAATTTCTCCCCCAGCACATTATGTACATATCAGTATATCCTCCTTTTCAGTAATGCATTTAACTGTCAGTTCTTATGCGGAATTGTACAAAATATCAACATTTTATAAATCATTATAATAGTTTCACCTATTGTAATATTGATTTATTCTACTCTCTTTCTCTAGGGAAAAAAAATTACTTTCCATACATGTCCATCAAGTAAAAAATAACCTCTCTGTTATCTTAAGATACCCTCTAGAAAAAAAAGTGTCTCTATGATAAAATTCAGTATGAGATACTCATTAGTTGCCATCTTAGCAGACATTTTCAGGTAAGAAAACAAGCATGAAATTAATATGGGAATTGGATTTCATTGTCTTGATTTTGCTGAATCTGAAGTTCAACATCAGAGTAGGAGAACTTTGGTCATATGGAGTTGATAAGATTATTTTATTTTGATTGCCATTCTCATGCCAAGTAAGAAGCAGAAATTATCTGATGGAGTCAAAATGCAGAAGAATAATTTTGGCTTGTTCTTAGAAATGCAATAGCAATGTAATGTGCAGGGTGATAGGAGTTCTTGTGATTTTTTTAAAATTATTTTTGTTTACTTGCTTTTGCTTGGTTTTGCAGGTTTTATTTGTTTGTTTCTGTTTATAACTTGTTGAAGCCCATCAATGAAAAAAGAAGGTTGTGTTGGTTGTGAGAAGCCATAACTGAATTCTATTAGGACTGTATGTCCTACAAAGCTGACAATAAACCCAAACCCTCTAGCTGTCAGAAAGCTGCTGACTATGGCTTCTCTATTGCTTTATTGAAGTACTTGTTATATTTTGTACCAATTGTCTTCTTGGAAATAGCAGCTGCCACTGTTTTTCAGTTGGACAAGCCAGAAGATCTTTTTCTGTCTACATTTTTTATTCCATGCAACTTCATTCATACATGCCTGGTGTTTGTATAAATCCCAGTAATCATAATCAGCAGCTTTCCTTGAAATCTTTTGAGTGACAGTTTTTGTGGTTCACAAAATTGTCAAAGGAAAGTACAGAAGAATCAAGAGTTGTGGTTTTATTATAAATGTTGTTATATTTATAAACATTCCCTTGTTTCTATTAAGAAATAATCCCAGTGGAGTAGAATAAAATTTCATTCCAAAGTGGGTTTTATTTATATTTTTAAAAATATTTTTTCTTCTATTGGGATTTGCAGTCCTGACTCTAGGTTTCATGATGCAGAGCAAAATAGATCATTGTGAAGTACATCTGGTTGCTGATTTCTCATATCTCATCTTCTTTTTTTTTTCGTAGTGAACTTGTCCCATGGCACATAAGATGCTACTGCTTGTGCATTTAGAAGAACTACTAAGAAAAATGGTTATTTTTGAAACTATGTAAAGAAAAAGTACTAATCCTTCTGAATTCTATCATCATTTACATTCAGCTTGTATAGCACTAAAAATTCTTGCTCTATCTATACATATATTTAGTGGATGATCTGCTCATATGATGACAATGTGAGCTTGCCATTCTTCTTTTCCTGTATTCTATTAGTGTGTGTCTAGAGTAATTTATATACCAATTTTAGAACTTCTTTTTGATATTAAATTGGCTCTATTGGCTGTATGATTTTTCTAGATACAAAGCTGCCATTTTGTGAATAAGCTATGATTTGATAAGAAATAACTTAGTATTAATCCTGCCCCTGTGCATGTCGACAGCTGAGAGACCAGTTAGCATTTTCCAGGGGAAATATTGCGACTAGTAACATGAGTAGTGATTTGGGGGATTGTTTTCTTATAAGATTCTTTACTTGGAGATACTTCAATTTACTTTCCTTTTTCTAAACAAATTGAAAAGAAGTCCAGGAACTCAAGCAGGATAAATGTATGGATCCTGTGCTGATTCATGTGTGCCTCTGCTCTGTGCATTCAGAGATTACTAACTTGTGGTAATATCTCTAAAACAGTATTAAAGTAGGGCATCTGGTTATAGAGGTGTTTTAGTTGAAAAATTAGCAGCTCTAGATGTTTGGAAGGTAATCTATTACAGCCAAGTATACCTTTTGGCAAGGGTTATAGGAAAATGAAGAAATGAAAATGTAATATGTTAATATGATGCTTATACGATATGGAATAATAACAAACTTTTATTTGTGTCAAAGCTAATTGAAATTTCCCCACATTCTGAATTTGGTAAATTAATCTTTTCAAACTTCTGCTTTTCAATAGAAAGATATTTTCAAGTAGAATTTTATCATGGGTATCCACACTGTCAGTTGATTTTCAGTTTCTCTTGAATTAAGTAATACTGGCATTTTTAAAATCTGTGGTGGGAGAAAGAGAACAGAAATTACTAGCAACGTGATGGCAAGTATAAGCAAAAGCTAAACTCAGCTTTTCTGTTTGTTTACTGGAAGCACCACAGATGTTCCTTTCTGGAAAGTGTTTGCTACAAAATCTGCTGATAGGAAGTTCACTTCAGAGCATTTGCACCACCAGATTTGAGACACTTCCTCGAAATGTTTGAATTTAGGGAGTGGCAAGTACTTACAAGATCCTTTGTCCTTGTTTGTTTGGTTGGTTTGTTGGTTGTGGGTTTTTTTGTTTTGGGGGGAATGTTGTGGGGTTTTGGGTTTTTAAAGATCTAGAGGCATTAACATTTCCTTCTTTACAAAACTTTTAAGAAAATGTAAATGCGCTACTTCACTAGACAAAATTATATGTAATTTCGAGACTACTGATACACATTTTATATGGCATCAGGCTATCAAAATTTTCTCATTTTGATAGACTGCATATTCTTATTGATCCTGTGAAAAAGCAACTACAGGTGTTGAATAACAATGGGAATCATATAGTGAGTGGTGTAAAAGTCATAGAATAATATTTCAGTTTACTTTCCAGGAATTACCTGTGGACTTTCAAATTATTGCTTTGCTTTTAGATGTTCATTAGTCACTGGAAGTGAAAATGGCAAGGAAACCAATAGTGCATCATCTGGAACATTTTAAATGTTTATGGATTTCTTAGCATGTGGTTTAGAAAATATAAGTGGTATTACTCTTTCAGATCAGTAAAGGCACAAAAATAATTACTACAATAATTGTCTTCTTGAGGACAATGATTTAACACTCTTGGAAATGATGCTGAGACTACTGATTTCTTATGTCTCCATTAGTGTAAGATGAAAACTGCAGGTTAAAAAGAACAAAAACCAAGTCTTTTATTAAGCAACTCTTGACACAGGTAATTGTAAATTTAGTAGAGTTTTTGAATGATATTTCATAATGTTGCTTTGAGTTTTCAACTGTCCCTGAACTTCAGTTTTTGTCATGTCACTAGTAGTGAAAAATATCAAATAAGAGCAGTACATAAAACATCTTTGATAAAAGTTTTTTCTCTCTAAAACTGAAATTTCATAAATAAATGTTGGTTCACTCTGCCTCAGTAAACGTACCATGTCCTTGGCTTAACATATCAATCTGCAGAAATGCATTAAAATGCAAATTCATGTATTTCAGCCCTTGAACTGTTTCATTCCATCCCTAAAATAAATAATAATAATCAACATCATCAAATCTTAATAGTCTACCAGATATGAAAACTGTTACTCCATCATCTAAGAATAATCTGATTGAGCTCGCTTGATTGTCAAGTTCAACAGTGTTTAAAATGTAATTTTTTAATGTATATTTTAGAGATTAAACCATGATTTTATTTAAGTAAATGTAATGGGAAAAATAATTTAATTGTGGACTTAACTTCAATTTTTAATAGGACAGGTTTTTCATCTTTTATTTTTAATTTTATCTTTTTGTGCATGTGCTTTTAAAGTACAAGTACACTACTGCAAATGTACTGACATAAAATTAAGGTGAGGCTGCTAAATGAGGATATTCTGCTAGGATCTTTCATTTACCAAGGGTATTAAAAGTGCAAGGCTATAGATAATGTACGTTCCAGAAATGTCCATCAGAATAAAACAAATTAACAAATTTGTGTTCTCACAAGCTTAATATAGATATCGTTTTATGAGAGTGCAAACAAAAAGAGAATAGGCTAAGGGGGAAGAAAAAAAAGTACACTGTACTTTTCAAGAAAGTACACTGATTTCACTAAGTTTGGAAAAGATTAAGAGAAAAGATGATCCAGGAAAGAGAACAAGCTGGTGGTGGTAGTGTATATGATTGACAGTAGTATACAGTTTGCTCCAGAAAAAATAACTTCAGTTAATTATATTTATATTTAAGTTGTTACTTAAATTTAATTGCAGTAATTCTGCAAAAGAGCTGTATGTCAAAGCAGACAGTTCATTAAAGGAGCAGACAAAAATACTGAAGACAACATTTTGGAAAGCAGCTGTGAAAGTAAATGTCATGGAGCTGATGACAGGACTTCACCTTGAATATCATGTTAATGTCAAAACCCATTTTGAGATATAAAATGAGTGCACTTTGTAACAGAGATAAGTTATAAGACATAAAAAAGATCATTATGTGAAAGAATAACATGCACACAGGCACTCACTGCAATGTTTAGCTTGGAAAAGAAAGAAATAGACCAAAGTACACTTCCAGCTTGGCATAATTCTTCATGGAGTTCTGTGATATTGACATTGTTGAGCCAAAACTTTAGGAAAGGAACAAGTGAAGACATTTCATATCTACATGTCCACTATCTTTATTTGCCACATTGGTTTGATTTCAACAGACCTTGGAAATTAAACAATTTTGGATCTGTCTAACAGAGTACTGGGAGACCATCTGTAAGTCCCAGGTAGCTGACAAACAAGCCAAGTACCATAACGTGGGAGGGAATACCAAAAGCAAAGGAGATAAAAGGCTCCATTGGGCTTTGTTGTCACTCCTGAGCTGACAGAAAGGTGGGATGGAGTGTGCTGGTTCATATGGATAGAGAGTGCCCTGCTGTGGTACCCAGTACCACCGTGGTCCCCACCCAGGAGTGGGAACTTCCCATATGGTTACTCTTAGGAGCAATTGTGCTTCTCTGCCACTGTCCAGCTTTACCAAGAAAGGAGAAAAAGTAGGTAAAAAAGAAGGCATGCTAGTTCTGTTTTGTTTGAATTTTCCATACGTGTATGATTATTGATAAAGGATTACTTGAACTATTTCATGGAGTTTTAATCTCTTAAAAAAACAAAGTATGGAACACTGAGGGTTACCATTTTAGATCCTGTGTTGTGTATTTTTTAAATACAACTCCCAGAAGAACCCTGTGATTTATTATAGACTGTAGTTATGTAATAGAAAACTGAATCCAAAATAACAGTTAAATTAATATAAACCATCAGAAAAAAATAATAATCAATAAGTATTTAGATGTGATTCACTCAGAAGGAAATCAGCCATCTCTTTTTAACTTGATCTGTTTATGTATTACAAATATAAACTAATGTGAGCGAAAGACCTGCGTACTGCTAAAATAAGAGTTCCAATATCTGGACTAGTCTATTCCATGCCCTCTCAGGTTATTCCTAGTTATTCTTAAAATAAAACCAATTTTTTCTCTTAAGATAAAATTTCAGTTGAAGTTTCTGATGTATTACCTCAAACTTTTAATTGGATTCCAAGTTCTATGACTAAACCTTCAAGTTGTATGAATATTCATTTCTTTTCAGTGGCCAGCATTTAATGCTTTGAATATTCTTCACATGAGGATTTTGTTTCCACATAAGTCAGTATACCTGCTATGTTCTTGTAAAACATGACTGATTCTACTAGAACAGATGTCACCTGCATTGTAAAATAACAGTGTTTTATGGGAAGCTTTTAAGCAAAACCGCTGTAATTTAGTTTGCCTAATGTCAGACATGAGCCCACACTACAACAGAAGTGCTCTAAATGTCAAAACAAATCAATTTTGCAAATGTCAGACCTACATTAATGAAAGCTCAGCTCTTTCACTAAGGATACTCTTATAATTCATAATAAATCCTACAATTTATACTGTGGTCATTTATAACAGAATCTGTACATATAGTTACCACAATTCTTATGGATTTCCTTTCACTGTTTAGATATATACTTTAGAGCCCTGCGTATTATAGTGACAGAAATTTCTAATCACAGAATAATCTATGTAGGAAGGAACCTCAAAAGGCTAGCTACATTGTTCAACCATTTTTTTTACAGTATACCAGAACTCAGTGTTCTGGTATAGTGTCCTGAGGGATGCGAGGAAAGCTGGGCTAAAGAAAGCAGTTAGTACCTCAGCCTTTTCCATATGGTTACCATCCTGCAGTAACTGGGTCACGTTTTTGGGATCTTCTTTCTTCTCATATCAATATAATATATATTAAAAAAATGCACATTTCTATGTTTTATATTGCATCAAAAGCTGGATATTTAGCAGTTGACAACTTGACTACTTTAAGCAAATGAGTCTTGGCATTGAAGTGAAAGTGCCTTGATGAATTAGGAATGAGAACCAGTACCATGTGACTCAGTAAACCAAATGCAGCCAAATACCACAGCTGCTGTTTAAAATAACTGTGGCTCATCCTTCAAAAAGATTGTATTTGAAGAACTTTGAGATAGTGAAGAAATTCCAGACCACCAACAAAAATTCTCCAACATGGATATTAAAAAAATCATGCTTTTTTGCTGTTTAATCACTCATCTGCAACAATAATAAATAAATAAACTTTATGGAACAAATGCCTGCTATATGGTTAGACAAGGAGTAGCCATGGCACTTGTAAATGAAAGATGATCATACTTGCAAGCAGAATTCACAATTGTGCTTAGGCACTGTCTATCGACATTCCCTCTTGGCCCATTGTCTGATACTGAATGAAAGATAAGTAGTTAGAGAATGTGTGCTCTGTATATACATGACATTTATACAATTTGGAGACCTCAGCAAAATTATAAGGAGTATACTTGCTTCACCCAAGCCCTTAGTAAATTATTATCAACACAATAACGAAAAATTTCTAAAAGGTTAGGTACGGTGTTTGGTGACTACACTTCTTTCCCATAAATATATAATGAATACTTCACTAACCTTACAGTTATCACATGAAAAATGACTAATTTTTCAGATCAATTTGTAGAAGAGGTCAGCATGATGGTTTTCTAGAAGTCATTAGCAGCCTTCTGTGTTGCAGTCTCAGACTGTGTCCGTATCCGGACTCAGACTGGGGAGTACACTCCAGTTGCCGAGTTTGACTTTGTTGCAGCATGTTGGGAAAAGAGTTGAAAAGCATTCACCTCCTGCCCCTGTTCCCTACCCTATGTGCTTGGAAACACTTTGAGCATGAAAACTGGAGAGCATCATGGAAGGGAAGGCCTCACTGCAGAGTCTACAGGATACGTGTGATCTCAAGGGCATCTAAAGTAGCTTGTTAATTGGTGTCTTCTCTGCTACATTGTGCTTCATGCAGGTTGTCACCCATATTAAAGAACACATAATACAAAGGCTCAAGAAATGTAGCAAGTTTTTTAGGGAATATTAATTCATCTTTCATGCTAGTTTGCAAAAGAGAGACAACAGCAGGAAGTAGAGCTTCTGCAATTTTGACTAAAACTAGTTTGGCTGTAAGTCTGGATGAAAATGTTGTTCAATTTATGCTTAATTTAATGAAATTATTTCCAAGGAATGATGATGCATCATTCAGCAAAACTTAACATGATAATGATTGGTGGAAACTTTTAGTTCTGACTGAGCAAGATGTTCTCTCAAGTGAAAAGTTTCAAAAGAACTATTTTGGACCAGGTGAGGACTATTCAGTGGGCTTCCTTAAAGGCAGTTCAAAGTCTAACAGGGATTTACCTCACTAATCTGTGCTTGTGCCCTCCACTCCACTTCTGACTTCTCCAGTTTTTAGTGAACACTTTTAAAAATATCTGTGAAACAGGAAAAGAGACATTTCACAATATTTTATATTTTAAGAAGTACTTAGCCTTGAGAGTTGGAGGACTCTTCCGAAAATTAGCAATCATTTCTGGAGGAGACTCATCTTTCATAATGTGTTTATCAGCATGAATAGCTGCCATATCTCAGTAATAGTAAGGGAAAAATCCTGCCTTGCAAAACAGAGGAATTTGCTCAAACATGATCCAACTGGTAAAAAATTCCATGACATTATGTTCTACCTTTATCTTGTTGATATACTTCAAAGTTATTACAGCTTTAAAATTCAAAGGATGCAAATTATCAAAATGTTTAGTTCTGGAGCAACCTCAGCTCACCACTAGAAGGCTTTAAATCATTGTTGGCATTACGGTTTCAACATCTCATGCACTCATGCTGCTGTAATGACTTTAGAGTAATTTTAACTGAAATAATTTGTTCCTAACATTTTATTTTACCTCTGCCACCCAAAATCGTATCCATAACCAAGAAGCACTTGAAATATATATATTCTTCCAAAATAATACATTTATTTCCAAACTTTTAATATGCATTGTATTATTATTGTATTATTATTATTATTATATTATTATTATTAATATGTATTGTATTATTAAGTGGCAATATAAAATATCCCCCCATGACCTAGTGATAATGCTTTTGTTTCCTTATCATTCACAAGGATTGGGACGGAGTTTAAAAATCTACTGAGATTATTTATAATGATTCCTTCCAAGCAGGAATTTTACCCAAAGTGAAGTCTGGCAGTACAATTTTACAGCTCTGGGATTTACCTCTTGCAAACTATTTCAAAAGACATATTTCATCCTGGGCACAAAACAAGGGTATTGCTCACATTTAGTGTGCTTATACTACTCCTAGTAAGACATGCATGTTGTAGGGCAGCGTACTGCGTGTTCTGCTCAGAATTTTTAGTATGCCTAGCAATGTTTGTCACATTTTTATGCCACTTATTTCACTGGTCCTAGAGTACAAAGAGGATTAATTTGGTCAGGGAACACCAGAACTTTAAAATGGATATATTATTCCTACCTAATCAGTAGAATGCATGACAGTAATTTTAACATTATTATTGAATTGACTTCCCTTTCTTATTCAGTGACAGAGCCATATGTGGCCACATGGGCAAAATAAATTTTGTACTGAATGCCAGAAGGTTTTCCTTTGTTATTCTAATACATTTCTGGTTCCACACTGGTGGTATCTAGAGCATCAGGGCTCACTTGGCATTCAGTCCATGCAGTCTGTAAAAATCACACTGCTGTGGGGAACTAACATGATTACAGCAGAATGGTCTCTGCTCTCTCTTTGACATAATTGTCTCTGTGTAGCCAGAAAGGTATCCACACTTGAGACAGAATTGCTAGCCGAATTTTACTGGCCTTGAAATAAATGCTTTTATATTAAGTAAAACACTGTTTTTTTCAATTTTGATTAAATAATAGTACACCCTTTGGGTTATTGCTGGGTTTTCTTTGTATTTTTTTTTTTTTTTTTTTATGTGTGGAGGAATTGGTTTTTTTTTTCTGGAAATATAAAGCAAAGTTTGCACTCTTACTGTTACACAAAAATCATGGAATATCCTTGAGCATTTATTGGTGACTGCTTAGAAAATTGAGTGTGACACCAAGGAGGTAGCTTTTCCTGGGTTAAAAAGAAATTGTGACCATAAAATGCCAGCTGTAGGAGTTTTCCTTTACACTTTAGTAAGTGTTAGGGAAATTTTCCTGTCTGACCATCCAGGAGTGCCCCTGGCAGATGCATTCGCACCAGCTGAGTTGGGACTGAGGTCCCTACACAGCCCACACTCAGTCACACCAGGCCTCCTCACTGGCTCGGCCCCAGGTGTCCAAGAGCGGTGTCTCAGACATCCAGATCCTTCAGACGATTTAATCTTGGTCCAATAACTAAATAACAAAATACTAAAATAACAGCTTGATCTGCTGCCTCTGAGGAAGGACCCAGAACAAAGGATCCCCTGGGCTTTTCTACCCTCACAGTCCAAGGGTAGAAAATTCTTTGGGCCTTCAGCTCCTGACATCTCTCAGTGTCCAGTGGCCTGGCTGGGCCAAGGGTCCCCAGGCCCAGTGTCAGCCCTTCTCGGCCTCTTGCCTGGGGCTCCCACCCAGAGCTCAGCTTGCTGCTGCTCCCTCTGCAGCTGCACCCCGAGCTACCTGCACTGATGGTGCAAGAGGTCATGCGTGCTCCTCACACAACTTTGTCTCTGTATAAAACATGTAGGCTTCCTTTGGCTGACTAATTTCTTGTGGTTTTGATAGCTGCACAGGGAGGTAAATTCAATGGGTTCTGCCAACTTACTGCAACGCTTTCATATTTTTACGAGTGAGAAAATCTGTTTTGTTTTTTATTAAATTCATTTTTAAAGGCAGTTTAAATATCTGAACTTTCAGATTTATAATGCATTTACAATATATTAAGAGTATATTTTTTTTAATATACACTTATACTGCAATTAATAACAGATAACTTTTTACCTTTTGTTTAATAGCTGATACAAAGAGGAATTAAGAGCAGAAACTACTTGAATGAATCCTGCAGATCTTTTATAGAACTTGAAAGTGTATATGCACGTGCCCTTTTGGGTTTTGTTGCTTTTTTGTTTTGCTTTATTTTGTTTTTGTTTTTTTTTTTTAATTTTCCTTTGAATGTAGTGTATTTATCAGTTTGCTAAATACAGAAGTGCTGACAGATATGTTTAAAAATTTTGTAGTGCTTTGAAAAACTGCATAGCTGGACAGCTGGATTTTTGAATTTTAAGTAGTATGGATATGAGTTATAGTACATATTATGCAAAAGAACTTCAAACCACTGGAGAAGATGACTGTAAAACAGAGAGTGAAATATAATATAAAGAATGTAATTTACTTTCTGCAATACCAGTTAAAGATGGGGAGGGCCACAAAACACAGAACATTCAATGAAGACATTGGCATCAGGAATATAGCAATATGTTTTAGATACAGCAGGCTCTCAATAGCAAGCAAATTTTACACATAGGTTTTTATTTTCTAAATATTTAGGGTTTATTCCAAACTAGCCTAGATCTCCAAACACCATTCTGACCATTTTATTTGATCAGCTGGAACATTTCTATCTGCACATTTGCACATATATAATATATAACTCAATCTCATATATTTTAATCAACAAAATATTAAATAATTAGACAGAGGGAGTTATCTTTCTTTGTTTTAATAGGTGTTTGGAGAAAGAGAGACAAAATTAGAGAAAAATCTCCCTCTCTTCATATTTATCCTGTGTAACTTATGTCATTTATATACTTTTTTCAAAGTGTGTGAAAGAGTAAGCTGTGTCTTGAAATTAAACGAGGTTCTCTTACAAATGTGGTAGAAACATCAGAAATGAGTCTTCTTTAGGGAGCAAGGTCTGCTGCTTACTGTACTTGTTTGAGCATAACATACCACCCACCGCTTGACAGAGTGCCTTGCTTGTGCTCTTCCATGTGCCACATATCTTTTCCTCCTTGCTGAGCTCAGTCGTGTGCTACCGTGCTGAAATTTCACCTTGACATTTGCCAAAATGCTCTGTTTCAGGTCACTATGCAGCTGTTCTCTTCCTCATGCACAGACATTCTCTCTTGCTGCCTGCAGCACCCACATATGGCTGGGCCTGAGCTGTTAATCTCCCCTTGCTGCTACAGGATCTGATTTTCAATATGTCCTTGCTGTGTTTTTAAGGACGTCTTCTCAGTCTGCTCTGGGGGTGGTGTGCCCAAGACATGGTGCTCAGGCTTGAAGTTGCTTTACAATTTTAGCTTCAGTTTTGCTGCTTCTGTCCCTCTCTGTGAACTGTAATGGATTTCTTTGGTACTGCCTGGTAATTGTTTTGTTTTCTGTCTGCTCTACAACATCCATCAAAATAACACAGTGCAAAAGGCAGTGCTAAGCCAGCATATAGGTAACTGGCAAGACCAGTCCAACCTCATGTAAGTCTGTTTCACTTTCAAAAGTACAGGAAATAGAAGATGTCACTTTTTTTTCTCCTGGGAAAGATGAAAAGCAGAACTAAGTTGCTGTACTACCCCATGAATTATTATAGTGGCAACAGGTCCTATTTAGTTGAATGTTCATTGACCACTTTTGGTTACAAAGAGGTTCCAAGGGACTGAGACTGGATAAAAAGCAATGTGCAAATGGAACTCCTTTGAAATTGAATGTCAGTGAAGAATGTTTTCTTGCAAAATTTGGGACTTCCTCCAACTTATAAATATAGCGGCTTTATGACATAATAATTTCTGTTTTATTTTGCTAATTAAATGTTAATATTTTCAGAACGTGGTCATTTGATATGATGAAAGGTATCATATGTGATGGCTGGCTGTGAGAAAATGATTTTTGCCTTCCATTCTGAGCTTTACTGTAACCAGCAGTTTTGACTGAAACTTTTTTATATTGCCTGGTTAACTTTTCTCTTTAATGCTTCAAATTGCTAAGCAACATTATTTTTTCTTCTATTGTGCACTTTCATTTCATGTTTCTGCCCATACAGCATCTGTGATTAATTACAGGATAGCATAATAAGGGTAAGTTTGTGTCAATAAATAGAGCAAATACCACTGGCTTGGGGTGTGTCCTGATGTGGCTGCTCCTTCAGGTGAATTGGCACTATGAGTAGTAAGGGCTTGTCTGGAAAAGGCCAGCTAGGGAAATATAATATGTAGGAGATAATGTGGACTGTGTTTCAGGCCTCTTGAGAGAGAGTTTAACATGGTGAGAGAAATGCCGCAAAACTACAAATTGCATTGCTATAATTGTGTGCTATAAATCCATGCAGAACAAAGTAACTCGTGAGGTGATTTGGATTTCCTGTAGGTCTGTTAGACTCAGTGCCGCAATAGCTGAAAACACTTAACATCTATCACCTAATAAATTTCAGCTGAATAATTCACAGTTTCTTTTTATTTCTGTACTGAATTATATTTCAGTATATGTGTACTTCATAAAACACAGCAAAATGCTTCAAAGTCTTATTCTCAAAATATAGAAGCCATACCAAAGAATTCTCATTAGCTAGAAGAGGATGCCTTATTAGGTACCTCAAGATCTTGCAAAACATGATCATCAAAACCTCTTAAAATGCTGCTCAAATCAGCACTTTTTAAAACTGCAATTTGGTAAAATACAGCTTCAGGACATGTAACTGCAGAACTGTAATAAATTGTATTATTTCAAATGTCTTTGTTTTCCTGAATAATTCTGTCTGGGGCCATATTTTACCCTAGAGTGTCTCAACTTGGTGTACTTAGAGAAAATGCACTGATTTGTTCCTCTACAACAAACTTTACTTTATGCTTAAGCCTTCTACATTTCTTTATAGATTGGCAGTTTAAACAGGAAAAGGAAATTTGCTCAAGAGATCTAGATCTCATTTCATCATTGTAACCAAAAGAGACAGGGCATGCACTAAAGCAAATATTACATATTCTAATCCTGATTTTCCTGAATAAACTAAGTGCTGTACTGTGAAATGTGTTGTTGGGTTTTTTTAAAACCTAGATCATATCAGATAATGAATTTTATACTTCATGACAGCAAGCCCTTTTTTCTTTTTCCAGGTGATAAAAAGAAAATTAAAGTTTGGGGTTTTTTTAGTGTTTAGACATTCCAGGCAATGCATTTTTTATTGTGCCAGCTACATAAGTGAATTTTTTGTGTCACCTTGTTTATATCTCAGTACAAATGCAGAGAAGAAACAACTGTATTTGTAATGGTGAGAAGTAATTTTATTTTTCTCTACCCTTTCTGTAGCTGAAGGCAAAGAGGCAATAATGCTACAACAGACAAAGGCCTTTGTAGATGTACACAGATGGGTTACATGGCTGAATTGGTCTCAGAATGTTGGAGGCTGAGTAATAATGAAGTTGATGGAAATGGATCTTATGTAGTCTTTTATTAATTTGTGGTGGATAAGCTAGTCTGGTGGATAATCACACTGAGTGATTTAACCACTTACAAACAAATTCCATCCTACCTCCCAAGCTAACAAATCCTCGAGATAAATGTGCAAAGGAAGAAGTATTTTGGGGGAGTTGTATTTTTTATTTTCCTTTGTGGGTTGGTTTGTTGAGGGTTTTTGGTTGGGATTTTTTTTGTTGTTTTGTTTTTGGGCTGGTTTTTGTGTGTTTCGGTTTTTTTTTCTTGTGTGTTTTTTTGTTGTTGTTGGCTTTTTGTTTGCTTTTTGTTTGGCCTTTTCTCAATATGATTGTTAACTGGAAATGAATTCCGTGATCTATTTTTCTGATATAAATTGGCTTCCCTTCACCTCTATCCTGTGCTGTAGCAACTCCAAAATCGCCCCTGTGTCTTTTGATGTTCTCACAAGGGAAAAGATACAAGCTGAGCCTTCTGGGGAGCTAAGCCAGGTATTTTATGACAAGCTGACTGTTAGCCTCAGGTTAACTAAATAGCCAGATACTAAGACAGTTGTGATTTTCCTACCTTTCCTCAGTAAGGACAGTGATTTGTATCTCTCTTCAATATGTATCTACTAAGCAGTTTTTCAAACAAATTCTGGGATTTGAATTATCTACCCACCCTTAAAGTTGACTTATAATAACCTGAAGGACCAAAAACTATAGATCAACTTAAAAAATCTGTATTTAATTTATTTGAGAAGCTAGACTAAGAGCAAGATAATATTCTTTCTCACATAGCTGCACAATAGAAATAACAGATTTTTTTCTTTTCATCTTTCATTACACCTGTCCTGGCACTGACAATGATTTATCATATCAGTAAAGCAAGGTTTGACAAAGCAGTAGACTGCACCTTTCATTTGCATGTTTGGTGTAAAGTAGAAGTATTCTGTTATACTCTCACAAGTGAAACTTAATTGATTCCCACAGATTTGCACTATATTGATGTATATATCACTACCTTTTTTATTTGTCAGAAAAACTTTATAATACATAATCTTGTAGTCATATTCATAATGCAAGTCTGACTACATGAAGATGGATAACTTAGTTTGTTCAAGATAACATAAGGATATGGGATTTATCAGTACATAGTTGATGGCTCATCAGTATAAGAGGCAAAGACAAGAGACAGAATAAGTAATAAATAAGATACCCAGACAGGTAAGCCAAAAAGGTGAGGAGACAACAGAGAAAGTAAGAAAGATCGTATCTCTGGTCACTGATCAAGGGAAAACTGAAGAAACCACTTAGGCCTTTGAAGTTCAATTGGAACTTTGTAGTTGAGAAGTAACTAAGGAAACAAGATAATTTTTGGGCCTCCAGGGAAAGAGTTTTTATTGGAATTTTGAGGATGTTTGGGGGATTTTATAAAACTTCCACAAATATTCTGAGGGCATTGTGTACATGTGGAGAACTATTACAGGATCTTTAGGAGAAGGTAAAGGGAAAAGGCAAGGAAAGGTAGGAACTGAGTTGGATCAGAGAGGAGCAAGCAGAAAAGAGGAGGTGAGAGAAAAAGTTGCAGCTGCATATAAGCTGCTGATCAGTCTGCTTGTGAGGCCAAGTCCTGTGCCTGACTACTGTAGTCTGTCCTCCCTTCTCACTAATTTTTTTTCCTGTCTATTTTCTATGTTGCCTTGTTCTCCATTCTGAATCTAGCAGAGATAGAACCTGCTAACAAATTTCAGGCCAGGCTAGCTAGAGAGGAAGAGGCCATCTTCAAAGACCCAAGATCTGAACTGGTGAATGGATTAGGCATGTAGGATTCTGACAGGAATATTTGATTAATTTAGACCATTCAGTTGTTCTGTGAATATCAGTGTGCTACTGAGGTGAAAATATATGTCCTGCTAAATAGGCTTTGGTGGAGATATTTACATTCATCTTGAATTTAAATATATTTGGAAGAATTAATTTTTATTCAGGTGTTTCAATTCTTGAATAAAAGAATAAAAAGAATAATTTACTTGATGGTTTTGTAGTTGCAATTACCTTGTTTGCAAATGTTTGCTGTGTTTTGTAAAAGAGAAAACACATGTATATAGTTTTCCAAAACTGATTATAAAACTTTGTCAGCTTTACGAAATGCCAGGAAAAAAGACATATATAATTTATAATATTTTTTAGCAATATAATAGCTAATAAATCCCTTGGAACACTAATATTGAAAACACACATTGGAGTCTTGTTGATAACACTTTCTTAGCAGACATTCATGTTGGGTTTTGGGGTTGCTTTGCATTTTAATCCTAATTTTTCATTCAGTCTATGAACTGTAATATCTGAGACTTATGAATAACATTAAATCAGAGGTCATTTATGTTAGTCACTAAAAATCAATTCTGGACAGCCAGGTTACCTGGTGAAAGCCTGGGGGCAATGAGGTCAGCTCTCGGGGGCTGCCTGTAACAGCCTTATGTCACACTACACCGCAGAGAAAGGAGCAGTGCTGATCCCAGCCCCTGGGAAAGCACTTGGATTAGGCTTTCTGTTGGAAAATGGTAATGAGAAATCAGATACTGTGGTCATAGGAGGGAAGAGGGAGTTTTTGTGACATAAACAGCAACAGAAATTTTGCTGACAAATTCAATCTTATATTTCAAAGTTCAGAGAAGGAGATGTTTGTTGGTGCTTTTTTACCCCTGTTACTGCTGTTATTAAAGAATCTGAAACTGCAGTCATATTTGTCTTCACCGTCCCATCCTTAGTGATCATTAATTTCATGGTAGCATGTAACTTCTTCCTTTTTTTTTTAAGCCTCATTATACTGTTAGTATGGGTGCATCTTTTATCATTCTGACCTCTCTCATGTGACTTTCTTTTTCCAGAGGCCTCCAAAAATAGAAACAACCTGGGTCATACATGAAGCTGTCATACTTAGAGTTTTCTTGTTCTAAATAAAGAGAAGGAATAAAAAGGAGTGGTAGCCGTTCTTTTCCCTCCTTCATACCCTGTCTAGTACCATTAGCACACAGACATTTGATGTGATCTCCCTCTCTGGAGACATTTAAAACCCCCCTGGATGCTCCTCTCTGTAACCTGTTGTTAGTGACTCTGCCTTGGCAAAGGGATTGAACTAGATAATCTCCAGAGATATCCAAGAGAGAAAGGCATTCAGACTCTGTAAAGTATTGCTAAAATGCCATTTATGGGAGATAAAACTATAAAGACAGAATAGTATCAATAACATTATATCCCTTGTGATGCTGGTAACCCTAATTTGGGCTGCCTTGAAAGGGCTTTCAATCCAGAAATGGAATCACTGGTACTAACAGGGAGCTGTGAACAGGTTTCCCTGTAACCATCAAAGCTGAAATTTATATTGAGCCCATGGGATATGACCTCAATGCCAGGCTGTGCTTGTGGCACAGCATGAGCCAGGGATGACTCAAATGGTACCTTGATCACGACTCCTTGGTGCACAATAGTTTTCCAGCCATGGTTGCTGTGCTGCTATAAAAGGAAGATGCTCAGGGTGACTGCAGCATTCCCACTTACCTAGAAGCTGTTGTCCTGGGGGAGCATTTAGGCACTATTAATGTAATAAATAACAAAATGAACTTTCTTCTCCACAACCCTATCTAAATATATATAATTAAAACAAATTAAATATAAGATACTCTTTTTATAAGAGAACTCAATAGTGGTTACTTGAGTGATAATCCAAATTATCTATTTTAGGCAGTTTTTAAAAATTAGGAGAAGAATCTAAATTAATAATGAAGTAGACTTGAGACAGTGGGTGCTGATTTCATACCAGAATTTCAAAAGATACTTATGCTTGTTGACAGAAAAAAGTATTTGTTCTTACAGTTCACTGTTGCCATATAGTGGTGCTCCAGCAAAAAATGATAACTCTCACTCTGACCTCACATTCCTGAGAATTGTGCTTGTTCAGAGGTTATCTGCTTTCTTTTTTTTCCTCATTCCTTACCTTCTCTGGAGACCCAACTAAGTCTATGCTGAGAGCTGAGGGTCACAACTTGTTAATTATTACAATTAACCAACTTCTGCTGACTCAGTTCAAGAAGTCTATTACAAAAGAGATGAATTCAGCAGGATTCCAAAGTTTCATTGTATTAACATTATACTGACAATGTCCAGGTATGTTATAAGTGGGGCTGATTTATAAGCAACATGCGATGGGGATTCTCAAAGTTACAAATATTTTTGAATGAAACAGAAAAGTCAATTTTTTTTTAAATACTTATGCAAATATTTATGGTCATTCAGCACATATGACTTTTTTTTTTAATGGTAAAACTGTGATACAACTGCTCTCTGCAAAATATCAATCATAAAATTAAACAGTTATCTTAAAAGAGAAAGATTTTTTGCTCGTTTTGGGTTTTGATGGGTTTGTTTGTTTTTTATTGTTTGTTTGTTTGTTTGTTTGTTTTGGCTTTTTAGTTTTTTGCTTGTTGGAAGAAGTGGAAAATATAATAGAGGGCTTTTTTCCCCAAAAATCAAATTTTAATGTCAGTAACACCTCTATATAGGGGAAACCCCAATTCTTATAATTCAAAGATAAGTCTGCAAAAGATAAAGTAGAAATAGTGGCGCTTCTATTTCTCAAAATTATTGGACTTTTCATATGAGTATTTAGGAAGAACAGAAAGGATGTTATGATATTTTACAGAGGGTTGAAATGCAGCCCATTTTTAATCTGTGCTCCTTTAAGCATCATTGATCCTTCAGGTTAGCAAATACTTTCTAAAAATGTTTCACTAGTTACAAGGATGAAAATAAAGAAAAGCAGCACATCCCTCCATAGTGAATTCAATGCCACAAGACAAAACCATGTACAGTGTTATTGATACTGAACCTGGATGAAATGTTTGGCTTAAAAAGGGTAAGTCTACAAGATTTTCAATGATAACAGAAAAGAGCCCTTCATTAGGAAAGAAATATGTAGCATACAGTGCTGTAGTAAATACCAGTTTTATATCATTACTGTGCAATGGAGAAGAATGCAAGGAATGGGCATTCATTCAATCTTCATTCTGATAGAACATTTAAAATCTAAGTCTAAGAGCACTTGTGAATTTGAGCAGAAATAAAGAAGATTTCTGTTGGAAATTCAGATTAGTTTATTTTCCCTCATGTGATATTACAGAATAGTTAACTGGTCCAGTTTTATGGAGAGGAGAGTAAAAAAAAAATAAAGCTAAAGACAAGGCATTATTCTTTTTGCCTTCTATTCAAGTGTATGCCAGGTACGAATTTAGTACTTGACATAAAATCCAAGCAGAGCCTGAAAAGTAAATTGTATTTCTTCTGTCACAGTAACTGACTGGTAGATGGTTCTACTCTGAACTGCCTGAAGGGAGAATTCTCTTCTCCTCCATGTTCTTTTCTATCTGATTTCCTTTCACTATGAAAAAGTTTACATTGATTTTCTTGTTGAAGATAAATTGCGGCCATTCCCATCAAAAAGTAACTATCATACCCAGTGTTAATATTGAGATGGGCAAAAAATCCAAACTTCCAAAAAGTCTGGAAGCTGTAATAATGTTTTTGGGGCATTGTTTGTTTCTTGAGATAAAATGAGCAATTTTTTCTGTTGCGGGATAATTTAGTTTAGTTTTGATTTTTGTATTTTCTAAGTGAATAACCATAATGTACAGCTCTATCCAGAATGCAAACTGCGTCAAAGTATTTTCCCATGTGTATGCAAAAGCTCACATCTGGAAAAAGTTCTGATGAGACTGGGTAAGGTTTGAAGGGACCCCACTGGGTCATCTGGTCCAACCTCCCAGTTCAAGCAGGGTCATCCTAGAGCACATGGCTCAGGACTGTGTCTAGATGGCTCTTGAATATCTCAAGTGTGGGAGACTCCACAACCTCTCAGGGCAATCTGCTCCAGCACACAGGTACCTGCACAGTAACGAAGATATTTTTCTTATTCCAGTGGAATCTCCTCCTCATCAGTTTCTGCCTGCTGATTCTCATGCTATTGCTTGTCTGCACCAAGAAGAGGCTGGCTTCATGCTCTTGTCAATGTCCCTTCAGATTCTTACAGTAATTTTTAAGCTCGTCTCTCTGTTGTCTCTCCTCAGTGCTGAACAGACCCAGATCCCTCATTCTTTCATTATACCAGAGATGTTGCAATCTCTTAAATGTCTTTGCCACTCAACAATGGACCTGTTACAGGAGCTCCATGTCTCTCTTGTATTGAGCTCATTGAGACACACCATTCTTGAGTCTGGAGGAAGTGATCCTTGAATATCAACCAACTTTCTTGGATCCCTCTTCCCTGCAGGGCCTGTTCCCATGGGATTCTTCCAAGAAGGGCCTTGAAGGGATTAAATTTAGCTCTGCTGAAACCCAAATCTGTTATGGGTGTACAAGATATTATATTGCTGCTCCTAAGAACCTCACAGATTTTTTTCCTCCATGGAAATGTCTGCCTCATAAAATTAAGTAGTACTAGTAGCTGCAGTTAAGTGAATCTAGTATTTCTTCTAATATAACAGGAATATGCCTATGAGAAATTTCTGCGCAGTATAAAATGAAGGCACAGTGAAATGTATTATAGTCTTTGTTATGCCTTCATGTCTTCACCCTGAAAGATAGCACACACTTTGAGGACAGAAAAAATGCAACAAAAAATTATTGATTCTGGAGTAGAATAAAGAGGAAAATGCATAGAACAAGAATGAAAGGTCCCATTAATCTAGCAAATCTAAATTCTTAGACAGATTTTAACTTCTGTCATTTTTTCCTATTTTCAGGAAAATGTTAGCAAGGTATTGTCTCTTTACACTCTTTCAAATTACAAGAGAAACTGAGGAATAGGCTTGCATCTTTGAAACATGTAAGACGGTAATTAAAAAAAAAAAAAAAGATGATAATTGCACTATTTTAAGAACTGCACAATTGTAGTTTCCTTGCCACAGATCTGACTCAAGAAAACCTTGCAAACCAACCGACACACCAACCAAAAAATCCCTAAAACATATCTAATGTAGCCAGAGTAGAAAGAATCATGATAAGAACACTAAATAGTTGTGTGCATGGGATTCAAAAAGTAGAATATCCTGATTTGAAATTTACCTGTAAAATGTCAGTGTTAGATTTGAAATAAATGGAATGGAAGCCAGTCAAGGGATCAATTGAGAAGAGTGAAACACGAACACTTTTGCTCCCACTGCACATTAATGAGCTAGTTGCTCATACACAATGTCAAAGTATCTTGACTTAAAACCAATCAGGGAGTCTTCAGGTGAAACAGGAAAAATATTTTAAAGGAATTACGTGATTATTTAGTTGAATTGAAAAAAATATCTGCCTAGTATTATACTATATTTTCTTCACCACTTAATTTGCTTTGCAGTGTATCTTTGTACATGAATTGTTAGTCTGAAACTGAGAAATTACATGTTAAGTAGTTGTACTTTGTGGCTTTTTCCAAGATGACAGTAAAAGTATTGATTATTTTTCCGTGAATCAGGCTTTTTATGTGTTAACAGTGCAACCAAAATTGAGAAATTATCTTTCTATAAAAAGAGGAAAAATATACCACTTTTCACTAAGATTTATTTAGTTATTTATTTTAACCAAACAAGAGTGTATAGTTCAGAAATTAGAAAACTGCTGTGAATCCAAGCCAAAGGCTAGGAATCCGCAAGAGTATTTCTTTTGACCTCAGCTGGATTTCACTGTAACTTAAATGGACTAATAGATATTTTGAAATTTAGTCTTCTTGTAAGAATATTCCTAACCTAGTGGTTTATTAAATATCTAATAAAAGTTGTAATTCAGTATTTCGTGATATCTAGCTCTGGTCCTGTTTTTAAAGAACAAAGAGTGTTTGCCAATTCTGTCTCTCTCAATCCAAATAAAACCTTTTTTTTAATTCCTACTATGTGATGCAGCTCCTTCTCAGAGACTCCAGAAAAAAAATACATCATTTCCATGCTCTTGTATGAGTTAAGACTGAGGATTATAAAGCAGAGACACTTAAGTAAGGTAACAGGGACCCTAAAAACTTGAGAATGTTATTTAACATACTGAGAATTTGTAGTAGGATGATAGAGACAGAATAGGTCTGTGGAAAATATCTCCCTAGCTTTTTCACTGTTTCCCAGTACCTGGAGAAGACTTCAAAGTAGGCATAGCTTCATTGCCCTTAAAAAAATTACAAGATGAATTTGTTAAATATTTGTTCAAGATTTTTGGCCAGTGTTGAAATTTACTGACATGAAACAATGACACACTATCTATCTTCTGAATAATGAAGCCAAGACTGATGTTTTAACAGTGATTCTCAAGTAATCTCTTGTATCCCAGGGTCCTACTGGAGGTGCCCTCAAGTAGAGTGAATTTGTGTATTGGAATCTATCACTTCATGATCAGAAAGCTTTATCATCTCTTTCTCAAAAGTGCTTGAAATGTTGCTTTCTTTTCGGCTCTGTTGGGCTTCTGATTTATGGGACTTGTTTTTGTACAGTACAAATAAATTGCTGCTGAAGACTGTTTTTGATCTGGCTTTTCTTTCACTGAAGTCAAGAAGAAATTGTCACTGGCTTTAAACAATAAATGTGTATCTGTTCCATGATTGTCTTTCCTGTGTATATACTTCATAGTTGAATATAAGACTGCTTCATATTAAGTGTTACTAGCTCTGTCTTTCTACCAGAGCCTCTGGACTATTTTAAATTTGCTTTCTCAAAGTGACGTTGAATTGCTGTCAAAAATAATTTTTCAGAATGATACCCTTGTCACTATTGGTAGTTCTAGTGAAAATACTTTTATATTAATTGAAGAGAGTGCAATTACCTACAAGTCATTTTGCATAAAAGATAAATGGAAAGTGTCTCTGACATGCTTGATGGAGGTTAGAAGCCCTTTCAGATCTAATGAAATGTTTTGGATATTTTCATTCTTGATGGAATGTTCTTTACTTCTAATTAGAAGGAAACAGATGTTTAAATGAAGGTAATACAATTAAATTGGCTGTGGGTGAAACACACATGCCATTGTTCCATGCTTGGAGGCTTGCTCTGTGTATGCTTGGTGGAAGTATAGAGATGTGTCTAACCTGCATGCCAGCTGGAATGAAAAGTCTCAAGATTTGGTGTTCTCAGGGGACTGTGACTGTGTTAAGGCTTTTTCAAGTACATGAGAAGCATGGGATCAGATTGATAGTGACTACAGTTCATTGATACTTTAGACTAGCCTTTGCATGTTTATTCATTTAGAGGTGTGTCTCTAGCAATATACAGAGGATGGGTGGCCTACTGATCAGCCTGGCATGTGGCATTTAGAGGTCAGCTCTCCTGTCTGCCTGCATAGAGTCTGTAGGAAATTGCATAAACCACAATTTTCAAATTGTGAAACACAGTTACTAGTACTGCCACATTTATATCACTTTTGCACATGCTTATTCATTGCTAAGAGATGCTCAAGTCCCAAAGAAGAACAGGTCATGTAAATAGCTAAAATACATAAAACCAGATAATCCTTGGAAATAAACTTGACAATAGAGATTTGATCCCATTCAGTCTCTAGTTTATCTTTTAATACAGGGAATGAGTATCTTCCTTTGGCTTATGTTTTGGAACATATTGCTCCTATTAATTTTATTTAGCCTGTGGCTAACTGGAAAATTTAGCAAAGCTACTAATTTTGTCTTCTCCCTGCTTCCCTCTCACTTTGTGCCATGAGTAAGACAATTCAACAAGGGAAAGCCATGAGTGAGACAGTTCAACAAGGGTTCCTGAATCCAGAGTGAGGTAACCAATGGGACACATGTATAAACTAGGGAATGAGAGGTTGGAGAGCAATACTGCTGAAAGGGACCTGGGGGTCCTGGTCATTCACAAGTTAAATGTGTGTTAGAAGTGCCCTGGCAGCCAGGAGGACCAACTCTGTCCTGGGGCTCACCAGGCACAGCACCACCAGCTGGGCAAGGGAGAGGATTGTCCTGCTCTGCTCTGCACTCTCACCTCGAGTGCTGGCAGCAGTTTTGGGTGCCACAATGTAAGAAAAACATTAAACTCTTAGAGACTGTGCCAAAGAAGGCAATGAGGATGGTGAGGGGCATTGAGGGGAGGTTCTAAGGGAAGCAGCTGAGGTCACTTGGTCTGCTCAGCCTGGAGAAGGGGAGAACGAGGGGCAACCTCAATGCATTAAAAAAATTCCTTATGAGGGGAAGGAGATCTCTTCTTTGTAGTGGCTAGTGACAGAACCTAAGGGAGTGACCTGAAGTTGAGTCACAAGAGGTTTAGGCTGTATAATAGGAAAGGGTTCTTCACCCAGAGGGTGGTTGGGCACCAGAACAAGCTCCCCAGGGAAGCGGTCAGAGCACCAAGCCTGGCAGAGCTCAAGAAGCATTTGAACAATGCTCTCAGCACTCGAGGTGAGGCTGCCCCAGCTCAGAGCAGAGCAGGACAATCCCCTCCCTTGTCTGGCTGGCCATGTGGTGCCTGATGCCCCCCAGGACACCCTTGGCCCTCGTGGCTGCCAGGGCACTGCTGGCTCATGTTCAGCTTGTGATTGACCAGGACCCCCAGCTCCCTTTCTGCATCTCTGGTCCCCAATCACTACCCTGCAGAATCTATCAGTCACTGGCTAACTACCTTTTCAGAATATATTTCCAGAAAGGCTTTTCTATCCAAATGTCTAGGAACCTCTTCATAGGACATTCACACCCATGACGCCTTTTGGCATCACCACTGCTCATCCTTATCAAAGTTCATTTTACATTTTTTTCCCTTTACTAGACCACTGGCACTTGATTAGATCTGTAATTTTTACATTTACCCCTAAGTTTTTACACTACACTGTGACTATCATGAATAATAAAGCACTACATTGAAATGTAATTAAACACAGTGAAAGGTACACTAAGAGGGGTAAAATAAAATTCCCTGTTTGGTTCCATTCCTTAAAAGCACAAACTTGATATCTCCCCATGAAATACTAATAATGGTAATATATTTTCAAGCCTTTATGCAAGTGCTATTTTATCCAGTATGTTCTCTTTTCTCTATTAATTTGCAGAATATTAATAGATGTACAATAGGTATCCAGTTCTTTTATACAAGAACGGATATTAAATAACATGGTATCATTGTTCTGTAACTTAGCCCAAGGAAATTACTGGCCATTACTGACCATCATATCATACAAATGATAATGTTTACCAAAGCATCCTCATGCCAGTCTCATTTTTCAGTACTGATGACTTGATCTGACTGAAATGTCTCAGATAAGAAAAACTGCTTTCAAAGTTATATCTGCTTTAAATGCTTTAAATACCTTTCAGCAAACATTACCAGGTCACTTTGTACCAAGCTCCAGGAAACAACACATTTGCCAACAAAAGAACACTTTTTTTTTTTTTTTAAAGCAACACATTTTCAAATTAAACTGCATTTTACAAGAATTGCATACTATAGTCAATTACTGTAGCTGTTTTGTACATTACACAATGACCTAAAACTAACATTTTCCTTAAGAGGAAAAAGACTTGTCCAGTAAGGAAACAGATAGAGTCATACTCATCTCCTCTATCCTAAGGCTATCAGTGGCTAAATCTTTCAGTCACTTTTAGTGCCAAAATTGCATAAGGAACACTGTAATTTAATGCTTTTTGTGTCAGTCTAAATCCATGTCAATGCCAAAGCTGGTTCTACTATGGAGCAATCACCATTGCTACTGCAGTAATTTATGAGGTGATAGACTCAGAATTGTAATTACCCTGTATTCGTACAAGTAGTTTATTCCTTCCTGTGTTAATGGTTTTCAGAAGATTGCTTACTTTTGACTTATAAAGACTTCACTTTATTTGTTATGTAAGTAATTTTAAAAATATCATATGGAAACATCTCCAATTTGTTTACACATATACTCTTAAAAATTGAAAATAAGATTTTTTTTTTCCCAGTGATTGCATGATCAAACAACTTCTTGCTGAAAATATTCTATTTTATTACTTTACACAGCATAAGCCAATTTCAACTCTAATTATGAAGAATAGTTTAGCTGGTATTACCTCAAGCCAATGCTTTTAATTTTTTATGAGTATTGTCTTGAGGTAGAAATGTATTTTATATGAGTTTGGTTAGTAGCTAATGAAGCTGAAAATGCAATGTGTAGGTAGCACTATCATGCAAACGCCTGACAAAACAGTTCTGAGAAAATTCAACAGTACAGGAAAAAACAAAAAGAGGGTGTCTGTTTTGTTTTTTCTTTCCTGGCAAAGGAGAAGACAAGGATATCAACAATTAATCAATCAACACTTCCAGCAAGGGGTCCCTCCCACAGGACACAGTCCTCTGTTTACTTCTTCAGCATGAGTCCTTCCCATGAGCTGCAGTTCCTCCCAAACTGCTCCACCTTTGTCTCTTCCACAGGCTGCAGTCCTTCAGGAAGAGACTGCTTCTGCATGGGACCCCATGGAGAAGTCTTGCCAGCAAAGCTGCTTCAGCGTGGGCTCCTCTTTCCATTGGTCTGCAGCTCCTGCCAGGAGCCTGCTCTAACACTGGCTGCTCACAGGGTCACAGCTGCCTTTGGGCATCCATCTGTGCCAGCGTGGGCTCCTCCAGGGTCTGTAGGATCTCCCTCTTTCCATTGGTCTGCAGCTCCTGCCAGGAGCCTGCTCTAACACTGGCTGCTCACAGGGTCACAGCTGCCTTTGGGCATCCATCTGTGCCAGCGTGGGCTCCTCCAGGGTCTGTAGGATCTCTGCTCCACTGTGGACCTCTGTGGGCTGCAGGAGCACAGCCAGTCCCACCACAGTCTTCACCACTATCTTCACAGGAATCTGCTCCAGCACCTGGAGCACCTCCTCCCCCTCGTTCCCCACTGACCCTGGTGTCTGCAGAGGTGCTTCTCCCAAATGTTCTCACTCCTCTCTTCCCTGTCTGCAACTGCTTCTGCCCAGTAACTTCCTTCCCTTTCTTAAATATGTTTTCCCAGTACCACTGTCACTGATGAGCTCAGTCTTGGCCAGTGGCAGACTCATCTTGGAACTGGCTGGCATTGGCCCTTCTGGACATGGGAAAAGGTCCCACCTATCAGGTGTTGGCTGTGGGGCAGAGGTGTGATCCCGTCACAAAAGTACACTAATTCCTCCCTCATTCTTGGATCCTATCTACTGGTATTCACTTGCTTTTTCCTTATTAGATTAATTCAATATGTTAGCTGTGTGTTAGCAAAGGATATTTTGTAGCATCATTTCAACTGTAGTTTTAATGGGCTATACAGATGTGGGTGATTCACAAAGTTCAGTGTGAACTTGAACTGTATTTTTAGAGCAACATGCAATGCAGGGATCAAAAATATATGTTAAAAAATATAGTCTCTGTGCAGACAGTTGATGGGCAGAAAAATAGTAATTTTTGCAAGAGTCTTGAGGCTGGTTTTGTTGTTGTTGGTTTTTTTTTGTTTATTTTTCTTTGCAGTGCTTTGGATTCGTAGCATTCACAGTATAGGGCTGAAGTGTCTTAATAAATTATTGACTGTTTGCATCCAACTGAATTTTTTCCCAAGGTATTTTGAAGCTGCAGACTTTAGGAAGTTGTTTTCTTTAGAAAAAGCTAAAGAAACAAAATAAGACACTGTGTGTGTTCCAGACAGTGCTCTAAAATTAGAATGTGCTATGCACATTAACTTATTATGGGTTTCCTTTTTGTTTGTTTTGGATTTTTGGTTTTGTTATATTTGGGTTGTTTTTAAACACGGTAAATATAGATAATACAGTGTTTTCTCACAAATTACCTTCTCATTCTCAATTGAAGTACTCACACTGGGATTGCAATTCTCAGAGCTACTGTGATTCAGTAAGAGAACAGACCTCCCATGTGGACTTCTATCCAGACAAAAACCCCTTGAATTACAAAGTCATTGTTCCAAATGAGTTTTAGTCAAGGAATTATTGCAGAGAGAAGTCACTAAAAAAAGATATGGCTGCAGATAATTTTTAGCAGATAAAAAGAAAGATTTGTTTCATAACATATAATGAATAAATTTTAGCCTTCTGTATTAACATGAGCTCAATTTTATTTTGCTCAATATGAGTAATAATGAAGGTCTATTTAAAGAATCAAATAAGTTTCAACTCAGTGCAGGCCAGTTACTCTTGTTTATCATGTTTGTTGAATTGAAGCAAAAGCAAGCTGAACTAATTTTTGCCATTCCTAATTTAAGAGTTTTATTGAAAGGAAACAGGGTGAAGAGTTATGTTTGTATAATACTGGAGAGAATGGGAAGGAAGGAGTTTTGTTTTGTTGTTTTTGTTGGTTGGGTTTCTTTTTTTCCTTTTGTTGCTTTATATTTAATTTAAAGATTTAGAATATAAGTAAGTGGTGAAAACTAGTTTATTTTTTCTCCCTAATATACTAAATCCACACCCAACTCGTCACATCTAACTGAGATGCTGTAACTGCTTGTTCTGTCTTGGTCCCTTAGGAAGGACCAAGAAAAGAGGCTGGACTCAGACCTGCACCTCACTGCCACTGACCTAATAGAATCTAATATTTGGTCATCTCTCTCTCTCTCTCTGTATCTGGCATTGCACACAATCTGAGCTACAAAATGGTACAGTATTTCTTGTAGCCTGTATTTGTTTTTGCATCTGTAGACACATAAATACCTCTATACTCTTTCTTTATGGTATACAAAGATATAATGCTAAACAGGAAGACCTTCCATATGAAATCTTTTAATCTGATGACCCTGAAATTACTTGTAATAAATTGACTAGAGAATGCTAGTCTGAGATGTAAATTTGGTTCTCTTTAAGGAAATAAGTAAGCCTATCTCATTTATTAGTATTTGTCACAACTCACTTGTAGAGGATATGATGTTTGTTATGGATTCTTCTCAGGCTGAACAAAGACATCAGACATGTGTCAGTCTTTTAGTGTACATCTCCAAAACCCCATCAGCCAGCCCACTTCTTTAGACTCACAAGGTGTTGGCTTACGAGCCCTTAAATGTACACAGTACACTTCAATAAGTTCTTAACTCTCACAACACACAACCGAAGGTGCTCACAAGTCACAAACACTTCTAATAGAGTATGGAGTAGAATATGACATCTATTTCTTTTTTATTTATCTTTTTGTCCTTTTATTTTTTTTAAATTCCTCTTAAACTGGCTTGTATCACAAAAGAAACCAAAACCAACCACCAAAACCAATCTAAACCAAAACCTCCACAACATTACGGTCTTCTGGAAAAAGTTTTGAGGCTAGAAAGCTGATATTCTCTATCTTTACCAAACCTCTCAGTACAACCTCAAAATGAACTGTGTTTAAGCTAAACACACTAAAATTAGTAATTGAGCTTGAATACTTTCTATATTAAGAACCTGAATCTTTGCAGTTCTGTAAAAATGTAAGTGCTGAAGTGCACGATTGCTCAATGTGGTTGGTAATGAAAATACAATGCACAGTCTCATAACTGTTACAGAGGTTGAATTCCTTCCAAGTAATTGAAGACCTGGGATGCTCTTGATTTGGAACTTCAAAAAGCAGGCTAAGTGTGCTAACTGGTCTTTTTCTGGGATGCCTGTAAGGCTGCATAATAATATTCCCCACTTTCTTTGCTTCTATGTTATTGTGCACCCAGATATGTAAAAAGAGAATGGGCAGCAAATGTAGTTGTGAAACAACATTTGAGTGAACCAGAACAGGAATTTTGCAAAGTGCCTGGATGATGGATTCAGGCATTGTCTTAGCTTACCAGCATCTTCAGTGTCAAAAAAAAAGGGTAGGTATTGCTGATACAAGGACAGAACTAGTGCCTGACTGCATTCACACTTGTCTGCTATCATTTATGATTTATTGAGACAGTGATTAGTACATTTACAACACACCTTCTGCATTTAGTATGCCCACAGTATGAGTGAATATAATGACATTCATATGAGACAGTTTGCTAGAGGTTGGAATGTATGACTGCTAAAATGGCAATGGGTGATATTTACACAAAGGTATGGAATTTACTGTGACCTGTTTAAATTGTAATAGGTGAGAAATCATTATCTTGAAGTTATGTATGTTAAACAGTAAAATCTTATGCCGTCTCATAAGAATTACAAGCATCTCACTCCTGTCTGAAGAGATATTGTTTCTGTTCTACGGGGTTTGAGGAATAAAAGGGAAGACCAGACAGTTGGGAAGATGGGCAACAATTCTTTTCATATATAAATAAGTTGTAATTTATTTTTTCAATGTTCATAACGGGGTCTTTCCAGTGCCTTTTCAATTTAGGATTTTAATATCTTCAGCCCATCATTAACAATGTTTTCTCCTTATTCTTGCTTATTGGAGTGGGTTTATGGTATGTACCTACTTGCTGGTATGTATAAAACTAAAATTATGTTGATTCCTATAGCTTCATATATGGGGGAAAAAGGACAACTTCATGACATTTAAGATCATCCAGACTGAAAAAGGTATACATAAATGTCACCAATTATGTCTGGAGACAGGAAACAGATGCATACAAGCATTACTTTTCCACTTGATTCCCATCTTTATATTTTAAACTCAATGTGAACATAGAGGCTTTGCAATACACCATATGGGTCACATAAATTGAACTGTCCCCAGAGAACAAGGCAGTTTAAATAAGGATGCGTATGAAGAGGAGTTTTATGCTGTGTTTTGCAGCTGAGGCTGAGTAAACAGCTATAAACTGAAATAGGGACTTTGATAGTTGTAGTTTGATAGTTCTGGTTCTTAATTTGAAAATAAAAAGTAGACCCTTTTGTGTTTGAATAATAGTACATTTCAGGAAAACTCACACAGTATCTACAAAGTAACTACAGTGAAAATCTATCCCTATATCCATTCAAGCACAATGATTTTTATTTTTGCATATTTTTGTACATTTATCCTAAACTTTCTATTGCACTTTCCTGTTTAAATCAGCAAAGACTTGCAATTACTTCAGAGGAGCTGGATCAGGACCACAGTTAATTACTAACAGCACTTGATATACTGTAATTTGAGCTTAATGTATTAATATAGATATGCAGATATACATGTAAAGCCATTAGTGCTAGTTCTAGTTTAAATGGGCTGTGATACCTCAGGGGCAATGCACAAATTTGCTAAAGAATAAAGAATTATTTTATTCAGGAGCTAAATCTTGAATTAATGTTTAATGAGAAATTTAACCTTGTTCTTCCCTGTTAAGGATCAGCTCTTAAGAGAACTTGTAATACAGCAGGAAACTAGGGAAAAATTATATTTCTTATTCTTTGAAAAGCTAGAATTCAGTTCAGTACATGGATTATAGCTCTATGTCTGGTAATTGATATGTCCTCATTAAAAATAGAAACTTAAAAAAAAAATTTTATACATGAAGCATGAATGAAAATTCATTTTCTTTTTAAAATGGGAGACATGGTTGTTTTTATGTGTAAGAAAAACCAAAATCCTGCTAAACAAGCTCTGAAATTCACTGCTACCAGTAAAAGATACATTTCTTACATCCCCATAGACTAGAGGAACACTGGATTTAGATGACTAAATTTAAATACCAGTTTGACTGACTAACGTGAAAACTGCATTTTCCCTCACATGTAAATGGTGTCCTCACTGTGGTGTTGCAATGAGTTCCCTTATGTCTGCAGCTATTTGACAGTCCTAAATATATGCACTCATTTATACTGGTCATATGGCAACATTTCCCTTTACTCTGGAAAAGCAAATGTAACAACGACATATTGATCTTATTATTATCAAAAATTAAATTAAGTATTTGTGCACTGGACATCAAAAAAAGTGAAGGTGTTGAGAAGACAGCTGCAGTCATTTAGTCTATGGAGTATATTTCTGAACTAAAATAACATGCTGGTTTAAAGATTCTGGATCAGCTGTGTGGCAGTGCATTGCATACACAGCTTTCTGTGCGACACAGTGAAAGCAGAAGAGGCAATGCCAGCCTGAAGTTGTTACTAAATAACAAAGAATGTATGTCTGTATGTTCTGATTCCCGATGAAGACAATCTGAACACATGCTCACACTGTCTTTGATGTTAAAGATGGAAAACTGAGAAAGAAATGCTTCATGAATAATTTGATCAGAATTATTTCTATAAGTTGGGACTCATACATCTGTAAGCAACCATTATTCATTTGCATTTAAAGTTTAAAGCCCACACTTGATTTTCAGGGTTTTTGGATGCTGAGGTAAAACTGATGAAGACTAATAACCTTTATTGAAAAGTATTCTTTCCACGCATGGTGGTAGGATAATTTAGCAAAATATGGGTAGGTTAATCTAGCCCTGGTGAAGTCCTCTGCATGAAATCCTGACTTTACTGAAGAGTTATTTGATTATGTCTGGTTTCTGCTTCACAGAACTGTGCATTTCTGGTTATTTCTGGAACCATGAGCTGAAATTCTCCACTTCTTCTATGTTACTGATTAGGCTGGAGATGAGACATTGGGCTCTTAGGTCTGTAAAGCTACTCATGGCAAAAGCAATTTTGATGATTTTAGTACAAAATATCCAACTTAAACTTATTTCTGACTCAGCTCCGTAAGTTGTTTGCCATTCAGTAGAGACCAAAAGTTGAAGCTGTCCTTGTGCAGCAGCATGTCAGTGTAAATCTCTAATCTTTCTTCACCTATTAGTGTGCAACAACCATAAGAGTCAGTGAGAAATTCTAAGAGAGATGTTGTTAGGGTTAGCAATGTTTTTAACTACTCTGGAAAGCTATACCAAAACATATCTGACTTTTCAATGAAGTCAACCCACCCCAAAAAAAAAATGTCTTACACACTTAGATTTATGTGGCAGTTGCATGTTTTCTTGTACTTTGGGGAAATATGAAACAAATTTTACACAAATATTTGAAAAGAAAATATTTTTTTCACTGTTAAAAATGGTTTTAAGTCCTCAACCCAAAATGTGTATTTTCCTCCTCAGATACTCTGGAATGCCAAAATTGGAAAGCAGCCTAATTCTCAGTATTTTTAGTGAGATATATGAAATTCTTTTCCTGTTTTTTTATGTAGCTTCAATCTTATCACCAAAAATTATGCTCATTTTTAACTTTTATGTAGGAAAAACATATTCAGTCATTTGTGTTGTATTGAGTACTAGTTCAAGGGACATTTTCTTGTTTTGCAAAATCTGATCTAAAGATAATGCATTTTCTTTGTAACCACAGTAGGCTAACATTGGATATATACCTCACTGGAAACTGGTCCTTTACTCATGTGTCAATGCCTCTTTTTATAGGCTTTGCCCTGCTTTTTGTTGGCAATCCAAGACAGGATTTCTGCCCAAGTATCTCAGCATGTATTTAAATGCCTTCATAACTGGCAGTGCAATGTGCTCTGTTTGCACAAGCATGTTCTGTATAATGATTCACTTGATGTGAGTTTTGCTTCAATCATAAGAACCCTGTATTTTCTGTTTGCTTATACTGGATGTTTGTTGGAGGTTTAAGCTTTGAATGCATATCTAAATTTCAATTCAGTAAGTTCTTTTTTGTCAGAACAATTTTTTAAAGACCTTGAAACTTGAGCTTTGCCTTAGCTTTGTGCTAATGTATTCAGAAAGACCATGAAAATGTGCAGCACTTCTGATATCTCCAAGTCTATTTTGCTTCTAGAAATCAAGTAGAAAAAATGTATTGCAACCTTCCAGTTCCACCACTCTATATTAATAAGTGAAAACATTAAAAAAAAAAAATCAAAGCAACTTTCCATGAAGAAAAACACTCTTAAATGAATGTCATTACTGACTTGTCAGCTTGTTTTTCTGTAGGCATCAATCTTCAAGGTGTTTCAGAATGTCCCTGAGAAAGGGACAACAAAATGTGGTTTATTTGTTTTCACTGGTGGGTTATTCTAAATAGAGAAGGCAACATTTGCTCAGGATTGGTTCAAAGCAGCTAAACAGCTGGGCTGAGACCTTAACTGTGGACTAGGTATGGTACACAGATATTGAAAATGTGGGGCTCAATTTCAATTTAAGTATGCATGAATCAAAACATGTCTCATGTTACAGCAGAGCTGAGAAGCAGAGACTATCTGGAACACAGCCACACAACTAAAGTGATCAATAATGGCAATTAACAACAAGTGGTTTATGACAATTTGAAATGTTACTTCACTTTGTGGAAATGAAAGGAAATGAAATTGATCTTGCTCTGCCTTTTACTTCACCTTGCCTAGTTTTAACTTTCTTGTAAATCGTTCACAGCAAGAGAGAATTATCTCTAAGCTAGCTTGTCCTCTGAAAAAGTTTATTGTCTTATTTATTTTAGTGCTCCAACTGCTTTCATAAACTGTCTGTTATTTTCTACTCTATTTGGTGCCCCTTATTTATCCAGAGATTTACATAATGCTTCTTTTTTTGTTCCCACATATAATCTGATGGTTCAATTTTTTGTGTTCACTATGCCTGCAATTAAATGTGCTATTCTTGTACCTTATGTTTTATTTCAAATCTTACAAGAATTATTATGTCAGGTTTATCTACATGCAACAGAATAAAAGAAAATAAATTGGAAAAAAGATAGTGATTTAGACTAATTCATACCTCCAAGAAGAAACATAATTAAGGTCTTTGCAATGAAAATGGCCTGCAATATTTCAAACTTGACACTTCAGATTATGAACTCTTTAGCTCGTCTCAATGCCAAGACCAGTAAAGGAAATAGTCCTTCAGGCAGGCACAAGGCTTTCCCAACAGCTCTCTTTGGCTCAAAGGCAGACCATAAAAGCAGGCTGAAGTAAAAAGAAAGAAGACTCTTCACACTCTCAGTCTGTCACAGATTTTATTGTTTGTTGTGTTGCAAAACCAGGAATTTTTAGGTTTCTGCAGAGGGCTCTTATAGCATGCTTCTGGTAGTATACAGGTAAATGGGGAAATGGGTACAAGAAGTAAAACTGGTTTTCAGTTCAACTGTTAATAAATTTATCTGACACTGTTGCTTTTTGATTTTGCAAGCTCAGTGAATTGGGTACATCTCTGAGATTTGTTTAATTTGCTTTTGTCTTGAGAGAATATCTATCATTTGGATATACCTCCACTTTGTTCCCAAAATCATTTCTCATTATCTTTATTATGGATTTCATGACAAATTAGTTGTAGCTGACAAGTCACAGATGAATTGATTATATCCTGTGATATTTCGTTTTGTTGATAAGGATTTTATTCAGATTTGGGAGCACTAGGAATCACTGTGAAATTTAATCTCTTTTCAGAGGTCTGTACAACATATAATCTGTAATGGCAGAAGAATTTTTCATTTTCTTTCCTTCTGCATATGGAAGATGTCTCATTGTGTAAGACAATCCAGAATCAGCTGGGCTTTGTGTGTGTGTTTGTTCCTCACAAAGAAAGGGTGACTGGGCATTGTAATGGGTTGCTTGGGGAGGTGGTAGAGTCGCTGTCCCTGGAGCAATTTAAGAAAAGATTTGATGCAGCCAGTGCCATGGTCTATTTGACAAAGTGGTGTTAGTTCATGGGTGGAATTCAATTATCTCAAAGGTTTTTTCCAAACTATTCAGTTTTGTGATTCTGTGAAAGAATAGGCTCTTCACTTTGTCTGATATAACTAGAATCAGTCTTCTGTAACTATCAAGTTTAATAGGAAAGTAGATTTATTTGATTAGGGAAGTTGTGTTATGTTCTTTCCTGACATTTATGTGTTGCTTTTGTGTAGGTGTTTAGGTTTGGGTTGGGTTTTTTGTTAGGTTTGGTTTGGTTTATTTTAGTAATAACTCATCAACAGTCTGTCAGGTCAAAGAGATTGCACAGATTTGTTATGTTGGCAAAATTGGAAAGGTCTCCAGTAAGTGCTTGAAATATTTTACTTCATATTTGTTAGCTGCTGCTGCTCAACACTCTGGCTCTTAGCATATTATTATACTTCAGTATCATTCAAGAAGATTTTTATAACAATTAGGACTTCAGCACTCAAGTTTCAAGTTTTTAAATTTTTTTTGTGATGATTTAATTTCAGTATAGTGCAGTCTTTAATGTACTTAGCTTCAAAGTATGTTATCAACAGACTTCTACAGTTATTTTTACTCTACGTGTATGATTTTATTTCATGAACTAAATGCAATCATCTTCATGTTTTCTTCTATACATATTCAAAGTATAATTAAAATTAGTTTTTATACTCACTAATTGTCTTTTTTATTCTGTGCCAGGGCTTAGTATTCTCCTTTCTGTACTAATATTTTAACTAAACATTAACAGTTTTGGAGGCTTGCAAATTTTCCCTTTTTTTGTTTTTAATTTAAGTCAGGTTTTATGGTATTAATTCAGGAAATCGACCTGACAAACTCATTTTCCATTCTTGCATTTTCAGGGAAAAATTGAGATAAACTTGTTCATTTGGGATCTTTGAAATTTTCCATTGTATATACAAGTCTAAATTGTTGTTGTGATAGCATTATTGCAGTCTGCATTTAGCCCAGTGATGATACCTTGTTGCAGTTGAGACGGACAAGACACCTTTCCTTGGTGCAGCAGTAGCCTATCTTTCTTGTTCACAGCTCATATCAATATATTTTCTAAAATTATCATGTTTAATTCTAACTGGTTAGTAACTTGCTGCTGCTGAGTTCATTGGGTAGTAGTTGCTAGAATACGTGCTCACCAAAAACTTTTTTCCCTAAAGATGTTTACATTATTTTTTCATGGGTAAAGAATGATTCCCACGGGTACAAATTCCTTTTCTCACAGGTACTTCTCAGGCCAGCTGTTAGCTGTTCTTAGCCAAAGTAGCAGGCCTGAGCCAGGATTTTACAAGGCCTTTTTTAGTAAGGTTTTACCTATTTGCAACAATACCATGAGACGTTCCTATTCTTTAATCTCTTCCGATGATTTCTTCTTTACTTCTCTGTTTTGTGAGCCAATCTATTCATTCACATTACTGCTCAATTAACTATATTGGAATTAACTAGCAGGAGTTAAGATAAACTGGTTTTTTCCCTTCACTTAATAGGGAGATTAGAGAAAACATTGCCATATCAATTTTAAAACAAATTTTGTCTAAAACCTGTCCAATCTGATTTATCATGTATATTACACATGCTTCCATTACTTCAGCTTAAATGATAGAGCACCATAGGCAACACTCTAAAATCCAGATTGAGATAGGAAAAAGAAAGGCAGTTACGTTGTCTGATCAAAGCATCAGTTTAAACTAATCAAATACTTGTGATAAATTACATTGCAAAAAATTATTTTCCTGATACTGCAGCTCTCTAGGTACTACCTTTCATAACAACAGATCGCAAAACTGTTGCATAAAGGTGTTACTTTAAGTGCTCCCTGTAATACAATGCACAAAAGCAGATGGAAAATAAAATTATGTAGTTTGTTCGAACACTAAGTAATGTACAATAATAAATAATAATTCAGAAGCTGATTATGATTTTCATGCCTAATTAAAAGCTTAATAATTTTATTCCAGAGATATTTCGAGTCCAAACACTAATATTGGTATTGAGTATCTTACTGTAAGGTGGCATGATGGTTACATGAAAGAAAAGTGAACAGGCAATGACTTCACATACCCGTATATAGTAAGAAATTGCAGAGTTTGGGCATAGACCTTTTACTATCCAGCTTAGAAACAGGCACTTCATCTAGACTTAGACTTTGCTGTCACATTGGTATGATGTTTGCAGAGACCACAGATGGTAAATGTATAGGTTATTCTCAGCAGAAGATTTCCGGTATGGATTTTCAACTGAGCTCTATGAAGAATCCCAAGCCAGAATGACAAAGGTGGTTTTGAGGAGGAAGAGAAGTCTAAAGGGTGCTGGGTGGTGGATGATGACACATATGGGAAAGAAGTCAGTCTTCAAATACTACCTGCTGCAGCATTTCCTTTGTAAGGAACGAGAATTATTTTGCAAGTGGTTTCTTTATTAATGGAAAAGAAAATTATTACATGTAGTATCCACTTTGTTTGTTTAACTGAATGAAAATGAAATGGTTAATCCTGGGAAATGATGGCTTACAAGTGAGCATCCTGGAATTTGGGAAGGTTTCCAGTGCAGCTTAATTCACTTGGCTTCCTGTCCCAGACCTGAACCTCCCATTAGCACGGTTATAGGGAGTACCATATATAACATAAGGTCTCCTTGGGCAAATAAGACCCATGCAGTGAAAAAAATGAGGATGCAGATGTGTTTCCTGGTGTAATATAATAGATAGGAAATACAGGCAGCATGTACATTAAAACCTATCCCCTATACGTATGTGTGTCAATACATTGCTTCTGTTTTTTCCTTTTTTGTTTTGGAACTAGGAACACAATACATTTGAAAAACTTGTTATTGAGGCATAGGCGTTCAAGATACCCCATATTTTAAAGTTCATGTTGATGCAGGGAGGAGAATAAATGGTGCAATTTCAGGAGGATTACTAGCATGTTGCAAGCCTTGTTATCAGCAGATTCTGGCCCCAGCAATCAAAAGGCTCCTTTACAGCTGTGGAGCAGAAAAGCCCATGAGGTTTTCCATTCTGATCACCATAATGGAAAGAAGAAGCCAAGACAGTCTGAAAACACTCTGTGGGTGACATAGAGTTTGGTGCCAACAGCATTCTCCCTAGGCTTTAAAATAAAACATGCCACACAGGTTAGACCAGGTGAAGACCTCTGGGGACCTTGTGTGTGCTGAGGAAGCTGCTGCCTCAGCAGCTGTGAAGCAGCTGCAGCTCTATATAAGGAAAGTTCAGGCAGTAGATGTGCAGTAGATGTGCATGCTTACAGCACAAACACGATCTTCCAGATGGCTCTGCAGTTGTTGTAGAGATGCGTTAGCATTTTTCTCTGTGAAAGTGCAACACATATTTTCTGAATTATTTTAAAATATATAGTATCAAAATTTAGGCCACATTTAAGTTTATTTTGTCGAATTGTATACGGAACTCAATGATGGTAGCTCCTACTGAAGTCAGCTTGAGTCACACCCTCCTTCTAACATGAGGAGAGTATCAGTACTGTGAGACAATCTTCTTAATCAAATTTTCAAGTAATTTTCATAGTCACAGTTTAGTGGTTTAATTCTTTTGCTTATAATACTCTATGCTGATAGATTTGACTGCTTGCTACATAAAGGGACTGTTTTCTGTGTACGTAGCAGTGAACTGATCATTTGCAAAGTAAGATAATGAAACCTTACCAATTAGAGAAAGAAATACATAAATTACAAAGGATGTTATGGGTTGACATACAGTTTTAACAAATCCAGTTAGAACTGTAACTTTACCTGAAACTCCTTAAGATAATTGTCATAGCCAGCATGGTAACAAATGAGGAAAAGCAAGATCTCACATTACTGTCAGGGCAGTTTAAATGAAATATTTTGTTATTAAATGATAGTTTGTAAAAATCTAGTTAACTACACAGTTTTGATTTTATATAAAGTGTTTCTCTTAAAAATGTGCATGGTTTTATCATATATTCTTATAAAGATAGTACTGGCTAACAAAAAATGTAATTGTTTTTGTTCCCTTCTAAACCTGAGTCTTCAAAAGCAGAGATGATAGTCTGGGTATGATGTGCTTGCTTTTCTCCTTATCAACACCTTTCTTTTGTGCAATGAGACCCTTCTCCAGGGCACCAAGGAGGAGATAACTTGGAAAATAATGGTGGAGTACCTTCTCTTTACATTTTATGTAAGTTCAGTGTAGAATTACTTAGGTTGCTTTTTGCTCTGTGAGTTTTTAAACAATAAAATTTAATGTCATTTTATTTTACTGAGTCTTTATATCTAAACAATACTAGTTTTGATTTACCTAAACAGGTTTGCGTCATGTGACATAACAATTATATGTATTCTCATTTAAGAAGTGAACCCTTCTCCATTTTCTTTCAGGATCACACATGTATGCATGCTTCAGACAACAGGACTGTAATCTTTCAGCTACATTTACTAAGTGTACTATAATAATACTAAAGCAGCATTGCAAATACCCTTTTGTCTGGGAAATGTTAGTTCACTAAGGGTTACAGGACTTTTTTTTTTTTCCAGTTAATAATATTTTATGAAAGCTTAATAAATAATAAATAAATTTCCTCATTAAAAGCATTAGATAGTGCAATATCCAATAACAGTGTGGAAAACTACTGATTCGATATGGTTTTTCATCTCTGTGGTAAGGAAAAATATAATACATAGCAAACAATATGATCCCTGAATGTACAGCATTCTCTTTTGGCATGCTTGTAGCACTGAAATCAGTGTTAAGAATCTCGTTAAACTGAAAGAAAAGAGACCTTATTGAAGAACTCAGTTTTCAACCCATACTGCCAAAATGAAGCTTTTTCATTTCTTCATTTGAGCCACTATCCTGTAATAACACTTCTTCATGTTTTGGTTTCGCTGGGTTTTCTTCTGTATGCCATTCTAATGAGCCATTCTATCTAGTGCTTTGATTAATCCATGACAATTCTTTTTGGTGCTACAAAGAAATTTTAAGAGCTATAAAGTAAATAGTTGCACCTAGGGAACTGAAAATAAATCCATATTTTTATGACCATGAAGACATTTTACAGTGCAAACTTGAAATTTCCTTGACACTGAGCAAGGATATATACTGGTAATGTCATTTCAAAGATATTTTTTTCTTTTTCTTTTGCAGCAATTGGTAATTGCTTAGTTGGAAAACACTACTTGGTATGTAAAAATATGGAGGTCAGCCAGTTGCTGTTTTTCAATTCACAGGCACAAAACTATTTTCCTTGCATGGTAAATAAAAGGAAAGATCATACTCTTTCCAGTAGAAAGGACTCTCTAATCTTCCATAGTCCTCAGCAGTTTAGGTGACTTCAGCTTCCCTATGTTATTACATAAGTGAATTACATAAGTAATTTATTCACAAGGGACTCAAGCGTACTCATATTATTTGCCTGATTTCTTATAAGACCTGCTGGCATTACAATTAAAATGAGCATTGTCTGAACAAGGAGTCTCCACTCAGATTCTCATTACTACAATTTAGTCCTGGCAAAAAAGGATTATAGTTTATCCACCTGCTCTCTGGAAACAGCTGCTGTTCCTGAGTACTCCTACAAAGCAGAATTTTCTGGTAACTGTATCAACTCAGCTTCCATTCTTTCTTGGTTTTGCATAGAAATATACAGTGATCATAACACCAAAAAAAGAAGGAGAAGCAGAGATAGGGAGAAAGAGAAAACCAATCTCTTGGCACTCTTCTGTAAATAAGCTGGTGTTGCATGTAGGAATCAATATTAATGCTTTGTTTCTATAAAATAACAGCTTGGAAAGCACTTACTCTCTCATATGTTACTATATAGTCATTGCAGCAAACAACAATCTAGTTATACAATGGAAAATGTTCTTGGAGAACAGTGCTTTTGTTTTTGAATAACACGAAGCCTCATCACATTTTTAACTATTCCCTCCCTTCTGTATGCAGTCCAAATAACGAGATTCTCGTCTTTTGCTCTTAAGAGCTTTTCATGGGGAAGACGTTAGATTTCCTATTAAATGACCAAAGAAATAAAATACTATGTTGTTCAGATACTCTGGGTGGATGTTTTGTTTTGTTTTGGTTTTGTTTTTTTGATGTTTTTTCAATAAGGAGGCTAAATCTATGATCGTTCAGGACACAGTTCTTCTTAGTACTTTCTAAAACCTAAATATTCCCATGTACATAGAAATACATAGATTCAGATGATGTAGGACTACATAAATATATTTTTCATCTTAAATTATGACCTTTTGTTGGCTACTGAAAGTCTTTATATAACAGCATGAGCCATTATGACAAAAAACTGTAAAAACTCCAAATTGTATTAGATTTTTAAGAAGGCTCTGCTGTACTTGTTCAGAGGATGTGTTTGCTAGTAAGATATATTGATGCTGTTTTCTGATACAAATTGAGTCTGAATCATGTTAAAAGAAATAAGTTTGATTTGCCTCATTTGTCCTTGAGCAAGTGCTGCAGGTGTTTATTGCTGTTCCTTTCTAGTTGAGATGAATATTGATTTTAGATATAAAATTACGTACAATTTTTTGCAGCATAGAGCTAAATAATATGGTAATGAAAATTAATCATAAACCAGCTTTGCCATTACTCATAACTAACAATTTTAGCAGGAACATTTCATTGCCATATTAAAATAAAAGCATCATGATTGACCAAGTGTTTGGTTTCCCCAAGTAATTTAATCCTGCAATTGATGCCATTTGATTTTTGCCTTTCTTCCTTTTAGATGTTCTCTGTATCCTTCACGCATATATTTGTAGCTCTGTAGCCTTTTGTATAAGTGCCTAGTTTTCCCAGTAATTTTCCATGGCCTTTCCCTAAGCAGAAAGAGAAAAATTCCGGAGCTCCAAGCCCCAGGGTATACAAGGCCCCAGTGCTGTCTTGGTTCTTCCTGGGAGCCAAGGCCAAGAACAACTCTTTGAGACACATTTCATGGACAAAATGCAGCTGGTGCTGAGGGGGACCTCCAGAGAAGGAGCTTGACCTGGGAGGGAATTGCATCTCCACTTGTCCTCCTAATTGGTGCTTTTTATCAATTATGATAATTTCCTAAAGCCTATAAGAATGTACTCACCTTTGTAGGGGTGGGCTTTTGTGGACATCTTTCCATAACTGCCCCTGAAGGCCTTCAAATAAAGATCTGCTCTTGTATTATTACCTCTTTACTAAAATTGTCTCGAGTTTCATTTCCAGGCTGGGAAAAAGGCAACACAATGGCAGAAGATTTTGCACACAACAGTGATGTCATGTTTTTGTACTATCCCTTTTGAAGAGTTTTGTTCAAGTTTCTTTAGTGTAGCAACAGCAGTGAAATGAAGAGAAAAATGCCATTGACAGGTTTCCCCAAGAAAACATACCTGAAATGTCAACTATCTTGGTACCCCTGTAGTTTGTGTAGTTTTGTGGATAAAGTGTCAGAATTCTCAAGTCATTTCATTGCTGGACAAAACCCAACACAGTTCTGGCATATAGATACTACAAAATGCAAATAACCTCTGGGGGATATATGCCAGAAATGGAGATAGGATTTGTAGACACATTGTAAGGCAGTTCTTCAGTTTTTTCCTCCATTCTGATGCAGGAATGTAAAACTGCATCAGAACAAATAAACACTGTAAATAAAATATGTGTAACTCTAAAAAACAAATATAACTGTTGTAAAACAGTTGAAAGAAAGAAACTAGAAATTCCCTAGTAGAAAGAAGCTAAATGTCTTTTTCAGGATGAAAAATATCTTTTCCAATTGTATAATTCTCCAGTTATGATATTCCAGTCATCTGACAGTAAATCCTAAATATATTGCTTGCACTTTCCTTTAAACTGCCTTTTATTCAAAAATCCTGATTTTTCAGGCAAGTTTAATGAAAAATACAAGTCCCAATAGAAGTCCTTGAGGTAGCAGAGTAGGAATTTTTCTCTAAACTTAATTTTCACCACTAACCTAATATTCTCTGTTTACCACCTTCTTAATAATTTTAAAATTCTTTCACTGATACAAATATTCTTAGATTTAAGTAGCAACTCCTAAAAACATTTTATCACACTAATCATCAAAATCTAGATGGGTGAGACCAATTGTATTTTTTCCAATTAAAAAATCAATTGCCTTATCAAAGAAAACTATTGAGATAAAATAATAGAGTCTAGTTTGGGTTTATTAGTATAGTATTTATTTCAGAATTCTGAAATGAGAAAAGGAGAACCTTGATAATTTTAGTACTCATTTCATCTTGCAAAGTTCCTGCTGCTTCCTGCTACTTATAGTAGTCTGCTTCATTAATTGCTTTCAAACAGACCAGGTGCAATCTTGTTTCCAGAACACATAGATGGCTTTTAATTGGTACTCTACCGTCATTATTGATGAGGCTCAAGGTTTTGCTCTGAATCTTTTTGCCTTTATTTCAGCTGCAAAGTTTATCACTGTTTTTGAAAGTCCTTACATTAGACCTATGGTTTCTGATGCCAGAGATGATTTTTATTTTCAATTTTGATATACAGTTAACCTGTAGTTCATTCAGTCTCTCTCTCTGCTGCTTGAGATCACAAAATCACAGAATCATTAGTGTTGGAAGGTACCTAATGTTGGAAGTCATCTAGTCCAAAGCATGTAGTCCAAAGCATCTGGCAAGGCAGGTTCACTTTGAGCAGGTGACACAGGAACGGGTCACCTGGCAGGTTTGGAATATCTCAGGAGAGGGAGACTCCTCAACCTCTCTGGGCTACCTGTCAGTACTTTGCCACCCCTCAGTGTAAAGTTCCTCCTTGTGTTTAGGGGGAACTATTTGTGGTTTAGTTTATGGTCGTTACTCCTTGTCCTGTCACTGGACACAACTGAAAATGTCTGGAACCATCCTTCTGCCACACACTTTTGATGTATATTTTATATGTTGATGAGATGTAAGGATGTTTGATTTAGATGCTGAGACTCTGTCCTTGACAACACAGTGCTAGTCCCTTCAAGCTTTCAAGGCAGCTGTGGAATTATTTTCTATAATCAAGTTTTCCTTAGTGTCCTCTTCAAAACCATTTATGAAAAAATTTCCTACTGATTCAGTGATTTACAGGTAAATAAAATGTTAGCTGGTGTTTTCAGAGTTGACGGAACTTTGTGATGCATTTCAAGAAATTCCATTTCCTGGGAAAGTTTAGTGTCAACTTACTGGAAAAATTTCAACTGTGCTGATTTTCAGTGTAACCATTTAAGCTGCAATAAAGTCTAAAGCCATCCTTGTGAGCTAACGAGTGCTGGGCCCAATGCTTGGGCCCTGCTTGCTTTGGCAAGATGACTTTGTGCAGTTGTCTTGGCCTCCAGAGTATATTGTCTAAGTGTGAGGCTGCATCTGTGTGGAGCTACACTGCTTCCTACACAATGCAGGAGGAAGGCATGGGGCGAACACTCAGTCATCCAAATGAAAAGTGTGGCGAGGAAGGTTTCAACAATACAGCTGTTGGTAAAACCCTCTTTTTTTCCTTCTGAAGTTACTTTGATTCACTTGATTCTTCTGTCCATAGGAACTGTTCTGAATTTCATAATCGATATTTTGAATGATCTCTTCTTATTTTATAGTAATTATTTATATTTGTTTTTAATTTTTAAAGTCATTTATTATTCAATAACTATTCTGTAGTAACACTGCAATTGCAGTGTTATATTCTTGCTTTGTTTCCTTCTTTCCTCCAATTCTGCCCCTCTGTGTGTTTGTCTTGCACTAATATTTAAAGCATTTATATTATATTGTCTAAGATTCTAGTATAAACTCTTGACATTATGTGTTTTTTTTTTTTCTTGATAATATCTTTTTTCTTAGAGATTCACTTGAATGCTTTCCCTGAGTGTACCAGTGGCCTAAATCCTTCTTTCTGTACTACTAATTTGCTCTTCACTGCTGGCAGTTAATCCAGTTCTAGATCCATGTATTTTCCCATTAAGCTTGTTAAACTCCCTTTCTCCTTCTAGTGATTAAAATTTGATGTTCATATCATTTCAGATTCCGGAAAAAATTTTATCTGCATTTGTTGATTTAATATTTTAACTACTCATACCTGTTTCATTCTTTGCAAGAATCTGTGTCTGGGAAATTCCCCTTTTTGTGATTAATTTCTGGTTTTGTGATGAATTTTAGATATTCTCGTATAGATTACATTTTTCTTCTTTATTATATATAGTGTCTCATGTTTCTAGAAAGTACTAGAATGCCGTCAAAATTCACTTTTATTTGTTTAGTTCTTTCTTTAGGTATATAAAGTGATTTTTGATTTCAGTGCTGTACAGAATCACAGAATCATTAAGGCTGGAAAGGGATGCCAAGATCATCAAATCCAACCTTTGGCTGATCTGCAGTTTGTCAACTAGACCAAAGTACTACGTGCTGCGTCCAGTCATTTCTTTAACACTCCCAGGGTGGTGACTCCACCACCTCCCCCCTGGGCAGTCCATTCCAATGCTTAACAACCTGTTCCATGAAGAAATTCCTTCTGATTCCTAAGCTGTACCTCTCCTCCCAGAGCAACCTGAGTCTATGCCTTCTTATCTGGTCATTAGTTCTGTGGGAGAAAAGGCCAATCCCCACCCTGCCAGACAGCAATAGGGTCTCTTGTGAGCCTCCTTTTTTCCAGGATAAACAACCCCAGCTCCCTTAGCCTCTCCTCCTAATTTGTATAAGAAATTGTTAGTAAGTTACTCTCTACACAAATTAGTCACTTAAGCGAAATGCTTGCCTATTCTGTGGTTATGCTATTACAGTGTTGAAAAATATAAACACACTGTTGTTTGTGTTATTCAAATATGCCTATATTCCAGTTTACAGCACTTTTTGGTTTTTTTTGCTTGTTTAATACACTTACAATTTAAAGGACAATTTAAAGCTGCTAGACATTTTTTTTCCCCATAAATTCCTAGTAGATCAAGTCCTCTTCTACTCTCTTGATTTATTCTGCAGATTGTCCAATTGTGACCTTTTAAACAGAACTTACTTTTTTTGAGAATGCTGAGGAATCTGTCAACATCACCTTTCTGCATCTGTGTAAATGATTGTAAGTGATGTTCTTTTACACTATTCTGGTCCTGTGTTGGAGCCATTTTTTCTGAGCCTCTTTTGAGATAATTTCTTCCTTTCCTCTCCTCAGTTCCCAGATCCCTATCTGAAATAACACTATGAAAAAGCTGTTTTAATTGTATCCAGTATGTAAGCTCAGGTTTAATTCCATTCCTAAAAAATATTCATCAGGTTTCTACTGAAGGAGAATGTATGTATTGTAGACATATAGAAAGCCTGTTCTAACTTTTGCCATTTCCTCCATTTTTAGGGCCATATATTTTGTCAGTCAGTCTTTTTTTCTGTTCTGATAAGACTTCTAGAACAATACTAAAAACAAACAAAACAACAACAACACATTCAGATATGTCAGCAAGCTTTCTAAGCACTGCTGTTTTGACCTGTTCTGATTGTTGAGTTGTCAAATGCTCTCCACTGCACCATTTCTTCAATGTTTTAGACGTCAAGCAGAAAGTATTTCCCACACAAAAGAAGAGTTAAAAGCTAATGTTTGTAAAAATCCATTATGATTTTTACTTTAGAAAACCTTTAGCACTGAAGATTTGTAAGATGTCAGTAGATGCTTTGTAAGAAATGTTAATGCTAAAGACATACTAAGAATTCCTTCTTATACCCTGCAGATAGAGCAGCTTATACTGGCCTGTTCAGATTTCAAGTCCTAAAGAAAGACAGATACAAATGAGATCTGAGTTCTAATGTTGACTTAGTAGATGACTCACTTTTGAGACAGTAGAAACAAAAGCCTTAGCATAGAAATACTAGATACAGCTGTCAATAACTTCTCTTTTTTTTTGTCTGTACTGACTTTTTCATAGTTTCACATGAAAAAGAATTGAAATCAGAAGCGTTTGAAAACTTTTGTTGTATTAGTCAGAAGATGACACCTCTACTTGCTATCAGATATCCTAATATGAACCTTATTTAAACATAAAATTCTGAATCATCTGCTGTTGAATCCAAGTTCATCCCAAAGCTAATGCTGAGCATGTTAGCACCTTCTCTTGTATTAGGCATCCACACAGAATCATAGAGTTATTAAGGTTGGAAAATACCCTTAGGATCTGGCACTACTTTGTTCACCATTAAACCATCTCCCCAAATGCCACATCCACACATCATTTGAACACTTCCTGGCATGGTGACTCTACCTTCCTGGGCAGCCTATTCCTGCCAGGGCTTGTCCTGACCAATCTTTCAGAGAATAATTTTTTCCTAATATCTAATCTAAACCTCCCCTGGTGCAACTTGAGGCCATTTTCTCCAGATCCATCTACAAAGACACCCTACCCTCAAGCAGATCAACATTCCTGCCCAGCTTTGTCACAGACATCTTTTCATTAAAATCCTTTCATTAGGATTTTTTTCTGCTGAAACTGAAGTTTCAGCAACGAAGTGTAAACAATGGTTATCTGCTGCTGTGGAATGCAACAGGTGGATCCGTGATTGGTCTCCTGTGGTTGTTTGGATTTTCTGACAACTCATGGCAGAGCTGGGTCATGCTCTCTGCCGAGACACATCTTTGTTATTCATTCTTTTCTATTCTTAGCTTAGCTAGCCTTCTGAGAACTTTTCCTTTCTATTCTTCTTCTTCTTCTTCTTCTATAGTTATAATGTAGAATATATATATATCATAAAATAATAAATCAAGCCTTCTGAACATGGAATCAACATTCTCGTCCCTCTCTTCACCTGCAACCCTTGTGACCATCGTCACACAACTTGGTGTCATCTGCAAACTGAGAGTGCACTCAATCTCCTTGTTCAGATCATCAATAAAGGTATTAAACAGAGCTGGTCTGTGTACAGAGCCCTTGTGATCAACCACCAGCTGGATGCAACTCCATTCACCACTTCTCTCTGCTCCCAGTCATTCAGCCAGCTTTTTACCCAGGGATGAGTGGCCCTGTCCAAGCCACAAGTTTCTCAGAAGCACAGAATGAGACAGGTTGGAAGGGATCACAGTGGGTCCTATGGGATACAACTGCCCTGCTCAAGCAGTGTGATCCTAGACCACATTGCACAAGGTTGCATCCAGACTAATCTTGAGGATCTCCAGTGAGGGAGACTCCACCACCTCTCTGGGCTGTCTTCTCCTATGCACAGCCATCTGCACAATAAAGAAGTTCTTCCTCTCATCCAGTGAAACTTCCTGTGCATCCATTTCTGCCTCTTGCCCTATTGCTTGGCCCCACTGAGCAGAACCTGGCTCCATCCTCTTGGCATCCTCCCTTCAGGTACTTTTAGACATGTATATGGTCCCAGCTGTTTTTTCTTCTTGAGGCTGAACAGGCCTGATAGCCTCAGCCTTTCCTCACAACCCCATCTCTTAATCATCTTCACAGCCTTCTGCTGGACCTGCTCCAGGAGGCCCATGTCTCACTGGTACTGGGGAGCCCAGAACAGGGCACAGCACTCCAGAAGTGGCTTCACCAGGGCTGAGGAGAGATTCAGGATCACTTCCCTTGACCCATAATGTTATTCCTAATGTATCCCAGGATACCATTGGCCTTCTTGGCCATAAAGACACACTACTGGCTCATGGACAGTTTGTTGTTTATCAGAACTCCCAAGTTCTTCAGAGAGCTGCTTTCCAGCAGGTCAGGCCCCAGCCTGTCCTGGTCCATGTGTCCTCCAAGTGAGGGACCCTGCAATTGTTTTTGTTGAACTTCAGATAGTTCTTCTCTGTCCATGTCTCCAACTTGCAAGGTACGTCTGAAAAGCTCCACAGGACTCTGGGGTACTGGCCATTCCTCACAGGTTTCAAGGAGAATGTTGTGGGAGATACTTTTAAAGGCCTTACTAAAGTTCAGGTTCTCAGCATGCTTCAGTTTAGGCATGCCTGTACATGCCTTAGTGCATATGGAAACATTTGCTTCAAAACACAGTGGCAATCACATGAACTTAAATGATCAAAACCTAAAAATCCTGATTTCCACTTGTGCTTTGTCTAATGCGAACAGGATAAAAATTCTCCACATGAAATTCACTGGGAATTTGCCCATCCAGTTTCATGGAATTCAGAATTCAGCCAAAAAAAATCATAAAACAAGGAAAAGGAAAATATTTATCAATTCATTATTATCATCTCTTATAAGGAAATACAGACAGAGAGACAATACATGGCCTGGTGTGTGTGTACATTTTATTTGTATTAATATCAATGAAATTTGGAGGTTTTGTATACCAATGGGTTTCTCAAACCACTTGGTTGACAGCAGATGGCTGAGCCCCTCAAAAAAATAGGGTTTTGAAAAATTCTAGAGATGGAGACTGTACAGGCTCTGTGGAGAGGTAATGGCTTAATTTTTACCTAATGACAATGACAGCACTGCATCATAGGGCCGTGTGGTTAGAAATTCAATTCATTTAGTGTAAATAAACTTTACAGACTGAAGTGTGCAACTGAAATTTGCTACATATTTTTTATTACTTTAGTTTATTAACACTTTTGAGCATATCATATGGTGTTGCTTGATGAGGAATTTTACAAAACAACAAGGATTGCTTTGCTTGTGAGAGGTAAGAGTTGAGGTAATTTTTCTTTGAAAGTCTGGTAGGTGTTTTGCAGAACTAAAAAAAATCTATTGTGTGTTCTTTAGTACTAATCTCACTTACTTTGAGAATAATGTTAAATGATTCTGGAATATGAATTATCTGTAATTAAGCTGTCTTCTCTAGATAAATACCCCCTTTAATGTTAAGAACTCTAGAAGAAAAAGTATCTTCAAATATATAGCACTTCAAAGTAAATGAGGAGGGAGGAGTTACAAAATCTGTGGTTGTATACATCCTCTCAGGTCACCAGTCCTTTGGTGTATGCTACCCAACTCTGACATATCTAATATTATCTTTTTGTATCCCATGCTCTAAAGGGCAAGAACATCTCACCCTGAAGCTGGAGATTTGCATTCTTCACCAGGTTTGGCAGGCGGAGCTAGCAGAGCTAGCAGTAGGGCTCAGCATATTATTCAGTTGAGTAATCAAGGGGAAATTAGTCTGGGAAAGCATGCTTGCTGAGTTAATAATGTCCCTTAGTTTTGTTTTTTTTTTTTTTTTTTTTTTTTTTTTTTTTTTTTTGTGGGGTTTTGGTTTTGCAGTTTTTTTGGGTTTTAGGGTTATTTTTTCCCGTTTTTTTCTTTTTTTTTTTTCTTTCTATTGTCTCAAAATCAGGAGAATTTCACTGCCATTTTTTAATTTCCTCTTGAGAATCTGTGACACACCACCTCCTGGAGTTGTCCTCTAAAAGGGACAGATATTCTTTCTAGTGATTTCATTTCACTGCTTTTGGCATACTCAGGACTCATCTCAAATCTGGTTTCAAAACATCACAGCACAGCTGAGTGGGATTTAGCTGCCTTAATGTCATGTTAGATGTCTTGTGATATTTACTCATGGCCAGATGACCACCTCAAAAGGTCAACTAGTCGAATCCACTTTTATATCTGACTGTCCCATTTGTATATCATTAGGCATCTATATTTAGCCAGTCTCACCTATAATGTGTTCTCACTCTGAATGTTTGTCTAAAAGAAGTTGGTAGCTGACCACTAGTGTCCATTTGCCCTTTGAACCAGAACTTTGTAATTTCCAATATACCAAGAACTTTTTTTTCCCTATTATGATACATTTTATTATTTATAATGCATATTAGGCTTATTTATAAGACCATTGAGCAGAATATTTGCAAACCCAGAAAAAAAAAATGGACTCTGGCACATCATTACCAGTCTAATACCAGGTAAATTACACACCACATGAAAAGGAAGAAAGTTGGTTGTGAATTCCTAAAAATAGTGTAGAGCAGGAAGAAAAACTCTTGGACAAATTTGGGATCTTAAGAAAGCACACTAATAAAAGTAAATAAATAAATACATCACAATGGCTTAATGTGTTGGGTTCTAGTCACTGTGAATACTGTAGCTTAGAGGAAAAAAGCTCTAAAACTAATTAATAATGACAACAGTAATTGATTAGTATTGACAATTAAATTAATGTTAATAATATTAATATTAATAATAACTACAATGTATTATTTTATTGAAATCACAATGGCAATCATATGAACTTAGTATATTATTAATAATTATATGATGAATTATACCTATCTCAGTGTTTCAACAGAACCTCAATAGTCGTAAGAAACACATCAGGATCAAAGAACAACTCAGTGGTCATTCTTAATAGCATTATAATTCATAAATATATCAATGACAGCTCCTGTAAGATTAACCCTAGCCAAATATTAATTATCCCAGTGAAATATTGAAAGAAACATTAAGAGAGAGATCAATGGATGTAAGGCAGAAAATGATACAAAGGTTAAAACAGAATTTAGCAATGAACAAATTTTCAAATTCTGAAGAAGAGAATGTGGAAAAAACCCAGATAGGACTGCAAATCTTATAATACTTTAAAAGGAAAAATTAATCCAAACTGATATTTTTCTGTTGTATGAAGGAATTACAGACCCTTTTGCAATTAAGCCATGCCACTGGCAACATATTTCAGTTATAACCAAGTATCAGAAGTCTTTTTCTGGGACAGTTGGCACTTTTTCTATAAATGGTTTACACTGTGCAATGCAGGTGCTGCTGGCTTTCTAGCTATTCATAGATTCTCTGGGGTAACTACAGATTTCTGATACTTACCAGTTATATTACAAGGAGGCAAATGAGAGGAAGTAAAAGTGACATTATTGTGGAGCCATTTTTACAATTTCTGATGATACCTTGACCCAAACATTTGTTCACAGACTTTAGGGTATATTTGAAAACTTGTTTGTCAGTAGCAAGGTTTCTTGACTTGAAAACTGATATCTTGTTGGGGGGCAAAACAAAACACCTACGTATGAAACCAAGGGTTAGGCTTGCCTGTAGTTTTCCTATTTCTTATGAATGATTCATGAGTATTTTAAAGCAAGCACTGCATTTTAATAAAGCTAACAAAGGTTCCTGGTAAAGCAAGTTCACATTTTTACTGGTACAATTTACAGTACAATGGGTAATTCTTTGTTTCACATGTTTTTTAAAACTGACTTGTCCTCCATACGAAGCAGATTGTTTCAGTGTCATAGATCCATAGACACTAAAGCTTATCAAGTGAAAAAAAAAAAAAGGTAAGTTTATTTCAGTTCTTATATTGTATAACTAGATTCCAATTATGGATTCACACTAACTAGGAATGTACATACAGGACATTGGATATTCTGATAGGGTCCTTACATAAACAATGCCAAATAATTTCTTGGTGATTTAATACAACTTTATTTAACTTTTTCTTGTATGATGTATTCATTATTATTGGCATCATGTACTGGGAGATTAATTAAGTGACAATAACTACGAAAACTGTTTAATTACATTGATACAGGGCATATTTGAGGAGCTCTGGTAAGCAACATATATAAATGAAGAAAAAGAATCTTTATAACAGATTTAGTTCTAAATTTTTCCAAAATCAGGACTAGGTTATTTTTATTGTTTGAGTACTTTTAGTGATTTCTGAAGTTTCAGAAGCAATGCCTCTTTATTTCTCTAAGAGATTAATTAATTTGATTGTATTCAAAAGGTTTTCAAATTAACTAATTTTCTGGTATTTGGCATGAAATATGAATTTGCGTGTTATTTCCTAGCTACTTACAAACCTTGAAAATACTGCTGCTGTACATTTAATTATTTCAATTAGAGTTCCAGTTTTGAACACCTGCTTAAGAATAAAAATCCATGCATTACCGTAATTCAGACTCTATGGGTTTACCAGGATGCACATCTTAACATCTCTATGTTCTTCTGCAAAGGAAAGTCCAATGGCTATATTGTTTTCTGTTTGCTACAGTATCATGCCAAGAAAAACAATATTTTCTGACCATGTTTAAAACTTTGTTGTTCTGTTTCAGTGAAAGCTACTGAATCAGGATTTTGGTGTTTTCAGTGGACGCTTGCAAGACTGTTTGGTGGAAAACAAATTTCTAAGGTCTTGGCTAGTCATCAAGTAAGTATCTTGTGTTTTCGTATATGTGTTTTGTTCATTCAAGTCCAATGAAGTGTTTGTGCTGTCTTAGGTAAATAACAAAAATTATTTCACCATAATTTTGATTTTCTTTTCTATAAACACATTTTTCTCTAATGTCTGATGCTCCTTTGCAGTCTATAACCATTTAAGTCAGTGTTTATAAGTATTTCAGCAAAAAAAACAAAACTCAAAGGAACATTTTCTTGGTATTCTTTTCAGTATTTCTCAGAATGCTATTCAGTGATCCGTATTACTCCCAACTATGAAGCATAAGGAGAAGTAAGAATTGGTTGGATCATCTAAATATGTTGTACTATTAGCCTGGTTAAAGTGGTCAAGAATGGTGTCTGGCAGCCAATTACTAAAGTATATAAAGCCAGTTAAATGGTACTCAAACAGTCAGGTTCTATTATTATCATCCACCTGACTGACTTTTATATTGTCTCATTTTTCTTACTATATCACATACTTTGTTCTTCATACATATAGCCTTAATTATTTTTAATTCAATTAGATGAAGAGTAAGAGACTCAGGTAAGGCAGATCTTCTAATATCTTCTAATTCCTGTTGTCTGGCATAATGGGTTTTGATATCTATTCTTTCACTTAATTTCTAAACCTAAAGAAAAAAACTGGGTTGGTGGGAAAGCATTTTAAATAGGAAAGCTATAATAAAAACCACAAACTGTAAAACTACAAAATAGGGGAAAGCTAGCTGTAACATTTAAATTATACCTACATATTCTACTCAGATTACAGACTTAACCTTTTAAAAATTATGCTGATAAAGATTAGACAATTAATGCACTCTTTATGTCACTTCTCACCATAATGTAGTGATTTTGATTTTGATTTTTCTCAAAGAATGCATAAATGTTATTTTAATTTTCAGTTAAAAATTGCTTCAGTCTGAGTGTCAATGCTTGAACTTGTCTCAAAATTATGCATTTGAATCCATTTACAAAATATTCTGTGTTTTAAAAATCATAGTCCATGAAAACCAGCAATGCTTATTTATTTATTTGCTCTTTGATGAAACAGAAAAATAATTTTTTTGTGATGGAAATAATTTCCAATTAGAACATAATCTTCTTTTACCACTTGGCTGTATCAAAAATAAAGAAGTATTCGTCTATAAGGAACAAGAACCAAGTTTATTTATTTTAGGATTTGATAGCTCTGACTGACTGTGTCATTCATTGCTGCCTAACTTATAAAATAAGAAAGTGAGAATTATGTACTCATTTTGATGCTCTTCTATGAATTTAACCTAACAAAAATAGATGTTGATTGAACAGGTTGAATTATGAGGAAGGATGATGAGACTCAAATGTTTAATTCCGTTAGCACTCATTGAAGGCAGTATCTAACCTAAAGTTGGGAAGCAAATTTTACCTTAAACTCAGTGAAAAAATAAAACAGGGTTCAAGTACTAGAAACCACAGAAATAAAACTTAAGTTTTTTAACCAGCTGACCTATCTAGAAAATTTTGCACAGCTAGTCTTGCCCTGGATTAATTTGGGATTCTTGGAATTTTTTACGTCTCTAAGGCTTTAAATGCTGTCTGAATGTATAGATTTAAAAGTTACATATTTTTTTTTTTGCTTTGTACGAAGTTAATTCAATTTACAAGTTCAGAATCATTACATTAGAGTGCACATCTATGTCATTCAAAAGGTTACACAAAATGCTTACATATGCCCCATCTTCAAACATACAAAAAAAGGGAACACATTCAATCACACGCCTGCTCATAGACTGAGAAATTTAATATAGATAATATTCATTTTTTCTTACTATATGCCATTATTTTGTTCGTACTGTGTCTAAATAGCAGCAGTGTTCATTGTGTCAGTTATGTATGGCCAAATTAGAGAAGACTGTTTTAAGAATCTGAATGTTACAGGTGTCTTTTTCAATGTCATTGAATGTCAAGAAGTTTTTTTATACTCTTTTAAATGTTGAATATTTTTGGTTTGCTTTTGTATTTTCTTTTATCACATTAACATAAAAGTGAAACATCTCTTATAGGGAACAAAGCCAGTTGTTGTTTTTTTTTTTCTGGTGTGCTAAAAAAGCAAGAGTGATTGATGTCAGTGACTCATGGTTAAAGATGCAGCTGCTTGAGTGGTGTGACACTGGCATGTTCTCTTTGAGTAGGTTAAAGTGTAACACGGAGAGGTGGAATAAAGGCATTCAGATATGAGGACTCATCAGATGACACATTCCCAAATTCACGATCTCTTTGACTACTATTACAATGCTGTACATCTTCAAAACCTTTGAAGAGCTTTAGCTGAGCAGTTCCCTTTCATGTCAGCAGGAGACAAGCTTTGCTGTGATAAGATTTAGCTGGCTTCCTTTCACATACTTTTTTTACTGAGCAAAACAGACCCCGATCACTTTTATTATGATGTGCTCTGTATTCTGAAAGTAAGTTTAGGCAAGTAGTAGATTAATTAAGTAATGAAGCATGTAATAAGTAATCAGTATAAGCTTTCATATTGTCTTAGCAGTCTCATTTTCATCTAAAAATTTCTTTCTCTGAATCTCTGAACACTTAATAAAAGTTTTCAATATATCTTGGATATTATTTTGTCTGTGGTCCATATTTTCTGTTCCTTTTACTTAGATGAAATAAGAAAATTTGGATTTGTAACCTTGAATTACTAGTTGCAAAAGCAACAAAACAACTTCCATCTGAGTTAGTGCTAAAATTTCTATTATTAATTTTAGTACAGAGTTTTACACATATGATACTCAGTGAACCAAAAATAGGTTGTAAATGCTCAGTAAACACCTGTCATAGTGTTTTTAGGAAATAAATAAATAATCCATCTCTCACAAATATTTGCTTTTTAGTAAAAACATTCTTACATTTCAATAAAAGATTATACTAAAACATGAGAAAATAAAGCATTAGCTGAACTACCGCAGTACTTGAAATCCCTGAACTTAAAGGAAAACTAGTTGTTGGTCACCATGCACTCATTTGAAGGCAAATGGGCCATGAATGAAATGAGGACAACCTTTTATGTTGTAGGTTTCTTGTACCATCAGAAGAATTGTTATGGGAATAAGAAATGTTATATCACCTCTGTTTGATGGACCTCTACTGGCAAGAAGGACGAGTTAGTCTGTAGACAGCTATCTTGGCTTTTTGGTATTGATTCAGATAATTTGAGATTCTTGAAGACATCTTGCCATGAACTGGTGCGTAGCTCAGCTGCTCTGATGCATCCTGAAGAAATGTGAATGGTCTAAAAAGCAAGAAGCATTTAAAAAATGCAATGGGTGAATTGTGAATACATGGAAGCACTTTTAATATGTGTTTTCAATTCAATTGAATTGTCACAGGAATGTCATAGGATGCTACATTAGGAACCAGTACCTTGTGTGTATGAAAACAAATGAGGCGAAGAATCTTATGTCTAGAAATAAATATGTGTCTTTAAAAACTTAGTTCCACAGAAACATAGTGATGACTTGATTGAATGATATATGTAACAGAGACAGAAGACAATAATTCCTACCCAGACTGCATAACCAGTTTGCATTAAAGGAATGCAAGCAGAGATTTTCTAATTTGTTTCTTACTGATGATGAACTGCAAGAGCCAGGAATAGTCCAAAACTCATCAGTTGACTTTGCAAAGTATATTAGCAAATGAACTTATGAAGAAAAGTAGTTAGTAGAAATGTATTTAAGCTTTGAAGAAATATACCCATTAACCTCTTTTTCAGTTGGTTAAAAAATAGGAAGACTTAACATAGTTTCTGATCAACATTTGGACCCTATGCTCTACTTTTTGGATATAATCTCTTCCACAGAAATAATGGATAGCAACTCTCATGCTTGGCATCCATGAAACTTTTCCGCTTTCTTAAGAGTCATAATGAGAAATAATGAGTACAGTTTTGGATTTTGCCCATAAGCATTTATAAAGCAACTGACTAGGATGCTAAATGTTATCATTCGCAAACCTCTAGACATAAAAAAGCACAGAGTGAATTTTTCTTTTCACTAATTTTAAGATACAACAAGCAGGATATGCCTCTGTTCAAATTAAGGTGCAAACGAGACCATATGCCAAAGTCACCCATATGGAGTTTTTTAACAATAAATGTGAGATAGAGAGTCAGAAAGAACTATAAAAGGGAGAGGGAGAGGCAGAAGACCTGTCGGGGTGTGGGGGAGGGAGAGAGAGCAGAGGGAGAGCTGGACATGAGGTACAGAAGTGAGGAAAAGAGGGATGGTGAGAGAGAGGTGAGTGGTGTTCTCCATCACTTTGGGGCTCTTGGTGGTGAGACAGGGGACTCAGCTCAGCCTTCTGCTGGTAGGTTCTGTGCAGAAAGAGGTGCTGAGTCCACAGAATCCACCACTATCAAATCTTTTCACTATTTATAAATTTTAGCAAACAGGGAAAGCAATACTTCTTGGCTACATGTTACACAGTTTCCTTAATAACTTGTATTCTATCTTCTGTTGGTTAAATTATTCCCTCATTCCTTATGTAATTAATCTGCATGCTCAGTCTTTCTCTTCTTTTGAGTCAGTGGGTTTCTTGGGTTGGTGGTCCCTGACTCAGTGGTTGCAATCTCCCACTGCTGGAATTACCTTTTACCCAGCTGGAATTGATTTCAGGACAGTTGCTGAGGTGGTTTTTATAGTTTCTTTCTTATCTTGGGAGTTATGCCAAATATCCTTGTGGTCCCTCAATTTTGCATTCTCTGTACCCATTATCAATCACATATCCCTCTTTCCAACTTCATTAATCTCCCCCTCGGTCTGACATCATTGAATTTATCTTCTGAGCCCTTGTGCCACCTTTATACAGCCCAAGTTCCATGCATCCACAGAGGCCAGTTTGGGGGTCTGCTGTGGTCGTTGGTGGTGACAGATTCCATCTCTCCCATAACTTGGGGGAACCTTTGTTTGACCAATGACATGCATATGAGCAGTTGCTTCTTCTCACAGTCTCTCAGTGGGGGAATTTTGTCTGATTTCCTTGAACGGGATGAGCTAGCCAGATCTCTGCCAAGCCTCTGCCAGGCCTGGAATTGGCACTTTCCTATCATAAATTCCTCCTTTCTGTGTCCTTAACAGTGTTTGAGACAGGCAGCTCTACCTTTTAGCTCCTATTGGTTAATAATTTTTTAAAAAGTAAATATCATTGCATTTCTCCACCATAAGGTGCATTCTTCAGATATTGCAATCTTTTTTGTCCACTAAGGATGTGCTGCTTAGATTGGGGGTTGGCTTGTTCAGGGTTAGATTTTTGACTTAAACAGAAAAAAAAATAAAAGTTTTATTTAGGAAAACACTTTCATGCTTTAACACATTCTGTAAAACTAATGTACAAGGACTGCTAGAATTGTAAATTGCAATAATATATACTGTAGTATTCTCTTCGACAGCATCATTCCTTCTTCCTTTAGAATGTACTGAGTTTAACCTTAAACTCCATCTGCACAGGAGCAGCCTCACCTTGAATAATATGTGCAGTTTATATTGAACTATTAGAGAATGTCCAATGGAGGGCAACAAGGATGTTGGAAGGCCTTGAGGGGAAGGCCTATGAGGGGTGGCTGAGGTCACTTGTTCTGTTCAACCTGGAAAAGAGGAGACTGAGGGGGGACCTCATTGCAGTCTGAAATTTTCTTTTGAGGGGAAGATGAAGAGAAATCTTCATCTCCAGTGATCTTCACTCCAGTGACCAGTGATAGTACCTGAGGGAATGGCCTGAACTTGTGTCAGGGGAGGTTCAGGTTGGATATTAGCAGAGATTTCTTCACCCCAGAGGGTGTTTGGGCACTGGAACAGGCTGCCCAGGGAAGTGGTCACAGCACCACCCCTGACAGAGCTCAAGAAGCATTTGGACAATTCTCTCAGGCACATGGTGTCACTCTTGGGGCTGCTGCTGTGCAGGGCCGGGAGTTGGACTCGAATGGGGGCTCCTCCCAACCCAGCTTACTCTGTCATTCTGTGATATATGATTCTAAATATATGTAAAAGGAAAGGGATTTGAGGTATACATGTATAAGAACTAGAGAAGATTTTGGGTACAATATGAAGACAAACTGTGTGAGTGATTAATATTCAGTGAGGGCAATGAAAATTTAATTCAACTAATTTAGGTAACAGAGCATCTCATTTTCTTTTACACTCAGAGTATAAATGCTATTTTCATCTATATGGTGGTTCATATCAGCTAATTCCTGCATAACTACAGTTGCTGACAGTGAGTAAAACATTGTCTTTGCTCTTACAAGAACTCTTTGAAGCCCGCAGAGCGACACTGGCACAGATTGTTAGTAATAATTGAAATTACTTTTCTGAAAATAACTTATCTCTTCCTAACACACCTTATATTTCTGTCTGCTGTAATTTTCAGTCGTGTGTCCCTTTCTGAATGTACAAAGAAAGCCATAGTGAATAAGTATAGAGTGCAGGATTCATTAAAGATTGTTTGAACACTCTGCAGAGGATGTGCTGGGAAAAACACACAGAATGAATATTGATTTGCAATGTGTGTTGGGAGTGGGAAAATAATGCATTTCAGAAGAAGCTTACTTTTGATTATTTAAAACATTCCCTCTGTCTTTACTGACAAAAAATCTGTTTGAGCTATGTATTCCTGCAGGAATGGGAAGAATACTCTATATTTTTAAACAATTGTTAGAAATGGATTAGCGGGAATCTGTGTGCTTCTTAAAGCATGATAACTCTATTGACTTTTCAGCTAGAGGAAGCAGATTTATAGGGTTTTTGGGAGAGTTGTTTTGTTTGGTTTTTAAGTGAGGTTAAAAATGGAATGTTCTTGTTAGAATGTATAATCAAGAGAAGAGGAATTACAGCAGTTAAAAAAAATAGGGGAGCAAAGTAAGTGAATAAGATACAAAGTCAGCTCCTGTAGTTTTTGTGTTTCTAAGGAATATCTGCCTCTTTTGATCTTACTTCCTCTAATGCCATGAAAAACATTAAAAAAAACCACATAAGGATAAAATTCAATTTATTACCCCAAATTTAAGTCAGGATATTTTTCATGCCATCTTTGTTCTTTCATGTTTTTTCTGGCCTTGTGAGTCTTTGTGTTCCAGGCAGAGTTTAACAGAATTTCAGGCAAAGAAGGGCCTCTGTTTTCCCTCCTAGCACTGATCCTGGCTCGGTCTTTTGGACAATCAGGAAGAGTCCAATGAGAGGAATGGAAGTGAGCTAGGTTGCTCTACCTGCCTGCTATTGAAAGAGAGCTATTCATTTCCACCAACTTATCATCATGGACTTTTTTTCAATGTTTATTCCTTTGGAAGGAGTACTTAGCTCAAGACATCATTGTAAAATTTTATTATTTCCTCAGGCTCTTCAAACAATTTTTACATAACTAGATGATACAGATGATTTGCACAGTACTGATTAATGGGAGACAGCTGACTATTTGCAGATTTTGTTTGTTATTAATTATGCACAGTCTTTATGATTAGATAATTATTTCAAACCAATTAAGTATCCCTTGATGGACTCCTGAGTTGTATCTAGTTATGATAATTGCTGAAAATATTCTTGTGAGATTGTTACAGCTCACTATGATATGTGCTTAGCCTTGTCTAAACATTGTGACAAGAAAATAATTAATCCTTAGTAATATAAATATACATAAGTTCCAGTTTAGGACAAATTTGGGAGGAAACCTCTAAAGGGGTCCCAGTTGGTTCAGGAAAATATTTCCTTGGTGAAAAAGTGGAGAAAACCTGTTTATTTAACAAGCAAAGTATTCACAAGAATTAAAAATGAATTATGTTAAACAATAAAACCTCTTGCTCTTCTGCAGAGATGGTACCCTCAGAAAGTCCTTTAATTGGGATGTAGCTTGGCTCACCCAATCTCTTATCAGTCCCTACTGCGCTGGAAAATGCCATGTCCCAGGCCCCAGTGGGCCACAGCCGTGAGCTCACTGTGATTTTTTGGGTTTTGGTGCAGAACAGGACTGACCAGTTCCAAGAAAAAAGAAAAGCTACAGTCCAGGGAACTTTTCTGCCTCATCTAGCTGAAAAAAATAACTAAAAACAAAGGAGAGCTCTCTCCTGCTGTTCATGCTGCAGGCAACACAGACTGTGAGAAGGAAAGCTAAAGCTCTTATTTTTATGTTTTTGAATACAGCTGCCTCAGACAATCCACTGCTTCTCCTTCTCTCTCCCTTCACTCTCAGATCTAGTTTTAAAGATGCAAAACTTATTTCTGGGCTAAACAGATGAACGAGGATTCAATTCAGCATCATAAAGTCACCTCAGGACAACATATTAATGATATTATGCTTCCAAAAGATAAATTGGTACCATCCAACATCTAGATACTGGATGAAGATTTGAAGAAATAATCTAACTTTTCTCTGTGGACAATAATTGCAACATATATCTGATGAAATCACTTTTCTGGTTTAGAATAAGAAGCAATCTGGTTCTTGAAAAGTTATGGGACAGAGGAAAAATGGATAGAAGTTCCAGAATTATTTGATTATGTTTGTACTCTTTTATTAAGAGATGTGTACCTCATGAAAAATATTTTTTAAATGAGATGAGATTTACTGAGTGAGACTCACTCCAGGCTGCATGCCAAGCCTATGTGTATGAACAGTTCCTAAGCAGAGTCTTCTTGTGAAACTCATTGGATATATAATTTTCTTTAGAGCCCTGTTTCTCTGCAGAGACTGTCTTTTGAACACAACATTAAGGCTGTGACCTAATTTCAAACATATTTTCATTAGCCTTCTATATTTGGTTTCTCCCAAATGCATGTTAAAATGCTTTTTTTTTTCTCTGTGTTTTCAGTAGTATGCTTTAAGAGATGCTGCATGGTAATGAGCATTAGGCAGTGGGGCATTCCAGCCTGAAGGGGAAGGGAGAACCCAAGACTTGTAGATGTCCATAGACAAAAAGCAATGGCAAAAGTCAGAGGGTCTACAAATACTTAAAAAGTTTTATTAATACATTATACACACAACATGGAAATTGGTATAAACCAGGAAGGAAGGAAGTGGCGGAAGGAAGGAAGTGGCGGAAGGAAGGAAGACTATAGCATTTTGTTTTCCATTTGCATGGTTGCATTTCATTTCATAAAGTGCTGTGTGGGATAGTGTCATTTTGGAAATGTAGTTCTTCCCAAAACCTGTGAGCCCATTCTGACTCCCAGAAGCAGAAATTGATTTCAATATTCTGTCACAGAATTAACATTAGTAATGCTTTCTTCTTCAGTGCTCTGAGAATAAGTTGCTTGGCTTTTGAATATAAAATGCAATAAGGATTGCATTGTAGGAACAGTGTTGAAGGCAGTATGTATTCTTAGGCAATGAAAATGTTGTGTCATCAAATCATGGTTGGAGAACCAATTCCCACAACACTATTTTAGCAGGTTTATTCATGTTTTTTTCCTAGCCATCACCGCTTTTACAATTTGGTTTTGCCTCAGTTGTGTATTCCTTCATTATCAAAGGTAATTTAACCTCTTTTTTATTCTTTACAAAAAGAGAAGATTCAGTTTTGCCCCCTTAAGTTAATCACAGTTCAACTAATTCACTTCGTTCTCTGTTTTGCCTGGAAGGTATCAAGACAAAAGCCATGGAAATAGTTTAGAAGATTTGTCATCATCACCCTCTTACAGTATCAAACAGTTTACAGCAAAGAAAAAAAGCAATTTTGTATGTAAGGAAGAAAGGTACATGGCTCTCCCATAAGCTCCTTTTTTTACCATATACTCACTGAAACTTCAACTTTCCTCCTTGTAACTTCACTGGTGAATTCAGACCTATTGGTTTGTTAACACTGTAACCAAAATCTTCACAGGCAGATCCCTGCTCATTTTGTTTTCCATAATTTTATTTTACTCAGCTTAGTCTGAGACCCTGCATTCAAAGGTGTTTGGGAATCTATTTGCTGGTCTAATTACAAAGTATCTAATTACACTGATGTCTAATTACACAGATATGAAGCAGTTCAGAATATCAAATTCATTTATGGAAACACTGGTACTCATACAGTGTTTCTATAAATGAAGAATGTCCCTTATCTCTAGAAGACCGTCCCTTATCTCTAGAACAAAGTTTATTCTCCAATGTTATTTCCTGCCATAGAATTTTATTTGTGAAAATGTCCTATCATACTGATACTTTCTTATTTATATCTTTTCTCACCATAACTGGTTATTGTTATTCTCTACAGTGCCATTGCAACAAGACCTCCTGGTAGCAGGACTTTCGGTTCTCATTGCATGTTTTTCCACTTTTCAGAAATTGTTTTCTGAGACATACTTTCTCAGTCTGCTGAGGCCTTTATGTCAATGGTTTATAAGCAGAAAAAAGAAAAATTATTCTGGTAGAAGGGGAAAGCCTTGGCTTATTATTCCTGTTTCTTGCCATGAATACTCTAAGGAAAATTTCCAATTCACTTGTGAATGGGAACAGTGCCCACCTAGCAGATGGCTATGAGTGAAAGCATAGAGAAGACCATGACCACACATTAAATACATTTACTGAGGGCAGACTTCCCAGGCTAAAATTTCATGTATATGCAACTCTTGTGCCAGGGATTGGGAGGATATGCTATTGTTTGTCATTTCCTAAAGAAGTCTAACTTGGAGATATTACAACATTTTTCTGCATAAAGATCTGCATAAGAAGTCTTCCATGAAGAAAAAGGAAACATTTTATTTTTCATATAGGATTACCAACAGTTTTTAAGTTTTCTTTGTAAAACTGTACATGAAAATTTTAAACAAAATCAAAGAGAAGTAAATGTGGTTTTTTTGAACAGAAGGAACAGAAGATGAATTATTAAATAAAATTAACACAGCTGTTTATCCCCAAATTATCATAGTATAAATATTAATTAAAAGTGACATGTATTAATTCCCCCCATTTTAAATTTTTTTTTTCTGTTGAAAAACTATTTTATTATGAGATTCTACAAAGCTTATCTGTGTCATTATATTACTGTAGAGGAACTTGCTCACATAGATACAATTGCTGAATGTCACCACTGATTTTCTTCTTAAACTTTATTCATCTATTGCTTCTTATGGGACACACTTATCATTGCCATTTATTTCATAATACTGCTGTGTCTATTGATAAAATCCACAAACAAGTCCAGGGAAATCTCTTCTTGATACTTGTCCTTGAATCAAATTTTTTTTACCAGCTACACATGATGGTATGATTCAAAATAAATACAGATAATAAATCTACTTATGATCCTGGTCAAGTGAAATAATCAATAGGTAGTCTTAAACAACTTCAGTACAGGAAAATGATGGAAAATATCTATAATGTTTGAATGAGTACAGAATATTGCTTTTAGGGTTTAGGGTTTTTTATTTTTTTTTTAATGAGTAGACCCATTACACTTTAAACTACATGGTAAGTACAGCTAGGATAATTAACTGAAATTTAATATCAGGTTATTACTGCAGTCAAGGATACACACCATTTGACTAGCTGCATTATTGAAAACATTATTAAATATTTTTAGTATTAACACACATATCATAGAAATAAATATTTCTCAACAATTTGATTTCTCTTAATCACCTGCTCTGTGTTTCAGAGCTTTTTCAACTTGGCTCATGACAATTTCTAAATATATACCTAAATATATTTAATATTGGTTCTCAAAAGATTAGATATTGAAGGCTGAAAGCCTCTGTTTGATAGGTTATTGTCTGAGGAAAAAATGAAAATATGATGCTCTTTTATTCCTTTGGGAAGAGGAGGCAGTGTCAGCTACTTATATACTATTATCCATCTTCACTCTTCTTTATGCTGGTGTGAATGTAATCTTTTGGGGAAATGGGAGTTTCATTGCTTCCTTAAGTCTTATATTCTTGCAAAAGACTCGAGTAATAATACGGATAGTCAAAAAAAGCTTCATACCTGCCTGGAGATTACTGTATTGTATAAATTATGGTAATCTGTGGGAGGCATTTTTTGAAAACCCCATTCAAATCACAGACTGGTTTTATTTTGAATTACAGAAAGATCTGCAAATGTTAGATCAAGAAAAACATTTAATTAAAGCTGGTTTGGGGTCTGTTAAAATGACTCAGCAGAAATTGGTAGACTTCAGAAGCCAGGTATCTGGCGTAAGGTACTACCATCTGAGTAAATATGGCAAATCCTAAAGCTTAGATAACTTAAGCTGCCTTAAGAAATTAATTATTTTCTTTAAGATAGGGTTTTCCATAACTTTAATTAAGCTTGGATAATAAAAAACATCCTCATTTTTGGAATTTTGCAGAAAAGTCCATGGCATCTTGAAGAGTAGGAGGGATATGACTTCAGATATGTAGAAATCCCATTTTAGGCTGGATACAGAACCCCTGACTCAATTTCAAATTTCTTCCCTTCTTCTGCTCGCAATAACTGGTTCCATCCTCCTCTCCCCTACAGAAAATATTTGTTTTAAAAGGATTTTGCCAATTACTTTTTTTGTTGTTTTTAATCACTAGCATCTAATTGCATTATACAATGTGTCTGGACTACAAAATAATTATTTCACTTCAAGTAGGACTTCAGCAGTTTAGCAAGCCATGTATACTATTTGTCCAATAAATTAGCTGTATCTTCTTGTTTACTTTATTATATTTACTCACAAATCTTTGTCTAGGCAGTGAATTATTGCTGTTTAGATGTTAACTGTGTTCAACATTAATAAAATGAATAATGCTTAGTACAACTAATATAGCCTAAAGTAATTTGAATAATTGAATACCACTTTGTCTTGAGCAAACCCTTTGTAGCAGCACTTGTTTTTCCAAATGAAAGCAGAGTGAAAACTCCAAATGTTATGTTGATAAATGTTTTGTAAAACCTGCTGATCCCATTGCATATGTGTGGATAAGGCACCTCGACACTGATATTCTCTTAGTATTATTTATAGCTGCAGCAAAAAGCAAATGGTAAGTGCACTCAAGTGCACAGAATGTTAAGTGTATAAGATGGCAGCTTAAAAAGAGATCTATGTACTCAGAGGAGAAATAGCCTTTAGGGTGTTCACAGCAGGAAGAACCTGAGAGAGCAGATGAAAGCAGGTGTGGAAATGACAAAGTATTCCTTCTTTACACTGAAGATGTTGAGAATTTAGCTCAAGGGATTGCAGTTTCAATCTACTCATTTTTCAGCTTTCTTTCTTTGATTTTTGCTGTGATTAGAAAAGATTATGATGAAATATTTAGTTTGAAGAAGATGCAGATTAGGTAACTTGCCATAGTGATATTGAAGGTCTGATGAAAACTTCAGAAGAAAATACTCAACAGAGCGGGGAAAAAAGAGAGCCAAATATAAACTGGGGGGTAAGGGGAATTCAAACCAGACAGAAACCTAAAGTGTCTCTTAAAATAGCACATTTAAACTAGAACATGACACTTAGATGAAAGGTTAGTAGACTGTTAAAAGTAGATGGATAAACCCCCATTTGTATAACATGCTTACAGTTATATACAATGACAAGCAATAGCTATCACAATTATTTGCCAAGCTGAATGACCCCAACCCAAGTGGGGAACATTAGATGCTTACTAATTTCACAACTAAATGGAAAAAACACATGCATAAGAGAGATGGTTTTCATGTGAGAGGAAATATTGATGTTTCTAGTTATGAAAAGAACACTTAAAGTTATTTAAATTCTTTTCTTCTACTGACTAATGAAAAAATTGTGGGGAATAATCTGATCTTGCATATGCATTATCATTTCAGAGGTGCTAATGCAAACGTGTAATACTGCTTTGTATCTGTTGTAAAGAAAGAGAAAAATTATTGTCCAGTGAATTCATTGTTCTTCCAATAGAGTGTAATAACCACATTATTTGAAGTGTCCCAGAGTCCCATTCGATCTTCCCATGTGTGTTTACTGTAAATTGGAAATTTTGTTATAGTTGGCATCTCAGATTTCCTATAGTAATCTGTTCAACAGTGGCTAAATCCCATTTCTGTCTGTTTTCAACCACAGTAACAAATTTAACAATAAACTCTATAGAAAAAGAGCTTGCATTTCCTATGATTTCTCTCAATGTTTCTCTACATCGTACATTGTAATACCACACAGAGAGTAATCACCCACACTGCAGGGATCATGCAACTTAGCAGCAGCTGGAGGAGGATATAATTTACTGTAAGGCAAAGAACAAAATTACCTGACAATTACTGAGGTTATATCTTTCAAGTACAACAAGAAGAAACGACCATGGTTTGGTTTTGTTTTCATTTGTTTTTTTAATATAATTTTATATAACACAGAAGAGCAGGCTATGTTAAGACTAGGTTGGTAGTGTTAACAATTAAACTAAATCTTAAGGGTCTTTTTCAACATAAATGATTCTATAATTCTAATCGATTGCTAAAAATATAATTTTGTACTAGAGCTTAATAAAAGAAGTAAAGCTCTAATGTTAAGCTTTGGATCTCTCTGCTCACAAAGGTGATCAGATCTTGGTGTTCTATTTAGTATGCACCCAGACAAGAAGACTGACCAGTAAAAGAGTCCTCAGACAACTAGTGGAGGAAGTTGTCTCTATTTGCCATACGGCTGCTGCAAGGTCTTAAAAGGAAGCATGCATGCTGTAACAATTTCTTAGGTGCTTTATTTATTATTATTATCTTTACTATTATAATTATTTCACTGTCAAAACATTGGAGGTTATGCATATGAAGATCAGTCCAGTAACTTCTGAATTGCAGGTGTCAGACCTTTGCCCTTGAGGAAATAGCAGCAAGTTGTCTCCCTCCAGAAGTAACTCTGATCATGCTCAGCTTGGTTATAGCTTAAAGTTTAGGCACTGTTTTACAGGGAATCCGTGTTTTATATATATAGACAGAAGCATTATTGCTGAAGGCATGAGAAATAAGCAGGATCTTGTTTACCACTGTCGGTGAGAAGTGTCAAGGCAACAGCTCTCAAGTCCAGGCAATAAAGGAGGGGATTTGCATTTTAGACTGCAGAAAAGGAAGGGCAAGAAGAAGAAAGAGAGGGAGACTACTTACTACTTTACAAGACAGAATGTAGGGAAATATGTTAGCAGTTATTGACTGGAAACAATGAAGAATTAAATGTGAAAAGCTAAAAACTTTAGCTTTTCTAAAAACTAAAAACTTCATTGTTCCTTATATTTGCTCAACAACCTACGTGGAAGAGCAGAACTTGGGAGGGAAGAAATAAAAGGACAATGAGAATGGTAAGAGAAATGGAAACAGAGCAACAATGAATATGTAGCAACAGAACAGACAGGTGAGCTTCTGGCAGATGACAGAAGTGGAACACAGGACTAAACTATTTGTAGCTGAATAGGTAAAGATATGGAGTTATGTAACAGAAGCTTTTTTTTTTTTTTTCTGAACATGAATGGTAGCAGAGCATAGTCAGAAAACTGCATGGGTTGCTTTTGAGAAAGAGGATATGGAACCAGGTTGTTTCCTGCATTTCAGGTGTTTTGGATAACAGAAAAACATGACTCCACATGACCATGACATATATTTGTGTCTGTGTCTGTGTACATTTATGCATATGTACATACACATATATGCACATATTTGCATGCATATGAAGAGTTGGATATTGGTCCAACTCTGCTGTAAATTTTCATTCTTTAGATATATATTTTGGCACTTTTAAATTGAACACATTTGTTAATTTGCCATGATTTTATTTCATTCATTTACTTCTCTACTCTATGTCCTTACTTTGATTAAGCTTTAAGAATAATGAGAGACACAAAACCTGGTTGTTTACAGTGAAGATTAGGAAGTGTGAAAATTGTGTGATGTAATGCTGAAACAAATAGAAGTTCATCCTGGAAGAGCTCTTTTCAATCTCAGATGTATCTTCAATTCCAAAATAAGGCTCTACTGGTTCCTACAACCTTGTTTCCAACATTAAACTGGTAGAAACTTAGGCAAATTTTTGCTCTGCTTTCTTTAAGATAATTAACCAACATCTCTGGGAATACACATGTAGTTTGTGTGAGTTAGTAACTCTGGGATTTATAAATTATTCCTGATTGTGAATCTTTTACAGATAGACAATTTTACAAATCAATAATAAGTCTAATGTCAAAAACCATGCAGTAGCTGCAGGGTAAAGGGCTTGATGGGGTTCTGCTGTGTGGAAGATATCTCCATTAATGTCTGTGGAACTCAAAAAAAGATCTTGTGTACTTTCTCCATGTAGCACTGGTGGCATTTCTAAACTGGTCAAGTTTTAGCTCTTCAAACAAAAAGTTGTGTTGGGAGATTTTATTTTGTTTTGTATCCTAAAGAGAATAATAAAGGGAGCACAATGATCTTCATTCATATTCATTAACAAATTATGTCAGAAAAGATGGATTTTTGGGATCAGTGTAATAATTGTAATTTTTTTCTGCCTCTTGGCTCTTTATTGTAGGTTGCTGAGAAACAACAAGTAACTCATATATGCAGATGTGTGTCATAACTTTCAACATTATTTATTTTAGGTTACTTGTCTGTTAAATATGCTGCCTTTTCAGAACTTCATACTATCTGCCCAGTCTATGTAAGGTCATAGTTGTCTTCTGCCTCTGCTGTTGCCTTAACTGTTTTACCACTGCTATGCTTTGTTCTTGTCTTTCTTTTCCTGACTTGTTTTTGCCTCTGTTTTTGAAGAATTCAGGGGGGACTGATAACATTTTAATACAAATTTAACAGCAACCTTTACCACTATATTGTTAGAACATAATTCAGTGTTTTGTTTTTTCATTGTTTTTTTTTTCCCTGCAGAATGACTTTCAAATCTTGGATATAAAACATTACTTTTTCTCAGTGAAAGAATTTATAGGGATTTTATGGTCTGCATAAAATGCTGTTTTGTCCACAAGAAAATTACTTTTGTGTCCTGTAGAGCAGTCAGGATGATTTCTGTCAACCTTTTATCTCCTCTGTGACTTCTCGCTGACTAGATGCAGTCCGCCATAAATGCATTCTCCTCAGAGTCTGTTTATGCATAGCAGTGTTGGAAGTAATAAGCACTTGGGTTTTCTAGCACATGAGTCAGTAAATACATAAACAGGTACAGATTTATGACTCTGCACTTCAGAGTATCACGGTGCTTGATGTATAGTGCAGTCAACTTTATCTGAATGTCACAGAGGATAGTGAATAAATCTTTAATACCAAGGTCATTCTTGATGTAATTAATGAGTTGGGATTTCTTTTGTAACACAGTTTCAAATAACTTAATTTCTCCTAATCAGTGTTATTGGCTATGCAATGAGTGTCCTTGAAATATGTAAATTATCCTGTAAAATACAGGCATACAGATATTAAGTGTAGGCTAATGGCATTTTACCAGTGTGAATATTTTAGTGGATATCAATTCTTTTGGAGATATATTCACTCTTTAGCAGGTGACACCCATTTCAAAGTGTTTATTTGCATTATGAGCATTAGTGAAGCCTTCTTTGGTGCAGTTAATGGAGGAACTCTGCTCTGAGTGGATTAAATATTTCAGTCTGTAAAACTGCCAGCTCTCACTGTTCACAAGGTAACTATATTTTATCTCACCTTTGCCACTCTTCATCTTACAGTTCTGCTGAGCATACATGAGGTACACATCATTATTTTGCAGTGCTTTGTTTTGTGCTGAAGAAATACACCATGACTGTAACAGCTACAGTAGTAGACCAACATATTTTCTTCCTTTGCAAATGGGAGTGATAAACTTAGATCATATTCCAAGAGCCTTATCTACATATCTGCATTGTTTTAAATGTAAAAGCAATCTTCTTAGTTATGTCTTACTTTTAGAACTAGAAAAAAAAAAAAAAGTGACTTATAGTGTTTCTGGTCAGTAGGCAAACATTTTACTGTTGCATATGTCAAACTAAGACATTGGAAGAGAGGCCTTTAATAACCAAGAATTATTTTTAGCATTGAATTTAAGCTGGCAGGAAACCTAAATAGCAACTGTGGCTATGTAACAAATGTGGAAGAGAAGGTAAGATCCATCATGGGACAGGGTGTTCTACATTCTGCATGATTCTATTATACACATAGGAAAAGCCTGATAGCAGCCCTTGCTCTCCAGAATTTCAGAGTAGAAGAAGAATTTAGTTCTACTCTTTGTGATAAGTCTTCAGCTGCTTATGTGTCAAATGATTTCTTGCAAGTTATTTTAGTTAAGAACTCTTACTGTTCAATGTCTGGATATGTTGTGGTAGTCTGAGCTTGATTTGGAAATTTCAACAGAAATAAATCTTACTCAAGAGAATATTATCTCTTTTAAACATTAAGTAAACCTTGGATTGTGTATAGTTAATTAGATTTCGTTATTGTTGAATACGTACAAGGGAAGCTTTAGTGAATAACATAAGCATGGATTATCATCTCCTCCGGCCATCATGCTTAGATCTCCTGGGGGAAATTCCTTAATGATATGTAATTTGCAAATTGTTTAACTTCCAGTGTATTTTTCTTCTTTTATTTTTTTAGCAAATAATTAAAATTAATCTATGAAAATATATTACCATATCATTATTTTTCTATTCCCTGGAGATTCTGTCTGAACACAAGGAAAAGCTTATTTATTGTGAAGGTGACCAAGTACTGGCAAATGTTGACCAGAGACATTGTAGATTCTCCATCCTTGGAAGCAACCAAAAACTGACTGGACACAATGCTAAGCAATCTTCTCCAAGTGTGTCAAGTTGAATAAAGAGTTGGACCAGATGACCTCCAGAGGTTCCTTCCAACCTAAACCATTCTCTGATTCCATAATACTGGAACTATATAAGAAAGGAAATTGATTGGAATATTTGCATTGCTTCAATTTCTCAGTGGAAAATGTTTATATTTTCATCATCACTGCACAAGAAATTTCATTATTCAGCTTTTGAAGTTGCCAGTAGAACTGCTTTTCAAGTGCTTTGCCTAACTTAGCTATATTAGCAAGTGATTCGGCTACAAATTAATAGAAGAAATTATGTATGGTGGCAGAGTTTGAACTAACAACAAAATATTTTCTGAAAGAATTTTTATTATATATTATTTTGTTTTCTACACTTTAAATAGCAAACAGCTGTCTTAGCAGAGGCTGTCCTCTTCCAGCAGCCTGCTTGTTTGCAAACCACATGTATTTAGCAGCTTTGTTTTCATTCTGTCTCCCACTCTTAAGCTGTAATGCAGACTAGAATTTAGAAAGGGGATTTGCACTCATTGTTATTCCCACTGGCACAGAAATAGTGTGAGTGGGACTGTAACTCCTGGTTGGGAGTATACAGAAGTGTACCAGAAACAACAAATCCCTGTCTATGGCAGGAAGTTTGGGTTACAAGCAACTAAAGGAACTTCCATTCTTATACCTTGACTTCCCTCAGTTTATCTATGCATCACACCCAGCAGCAGGGAATATTGTGGCTGCTGGTCAGTCTTATCAGAGGAAGCACATAGAAGGAAGGATGCCACTGTGTAAATTTGTTAGCAATAAATGGGTGGCTCCAGGTGGGTGCTGCAGCATCAGAATGAGCTGTGTTCTGTGGAGGCACAAAAGGCACTGAAGAATATGTAATATCTTGCCCCTTTGCCAGAGAGCCTGAGCACTGGTGCTGTATCTGAAGTAATGAGGTGCAGCAGAAATACTGTGAGGGCTTAGATTAGTTCCATTCTCCTTTTGATTGAAAAGATTTCTTGAATTTTGGACTGGGTGTTAAGAAGAGCTGGAAGATCAAATAATCCTTGATTAGATTGAAAGGCTCCACAGTCAATAGTTGTAATGTGTACCACAAATCATGATTTCACAGACAGATTTGTATTTACATAAACTATAATGAACGAGGCACTTAATTTACATAAGGCTGTAAGTTCTAAGGCTGATTACAGCAATAGTGTGTAGCTCTTTCTTCCTTGTCGGAGTATAACCCAGCCAATCAACTGCTGTAAGAATGTATCACTAGAATTAAACTTACTTGGGGGCAGAAGAAATCACAAGGTTGAATATTAGGATATGTTGTCATTAGTTTGGACCACTTATGACTACACTGACAGTTCCTGAAAACAACTGTGATCGTGAAGTTGTAGATTAGAGAAGCCCAAAGATTGACACATTATAGATACTAGCATCATTTTTAACAGCAACCAAAGATAATGGCATGGATCAGATTAAGGGGAATTAAATGTTCTTAAAATCTTGTGTGGGAAAATCTCACTTGTTTCTCCTCTTTATCTTTTGCTACCTCCTTTGACTCTTTTTTCCTCATGTAATGGCAGAAAATGAAGGTCTTTTTTATTTACAATGACATATATTTTCTCTCACTTAGTTTTCTGACCTATTGTCTGCCATTAAGATTCTTCAAAGCTGTTTTCTTGATATACTGGCATTATATTGTATGTGAATTGTTTTAATATTTTTATGATTTTATTTTTTTATTTTATATATAATGATTAACCAAAGTTAATACCTTCTGAAAGTGGGTGTAGATACAGAAAAGACCAAACTATACAACCACTTGAAAATTTTCAAGATAGGTCTGACTAGTGACATAAAAGCTAGGAAAAAACTTGTTGAGAATGCAAACATAAAATTAGGACAGTATACTACCAAACTTAAAATAAACAAAATAAATTGAATTAAAATTACATAGATTAGTAACAACATTAGACTGCAATTGAATAAATTTCAGTAGATCAGATAATCAAATTTTACGGGCTGAATCACAAATGGAGATTTTGCTAAATGATTTCGTACATCATGTTTTTTTCTTCCCAAAAAAGGAACCTTCTTTTTTTCATTCTTGTTGCCGTTGGACATTCTACCTTTATGTCATCTGTATAAAGAATTATCCAGAGAAAGCTAAAAAACTTATGTAAAAAGAGAATTATTCAGGTAGCTTTCTGTTGATTGTAATCACAAAGTGGATCATCCAGTTAAATAAAAAATGTAAATTAGAACTGATGCAACGTATTAATGGTTTATCTGAGTGATTAATTCAACATTTGATGTCACTCACAATTTAATACAGAGCATATTTGGAATTTCAGTTATATAGCAGAAATATTCAGAAAAATCTTGCCTAATTTTTTAATTGTAGATTTTATTGTGGCTTTCTGGAAAGATTTTAGTATGTACATGACAATTGCAGAAAAGATTGTATCTTTTTAGGATATGAAAATGCATAATACTCTTGTGTATGAACACTTTGTTATTGTAATTAAGGCAAAGCAAATATATGCATACACATGAAAAAGTGAAAAAATTCAAGTTATCCAATAAGTAAATTTCTCATGAGTAGAACCTAAATGTCTTTTCCTTATTGAGTTAAGACACCTTGAGAATAGAAGGTTCTTATCTTTCATCTATACACCAATTGCTATTTAATTGATCTCTTTCCAAAGGGGAAAAAAAAGCAGTGTCTCTTCATATAAACATTTTAGATTTTGTTAGGGACACATTCCTGATTTTTTACATTAATTTCCATTTTCTATGCATATTGGTTGCAGAACAAGCAAGGCATTAGGTAGTCACTCTCAGAATCACTGAAGTCAATAGAAGTCAATATTCTTGGACCACGTTTCAATGTTTTGTTTCAGTTATTCCAAAATATAAAGTATTCTTTTACTTCATACCTCTAATGGCTTTTGATTAAATGCAAGTAAGATTTAATGCACATATGTATGTTGCAAAGGAAGTAAATAAAATTCATCAACTGTCAATTCAATCTTATCTATACAACAATTGTGCTAAAATTATTTAGTGAGAATGGTTTTTTGTAATATAATATTTACTAAATTTAGGTTCAATTATTTCTTTTTATAAATTTAGTAAACAATTTCAAGTAAAGGACAGCCACCTGGCATTTGTTGTGATTTTTTTGTTTATTTTATTCTCCTAATATTTTTCTTCTTTCCTCAATGAAGGACCTGTTTGGTATAGTTATTTCAGGATCTATAAGATTTCAATTGGGTATATTTTTCTCCAAGAATGCACAGCAAGGATTTCTAGTAACCTTTGTCTCCTCACATGACTTCCTGTGTTCAAGTAGTTGGGTTCTGGTGATTCCATGTTTCAGTGCTGGGAACAGTCTAAAAAATAAAGGAGTATGTGGAAGATTTTTTTTTTTTCATTAAGTAGAAGAGAATATTGCCTTGAAATTTTATTTTTCTCATTTTGTAAATGGAAATTTTTCTTATTGTAATTGAAAAATTACATGAAGGTCATTTTCTTTTCTTCAGTTAATTCCCTCCACTTTATTTTCTTGATAGCTGTGCTATTTTGCTCTGACAGCAAAGTAGTACTCAATTAAGTCAAAGAATTCTAACCAAAGGCTTGGTTTAATTTAAATTTTTGGACTTCTAAGATTAACTACTCTGCATTCCTGCAAAAGAGCACCATATTCACTCAAAAGTTTCTGTTGGCATAGCTGCTTCATTTGTAAGCTGTGTGGATCATCTTTAGTGTGATGCTGGTTGGATTACTGAGAATGGTGATTTTTCGGATAAAATGTCCGGAAGCATATTGTACAATTTGTGACTTTTAAATACTTTGACTAAAAAATCTTGTAACAATTAAATGACTCTTGAAATAGTAATAACAAATGAAAGCCTTAATTATTGTACCATTTTGACAAACAGTGCATGCAGTGCTATCTGTAGTTTTAAAAGCCTCCTACTAGGTTTTATTACTGGATGAGGAAGAAGTCAGGATTCTTACAGTGTGATGAACCATTTGTTCATGTATTGTGAATAACTCAGATACAGATTTTTTTTTAGCAAATTTGACATCAGCTTGATACTCTGGTTCTCCATCATGACCCACAGCTAATGAAGAATTAACAGATATTATCTCTTTTTCTGTGTACTCAGGTTTGTTTTGGTTTTGGGACAGACCTACTCCAAGTGTAGACCAGTAGAGAGAAGTGAGCATTACAAAAAGCAAACTCACAAATATGTGTCCTGTGCATGTTTATCCATAATTTACTCAATGACAATCTAAACTATATATATATTTAGATATGTATTCTATGAGTGTGAGCAACTTTGTAATACTTTTTTTTTCCCCCTGAAAATTAGGAACAGAGAATAGTGCTGTCTTTCCCCTGTAAAACTGTGCATTGTTGTTCTTTATTCTTCACAGAAAAAAAAAAAAAAGGTGTCTCTTTCTAGGCTCAGTTACTTTCCAAAACTGGAAAGTAACTTTTACTTGTAGCTCCAACAGTGTATAAAGTGTCAATGCCATAGAAAATTGTGGAGTACTTTATCAAGGCTAGCACTGCAGCATTACCACTCTAGCTGATCTTGTACTGTTGTTGACCGAGAGCGTGACATCCTTCTCCCAGACAACCTTCAAAAAAAGTCCCTTACTTGGGATTTAGGGCTTTCAGATTTGAATTTTGAGATTGACTGGGAGCCTCAGAGTTCATGGAGAGGTTAAGATTCCTCACATTCCATCTTTTATAGTCTTTCAAGCATTTTCTGGTTTTATTCTGCCTCCATTGTGTCTTGCCTAGGTCCACTGATCAAGATCCAAAGAAAGAGATAGCTTTGCTTTCTCCACTCTCATTTCAGAATATCAGTTTTTACAACTGTACTCTCAAGCCTTGTCCTGTCACTACATGCCTGTGTTAGAAGTCCATTTCCAGCTTTTTTGTAGGCTCTCTTCAGATACTGTAGGGCTGCAATTAGGTAACCCCGAAGTCTTTTCTTTTCCAGACAGAACAATCCCAGTTCTTTCAGCCTTTCATTGTAGGAGAGGAGCTTCATCCCTCTTACCATCTTGGTGTCCCTCTTCAGGACTTGCTCTGACAGGTTGATGCCATTCCTGCGCTGAGACTCCCAGAGCTGATGCAGCACTGCAGGTGGGCTCTCACCAGAGCAGAACAGAGGGACAGAATCCCCTCCCTCACCCTGCTGCCCACACTGCTTTGAATGCAGCACAGGACTTGTTTGGCTTTCTGGGCTGGGAGTGCCCATGGCTGGGTCATGTCCAGTCTCTTACCCACCACCCCCACAAAGTTCTTCTCAGTAGGGCTGGTCTCCATCTGCTCATCTCCCAGTCTGGGTTGATATTGGGAGGTTGCCCCAGGCCAGGTTAAGCTCCTCACACTTAGTTCTGCTAAACTTCATGAGATTCCCATGTTCTCAGTTCTTGAGCTTGTCAGCTCCCTCTGGATGCCATCTTGTCGTTCAGGTGTGTCAACTGCACATCGGCTCATCTCCCAGTCTGGGTTGATACTGGGAGGTTGCCCCAGGCCAGGTTAAGCTCCTCACACTTAGTTCTGCTAAACTTCATGAGATTCCCATGTTCTCAGTTCTTGAGCTTGTCAGCTCCCTCTGGATGCCATCTTGTCGTTCAGGTGTGTCAACTGCACCGCTCAGCTTGGTGTCATCTGCAAATTGCTGACAGTGCACCTTATGCCTCTGACTTGTGATTGATTAGGCTATTAAATAGCACTGGTCCCAGTATGGGCCCCTGTGTTGTCGCTGATGTCAGCTGGCACTCTGAGCCATTGACCACTACCCTCTGGATGTGATCGTCCTACAAATTCCTTATCCACCAAAAAACCTTATTCACCCATCAAACCCATGTCTTGCCAATTTAGAGAAGGATATTATTGGCTTTACAGAAGTCAAGGTAAATGACATCTGTAAACCTTTCCTTGTCCACTGAGGTAGTCAGCTCCATCATAGATGGCCACTGGTCAGGCAAGACTTGCCCTGGATGAAGACATTCTGGCTGTCCTGAATCACTTCTCTGTTCTCCATAGCAAAGCTTCTAGGAGGATCTGTTCTATGATCTTCACAAGCGCAGAGGTGATGCTGAAGGGTTCCCAGGGTCCTCCTTTCTATCCTTTTTAAAGATGGATACAAATCTTCCCTTTTTTCAGTCCCCTGGGACTCCACCTGACTGCCATGATTTTTCAAATATCGTGGAGAGTGGCTTGGCAGCTACATCAACCAATTTCATCAGGACTCTGAGAGGCATCTCATCGAAGACTTCAGTATGATCAGGCTCCTCAGGTGGTCATGATCTTTGCTTACAGAGGGATTACTTTGTTCTCTTTGGGACAAACAGAATTTTCCTTGAATGAGTCTACTTGTCCCCTTAATAGATAGGTCAAGTAGTTAAGATTTCTAATTAGAATTCTGGATACAAATTTATTTTAAGTTTAAATCCAATTGTAATATTTTAAGACTGTTTAAAAATTAAGGATGGGTGATTAAAATGTGGTACCTGCTTCTTCATCCCTACCATCTACTATAAAATCTGTCCCTAAAGAGCAGTCTGCAAGATTAGCTTTGTTATTCTTAGTATGATACATACTTGCTTTTACCCCTCCTTTGACAGTGAAAGAATTAACAAGGTTAATGATGTTGACATTTTAAGTATCATAATTAAAATCTGATTTAGTGTCCATTAACATGAATGAGTCCTATTACCTGAAGTTATTCAGTCATGTACTCTGCAAACCTAGATAAAGTACTGTAGGTATAAACTAAGCATGTTTAGTTTTTTGTTGTTTAAAATCCTAATTTATATAGATTATGTGAGAATCAGACACTAAAAATGATATGTGAATATTTCAGATGCCCACATTATCTTCCCTCCCAATAAAGGTTTTTATAACACATAGGTAATGATTCATACATTTAATGAAAATTAGTGGCACAATACTTACCATTCTGCTTTTGTAGGTATATTTTGTAATTTTTGGGGTTTTGGGTGTACTTGAGTCTCATTTTACCTCAGTTTTCTAAAAATACTTCCGAAATTGCAGCAATACTGATTTTCAGACTTTTCTCCCCACTCTTGTACCTTCCAGAATGAGCTCAAAAACCGAGTATGACAGATGAATGTAATGAAGCCTGTGCCTGCAGTCAGGAATTCTTATGTAGATGAATGGCTAGTGGAGAAAGGACAGTCTGAAGAGAGCCAGAAAACCAGGTCATCTTGGAAATGTAAGGGACTGTGGAGATGTAGTACACAAATTTATAGATAATTAAGTTTTATGAATTAATAAAATAACCTCTGCTTTCTTCTGAAATACTTCGGTATAGAATATTCTGAGTTAATTAAAACCTCAGGTGTTTGCTTTAGTTTGAAACAGTTATAAAGTGAGAGGTCTCACAAGAAGAAAAATATACATACTGAAATGGGTTTTCAATAAATTAAAATTCAGGTAAATTAGTCTTTGTTTGTGGCTGTTGCATGAACTACAGCTGCCAAGGATCCACATTTTCCTCTTGTTTAAAAATAAAGGCTGAGATACCTATTCAGATTTTCAGACTAAACATACTTATGTAGCAAAAATGTATTTGCCTATGAAAACCAGCAAAATGTTTGTCTATGGCAAGCAGAGTTTTGCATGTAAATGGCTCTTGGTTTCAAATGAAAATTTATGCTTATCATACAAACCAGGAAATCAGTGTTGTTTTAAACAAATATATATACTATATCTTTCATAACTTTCTCTGACTTCTCTTTTATTAAAAACTCTGAATACTCATCCATTGTTAAATTTTAGACTTTCTTGGAAAGAAGTTTGCTAGAAAAAAAGAGGAGCAGCAATAAAATCCTTTCATCTAATACTATGCAATATTAGGAAATAAAAAGGAAAGACTGTTGCTTTGCACAGAATAGATTTGAATATTAAGAATGCAAAAATGTTTCTATATTTCATTTTATTTCATCTAACTGCCATATTGCATTCTAGTTTCTCTGTAAAATATGAAGTAATTATATTTCATGAACACTTCAACTCTTAAGTGTAGGGATTTTTTTTGGAAAAAAAAGCAAAAGGTATTATCCTAATCTTATTTATGGAAAAGATTTCAATGAATACGGTTCAGAACATGCCTCTTTGCAAAAAGATATAAAGAAAATCTTTAATGAAAATGACTTAACATATTCACTGAGACAGAGGAAGAGCCAGACCGATATTGTTCAATCTTCATCTTCTGCTAATGGAAACCCAAATAGAGAAATTTTGTGCCAGTCAGATAATGGCTCATGTTATATAATGCATTAACACAGAGTGAAAAAAAAATAGGAATGCATAACAGGCTTTAGAAAGTTTTATTTTAATGATTCTGAACTGTGTGATTCAGACCTTTGATTTCCATTCTCCAGCTTCCAAGCACCGAACTCAAGGGATAAATCGATGAAGATCAGGTAAAATGTTATCAATGTTCCTAGAATCTTTCTTTCTGCTCTTCTGAGCCAGGTGGGGAGTGTGTGAGTGTGTACATGTATGCCACAGTGTGTGTGAGGGAGCACATGTATCCCAAATTGTGTACATGTATCCCACAGTGTGTGTGAGTGAGTGCATGTGTCCCACAGCATGTGTGAGTGTGTGCATATATCCCACAGAGTTTGTGTGAGTGTGTACATGTATTCCAGAGAAAAGTGAAGGAGTCCTGTTAAGTACAACCATCTCAGTCACAGCTTAATGCTGCATCCTTTTCCTGCCAGATAGGAGTGACTGGGGCAGGTGCATCAAATGGAAATACCAGGCATGTCATGGTGAGAGCAATAGACTGTGACAGGAGCCATTATGCTGAAAATGTGGGAATGATCTTTCTGGGGAACACCTGTAAGTCTCTGCAAAAGAAAAAAAGTGGCTGTGATTTGCAAACAAGTATAAAGAAAATAATTTTCCCTGATTACACACAGTGGAGCATTTCTAAAAATATCATCAGTGCTTGTGCCTCAGTAACACAGGTATTGTTCTAATTTCAATATTAATATTTTAATTATAAATTAAAATTATCATATTTTTTGTTAGTTTTACAGTCATCCTTAAAAGACTTCTACTCTATCTTATGCATAGATCAGAGCCTCAGTTTGTACCACAGCACTTTCTTTGCATGTAGTATTATTTCACAACCCAAGCTACAATATCTTTGATCTTTAATACTTTAAATTTCCTTGGAATTAGAGTCAATTTTCTTCCCTCATGTGTGCTATGTATCACACACAAAACAATCTTTTAAAAAAAGGAGGTTTAGCTACAGTTTCCTAACCATGACTCATCAGCAATTCCTATGAAGAGAATTAGTCCTATTTGTTTTTCAGTTATGGGATGCATGGAAAAGTCTTGTTTGGGAAAACTTATGGGGAGAGAGTTTGTAGCTGATAGATTAGTTCATGAAGGTGTATACTTGAATTACATTGAGTAGATTCTAATCTATAATTAAAGGTATTATGGAAATTAAAATTTCCTGTCTCAATATAGACACATGTAAAGTTAGCATGATTATTATAGGATGTGTGGTTTTGTCTAGCATTTTTGGGCTTTCTTTTTGTTTTTGTTTTTTTTTTAAGGAAATAAAAAAGATGCCTAATATGTTTTGTGTAAGGCCTGTTAGACATTTAAATATTGTATTACTGTGACCTTGACAGTGTTAATAATTTTTCTAGTAAAGGCACCATATGATTTCAATGCCTTTGTGAGATGTGTAGAGTCACTAAAAGTGGCTGAATATTATCTCTTGAAAAATATAGTAAATGAATAGTGCTATGTGCTTGATGTTACCTTTTTCTCAAGTATTCCTTCTTCAGAAATTTTTCCTTGAGCAGGTCAAATTGCTTCCATGTTAAAGTGTATATTACACAGTGTATGTCATATAAAATTATGATTATGAAGTATTCAATGTAATGTAACTATGGCACCATGATGAAAGCTTGAACTGAATTTTTAGGCTGGGTGTCATCTATTAAAAGATGCATGATTCCAGTGGCAACCAACTTTTCATCTAATCCACTTTCTCCAGGAAACTACTGAGAAACTTTTGATTTTACTCTAATTGATTTGTTTTGGTTTTATTACATTTTATATATTATTGAATTTAAAACATCAAGCCTTATTTTTTTCAAAGTAACTAGATCCAGGTGTAAATTGTGGAAGTCTGTACTTTTACAAAAAAGGGCCTGGAAGAAGTTTCTACAGCAGAGAACCACAAAACTTCTTATCTTACTTAGCAAATATTAAGAAATGTTAGGTATGTCTATGAGTGTCTATTTTTAATAGCATAAAGGCTTTTCATATTCTGACTAAAGTACTGTACAAAAAATTAAGAAAGAAATGAGACTGGGCAAATATTTATTTTATATTTGTTTTCAGTATTTACATGACTTTCAATTGATCATGTTAGTCTGTATTATATTACAATAATTTAATTATGTATTGTAGAAGTATTTATCCAAACACACCAGGTAATATCTTGAGAAAGGTCAGGAGGAAAATTCCTGGCTATTTATAATGATGGATAACTGATTATACAAAGTTAAAATATTCAGTGGAAATATATTGATTGCATCAACGTATTTCTGCGGTATCTTGGCTTAAGACCAGAAAATCTGGGTACTTAATAGCATAAAATAAAAACTAGGCTGAGAAATCAGTAATTTCTCACATGTAGTAAGTTAAGAGTCTGCAGGACATCATCGTTCTTGATGTCTGAGAATTTTTGCAGAGCTAATGAATAAAAATGCTTTGATAGAGTGAAATTTAGGCTCAATTTAAGGTTTTACAGCAGACACGTTTTCCTGACATTTCCTATTAATACCTTGTGTTTTTTTTATCTGATTTCATTTTCTATTCAAATACTTTAAGGAAGTTATCACAATTACTGTAGAGTACACAATGATTACCAGCTTTTCCATATAACTTCAGAACTAAATGGACCCAAAGCAGAATATCTTTTTTCCAAAGCCTGGCCTTTGGCATATAGTCAGAAAAGGTAATAATTATAAGTAGGTTTGGAGTTCAGCAGATGCTACTTTTTAACATGAAAAAAAAATTCTTATAGTTTTTACTTCTGAAAACACCTCAAAGTTCCAAGAGCTAAATATTCTGTGTCCAAAACTGCCTATAAACAAATGCGTAGGGGAGAAATACATAATATGATTGGCCTATATGAAATTTTTCTAATATTATCTCAGACTTAAGATGTTCTCAGTTACTAGACATGGTATCTAGGTACCTTGTTATCATCATGTAAGTATCTTCTATTTCCTTTGTTGAATCCATGTAACTTTTATGTATCTATAGCAATTTTTTACCTTTTTTTTAAGCCAACACCATGTAGAATCTACTTTTATATTTTTTCGAGTATGGTCCTTAAAAGCCTCATTTCATAAATCTTCATTCCTGAAAGACTGTGTAATCAGTCATTATCTATCCGCTAAAAGACATACATTTATTACATAGTATGACATATCTGTCTTAATTAATTCTTTCTGTGTAAAGTTTTATATATTTTGATAATCTTTTTCATTTTTCTGCCTTGCTATACTACATTCTTTCTAAGACAGGAGAACACAACTGAACAGCATAGTTCTATGAAATCCACAATTCCCATGCATGAAGGAATCATACTATTCTTAGGGTTTTTTTTTATTTTTTCCCTCTCCTAAAACATCCTTGTATTTCTTGATATTTGACTAGAATTGTGAATTATTGTTAAAAAGAAAGCTTTTTCCTGGAAAGTTTTCTATTAAAAACTCATGAACTTGGCCTTAAATTTTTAATGAGTAACTCAGCCTACATTATTTTATTTGTGAAGTTAGGGTTGATTTTTTTTTTTTTTAACTTACATTTTAAATTTATCCTCATTCACTTTTGGTTCTATGATAATCATGTGGATTTGTACAGTCTTTCTGCTCTTCTCTGCAGTCAGTTTTAGTCCTAATTATGTGGGTAACAGTGTCAACAGCAGACTTTCACACTTTGCTGTGCATTTTCTTTTCTGTCTCATTTACCAATTCATGTAATTTAGTGATGCAGTTGATATTTTCATTATCATAAAACAATACATTTTGGATTTTTTTCTTTAAACATGTACTGAAGAACAAGTGCTTAGTTTTCTTTTTAAGGTAAAATACGTTCTGAACAGACCTTGTACTCTCAAATTCATTGCTACAATTACTGGCAATAACACATGACAAATTCTAAGTGAAAAAAGTACATCCTTCTGCAATGAATAAGCCTTATTTCCCCATGCTTTTCTCTATTAAATCTATACTAGCAGGATCTGAACACTGTAATACTGAATGCTTAAAAAAGTGTTGTTGAGAACAGATGTAAAGCAGTTAAGATATAAAAATTACTTTTATTATTGCAAATGGCTATTCCCTGTTCCAGCCAAAGAAGACTGGTGGAAGAGACTGTGATTCTGGTTATGTACCATGCAAGGTGTAATTACTTTTAAGTTATCAGTCACTGATTTTACAGCATGTGATAACATTTCTTTGTTGCATAATTTGTCTTCAATTGACACTTTTTCCTTCACATTCCTGTTGCAACTGTTACACTGGGCAAAAAAACCAACAAATAATTTTGAGAGAGTTCACCAGTCCTATGGGAAAATATTTGACTTTTACAAGCATGCAACATACAGCTTCATCAAACTTTGCTGCATTTAAAATTGAATGATAGCCTAATTAATCATGCATTAATATTTATTATTTAAAAGCATGACTTTAAGCCATGTAACTCTTAGAGATTTTCTTGATTTTTTTCACATGCATGCAATTAATATGAAAAGGTGGATAAGTCTTACTAGTTCTAGGTATCCATGGGAAGGAAAATAATTTTTTGCCCTCTTCTGTGTCATGTGTGCAATGTCAATGAACTTGGTAATGATTGCTACAGAGATACTCATATTTTTATGCAATTAATTTTAAAGCACTTTGATTCTTCAGAGTTACATATGCATGGGGTTTTTTGTTTGTTTGTTTTTATCATCATAAGGTGTTACATAAAACTGTAAAACAGTTTTGGTTTGTTTGGGTATTTCTGTTCATTGCAAAGTAAATACACATCTTAGCACTGCAGTTCTGATCTTTCATTCAACTTTCAAGAATAATCATGAGTCCCTCAACATGACATTTTTAAAATTTCAGGTCCTAGGCCCATTTTACTTATATTTAAGATAAAAGGCCTTCATTTCTGGCTGCCTGAAAATATGAATTAATACTAGTTAAGAAAAAACACAGTGCAAGAGAAAGGAGGTGCCTTTGTCTAAAATCTCATATTTTAACTTAAAGCCATCCTGTAATTTCTGATACCTCACAGCTGTCAGTATTCAATACTGAATAAAATTATGACTGCAATTAAAAAAATAGCAAAAATAGTAGCAGGTTATTTGCAAGAAATACTTTCTTTTTGCTACAAAATCATACCATTTTTTTGAAATCAATGTATCTGCTGAGGAACTGCTAATGGATCATGTATGCGACTTGTAAAGATAGCTACTAAAATCACTTTGAATCTTTCTGAAATGTTTGTCATTAATCAACGAAAATCAATTAAGCATTTCAGTCTAAATTTTTTTTTCAGTTCTTTTTCCTGAATAACTCTTTGAAAAACTTCTGCACCACTCCAAAGGTTTCCCGTCCTGACATTTACCAGACAATTGTTTAAATAATAGCAATGAACAATCAATAATGACATCCTGGATACAGCAGAATTTGGACTACCTTTTAACTACCTAAAAATAAATCATCTTCTGTAAGTTTTTATGTCTAGTTTAAATTTTAAGATAAACATAACCTAGAGGGATATTTCCTGCTCTCAGCTGTTTTTCTGTCTCCTTTCTGACCAGCACTACTGCCAATGTACAGCTGAATGAGAAGGGTTGCCATTCCCAAGAACTAATCCTTTATTTTGATAGTGGTTGGAGCAGGAGGTGGAGGAGAGACTGGCAGAACAACATCCTGAACTTAACTTAGCTCAGAGAAATAGTAGCATTTCAAAAGTTGTTATTTTCTAAAACATCATCATGTGTATACCCATCTGACAGCAAGTGCCCTAATTCTTGTTCCAGATGTCCAGGGACTTTGGTTTCTAAACCTGATGTAATTATTTTACTTGTGGAGATTTCTGAGATAAAATTGATGAGTGCAAAAGTGGCTTCTGTATATCAAATACATGAAAAGAAATGTGAATGGGGGAGTAACTGTGTGCTTGAGATCTTTATGACACTATGCATGATGGTCTTCCCTAGCAAATAGATTTTTGCAGTGCAGTAGAAATTTTTAAGAATCCAAATTTTTTCAAGTAAGTTTTCATTGTTGGTGTTTATTTGATTTGAATTTTTATATGTTTTTGTTTTTTTTAAATTCAGAAAAGTTTGGGTTTTTTTGGTTCTGCTGCCACATTTTCAGTGTCCTCTGCACTAGGAACAGTTAAGAACTAACAAAGTTGATATTTTTCTGGTTCAAAAGATGGAGGGGTCTAGCAACCAGGTGACAATTCTGAAAAACATTAATGCAGTTTTCTTAATGAATAGGGCAGCTCTCCTGATAAGCCTGAGGCACCCCTCTTTGACATGAGGAGCATAGAGTTAAAATTTCCTGCTATTCCTAATAGGGCAGAACTCCTCATTCTTTTGTTTCCCAGAAAAATGTAAGACTGATTGTGAAACTGTGCATTCATGTCCCTGCGGCGTTCATTATACTGGAAGCCAGGAACTACCAGCCTTCAGCAGCCATTTCAGTTTTCTTTTGTCTTTAAGGAAATATTCTTATTTTATTTATAATTTTGTGGCTAGTTTTCTCAAAACATCCTAGTTTTACAAGACTAATTACTGCAGGATTGTTACATATTTAGCTTCATGGACAATACTAGGCATTGTGCTTAGTCTGTGGAAATTATTAAACTGTTTAGTGGACCTTTTTTGCTTGTACCTTCCTGAATACCCACACCACTAAGGGGTCACTTACAAAAGAAAAATTACATATTTTCTGAGTCAGTTATTGTTTTCTATATTGCAACATCCTTACTTAGCATAGAACCACCACTCTATTGTAATAATGTTTCTGAAGTTGCAAATAGTTTGCTAAAGAAAAAAACCAACTTTATGCTCCTTAATTTATATTTTTAAATGCTTTTATGACCTTTTTCATCCAAGTAATGATTCCAGTCAGGCAATAGATTATAGTAACTGCTGTTATGATCCCCATTATTGTCTACAGTAGAAAATATAAAGTCTTCCTTTGGCCAGTCCAATTCCTTTTTTAAATTTTAAATTGTTTTCCAATACACTGACAGTTGGATTGAAAGAACAATGACATATTATGCTCTAAGGAGTAAAAGAGCTATGATTAAGTGTGGGGGAATAGAATGTAAGAAAATAGAGATAGTGCAGAAGGTAGTCTCACCCCTGAGGAGTTGCAGCTGTGCTAATCACCAAAGTTTAGGAACAGGCCTGCCCTTAACAGGCCACAGCTGTGTCCAATGAGGATGAGTGCTATTAAAAAAAAAAAAAAAAAAAAAAAAAAAAAAAAAAAAAACCCACCCAAAAACAAAAAAAACCCCACAACAACTAGTGCTGCAAGGAGCTGCCTATCAGAAATCACCAAGAAGGTATGGGAGCTTCGCTGTAAGATGACAATAATTAAGGATCCGTATAAGCATATTTCGACTTGGGATTTTTTTGTTTGGATTCTTTTAAGGTGAGAGGATTATGCATAATGATTCTAATAGTGTTTTGGAAAGTTCTCTCAGATGTTATTGTGAAAATATTAAAAAAACTCTATAAAAGTTATTTAAAGGAAGATGTGAAAGTAGAGATGAAGTATCAAGTCCTTTTAGGTACGACATTTTCAGTCTCAGGAAAGTTACATGGGATTAATTCAGACATGTATTTCTATACTGAAATAAGTCTGTTTAACCTCATAAGTGTCTTAATTTATTTTCTGCTTTAAATTCTATGTTCTTCATATGCTTATTATCATTTTCAAGAAGACCTATACTTTGAGAAAATGTCAAAATAAATGCTATCTTTGCCTCACGCATTGTAAAAAGTCAAAACTCAGGGTCTGAAAAAGTACAAACTGCAAATGGAAACAGTTTAGAATTTTGTGTGACAAACCCACAGGGACATGTTGATCCACTGTGAAAGCAGGTGACAGCGTAGGCTTGTGAAGTGTGTATCTATGAGCTTGTGTGTGATGCTGTAGTGCATCCTCTCCTCACTCAAGACAGCTCACCTAACTTTGCATGATGACAAAAAGAGCACCCTCTTCCAAAGTCTCATGACAGAGTGATGCAGGATTTTAAGCAAGAGAGAAGCAGTCACCAGCTACAGTGTGCTGCCTACTCCTCTTTAGCAACTTCATACCAGGTAAAATTCCAGCAGAGTTGGTGGACAGCAACTGGGGCCATAAATGTGGTCTGGGGTCTGGAAGGACTGCACAGCGATGAGCTCACTATTCATGTGTTCATTTATATAAATTCATTGGAGGAATCTTTGAATTATAATATACTTTAATTACTGATTCCTGATCAGTGAATACTGTTGGTTTTATGACGCAAAGCTGCATATATATATATATATATATATATATATATATATATATATATATATGTATATGTATGTATGAACACTTTCCTCATTTAAGCATCTGAGACACTTTCTGCAGTTGCAGATGCTTAAAAAGGTTGTTGTTTCATTATTATTTTTCAAGTTTCTATTGTAAAAATATGAAGATAGCACAGAGAAATAATGTCTGAACTTTCACCTCAAGATTTGGGTCTTTCTACACTGTCATATTTTAGTGCCTTGCATGGTATAGTAACCTACATTGAAGAGGTTGGTACTGTTTTGAATCACCTTTGGAATTAAGTGTGTGTAAATTGTCTTACAGAATAAAAGTATCAGTTTCTGTGGCCTTTTAAAAATTGGGTTTTGGTTCTTTGTGAAGAGAAACCTGCCCAGAATATTCAGGGTTTTTTTAATATTTTAGTTGTTTTTAAATTAATCATCTCAATTTTTATTGTGCAGTTGAGTTTTGTGTTGACAATTTTTAACTTGTTTGTAGGAACTGCATAGAAAGGGAAAATTAAAAGCTGGCAAATATAGACTTTTAGTACCCAGTGAAGTCTAAAGAATGAAAATTCCATAAAAAGGGGTAATTGGGTATGCTTATGTTCAAATCGGTAGCAATTAGTACATTAAAGAATTAATAAATAAAAGCAAAACAAATATTAGGATACATAGAATAGAGCAGTGGTGGCATCTGATAACTGATAAATAACTGATGGCTGGTTACTTCATCTGCAGAATGAAATAACCAGCCATCCAGGAACTCTGTCTATTTCTGAACATGCCTATTAAAATATGTCTGAAAAATAATATTCAAAGTTAAAGTTCAGTTTCTGGTGTCAAGGAAAAGTAGCTTTCTGCACAGAAGAACTGATGCTCCAGAAAATGGAGTGTTAGTGGGTGTTTCGTTCAGAATTTTTTGTTTGGTTCATTCATTGGTTTTTTTGGGTGTTTTTTGGTTGGTTTTTCTTGTTGTTTTTGTTTGGGGTTTTTTTACATTTATTATTTTTGGTTTGGGTCGGTTTTTTTGTTGTTTTTAAGCATGATTTCAACCTTTTCTATATGAATCAAGGAGGAGTTAAATTTATCAAAGGCTTGGGGCTGCTGTAATGCTGAATATGCCCACAAATTTTATTGTGTTGAGCCGAAAGCAAGTTTCCTTTCTAGGATAGGTGCACAGATGTGTGCATGCACCTCTTTCCCTCAACAAAAGAGATAGGAAACACAGAGATAAAAGTTCCTGTTCTTTTATCTATAAGGCCTCTGGCTGTATTTAAAAATAAAGATTATTATATTTAAAAATGAAGACCCTTTTCCTTGAAACAAAATAAAGATAACTCTTGGATGTTGCAAGGTTAAATGTGAGGGAAAACAGTTCAGAGAATACTGACAGTAGCTTTAAAAATATTTGGGTTTAAAAGAAAACACATTTAAAGCTACTGATGTCAGGAACATCTATGTTATTGCATCATACTGAGGTGAAAAAATACATACACGCTTACAGAGTAATTAAATACATGGTTGTTTTTTTGGTTTGTGGTTTTTGGGGTTTTTTTCCCCCTCTGGACAGAAGGAAAGGAATTAATGGGATCTCATCTTCTCTAAATTATTAAAGTCACCAAGTTTTCTCCATATGGGAAATAACAGATGAGCATTTACCAGAATTTTAAATGCTGTAATTTACCACCACAAAAATAAAGATAAAATACATGTAGTAGTAGTATATGGCATTCTCTTTTACTTAAATGATTTATTAGGGCTATTGTTATGTAGAAAATAATGTACTTTGGCCAAAACTGCTTTGTACTAGATTTTACAACTACTTTGGAGTACTTAGTAGAGAGAAAATGCATCTAGAAGATTATCCTTAATCAAGTAGGAATGAAGGAAACAAAATCAGGGACATCATCAAGGAAGATAAAAGAAGCATGAGGCAGGAGCATGTCTGGGAGCAAGGCAGGATCATTTCACATCTATTTCAGATTTTGGCAGTCTAAAACTACAACTATTGTGTGCTGTTCTGGTCTGTGTCTGAAAATCAAGTGCTGGAGATAAAGCACTAAAATGTTACAGCAGAACCTGCACCAGAGCTGGGGTGGGACGAGGGAAGAGAGAGGAGAAAGGGTCTCTGATGCTCTTTGTCCTACCTGAAAGGAAGATGAACCTCTTTTACTTTCTGGAGATGAAGGAAAATGTGATGGGCAGAGGAGATGAGGAGCAAAGGGGAAAAGTTCATATGCTTTACAAACTTGAAAAAAGAGAGAATAATCTCTTTGCTGGAATAGGAACTCTCTTTGTTGGAATAGGAACTATCTCCCATGTGTGAAAGACTAAGTTCTTTATTGCTAAAACCTATAATACATTGCGAATGTTTCTTCTGCATATTGTGATGCTAGAATAGTCATGGTGGGTGAGTTAACATGGGATTTGTTTTTGTGATTAGCTCACACAACCAGAGCTCTCCATGGCTAAACGGTATAATTCACTATTCATGATATTATAGTGTGTATTCATAGTTACACATTACAGCATTTTGTGAGTGTTCATAATCAGTTGGTTCCTAGCAGAGATATTTGGAATTAGTAATGCTTAATTCATATGGGAAACACAAAAACTATTAAGAAATTATATATATTGGTAGTCCAGAATCTTACAGTCTTCTTCAGTTTGCCATTCAAATTAAAACTTTTTTAATATATTTTGCACTGTGTCAATAATTTATGACTTTTTGTAAGATTATGAAGCTTGAGCAGTTTTCTCTTGAGAAAACTGAGAAGCATGTTCTCAAATATAATCTCAGATATAAATGACAAAATACATTCTCTATCCCTTTTCTTCTGCACCTAATCTAAAGAACTGAGAATTTCTACCAGTTTTTATATCGTTGTCTTATTTTGATACTCCATCATTAATACAATTTATGGGAAGAAACACATTTGATCTACAAATATCCACAATCCAAATGGATTTGTATGGATACAAATATCCAATATCTAATAGTAAAGAATGAAACTAAGAGCTTTTCTCTTCTTGTGGTGCTTTTTTAATTATCTGGACTGGGATTGTTTTTGGGAACTGTGAATGTAACACAATCAGAATGTGGCTATGTTTAGCTGAGCATAACTAACCTAAGATAATGCTGAGCTCTGTGGTCTATGACAAGCATAATACACTCAAGAGTCTTAATGTTTTTCTACTTTGTAGTTGGCCTTTAAGATTTATTACTGTGTGATATTTAAGTAGCAAACACTATAGAACATGCAGAATCAAACAGGAGTATTGAAGGAATTTAATAAAGTAAATAATTACCAAAATTAATGAAGTGCTTAGAGTAAAATATAACTTCATTTGGACATTTAATTCAGGAGAAAAGAGTAAATCTTCTTATAATGTTTTGCTAAGTAAAGTAATTACACTGTTGTATCACAAATGTACTGCATTCATCATTTTGTTTTTCCTGAATGTTTTGTCCCTGTTGAAAGCAATCATTATTTCCAGTGAAACACATGCTGCAATTCAGTTATTTTTCTGAGAAGGTTATGCTGTCGGTTCCATAACAGTAAACAATTTTAATTAACATGCTTAGTACTTAATTGATAATTAGAAGAATTAATAAAGAGGACAATAAATGACATTCAATGGTAGTCAGTTTACATACAAAATATCAGTCAAGTATTGTAGTAGAAAAATAATGAAAATCAGAAATCTCTAATAAAATAATTTATCTTCTCTACAGGTGATTGTTCATTGGAAATGTAATATGTTTTCTTTAAACCAGTTATTTTGTATTAATTGTCACATACAACACAGAAGTATAGCTCATATTAATGTTTCCCTGAGTATTTTCTTTATGACTGTCCATTTAGATGATGAATTGCGTGCATTGCTTTAGGACTTTTATTCCTTTGAAAAAAAACTCTTACTAGATAACCAAGAATTGTGAGGGGCCTATAAAGATGACAAGAAAATGCTACTCTCTGCCAGAGTTTTAACAGTTTACTTTTAAATAAAGGACGTATACATGCTAACTAAATTTGCTGTTGATGTATGTGCTGTCTTCCAACACTTACTGATTGTGGGAAAAATTTTTACACACTCTGTGATTTCAATTTCATCAGTGTGATAAAAGTTTACTGGTATCAAATGATGAACAGTCACACATAGCCCCATCCTTCCTAGTCCTGGTTTCTAAAAGCACTTCATCCCCCATGTATCTGAACCCATTTGGCTCCGAGTAACACAACCTGTAAAGTGTTTTAAGGCCTTGGGACTTGCATCACCAGGATTTTTGTGAATCCCCAAAGTCTCCATTGCTTAGGGAAGGGTGACTCTTCTTCCTTTTAGTAATTAGTCAGTAGACTGTTTATTTCCTGCTGTGGAAATTAGTCTGTGATTATTCATGAAATATCTTTTTCTTCGAGGTGTTTTGTTTTGGTTTTATTTGGATAAAAATAACACTTTATCCATTACAGACTTTACTTTAAATGAATAATTTCCTATTATCTTCTAAGCATCAAAGCAGCATTAGTTTTTGGAACTTATATTTCAGGTTACTACAGTTAGGTTATTATAGGTCAGTCCTGTGTGTTCCAACAGTAATGAATCTATTATTTCAATAGATGTTTATGAGGTGGATTTGACCCATAATGCTCCAATTTTTTATAAAACAATTCAAGGTTAAATTTTTTTACTTAGCGATAATATAAGTAAAATGTACTTGACATCCAGCAATATGATTTTTAGTATATGCAGTTACCTAGAGCTTCTGGCAAAAAGGATCATAGAATTGTTGGAATGGACCCATCAGGACTGAGTCCAACTCCTGGTCCTACACGGAACATCCCCAAGAGTCACACCATGTCACTGAGTTGCTCAAACACGTATAGAGCTCTGTCAGGCTTGGTGCTGGGACCACTTCCCTGGGGAGCCTGATCAACCACCCTCTGTGGGACGAACTTTTTCCTGGTATCCAGCTTCAACCTCCCCTGACTCAGCCTCATGCCATGAAGAAGGAATAGCAGTTCTTGGGAAGATGCTAGGGAAAAAGTGAATTCCTGACTATGCAAAAATGCAGCTGTAGAGAGGACAGAAGTTAGCCTGAGGATGCTGGTTATCCATCTATTACCTAGCTCAGTTCTACTGGTTCATAATAATTCAATGTTTTTTTAATGGTGGGGCTTGATGGTTTTAGTGGTCTTTTCCAACCTTAAAGATTTTCTGATTCTATAATTTGGCAGTATTGGGTAAAACCTATGGCAAACTCTAATAAAGGCATTATAGATCTTTTGCTCTTTTTCTTGAACATAAAGGTAGCAAAGTCTTTTTATTAATGAAAATATTACAAGTTCTTTTTATTTATTTGCTAAGTGTCCAAATTATTTTTACTTGGTCTTTTGGTTGCTTTTTCTCCTCTTCCCTTTTAGTCTGGACTTTGTGCAGCATTTAATAGCTTCTTTAAAGCAATATGAATTTTAGTAGCATAAACAGACATAAATTTGCAAAGTGCATAGATAATTCTGAAATAATTCTTAATATTTTCAATAAACTTAAAATCTGACACTAGATTTTTCCTATGGTAGCTGGCTTCTATTTATATGTTTTATTTGTTTATTTTTTTATTTCATTATGTAATTAAGGTCAGCATTTAAATAAACATAAATGATGTTTTTGTTAAGCCATTTGGGCTTAAAAAGTAAAATTCAGGCCAGAAGCATCTGTAAATAATATGAGAAATATAATAACTGAATGTCATGGGAATTCCAACTTAATAACTTAATGTCATGGATATCTTGTGGTGCAGAAACAAAGCAGCGAGGGCTGAAGACATCATGGATGTACCTGAATGCACAAAGATCATGCACTGCTAGATTTTTTAAATGTAAGAGAAAGTAAAAACCATCCACACATTTCTACAAATTGCATCTGAAAGATCAATTCTTTTCTAACATCCAGTTGTCAAGTTGATGTTTAACTTTAGGAGGAAAGAAATGTGGGAACAAAACACTGTTTATTTGTTGTTAACAGTACCATTAGGAGCTCAATTGACTCATTAGAGAATAAAATTCATTCAAGATTAAAAGATAAAGTGATAGAAGCTTGGCATTTTTCTTTAATACAGGATATTTTTTACAACATTCAATTCAGCAACTGGACAATTTTTTCCCCCTTAAGTTTTTGGTAGGTGAATGATACAATTTGAACCTCATTAAGATACAGGGTTCACCTGTTTGTTTTAATTCTAATGATTAGGTACAATTTACCTGAAATTCACATCTACATTTATTTAGGCATATCCGTGAAGATAAAAAAATAAATTTCAGGTGGGATTTTTATGCTTTTGGCAGGGGATGACAACTGCTTGTTGCTTTTTTATTTTCCACAATGGTGAGAATCCCTCATTAAAAGATCTCTCAATTCTAAAAGTAATTCTAAAAGTAATTCTAAAAGTACTTGGTGAAAAATTTTATCTTTATGGAAAGCTATGCCAGCATTTTTGGCATATTTTTTGCATGAGAAGATTGTTGTAGCCAGAGTGTGATGCAATTTTTTCTAGCATATATATTACTTAAACCTAATGTCATTCCTTTCTAGAGGTGAGAGTTCTCCTTTGTGAGATATGCATTCTAGGGAGGAGTCATTTACATCATTATGGGTTAAAAACCCTCAGATTGACAGTGAGTGTAACTCATTGGTGATTTTCTTCTTTAATACAATGTGACAGTTATTTCATACACCTAAGTGATGATCATTTGACTTTTCTTATTTCTAATAATATTTCATGTGGAGTGTTATGAAGACAACAAGGATTACTATCGCTAATAGTTGGATTGCAGCCTTTTATGTTCAGTGTGCAAGGTCTCCCGGCTAGGAACTGCAGGCTTGCTTTGCCTAGACTTGCTTTAGGCTTGTCTGAATATTGGTTTACTGTGTTAGATATTGTCTAATAGTCAGGAAACTGTACCTAATTTTTTCACTTTTAACTTAGCCTTAAATGATCATATGGTGTAAAATGTACTGCTAATAATGTAGTATGTACTGTCAATAATGTAGTTAGATTTCTATAGTTGATAGGTAATAGTAACAAAAGTTACTTAATGAAGAATATTTTTTCTATGACCTGTGAATAAAAATTCAGGATAAAGGAATATAGATATGAAATTGAGTATCCAAAGCTATAAAACACTCACCAGTGTGCCATTAAGGACCATTTAAGGAATGTAGCCTTGGAAAAAATAGGTTTGGAAAACAGAAATGTAATGTAGGGAGGTAATGAGTGTATGTAAAATATGCTTTAAAGTGTACATTTGGATGTCATGGAGAAATGTGGATCAGTGAATAAATCAAGGTGTATAGAATGTTAGAAGTTCTACAGAAATACTCCCTAGAGGGTCCTAGAGTGAGGAAGAAGCCATTTTCATAACTTCAAAAGGGCCAGGGGAAGAATGATGTTAAAGACTAAGGGATAGAATGCAAGGAAGTATCAGCATATGAAGTTTCACTGTGTCACGATTTCATTATTTAGATGTCTTTATATGTAACAGCAGTCTTTTCTGCATAATAATAATAATATCTCTGGTAATCATATTTACTTGGTCAGAGTCTTAAGGTATAAGTTCATACACTACTAAATTCTTGCCTTTATAGGGAGTGAGTTTCTTTGGCCCACATACACTGCAAAATTCAGAGTGCCACAAATCTGCAGAAAGGAGGGAAGTTAGGCCATAAAATTTATATTAATTATGTGATAATTTATACTATCATGCTTTAAACAGCTGAAAGCAATTCAGAGATCATACACATGCATGCAGTGAGAATGCTATTAAAAAAACTATCAGTTGCTCAGAAAAAGTTGGAGGACCTGCATTTGCTCAGTGTAAAGCAAAAAAGTCTTTAAAGCTGAACATAATAGGGATGTTTAGAAATGTAGGTATGAAATTAATATTTCCACTGTTGGTGTTTCTGGTAGTCACAGCATGTTGGTGCACAGCAACCTACTGAGAACAGCTGGTAGAAAAAAATTAATTATCAGTAATCTACATATTTACTGATAACAGGACAAGAGAAAATGAACTAAAATTTCAAGGGAAAAAATTATTATTCAGTGTGATAATAATGAACATTCACTCATGTTATCTAGAAGCTGGCTAGAATCCTCTTTGCTGGAGATCAAAATCTACCAAGTAGGTCATCTTGTCCTAAGTAGCATGGCAGCTGCTTAAATTCACTTCTGATAATATGTTTTTAAAGGATGCATCTCTTTTGTCTCAGCTTCAGTAAATTTTATAGTTGATTACAAGTAATGTTAGGGCTATAAGGGCACTTTGCTTTTAAAAAGTATTTTAAATATTAGACTTGTTTTTTGTTATTCAAGATGTTGCTTTTACAGACAGTATCTAGGTCTTCTTGGGAAAGAATTTTAAAACTCAAATCAGATGAGCATTTAGGTAACCACTAAAAATGTTTCTTTTTCTTTTTATTATTTGATTATAGATTTCTGGTGTATACTACTTCGAAAGCAAACCAGTGGGAGATCTCAGATCAGAAATACAATTTAATAGGGAAATTAAAATAAATTGAATAATACAGAAACACTGACAGGGTCAGAATACACCCTGACACTGTGTTTATCAGGGTCAGCAGCAGTCTGGTGGCTGAAGCCCTCCTGGAGCAACAAATGTGGTTCTGTTGAAACAGTGATCATGTAGAAGGTTTTGATCTTCCTCTGAAGATGCATTGGTGGTTATAGAGCTCTTGTCCTCTGGGAATTCAGTGGATAAGGTTGCTTGTGGTGCTCTAAATCTCAGATTATATCCAGGTAGGAAGGCTTGGTTCCCCTCCTGAGTAGCGCATCTCACAATGGGATGATGTAATTTTGGAGTCATGCAGTGAGGTTTCATTAGGAGCCCATTAACAGAAGATACTCTTTTGGAGGGAGTTATGAGTGATGGGTCATGGAAGAGACCAAGAACACTGCATAACCTGGTTTTAAGAGACAGTGGGATGATATGTACTTTTGGTTGCATCTTACATTGTAACCCAAGACGTGGTGGCAGGTGTTCATATGCGTTAACTTACTTGTAATTTGCAGACCTGTTGAGCCTCAAAAAATAAAATTTTTCTTTCCCCTATAACCTTGTCTTTCAATAAGTCAACTTATAAGCACAGATAATATTGCCTGAGGCAGTAATATTTTCAAAACAGTCTACTGTTGAACTCTACTTACCTGAGGAAAAAAAGAGAGGAAAACCATTGTTTTTTCTACAGTTTTCAATGTGATTCGAAGTCATGCTGGTCAATTCTGTTCATGAATTCAGAGCTTTCAGACTGTTCTGCAATCCGCTCCTCAAGTCTGTTCAAGAATTTCCTGTTGATACGTTAGTTTTCAAAACAGCTTGTTACACAACTACATAGAACATTATGTAATTCAACATCTATCAGATGAAAAACTTCAGAATCATGTGAAATACTGCCATAAATATGCATGTTTGAGCATTTGGGCTTCACTTTCCCCACTAATATGCCTCCAAATAACTTTTGTTGCCTTCTTAGTCAATTTTTTCCCTTTTCTTTATTTGCCAGAATTATTTATTTCTGCTGAAAAAAGTACAGCTGAATTTTTTTAGTGTAGACGATTTTGTTTAATTTCTATTGAAGCCAAAGGTACTATGCAGCATAAGTAGTCTGTTATGTTCTGATCTATATAAATACAGTGGTTTTTAAAGTGTAAGCAAAAAGAAATACAGCATCAGAACATAAAAATTACTAGTGGCATCCAGTGGTCTCATTCAATGTTAGAAGTTCTACAGAACTTCTAACAATAAGTTACAAAAAAAATCCAGTGGCAATATTCACATGGACAGAGTTGAGTTGTTCTGTTGCTTTGAAAGCTTTTCTTGTTTTGGGTTGGTTTTTATTATGGGTTTGGGTTTTGTTTGTTTGTTTTGGTTTTTTTTTTCCATAAAAATGGATAGTGACTCATCACAGTATTCATACTATCAGAGAGGTTTGTGCAGTTACAAGACACATTATAGAGAAACACACACATCATAAGTAGAATAGGCTGGTTCAAGTGTGTGAGAATGAAGTGGCCACTGTCTAACTCATTTATACATACTATTTGTGTATCAGTAAATGTAATTTATGCTTTGCTTCTTGCTGTGTATGTGGTTTGAATAATTTATGCATATAAAAATAAAAATTTGAACTAAAACTTTTCACCCATTCTTTTACAAAAAGTAAAAATATTTCTTTCACAGCTTTGGCTTCTCACATAGCTGTCTGTGGCAGACAGACTTACATAGAGTTTGCACCAGAGGCATGCATCAACTCCCACACAGTAGTTTTTTAGACTTGCTTGTGTTGCTTTTTAAAAAAAACCTGCTACATAGAAATGTCAGAATTCATGTCACATTGAATTGTCACTTTCTTGTTAAGATTGTGTTCTGAGACAGGGAGAAAACAGTGTGCAATATATATATATAAATATTAATCTTTTTAGCCTCTAAAAGTTCCCTCTTTTAATTATTTATCTGAACATTTGTTCCCCTTCATAAGTATTAATGTTGCTCCTGATAGTGCTACCTCTTGAGACATGCTGTGGTATATCATGATTCTTTGATACTGTGGAATCTTCCATATGTATTTCTGAAATGGCTGAAAACCTTCCTGTGAGATGTGGATTGGGGGAGACTTTATCCAAAATAAAAGCTGATTATTCCTAGCACTTAGGGTCCAACTGAGATAATACCAAGGATCTACTTCTACAAATGAGAGCACCAAGTTTAAATAAAATTTGTTGGGTAAAAAATGAGAAATTTATGCATAGGGATAAATATATAGGGAGGATATGAATGAATGTTTAATTATGTTGTTTTTATGCTTGTTCTTGAATAAATTTTAGAGACTGTTTCTTCAGAAATCTGCAAGATTCCAGTAAAAATGTATTATAGTAACCAATCATTGATTGATCTCTGATTGATACATATGGACAATGTATCTTGCCCAGAAAGAAATACATTTTGTTGAAAACAAAATTAAACCCACATAAACTGACACTATCACCATCCTTGAAAATTAACCACACCATTAATTCAAAATTTTCTTCTTTTGTTTAAATTAAAGATATAGTCTGAATTCATATTTTGTTTTGCATTTTTAGCCAAAAGTACTAATATGCTATGGGGAGATGGTAGATGAGAATCAGATCAACGGAATAGAAAAACTCCCTATTTACTAAATCTAGAAAAAATATAAATGGGTGTGTATTATAGGATAATGGAGTATTTTTTTAAGGATGGCTGATTGTTTTTCTAATATAAGGAAGTTATTTCTGTAAAGATTATTACAAGATAAATGAAGAATTTAAAAATAAATACTTTTGGTACATATCTGCTTTCAGGGATTCTTACCCCTTTTAGTTTTGTATTCTGTGGCTACCAGATATGGTTATTATTAATGTCAGAAGTGTATCTTTCAATCTAATTCTGAAATGTCAGGCAGATCAAAAAAAACCCTAAGTGTTCATTGGGGTCTCCATTTATATGCATGCATTCATTAATATTAAATTTGTAGTGGTTGCAGGTGTATAATAAAAAAAATTGACTTTGTCTTTAAGGAAAAGATTAGTGATATTCCTTTTTCATCTGTAAACACACATCCAACAATATCAATTGGCCTTTTGTGAGTATTGAGACTGGTATGTAATCATAAGAAAATAAGGAATGAAAACGATGCTGTTCCCATAGTCAGGATGGCAATATGACTGGAAAGAGTCAATTCCACACATTTCATTTCAATGTGTGATTGCAAACCACAGAAGAAAGTTGCTTGCAATGGGTCAGTGTCTCTATAAAAGCTGTAAAATTGTTAAAACTGTCTGGTCTTTAAAATCAAATGCAGACTCAACTTCACTTTTTTCAAATGGATAAGAATATCTGTGATTATATAGAAGCAGTAGTAGATCCTACAAATAGGAGAAAGTGACTGAGACCACTAATTTATTAAAAATACATTGGGAGTGAAGATTTTCATGACCACATGAAATAAATACTAATAATACCAGGAGCAACAAGACCATTTTGCAATCACTGCTGTCTTCATGACTCCAGGCATTATTTGACAACAGGCATTCAGATCCCATTTAGGGGTAATTCAGATCATGTGCTTGATTTCTGGAATGCTGTCTTGATATGCTAGGTCCATGATAGGAAAAAAAGGTGTATTTACAGTCTCTCCTGTAGTTCAGTCTCTCTGTCATGAAGGTCATATTTTGCAAATACTACAGGAAGTCGGTAACAGCAAATGAACTTTCTTGCATTTTTGCAGTCTCCATTGCTTCAGACTGTGGAATTCCTGTGCGCTGAAGTTTTTTTTTTTCCCCTTGTTTCATTTATATTGACAAATTTGTAATTAATTACTGGAAAGGAAATTTATTATCATAAAGACATGAGTACATACTTTCAAGTTGTGTACGCTCAATATAGATGAATGTTATATTTTGCTTTATTTGAGTCAAGTATTTGTCTTCACTTATTCAAAATTCGTGGGTTTTATGCTGTTCTACAGTGATTTGTAGCTCTAGATAGTGATAACATTTGCACTTGAATTACATACACGGAATTTATTTTGTTATAGCTTTTATACCATTTCACTGTTTGGGCTTTCCCTTGGAAGACAAAGATTAGCTATACTCCTGTACTGTTGCTAGAAGTAATTGAATATTTTTTCAAGTCTTAGATGGAGTTTGCCTTGGCAAAATTGAGAGAAAATTACATCCTGTTCTGATTTTAAACACCTTCAACATTGTCAGGTGCTGAATGAATGAATGGTCATTACTTAGCAGGGGTTTGATTGTTAGTTTTAATGTTGAGTCTATTTTTCTTTTGAAATATTTATAATGCTGTTCTTAAATCTTGTGTATCAGTTCTGTTAATGCTACATTCTCTGAATGACAATAGTTTGTCTCCTGGATCTGGTATTTTCTGATAATTTCTTAACTTTTTTGATTTTCAAGTGCTTCTGAGACAATGTGGTGAAATCAAGCAAAAATCTCACTACATCAACTCATTGTATTTATTTCAGTATACATTGTCAAAGATATCAATTACAAAACTCAAAGTGCTCTTTCAAGAATTTTGCCAATTTTCTTTTGGTTAGTTGATCATTTTAGACCTTTTTGCTCTGGACATTTTGTTACTCCATTTCACAACTTATTGTAGAAATTTTGGCTACTTGTTTAAATGTTTTGACTTAAAAATAAATGGATAAGCCACTCCTCTGCAAGGGAGTGAGATTTTGGTTTGTGGTTTTTTTTTTTTTCTGATTTATAGCAATATCATTATTTTGTGGGCTTCTCTGATGATGGTGGGATTAGTGTCAAGAAAGGTATCATCTACATATCTGTTCTTAGTTTTGTTTCTTTGCTTGGATTTTTTAAATAAAGCAATAACTTAATTAATATTAGACTCAGAATTATGCCAAAGCTTATTCAAACCTTTTCTCAGAATTGAGAAAAATTAGCCAAATTAATTCATAATTTAAAAGTAATTATTTTTGGATGCAAATTGGTTATTGGTTTGAAATAAACATTTAGCTCTATTTCTAGTGGAAGATTAATTAATTGCTGTCTGTTCCAAAAAATCCCATCAAAACAAAACATATTTTTGCTGTTCAGTAATGTCTGTAAAGGATAACAAGGATGAAAAACAAAAGCAACTGAAGACAACACTTTGATCCATCAGCTTGTATTTGCTTACTTTCATCTTCCAGTTTAAGTGATGTTGGTTTTGAACTCAATGGTTTTGCTATCAGCTGTGGAAATTCTAAGGGAAACCAAATGGATACATATTCCTGCAAATTACCTGTTTCTTCTTCAGACTCTTTCTGAGCAACTTGTGTCTGTGCCAAGTTTTAATGCAATTCCCAATTGATGTCTAATAATCACTATTGGACAGTCCTTTGTCAAACCCAAATATACTTTTATGTGACACAGACAAATTTAACTTACAAGTCTAAATTTATGCTCTTAAACATTTTACCTCAAAGTTGGACTTGAATTTGATACTTTCATTTGCAAAACAAACACGCTTATTAAGAGAAAAAATATTAAGGCCTTGTTAGACCAAATAATGAAAGAACTGAATGCAATTTTAGCTCTTGTCATGAAATTTATTACTATAAATGTCAGATTCTCAACATGAAACCTTTTTAATTTCTATTTAGTAGTCCACTGTCCTTCTGTGACAAAATTTAAAAGGTAATAGGAAGAAAATATTATTTTCAAACTGTTCACAAAGACGTGCTTCACAAATTTAAAAACCTTCACATTTCCTTAAATATGAATATACTCGGAAACGTCAGATATAACTGGGAGCAATAAAATTAACTATTGGTCGGCAAGTTGGCAAAAATCCTTTTTCAGGTTGAATGCAGCAAGGATTTACATGATGCTGACTTCTTTTCTGATACCTAAAAGGAAATTCTAGAGATCTATGTCTCTATTTCAGCAATGCACTTGATGCAATGTACTGAGGGAAACAATTAGTAGGAAAAAAAAAAATGTTATAAAATAGAAGTGGATAAAAGTGAGGCAAAATGCTTTAAGAATAACTATTCAGGAATGAAGTTAATAGTATTGTTCTTTTTCTAGGAGATCATTAATATTTTATATAATGACTGCCTCCAAAATGAGAAGTGTGAACAAATGTTTGTGAAGTATTTTCAGATATTTTGCCTAGAAGTGTGGCCTGGGACATAATTTGAAAAGTGATAGCCCAGCCCTGGAGTTTGAAACAATTTCAGTGTAATGAATAGGAGGGAAAAAGTTCTGCTTTTTAAAGTAACAATCACATTTTTAAAAAGTCAACCATATCAACAGGAAAGGTAGAGAAAGACAATGCTTAGCTTCCTGTCCAAGTTAGGTGTTACTACCTCTATATTCCATTGTAAAATGATTATCAGATTAATTGAACTTCTGTCTTTCCATTTGAATCTTAGATTATCCCGCCTAGAAAAATGATGGCAAAGGGTCAAAATACTTGTTCTCCTTTGATACCTTGAGTGTAACCAACTTTTTCTCATGCTTTTTTCTCCCCCTGTGCTGTTGAGCAGTGGGAGTGAGAGAGTGACTGGGTGAGTGTCTGGTAGCTAGCCAAAGTCAATCTATCAGTAATATATATTTCGCATAAATTTCAGTATTCAGGAGAAACTTAAATACTTGGCACTGTGATATCTTTAATGACCACCAAAGTTAGAATTTGGTACTCTTTTTTAAATAATTGAAGGAAGAACAACAGTTGTTTTAGTTTCTTCCAGCTACCTTTTTCTCTGAAACTCAGCCTCTTAAATCTTTATCGATACTAATGATGACAGAGTATATTAAATCTTCAGCCTTTTACAACGTATTTGTCTGAGAACAGCACATAACTTCAGAAGTTGCTCTTTCTAAAGAAAGTAGAGTGAATAACTGATTGTGAACCCCTGGAAAGTCTGCTGAGTGAAGCAGTGCTGCACAGCTGTCCATATGACAACTGCCAGTTTGTAATCTCTGCTGGTTTTTCTAATTTATCTGAATGGTCTATTGCAGCTTTGCAGCCAAGGAAAAAGGTATGTGGAAATCTACTATTAAAAATGGCATTTATACATAAATAACAAAAGACTGTTCACATAAGAAGGAACAAGCAAGAGTTATGACGTCTGATATGTCCTAGGTAATTCTCATTGAGTAGAAATGAATTCAGACTAATTTTTACAGAGGACAGAAGCTAATCCTGAAGATGACAAGTTTGAGCTGTGACAACGAGAATAGAGATACTATTCTTTGCTTTAAGTAAGCAGAAGGAATGCAGCAATACTCATGACTTGCTATGTGATTTTACTCCTGTTTTATGAAAATGCTTTAGTCAAAGGCTGAAAGAACTTTGCAAGCGATATGTCCACATTGATTGAGATGTATCATAACCTACCACTACGCAAGAAGGGTGTGGACATATGGGAGTGAGTCCAGAGGGGGGCCGATAAGCAGAGGATCGGAGCACCCCTCCTATGAGGACAGGCTGAGAGAGCTGGGCTTGTGCAGCCTGGAGAAGAGAAGGCTCCAAGGAAATCTTGCTGCACCCTTCCAGTACTTATAGGAACTCTGAAGGAGAGCTGAGGAGGGACTTCTGACAATGGTGTGTATGTTAGGCCAAAGGACGATGTCTTTAAACTGAAACAGGATAGATTTAAATTAAATATCAGAAATAGATTCTTTAATGTGAAAGTGGTGAGGCACTGGAACAGGTCACACTGGAGAAGTTGTGGATGCCCCACCCCTGGAAGTGTTCAATCCCAGCTTGGATGTGGCTCTGAGTGACCTGGCCTGGTGGAAGGTGTCCCTGTCCATGGTAGGGCCGTTGGAACTAGATAATATTTAAGGTTCCTTCCAATCCAAACCATTGCCTAATTCTATGATTACTTTAATTACTGTTTAATGAATATTTTAACACATAAATTCTCTTTTTATTCAAAAAGAGTTACTTTGCATGCCAAGTCCTATAGCAGACTTGCCCTGTAAACACCCAATGCACTACATCTGTACAAGCATATCCTTACAAGGATAGTGTAACAAAACTGGTTTTGGGGCATTTTCCACTTTAAAATAATGTAAACACTTCTTAAAAAGTCCACATTTTCCTTTTGTATTCATATTTCTTCATATTGTAGCAAGCAGCAAAAAAAAAAATCTCTTGCCATAATTTCAACTCTGAAAGAGTTACATTTTATTTAGTAGTCAGCTCTAATTGTTGAGGAGAAAGAATATTCTGAAAGAAGCAGGTCAAATCCCAATTCACACAAAAGAATACAAAATCAATAAAAGAAAATATGGACATAAATGAGAAATGGCATAGTGAGGTGAGAATATCTGGCCTGTTGGCCTTTGGAAAAGAAGAAATAATTTGTATTGGACAAGACTGACATCAGAAAAGGAGTTGCATCTGATGTATTTGGGAAACGATACAGAACTCTAAATTCCATCAATAAGTTGGGTGAATTGGGAAAAAGAAAAACTGAGAATTTATTAAGTATACTTTTTTAAATGAGAACATCAGTGTAAGGCTTTATACATGAGAAGACAGAAAAAATGAAGAGCTCAGTAATTTTTTGTTTTCTTCTATTAGTGAACTGAGAAACACCTTCTTATATTTTCCTTTCATCCCAGATCTAAGATCCTCTGAAAGAATACTTTTTTTTATCTGGGATGGGCGCTAAATTCTTCAATTCAGTTAGGTGTCTTTCACTTTAGAAAACAAATTTACTTACTTCATCCATTTCAAAAATAAGAGAAAGCTATATTGATTATCAAATCTTTGAAGAGTGACAGTGAACACTGTAATTGTTGACTGAAAAAGGTTTTCTGCATGTAATTATGTCTGAAGTAACTGCTTTTTAACAAAACATGCAATTCACAAAGTGCAAAGAGGGGGGAAAAAAGGGAGAGAATGTTCTCATTTAATATTCCCAAAACCAAACAATTTTTATATTGCAAATAAATTTTGGCAGTGGCTTCGTGTTTTACTCTTTGTCTCTTAAGATGTACGTTTTCCTCTGAGTGCCTTATTTTGCTTGAGAAGCACGTGGCAAGCCAAAAAAATTCTTTTGCAAAATTAATTAATTTGAAATCAATAAATGCTTTTCTTCATAAGGACACTAAGCTAAGTGAATAGAGTGCTCGTGAGTGGAATTTTTAATGTGGGTAGCAACTCAAGTTTTCATAGCAGACCCTGGAATTTTCCAGGTGAAGGTCTGATCAGAGTTCTTTGTGAAATTTCTTTCAGGTTCAGCAGAATATCAATGCAGAAGGATGTTGTCCTGTATCCCTCTTACGTGATCTGAATGTTTTCTGGGTTCTTTACATAGGAGGGGTTAAAGCCATAGAGTAGAACTGGGAAAATAAGTTACCTTGCTTTCAGCTTAAGAATTGGCAAAAGCATGGAAGAATGGATTGAAGGACGCTCTCAAAGACTGGTAGAGATTGATTCATGCTCTAAATAGGACACATTGCTGGTAAACTGAAAAAAGCTATATTGTGATGTAAAGAAATAGGAATACTGAAGAAGAATGCTGTTGTTTTTTACCACTTTTGGAGGACTTTTAAATAAATGAGTATGAGGCACTTTGCTCTTTTCCAAGAATTTCTTGCTGATGTTTAGATCACTTTCTGTCTTAGACCTCAAACAGTGATTACAAAGTCATTTTAAAACCAAAAATTCCTTTGTATTATTAGAAACTTCAAAAGGAAGAGTTTTCAATCCTTAAATGAAATGAAAAATTAATTTGAAGTGTATTTTCCAGTAAATTTATTCCATCTAGAAGAGTAGTAATTAGCATTGCTTTTTTAAATCAGGTTTTTTATTTTATGCTGCATGTTTTTCACAGATAAGTATTTGTGTGGTGGAATACAAACAAACAAAATGCTTTGTATAATCCTACTACATGAAAGATGTTTAGTGCTGTGATCTTAAACTGAAGTTGAGAATAAAATTTATTCATTTTTTACTTGGTTAAGTTGCATTTCCACGTGAACCATTCCGCCCTCATCTTCCTTTCCATCTGTTTTCCTACTCTTTCATCTACTTCTATCACCTAAAATGTAGCAATGGGAAACTTTCCTTTAAAGAAAGGAAAAAAAAATCTCCAAACTGAACCATAAAAAAAGTGGAAAAGTAGGTAATTTAAGAAAACAATAGCTTCTTTACAGCTTTTTCTGAGCTTTGTCCAGAAGAAGTCAGCATTTTGGAATCTAAGATGGCATTAGGTAATAAAAATAATTCTGGTGTATCTTAAAAATTGAATAATGGTGAAAGCTACAGTTCTTTCTAAGAAATGTGAAAATGAAGAAAATAATGTGTCTTCTGCAGGTACAATTAAACCATACAACAGTGTGATCCATGGTCACAGATCTGCACAAGTTGTTTGATTAAGGTGGAAAGACAACTAGGTTTTTGGCTGATATTTGCCTATGAAAGACACACCTTTTGGTGGTGCTGGTTGTGAAAGAAATTGCTTTTTGTATTACCAACAGAATCTTAGGATCTCTTTTAGTTACAAAAAAAATATGGCAGATCTGTCTGAAAAAGAGCATAATTTTGTTTCATGCCACTGATGTTTCCTAAAAACCTATCAAAATATTAGAGACTATTTTATGTTGAAATATAGGTTAAAAATTTTAGGCCAGAAATGAAAACACAGAGAGAATATGAATTAGATTTGTGATCATAGCCTAAAACTGATATGTTTGACTTTGCAAGAAATTACTCCATATATAAATTACCAGAGAACTATAATGAATATTTGCTTACAGTTAATTGCTCAATTTCTATAATACACAATAGAAGGAAGTATAAAAGAGATTCATCATTTGATCTTGAAGGTTGTGTAATCAAAGTTTTCAATCATTTTCCCTCTCCTGCTTAAACAGTTACAAAGTTACAGGAGATATTTCATTTTGAAAGCATTGAATGCCACAATATAATGAGACATGCCCCTTCATAATGGTTACGCTTTGGAGATGAAGATATCTTAAACTGTAACTCATGTAATAGAAGTTGTACTCTTTCATGGAAAGGTACTTGCCCAGAAACTCTTTTAGCAATGAAATAATTTTCTTCTTTTTATTTTCTTTTTTTCCCTGACTTTTAAAATTAGGAAAATTTTACTTTTGCAGTTACTACTGAAATATTAAATACTCTGGGTTTCATACAGAGGTTATAGTCACGTTTAAAAAGGTCACTTGTTACCAATAAAACCCTCCACAAAGCAACCCCATTTTTTATAATTTATTGGCAGGGTACTTTCCAAGAAATATATCATATTTCAAGTAAATGAAAATATTTAATTAGGCAGCGTGTGAGCTGGTCTGTGTGGGTGGGTCACTGTCACAGGTGATAACACCAGCAGATTTCTAAGTAGATGTGAGGACCTGTGTGAGTGAAAGAAGGAAAACCTCTACCAGTCTTTGTATGGAGAGTTATAAATTTTTGCATCACTGATATCTGGAAGAGATTACAGCTGTAGAACTATGCGTGGCTGTTGAATGCATTATGGGCTCCTCCCTAGCATTACCTTCTGAAACTATTCTGTAGTATTAATTTTTTCAGTACTATTTGCATTATTGATCTTTCTCATACTACACGTCTCGCATCCCAGCTTTTATGGAAATTATGGAAATAAGTGTTAGGATTGGTGTTACTACTGACTGAGCTAGATGATATCTTATATAAAATGAGTTGTTGCTCTGTTGGTTTATTAATAGATTGATATTCTTATAAATAGAATAGAAAACGCCTCCTAAACCAGACTTTGCACATCTGATGCTGGTTTTTCCTTGGCCTATTCTTCCAGAGGTGTAAAATATAATGATATTTTTTAGAGGATTATCTAATTTTTGCTCTGTAACTCATAATTTGATGGTCACATCAGAAAATTTAAGAATGAGAGTTCAACAGAATATGATACATAAAATATTGGAGTATATATATTTTGTTTTAGGAATTCTACATCATATTGTCATCTTTGTCCTTGTTTTGAAGTTTGTCAGATACAAAAACTCAAAAAGATCCAGAATTTACTTCATCCCATATGGTTGCAAATTACCAAAATGGATGACTTTTTGAATATTGTATTGCTATTTAGTGAATTTGAGGTTTACACTTGATTAAAAAAGATATATTTACCAAAGATGTCTCTGTAGTTAATTTGTTTTGGAAAGATTTGCTTCCTGCCCATCATTAATTTAGCTAACTGAAAGATGTATAAGACACCTGATTAGTTGATTTCATTTAATGCTTGAGGTTGCACTGGGGAGGACATAAATAGTTTGTTAGATAAAATTTTACATTCTCCAGATTTTGAGGCATCCCATTTCGTTTTTTGGTCTGCAACTATGTGAAATGTAGGGACTATCTGGCAGTACTGAATACAAAAGGCTTGATTGCAGTTCTCCTTATAGCTGGAAATAGGGTTCTCAAATTTCCTCTGAATATTCATAGAATAGAGATTGTGAGAGATATTACCAGTTTATGGATAAAAATGTGGTCTGCTTCAATCCCTTTACTATTTCAGCTGAAAATTTGTGAAAAGTCATATTTCCTCTAGATTCAACACTATGGCGTATAGCTTGATTTTCATGCCTGTTGTCCTTCTCTTCATTCAGCAAGAGAGCAGTAGACAAATAAAAAAAACACTCCTAAAAAATGGAAGAAAGGTAATCTCTAGGTGTTTATCTTGGATGTTCAGTGTGTACCTGGCTGTCTTCTGGTGAAACAGCTCTCCCAACAGTTCCATTTTCACTGCTGTGGGATTTGTCTGCTCTTCCAGAGTGTTTTCTGTATGTTGGCCTTATGGCGTCTCTAGGTGAACATTTCCATTTGCTGTTGCCCTCATTCTCCAGCACTGCCTGCCCACCTGTCTGCAGCTGGAATTGGTTTTCCTCACTTCTACAGTCAGCTGCTCTCACTTTACAAAAAAGTTCTGTCTCTATGGACCATGACCTATTTGCAAAATACATGTCGTTTGGCCAAGGAAAATTTTTCACATATATGAATATTTGGAAATATTATCATTACTATTTTTTCAGAGATCTTTGAGAATGTGCTGTGTTCTGAATTAATTTTTGAAATGTAAACTGAATAATGAATGTATTTCTTAATATCACAATGCAATATTATTCCAACATATTCTTTTCATAACTGTGTTTTATTAAATTTAACAAAAAAGTTAAATTTTCATTTCTTTTGCATAAAAAAAGTAATACCAGAATAGTTTATTTTATTAGACTTCAAAGGATTTTACTCACAGCTTCAAATACTTATAATTTAAAATATGAATGTAAGCCTTTAAAACGATTTTGTGGTGTTAGTATTTAGGTACAATTATAAAAACATTTTTTGGCCATTATTATAGTATAGTAATAAAGAGAGCAATATATTCACAGTGAGCATGTCAAGCCTGAAAGTGATCATGAAGCTTTTGATAGACAGAAAAGCAATTCCTTTTTTTTAATTAGAGGGTTGGTATTGGTGTCATAACTGTATATTGTTCTGTCTAATTATTAACATTTTTACTGCCTTGCTTGAAATGATAATAATAGTGTTAAAAGGAAAACCTCTCAAGTGATTGCAAGGAGAACCAAGAGAATGCCACCTTCAAATTAGAAGTACTGAAACACAAGTTCAGTTGATTTATCCTTCGGCTAAAATAAGAAGGCAGCTCTAGATTTGATATTAAGTCCTGTGTAGAATACATGATAAAACTAGAGACAGAATTTGAATTTCCATAATCTGTGTCCAGGTTCCTTTTTCTTTCTTATATACCAATAGAAATACAATGTGTTATAGTCAAAAATTTTTTCTCTATTACTATTTCTGCAGTATAGATATTACCTTTCAATTCAGTGTAACGCTTAAAGTAATTTGAAACTTGGTTGATTGGGTGGGGTTTTAAAATTTTTCAGATGAACAATTGGACATTTAGAATTAAAACTTGTATCTTACTGCAAGAATTCTTGCTTAAAATTTCTCTTTAAAAAAACCTAAAATATTTTTTTTACCTTAATCCTCCTTAACTTACATCACTGTGCTTGTCCTCCAGTGAAGCAAGAAAACAAGTATATGAGGAGCATGAAAACCAGCTTCCAGCCCAACAGACAATGAAAAGAGAATGGTTTTCACTGCCAGAGGGAAGTGTTTGGATTGCTTGGTTCTTCACTGTGGAGAGCTGGGGATTTTGAATTTTGTTTTGCTTTTAAGAAAAGTATTTGTGCTTGAGAATGAACAAATTGTATGACTATAGAACCTGCTGGCAAGCTGACAATGGGTAACAGCTCTACAGGCAGAGCTCAGATAAGTAGAAAAAATTCAATAAGGCTTTCTATTGAGATGTTTATGTTTGCTTGGAATTCTGTGTATGTCTGGTTTTGTTTCAGTGTCCAGGAGGCTTATTTTATGTAACAGAACTTCTGCCTGAGGATTCAAAGATCATAGAGTAATGAAACTTATAGATCATTTCTGATAGGAAGAAAAATCACTGAGTTCAGAGTCTCAAATTGCCTTGTTTTCCAAGCTGTGGAGGGAAAACAATAGACATTTCTACTCTTTCTTTTTCAGTAAAATGAAGAGATGAAAATCAGCTTCTGCCAACATTGGGGAAAGCCAATTTAGTGTTTCAGCTCTCCAGTTCCTGTAGGGTATTTCATTTTGCTGTAGCTGTAAAGCCCCAGTCTTTCTGGAAAATCATAAATGGCTTTGTAGTTGTTGATTTTAAGCTACTGAATTAATTATTTTTTTAATTTTAACTTTCTGCAGTGCTTGATATGCTATTAAAACAAGTATAAAGGCATTTTATATCATTATCTTACATCCTTCCTCATCTGAATTTTTAAAATTCACATAGCTCAAAGTAGGTTTTAAGCGTTCTTTTTGTACTTGTTCACTCAGACCAGCAAAACATTTAATCTCTAAGTGGAATTTACTATCAGAACAGAGATCAAAGATTGGGACAGTTGAAATCATCATTAACAGTATGCAGAACTAGCTGGGCACACCGAAGGGGTCTCTGCACTGAGTGGAACATGTCAGTAACATGGAGGGCTGTGATAGCAAATAACTCTGCAAGGAAATTGAGATGTTCCTGTCAGCTGCTCCAGTGCAGCCTCCTGAGGGTGGCTCCTGCTGCATGAAATGAGGACAAATTTTACACAATTCTGGGGCTGAGTGATCAATCAAGGTCACCAGGGTACGTGTTGTAGAGCTGTAAGAAGATAGCTGCTTGTATAAGTAATTTCATCTTCCTGTTCATAGTAATGGAACTAAAAGCCAATGAAGGCCATTCAGGAGGCTGTTGCCGAGTGATGGTGTGTTGTAGCAGTGTGCAGGATTACTTTTATAAAGGGAAGTATAGTGAAATTCAGGGCTTTATGAAAATAATAGTATCATGTTTAAACATATCAGTGTTCCCTTGAGTTAGCGTTGACATAGTTTGCTAGCTATTTAGACACTCAAGCTCACATAAGTAGACTTTCAAAGCAACACAGATCCCTGAAATGCTGAAAGAATCCATATATAAACCAGGCAGAAGATATTCTTACTCTCTATAGTGCACTTGGATTTAGAATAAAAGCTTGTATATTCTCTGAGATTTAATGAAAAATACCTAGAGCGTTCACTGTTCCTTGTCCAAAAAAAAAGAAAAAAGAAGGTATATATGTATTTAATGGATTTGTTTTGCTGGATTTTTGCTGTCATCTATGTTTTCTACACCAGCCCAGGTAACTAAAGAAAAAAGTGAGGAGGGGAAAAAAGGCAGTTTTTTTGAGATAAATGTTGTTTTTATCCATATTTGGAAAAAGCACTTATGCTTTTTAGGAACCAGTGAAACAGTCGTACTGGAGGTTGTTCCTTCAGAAGAAAAACTTTCCATTCAGTTTTGCAATCTCCTTTTCTTCCAGTAGACTGACAATGCTTTGCATGACCTTTGCTTAGAAAACAAAGCTGTTTTTTAGTCAGAACTAATTAATTTCATTTGATCATGTTGTCTCCTGGCCCTTCCTTATACTGGATCTTTACACACAACTTCTTTAGATTGAACTGTAGATGTTTAGTGTTTTGTGACTGACTTATTCCCAGTGATGATTTGTGGAGTAAGTAGTAGTAAGAGAAATAGACACAATATTCTGAAAGTTTGCCAAAGATCTTTGTAGAAGCAAATCTTACTCCTGTTCCTCATATGATTCAGCTTGCACTTTATGTTCTTTTCTTGAAGAAACAAAAAGAATGTGTTATGGAGATACAGATTATTTTTAGATATTGCATTAAATTTTTAAGTTAGCACACTTCTGGGAGTTTGTACTGACTAGCAATGAGGTAGCAACAACTTTTATTATGCCTTTCTAAGCAATGTAATATGTATTTTGTAATGTATACAACACATTGTTCCAGAGTTCTTGTTCCATTTTCCTGAATCATAATGCCTCTTAAAAGAACTTTTCTCTTAGAAAATGCTCTTTCTCCAACAGGGTGATTATCCTTGCTAGTCGTTGAGGTTTTACTGTCTACAATAAGGATTGTTTGGCACAGAATCAAGCTTTGGTATTTCCATACTGCAATGAGAGAATTTTAGAAGTAGATGCTCAACCTTTGTGTGTAGCTCTTCACAATATTAAGCAGTGAATTTTTATAACTATTAATTATGTTTTCGTCCTTTAAAAAAAATTGACAGTAATGTAGACATTTTCCTCCCTCTGCTCTATCAGTAAGATGACAACAGTTATTGTAGTGTATCTGAAACAAAAGCCACAGCATTGAAACAGCACAGTGAAAATGCTTCATCTGAGCAAACAATATGTTCATGATGCTAATACATTGTTTTCTGTGTTTCAGTCTGTTAATTACATTAATTACCCAAAATGAGTTTGCAGTTGAAATCCTGATTGTCAAATCTAATTTGATTTTAATTGCTAACTGCTCTGACAGGATAGACTAGTAACTTCAAATAATATTGTTATTTTCTCTCTGTAATGGGAAGTTTTTGAAGCCTCTTTGGATATCTGTTTTAAAGTATATAGATTTAATATTTCAGCAGTAATATTAACTCCTCTGTTCTGCTGACAAAATCTGCAGCCTTATTCCAGAAACTTTAGTTACTTTAATAATGAGGACACCTACTGATCACAAAAGATCTAAGGCTGACAATTGTTATGGACTGATAATCCTATTTTATAGAGTTTGATTATGATTAACTTTTCAATAGTGTTGATGAGCACTGAAGAGGGTTTTTCAGGGAAAAAACACATATTCCTTGATTGAATCATAGTCTGACTCCCTGTAAATTAAACAAAGTTAAAATATGATTTTGGCATGTCTATCTTGTGTAATGAGCTTCCTTTGGAGAGCTCTGAAACGCTGGTGATACACAAACTTATTAACCTGGGCAGGAGCTAAACTGGTTTATATCAAAATGTGTCTGTGGTGGTCTCCCATTTGAAAAGTTAAAAGTGTGTGAGGCTGTCGTTTTGCTAAATAACATTTGTAAGAAAGTGACACGACATGACATGATGTGACATGACATGAACACAGGAGTAGAAATGCAGCTTAAGATTTGTCAGACACTGTCAAACTAATATTACATGTGGGCAACTATCATATCTCTGGCAGTGACAAGTTGCTAATGATTATGGAAGAATATAAGAGAAGAACACGGACTAAGGGATCTTCCTCATAAATTGTCTTCTACTAATTACCTTCTACTAACTTCTGTAGTTCATACACTCTTACGCTTAGGCTTCAGTGAAAAAGATCCATCTCATTAAGATAGTGTTGTCCTTATGAAGCTGCACACATCTGTGCTTTTGACCTCCTAAATATCTTGTGGCAATGAGACCTATATTAGCAATCTCAGATTTAATCTGTTTCTTCCGGAGCTGCTTCATTGTTTCAGTGCCTTCTGTTGCAGCTTGATAACTAGAATAACCCCAGTATGAGATTCTCAAATATATTTTGTAAATTCCAGGATTTTATATATATGTTTTAGAGTATGAGTTGTAAAATATCACAATAATTTTGGATGATATCATACCTAATAAAACAGAGGCATAAAATAAATAAATATTCTGAGGTTGAAAAATCATTAAAACAACAAGGGAATAGTTTTAAAGCAGATGTTGAACTTGGGATTTTAGATTCTGATGAAGTGCTGCTTCTAGTTCTTGACATAAATGTGTGTTCAATGAGCATCTTACAAAATTTGTATATACTTTATTTCAATTTTAGATAAATAGTTCTAAGGAATGAAGATTGAATGAGTATGAAAAAAAAAAAGTAGGAAAATTGGTAGAGTATTGCATGACTTCCATGCTGTATGGCTGAAAAGGTGTTACTGAATGAAAACAAATCTAATGAAAAGAATGTCTTACATCTTAAAGTAAATATTGGTTAAAAGAGAGGCAAGAAATCTAGATGCAAGTGAATCCATCTATATTCTTTCATTCCAGGTTTCATACTGAAAAGAAGAAGAAAATATTTTCCATTGTCTTTTAATTAAGAATTTGGGAAGTTGCATTGCTTTTGCCATACAGCAACTGTATGCTGTATATGTGCCCTTGCAGGGAGTAAATAAATCCCTGCAAATAAATAAATAAAGTAAGTAAATTAAGGGTCTGGCACATGTATTTTAGGTTTAATTGACTCTCTTGATTATGTGGTTAGCTTTATTTCACAGTGAGTTTAATGGGGCAGCAGGGCACCTACCCCAATTCTTGAGTTATCTGCTTTCATTGTGAACAGAAGAAATGCAGTTCAGCTTGTCAAATGTGTACCTGGCTCTGCACAAGGGAACATTTTCATAAAACATCAATGTGTATGTGTGTAACACTATCCTACTCTGAATTTCAAACAAAGCATATAAAATACATCAGCTCTAGTACTTGGTCTTTCTCTTATAATTAGTGTGTTTTCTACCAAACTCCTTTCTTGGATATTGAATCATAATAGATGAATAAAAAGATTGTTTAGAGAACTTCTTTTAGACTCATACAATGAAAGCATAAAACTTCATCTAGTCAGTTCAGGGACGAATTCATCAAAAAAGTGTTTAGGACCTCATGCTCATGCCTATGTTCATTTACTCTTCCCTGAGTGTTTCACAGATCAGTGCTGTGTTTTGTGTTCCTGGAATGTATCGTCATAGTTTTTATTAGATGTAGATTGTGATTATAGCTAGAGATTGCAACAAGAGAAGAATTGGAAAAAATTCCTGATTTTATTGCTTTTAGGACAGATTATGAGATTTTTAAATGGAAAACCATTTAAATGAGTGAGTGGTTCAGAGATAAAATAATAATTTCAACAGAGAATGGGTGCCTTTTTGTTTTCCTAGTAAAGACAAGATCTTTTAAAACTAATATTTAACTTTAAATAACTTTCAAAATACATGTAAACTATTCTGTCATATAAAGGACATGATTGCTGTCATTGAAAAAATATTTTGTCCACCTCTCATCAGGCTCTTCGGCATCCTATCATTTAGACTGAAAACCATCTTGGCACAGGCTCAAAAGAATACTTAAGCTCAGTGAAATGTGAGATTTGATTTCATGTCTTATGCACTGTCTTATTTCATGTCTTTCTGTACTTATGTACTGGCACTGCATATTGGATTGGAATTCTTGTGGAACGTGAGTCAATGTGTAGGAAAACTAAACAAACACAGCAGAAGCAAAACTGAGCTTTGCTTCACTTTCCATTTTTTTAAACATTAAATGGCTGCAATGCCACTCTGTGGATGATATTTTCAACAATTAGGGATTTTTTTCTGCATTTTATGTGTTCTTTTTCTTTTACTTTTTACTCTTGCAGTTATACTTCTAACACAGAGAGTTTTTGATTGAATACTTTCCTATCAAAAAACCCAATAAAATTCTAATACTAAATTATCCTAAAATGAAACCACTATAAAGAAACGATCTTTCATCTGAACTAGCTCATATCATAGAATGGCTCTTCTCTGGAGCACAGAAAATGTAATAAGCACTATTGTTTTCCAGTACAGAAAACAACCCAAAGATGACTATTTCAATGGAACCATAAATGGAGAATAATGCAAATATCATTAGCCATGAAAGCACCTGTTACTGACGACACTTCAAGCAGGATAGAATATTTTAAAGATTAATTCCCAAAAAGGCATGCATTCCTTTTTAACTAACTCCATTAGGGCATTCAAAAATATTCCTGAGGGTTTGGAACAGGAGTAAAACTAAAATAGTTACGGCATGTTGCAGAAAAAAAATATTGAAAAGTTTTTTAAGGAATTTTACTGAAAACAACCTCTCTAAATAAATAAGGGTTTCACTTATTTTCTAAAAGCTAAATTTAATTGTAGAAGTGATTGTTTTATACCAAACACATAGGTTTTAAAGTACTTATTTTAAATGTATGTACACATAATTTACTGGAATTTTTTTAAACCATATTTTTATTGCTAAATTTATTTTTGTTTTCTCCTATAAATTGTGAACTTCTGTGCCTAAAAATGATTTGTTCTCTTTGAAAGAGTTACGGAGCCATTCTGACTTTATAATTGTAATAAAAATATTCATACATTAAAAAGGCAAAATAAACTGCTATCTGTTCTGATCAATAATGCAATCTCCCTTTATATCATATATACTTCAAAAGTAAAAAAAAAAGAAACTTTGGATTTGAGCACACTCAATTTAGCTTTGTACATTGCACACACACAGTCAAGGAAGAGTCAAAATCTAAACTTTAGAACTCAACTATTAAACCTGTTAAAGGAATCTCTCAGGACAGAAGTACATCCCTGAAGAAAAGAAATCATGCAACAGTTAAATGAGAAACATATTTCGATTGGGACAGGGGGAAAATTCAACATTGGAACCCAAACTGCTTTTAAATCTCATGCCTACACGTGCATATAATAAAATATTATTGCCTTGTTCAACAGATGGGAAAAAGTCACAGTTCCTTAGATGCGCTGATCATTTCTTTAGTTGCAGACTTACCGAAGTTTCTGATTAGAGGCCAATCTTAAATGGGAAGAGAAGCATTATGGTGTACCAGTTTTGAAGTTATGTTTAGACATATAGGGTGTCATTGAGTAGAATATGTAAGAAAATATTAGTTGGTTTTTATTTTGGGGTTTTTTAGTGTTGCTTTCAATCCATAACAGGAAACCAGCAAATTTTATTCCACTATGAAAAAGTCTGATTTTCTGTGTTCACAGCAGCCAAACTCCTTATCTTGTTATTATTTCAGGGGGCTGCAGCATTTGCTGCCAAAGAAGCAGCTTGCACAATCTTCATTGTGTCCTTGTTCATACAGAGTGCAACCATTACAAATTCTATTTGAAGATGATAATATTTAACACTGCCTTGCAAACCTAAAGCTCAGTGTTGTCTTGGTGTAATGGTTTTCTGTTGCTTAAATAGTTTTCCTCTTAAATTTTAAAAGTAGTTTTGGAGGACTTGAGATAAACACCTGGTTAACATCTGGGTTTCTCCCCACAGAGATAGGAACTGAGGGTGGAAAACCTATATCCTCAGTAGGGTCTTTCAATAACTGCTGTTAGTGAAGGATTAACTACTGACATGACACATCCATTGGCTTCAACTGCCTTTGTTAGTGATCTCAGAGGGGTACCTTCCTGTAATTTGAACAGCCCAGTTCTCACATTAAAGTGCCTTACTTTGCAGCACTGAATTAATCTCTTGTGTTTTAGTAAAGAGGAGCTATTTCTAAAAGTTAATCATGTCTTCAGGCTGTGAAATTTTATGAACTTTTATCCCTTGGCACTGAAATTTGCCTGAAATATTCATGAGCATTTCCATAATTTCATTTGAAACAATGTGTTTGGTGTTTTTGCTGTTAGATATTGTTGAGTTAGTTTGGGGTTTTTTAATTAGTATGAAGATACAGGAATCTCCCCCAGTGAAAAATTATGACATTTATTGAGAAAAAATTTTCTTTTTACAGTAGTCTTATTGTTTCTGAATGTAACAAACAGAGAGAGATATTTTTGCTTATATGGAGTTATGAGGTAAATGACACAAGATATACCAGATGACAGATAAAAAGCTCAGCCTCAGTGAATTCTGATTCTTGACTTTTTAAAATATAATAACAACAGACGAAATGAAAGCTGACTATATATGTAGTATATATGTGTTCATCCTTACAGTATTTGAACTTTGGTCTCATAATCCTTCTTCCTAAGTTTTTGGTTTGCTTTGTGTGTTTTTTCTGGTTTTGGGGTTTGGTTTGTTTGTTTGGTAGGTTTTTTTTTATTTTTTTTTTTTTTTTCACTGTGATAATGACTGAAAATTTGTCTGTGTGGGATTTTGTTCCTTTCCATGATGGAAAATTGCTCACTCATTTTGACTATGAAAAATATGAAGTGTTGCTTGTTGCTTCCACAAAGTTCCTGAAAGTGCAGTCACCTTGCTAAGAATTTATTGCGTCTGTGAGGAAGTGGTCCTTGGCAGCACATTGCCCAGATGATTTCTGAATACAGAAATGTTTGGACGCCTCTACCCCATTTTCAAGCTTTTGCTTCAGCTTCTATCATTCAGCTTATTAGTGGTATCCTTCCCCTATGAGAACAAGTTTTGAAATGGAACCCTGACTTTCTCCACCTCCCAGTATAACCAGATATTTAGTTCCCTAAGCGATTGGAGCAGCATAGGAACAAATATTCAGGAGTGACTGTATGATAAAACAGTTAGTAATGATCAACATTTTAGAAGTATTTAAATTAATTGCTTATTTCAAGCTATAACAAATCAACTATGTCCTTAGCTTATCAGTAGGAAAGGGTCCTCATTAGAATAGCATTGATATAGGAAAGTAATGTAAGACAAAAAGAGAAGCTATCAGATATAGATAAAGCATTTCAGTATCATCATGTTAATACTTAGTTTAATTATTTTTTTTATCTCTGTAAGAAGACAATTGAGTGGGAAGTGAAAGTGATAAGTATAAAATTGTTGCCAATCCAAGCTTCAATTTCCATCAATTAGAGACAGTATTGTTTAGTGCTATAATTTTTAATCTAACAAGAATATTATTATTATTATTATTATTATTATTACAGTTATGAAAATGCTAGAACTTGCGGTTCAGTTCAGTATATTCTGTTAAAATGAGATACACACAAAATTTGCAAGAACGTATCTGTTTTTCTGATGTTCTCCTTGTCCTTGCCCTGCCCTTTGATATCTCAGGGCTCACTCTGCAGGGCTGAAGGACTGCAGACCAAGAGGACACCCTTTGTGATTTCTTCCAGGCGTGAGATTGGGGTTCATGAGCCCATAGGTTTCATGGATTGTTCTTTTTGACGCTTTTTGAAGATGATTGCAAGACCTATCTCCCTTTTATCTTTTCTGCCAATCTGTGTCCAGGGCTCTTGTAGAGGCAGCCTTGGAGAGGCTTAAGGCTTTGCATGGAGCATGCTGGGTGGATTCCAAAGTTATCCCAGTGCACTTCATGCACGGCAAGGCAGGGCAGGTGTTTGACTGTGGAGATGGAGGCCACACACTGCAATTTTTTATGCCAAGGCCAGTGGGAAAAGAGGGCAGAGAGAGCAGAAATGCCAAGGAAAAGTGTGTTTCATTATTGTGCAGACATGGGCAAATTGCTAATGGGCGAGCAACACAGTGAGAACTGCGAAGTCAATACTCAAGTCTGAACTAGATGTGGCTTCAGGTGGATATGGGAATATATCAGTTTAATCAAGTGCACTAATAAGTTTTTTGTAGGTGTCCAAGGAGTTTACCTAGCCAGTGGATTACTGAAAGTGTACTTTAATAGTGACATCCCTAGCATTATGGACTATGGCTGCTGGCCAGAAATGGAAGATTCTGTTTGTGAGAGATTGGGAGTTTTAAAATCTGTTTTTAAAGTTACCTTTAATTATTCTTAATTTCTTTTACTTTGAGTAATTTTCTGCTGTCCCAAATCTGTAACATTTAACAAATTTCTGGAGAGCAATAAGGCAATTCTGGAGAGCAGTCAAGGCCTCTTGGCCTTGATTTTGTTAAGTTCTTTTCGTACTTGATTTTGTTAAGCTCTTTTCGTTTTCTTCTATGAAAATTCCCTGCAATTCCATCAATATGTTACTAGTTTTTTAGGCTTTTCCTTGAGTTCAAATGCATTGGACAGCTAGACCAACATTTTATAGGTCATTCTAGACAAAACACTGGTGAAAGATCAACAGTGTTTTACATAGAGACAAAAGTAACTTTCGCCCTTTTTTCTTTTTGCTGGCTGGTATGCTTTGTTCTTTCTTGAAGGAAAAGTATCTTTGAATAAAATGAAGCAAATTTCTTCTAAAAATGCTGCACATAAGATGAGAACTGATCATGAGCACAGTCGAATGATATTGCAAACTGACTGGTGAGAGTACTGTCAGGTTATGCTCAGGTAGAATAATATGTTATTTCTTTATACTCAGTAAAAATTACACATTTTTGCTTCTCTTCCAAATCATTACTAAAATGTGTCTTGAATTTGATTCTAGAAATTCAGTGATGTTTTTTTCATTTATATCAGTAAAGAATGACCTTCACTGGAATAGCTGGTTTTGGCTTAATTTTGTGTCTCTCTGCTTTTTTGCATCCAGCTCATTTCTGCAGAACTTCAGGGCAAGCAATGTGATTACTGATTTGATGCTCTGCTGATACATAGCCCTGTGTTGTCATTACAACAGCTTTGCATATGTGAATCTCAAAAGACTAGATTTCAAGAGACACTGTGTTGTGAATCAAAATAATGTGTATCCGCTTGAGAGAAAATTAATCATTTCAGCAAAGGATTTATTTTCTAAAGTCAGACCACTAGGTTACTTTACACATAGACTTAAATATTCAGAAGTATTTGAATAATTATGTCTGAAAGTCTGTATATGGGAGGAAGTGGAAAGCTTTAAGCTCTATTTTCATGATTTTTGCTCTTTTCTCAGAAATTTCTAGACTACTTTATCTGACTGTATATGAACTGCAAAAACCTCTGTGTTTGGTTAAGGAAAGTCATACAAGAAAATTTCTTTTTTCTGTCTACATAACTGACCTATAAATACATTCAAAGTCTTGGTCCTGGCTCTGTTATGTTACCTTTTGCTTCAATTTTGCAGTTTTGAGGAGTTTTTGAATAAAATAGAGTCCTTTCCTTCTCTTTCAATAGTGGCATTTCTTTAATAAAAGGAATCAGGATCCTTTGAAATCCATGCCAATCTGGTCTATTAACCTTGTAAAGTTTAACTGTAGCTCCTCTCTTTCTGCTAATAGTTGGTTACTTCTTGTAATGTGACAGGTAAAAATTTAGGAGGAGGAATGCTTGTCCCACCAGAAACTTGTGCGGTACAAGACTGTGGATTTAAAAGAACTTCAATGTCACTGCCTTCACAAAATGAAGCAGCTGCAATAAGCAAAGAGCTATTTGAAGAGAAATGGGAACTAATGAATTGAACAGATTGCTTAGGGCAGCTTCAAAAAGTCTACAGGTGGTAAATTTAGAATTAGTTAAAGTGGGAACTAATATCTAAAGAAATTATTTGGATTTTTTTCTAATCAAATGATAACTAATCTAATTCTGTTGTGGTTCACAAGTTACTTTTGACAGCTTTAAAATTTTGGTCCTTAATATACTTAGGAAAAGACCTTTAGGTGTAATAAACTGTCAAGTCAGAGTCGCTTGAAGATTGGGATGAGATGTCATGTTTATTTTGGCTACAGAAATAATTTTTTTTCATACTCTTAATGTCTTCAAATATCTATGAATGTGTGAAATGGATATTTTACTAATTTACTTGGCAGGGAATTCATTTAGGTCCATAAAATGGGTTATATTAGAGTTTTTTCCTCAGTTTTATCTTTTCTTTACATTTTAAAATTATTGTGTAGATTATTTCAAAGATTGTTTACCAGCCATGTAAATTAACCTGTAGTTTAAAATGCACTAGCTTTGGGGTTCAGAGTGTCACAAAACCTACAGATTCAGGGACACTAGGACAAAAGCCTTACGCCCCAGAGTCCCTGGAGCTGTAGAGTTTGTGGATCTCTCAACTCTAATGGCACCTTGGATGCAGGATTAAGGTGCTTTTGAGGCTGAGTTCCTGTGGGTGGCCCAGATGAGAAAGGTTTGGAGAGAACAATGTCGGTACAGTGGCATGCTCCCCTTGGCCAGACTCCTACAGCCCCAGCGTCCTGTGATAGCAAAACAAGCCGCTACAGCATCCCCTCCCATTTCATCCCACACAGAAAGCATCAAAAAGTGCAGTTCAGGAGTGTTTCTTGTTTCGGAGGTGCCCTGGCTTCTGGGAGAACTCTGTGTTAGCTTTCTGCTTGCTGGATGGGGTTATGGATATTTATTAAAATAACTGTTGGTATCTATGATGAGCAGGAAAGAATATACTGGTCTTCAAATTAGCCTGGAGATGTAGACTCCCAGTATCTTTGAATTTGTGTAAGAAATTTTGATATTAAACAAAGGCTGTTCTATAATGCCAAGTTTGTGAAGTTATACAATTTTTATAACTAGAGAGAAAAATTCATGACAAGAAAGATATAAATTTGGGACCACATAACAGTGTCAAGAACATGTTGTTTCTTCAAACCTTGAGATTTTAGCTGAGGAGCTTTAGAGTGACAATAATCAGCTGTGTGTACAAACTAGTTCTATGTTTAGTCAAGCAGCTAAAAACTGCAAGTGGAACCTGTTAATTGGAAGTTAAGAATAGAAATAATCACCAAAACTTGGCATTTGGGGTTTTCCCCCCTTGTCTCAAAATCTGGAATAAAATACAAGAATGAGCATAAATTACTAATTCTCAAAAAATATTCTTGGTGATATGTTACCAAGTTTAAAAGTGATCAGAACTGAGCAGAGCAACAGTAAGAAATACAAAAGCAATTTTTGGCTGTTGTTGAGGAAAAATGGAGAGTTTGATGCTACTCCATTTAATTTCTTAAGAAGTTTTTGGGTTTTCTTTGTGATATATATATATTTTAATCATGTTTTCTAGTGAAAAACATGTTTTATAAAAAAGTATCTTACCCAACACACTACCTTTTTACCAAGTAATGATCCAAGGAAAGTATTCTATTAGTACTGCTCTGAGTCAGCCTCACATTTATCAGATAAACCATAGGTATTTATGAGAATGTTTTGCTTGTCTTTTTCAAAGGCCATGATGTTATTTGAGTTCCAATCATTCACTAACTACAATCATTAATGTTTCCTTCATGAGACTACAGAATGTAGAATGCAAGATATTGATGTTAATGCCCTTGCTTCATTCACTTAATTATTTTTGTATTTTATGCTGATAAATTTCAGCCAAGCATACAGGAACACATACTCTTTACTAAAAAATCTTTAGAAACTGAGATTTAGGTGGTGTGTAGTACAAAATAATCTACTGTTGCAGCTGGTTAGACTATCAGTATGATTCATGTTGAAGATAAAATAAAATCATGGTCTGTACCAGTTTGGCTGCAGCTGTTACTAATCCTATTGCCAGCTGTGTATCGTTTGTAGCATAATTTAGGGTGTGCTTTCCACACCTTGAATGAAGTTATTTACCTAAGCCATGCATTTGAAGCTCAGTCTAGACTTGAATTGACACGTGTATCACATCTTAGAAAAGGGAGTACTTGCCTGGATAATGAAATGGTAAAATTGCATTCATTATCCTATTCATAGTTTGTCTCTGGGGAAAGCACTACTCAGTTTTCTGGATTGGTTTCAAGATACAAGTGAGTTTTCTTTGTGGGTTTGTGTTTGGTGGGTTTTTTTGATCTTCTCTCGTTCTTAATAGCTGTGCTCCTTCTTTTACTTAATTTTCTCTTCACCACTGTGAATTGCTTATTTATTTTAAGGTTGTGAAATAATGGTGTATGAAGTACTCCTCCCAACAGAAAAGATAATTATCTCTGACCAAGAAGCACCTGAAGTTTGAAGGATGCTGCAGTAGTGATGTCTAACAAGTTGATATAAGTGTGTTTGGAACTGGAAGAGAAAATCTGCTTAGCTTATAAAGTCAAGAATAATAAGGTGTTTGGCAAACTGTATTTTTTTTCTTATAGCATCAAAGGGCTACCTAGGATGTTCTGTTTGTTTCAATGAATTGATTAATCGGTCTAGTGAGGTAAACATCTATCTTTCAGAAGAGCTGTAAACTCAAAGGAAAAGAAAACAAGTCAGTATTTCACCTTTGGTCTAATGACAAGAAGTTGGAGACAGTTTGGAGAAATTTCCTTTTACAAGAAGAGACCAAGAAGAAGCAAATGCAGAGCTGCCTTATTTTTCCAGAGTAGGACTGCTGCCATCACACAGAAATGCAATCTATGTTCTTACTGTTTTCTGAAACAAGCTCATTACTCAGTGGTTTTGAAGAGTAATTTTCATTATTTGTTATAAATTTTTTATTTATATAAACTCTTTTATGTAAGAAACCAGTACATTTTTAATTGCATGTAGTTTTTAATATATTTTGCTAGGATGTTCCCACAGTCTGCAAATGATATTGACAATTAATTGGAATTTATTTGATTGCTATAAATTTATATATTTGATCTCAAAAGTAGTATTTATTAATTCAGAAATAAATTTAAAAAGCATGTTGTTTTAAAGTTTCTAATATGTGTTAGAAATGTATTTTTACATTTATACATGTTATACTCTGGTATGCTGTTCAAGATATTTCTTCCTATATTTCTATTTTATTTCAGTCAGCCAATTCTTTAATTTCAGTTTTATTATTGTAAGCTTGTGATGTTAATTATCTTCTCTGAATAAATTAGCATATTATCAGATATTATTGGCATATCTTTGTTTATTAATTTTTAATTAAAAGCTCAACTTCCAACTCCATTATTTAGATTTTGCCCAGTTTTCTGCAAGGATGGGTCAAATATATAAAAAACTTTTTTATTGCCAGAAAAAAAATGATATATATTAATTATTGAAGAATTCAGACCATGTATACCTGCAGTCAGTTAAAAGTGTGCACTTAATATTGGCTTAAATAGGAAAATAATTTATAAACTCTTCAAGTGAAAAAAATCATTTCAGTTACTAATTTATATATTTTTATTACCTTGTACATTTAATTGTAAAATGAGAATGCTGATCCAGTAAATTAATCTTAGATTATTTGAAATTACTTATTTTGCCTTAAGTGTTTATGACAGAATAAAATTCAGCTACAGTTGGTGGTGGGAAAAATTACAATTCTTCATAAGTCATCTCTTTAAAATTTATGAGTTCTTAAGTAGAAAAGTGGAGGTTTTTTCTTTTAAACTTTTGTGATTTATTAGATTTTCTTTGAGCTGCACTGAGATCTGTAGTTGTTTTTTTTTTAGGTTTTACTCTGTTACTTAAGACACATTGTATTGATTTTTTTATGTTACTCCTATGCCATTTCATTAAAAAGATACTGAATGATTAAAATTCAAGTGAGAAATTATTAAGCTTATTTTTTTAAAAATAATGTCAGAGTTCTGGGAAAAATTTTGGATTACCTATTGCATTCACCCCATATAAATTCTACAGTTATGGCCATATGGTCATACGGATGCAATTGTAGGCTTTGAATTTTCATTCTGTTTTCAAGTGTGCTAAAATTGTACTGACACCCATATAGCTTATTTAAGCAAAAGGCATGCACATATGGCAAGCATAGTGCGAAGAACAATTTTGTAACTGTTTCTCATGCACAGTGCTGTGCTGGGCTCATTCAATCAACACCATCTCGGCAGCATGGCAGAACAGGATCTGCATAGCGATTATACTCCATCAGTGTGCACTGTCCTGCAGTTGGCGATGACTATTTTACAACTTCTGTAGAAACTGAATTCTTCATCCACACTTCCACTGCAGGCTTTGCTTGCTCCTGGCCTGTTTTCCTTCCGTAATGCGGCTTAGCAAGGCTGCCTGCTTCTGCTTGCCAGTCCCTGCTGAATTGATTTGCCAGTACGTAGTGAAGGTCAAAGTAAGGAAGTGTCGAGGGTCATTAGGTTTGTACATGGTTTGTGGGGAAACTCATTAATGGGTGGAATGTGGGAGTAGTTTTGCTGTTCCCTTGAGGGGAGGACAGACAGGACAGGACCTGAGCATCACACTTTGTATTTGTAGCAGCTAATCAACCGGTCACTGTAGTTTGTCTAACTACCCTTTCAGTGCACAAATAGCTGCAGGCACAGCATATGCAATCTTTTGCTCAGAAGGGATGTAGTAGGGATTTTAGGGAGCTGATGGCATTGTCATAAAAATAAGAACAAATACAAATCTGAAGCAAAAATAATTTAGATGTTTAGATGTGTAACAACTTGTTCATGCTGTGTTTTTAGTGATGACTGCTAATGTACAGGTATCAAAAAGCTCCTCTGCTTTCACTGGATGCACCATGTAATTTTCAAAGAAAACAGACTTACAGAATTGGCATGCTATAGCAAATTTTGATTTCTATCTTAAATAATGGGCAGGTGACCTAAATTTTTTTTCTGAAAGATCTTTTAAGTATGCATTCAGAGTTTTAGAATGAGATATGTTTTGTAAAAAACCCAAAAATGTAGATAACACCATATAATTCTAAGGAGAGAAAAATTGAAGAAAGGGGAATCACTACCTAGTGAAAACCTTTATAAATATGTGTCATTCAGAGGCAGGGAAAGATATGTGATATTAGGAGAGGAATTTGTCTGTGTATGGTTTGCCTTCTGAGACTGAATTCAGCTGCAGTAAAACATTTTTGAGAGAATATGCCTTGACTATTCAGTTCTGGAACCTTTCCACCTGTTGTGAGGCAATACAGAATATCAGAACTGTAGGGGTAACATTGTTCTGAAATTCCTGGGAGGCAGAGCTAGAACTTCATCTTCACAAGTTAAAAAGGTGTTCAGGGTCCAGTATGAGGATGTTTAGAACGTTTACCTAAAACCCATTTTTGCTGGAGAGGCTGGCTATAGCCTTTATATTTGATGGGAAGATGTAAACAGTTTTTCTGACCTGTTAGAGATATCTGATCCCTCTGCTGACCATAAAGGGGGGGTCTAAATGACTAGCTGCTTAGGCATTTTAAAGATCTAAATTTTGTCAGATTAATCCATCTTCAATCTATTCAGCTACTTCAGGGAGACTGAAAGAGGGTGTGTAAACATACCCTTTATCAGATTCTATTTTCCAAACTTTTTGAATGTGCTAGTAATTATAAGAATGTTATGAGTAAATAAATGCAGGTACTTAGTAAGGTTATATTTAAGAAACGCCTTACTAAGATGAACGCAGTACAAAATGTAGGAGCTATAATGGCAAGAAAATGAATCGGATAAGATTCAAATTCACTCTAATTTTTTTTTTTTGTTAAGATTTGTACAGATATTTTCTATTCTTTCAGTGCTAGTGAGAATTTTGAGACTTTGACTCTAATAAATCTTTATGGTGCTGAGTTATGTGAAGTCACAGGGGATACTGTAATTTAGGCTGGAAGTTCTACACCCTTAGTAAAACCAGAATGAATTTAGACTTTGATCTTGCTTTTGTTTTTAACAGATGAACAATATTTTTTGAGTTCTCACGTACTTTTTTTTTGCATTCTCCTTTGATAGTTCTTACACTCTCTTTTGTTAGTTTTCAGTGTCATGGGGTAAGAGAATAACTTATGTTACAAGTTTTCATATGGTGTTCACTATCTTGACAGTCCTTAAGATGAAAAGCATCCCCTTCACCATGCAGATGAAAGTTATCCTGTATTGCTGTTTTTCTCAATAAGTTCTTACTTCATTATAAAAAATAAAACAGCAAAACAGTAGCAAGTTCTTGGCCTATAATTTTTGTATTCTTCCATAGAAAATTAAGAAGTTTTCAGGAAGAATATTGTGCTTAATAATTATCCTAACCTTTATTCTTACTTGCTAGTGTTATTCCAGAAGCACAAGAGTAGAAATATGAGAGATATCCTAAATAGCAATTCTTACAATAATTCAGACTGCTAATTAAAAAAAAAAAAAAAAGGTAACTAAATCTGTTCTCCCTCTACAGTCATCATACCTGCAGAATTGTTTGGAATCATTATGCTTGGAATTTGTAAGATCTTATTTCAGAGAAGATAAAACCAGCATCCAGAGTGCATAAGGATATAAGGGAGACTTCACAAAAATGGCCTTTGGGAGGTACAAATAGCAAATAAATTTGGAACTAGATAGAAAAGATGTAATATTCATTTAAATGTCTGTTTGAAGGCATCATTTTTTAAGTGGGAGAGTTCAATGCAGCAGGTGGTGGTGATGAATTTTTTTGCCATGCTTTTTCCCAAGCTTAAATGATTTTTATTTTACATAAGATTTTTAGAGAAAATAAATGCCAGACCCATGCTACCTACAGAAATGAAAGGATGCTAAAAACATAACTGTTTCATTCAAAATTATCAGCATGCTATTTATGTAGTGTGGGAGTATATGCTTTAAAATGTGTGTGGATGAAAACAGAAAACAGTTTGTTTGGATTATTCATGTTTGTATTGTGATTTCAAGAGAGGAAATAGTAAAATGAGAAAAGTTTCTTCTGTCAGAAAACAGTCACTGGTGCTATTCTGTGCCCCTCTTGTACTCATATCTTTTACAAATCAGACTTAGTACCCTGGCTGAGGTAGTAATTCATTGTTCTACTGCTATATTGAATATCCCTGACAAGGGGGTCAAAAACTCTGCTCACAACTGAATAATATAATGGGTAACTGCAGTTGTTGCAAAACTTAATAATACATAATACTACATAATCAAAAATACTACATGAATACTGAAGGTTTGGTGGTTTATTTCTTCCTTACATTGCGCAGTTCTCACATTTTTGCAAAATATGAGTAAAATTCACAGTAATTGAAAAGTGTCAGTAGCTTGCTGGGTACAGAAAAAGTTCTTTATGCTTTGAAGTTCCCTGAGTGCTGGTGCAGCACTTTGAAAAATTCCTTAATGACTGAGTAGTAGTTCTTGAACTAGTGATTTGGGAGTCCCCTGCAAGCGCACTAATGATTCAGACAGCAGCATTAAATCACTTGCTTTAGTTTAAGTACTTCTTGAATGTATATAAAGTCTCACTTTAGTGGGAATTGAACTAACTACCTGCAGTCTGAAAAGCAATAAGTTGTGCACTTAAGCAAAGGTGAATTACTAATAAGAGAGTTTTTTCAGTATGTGTTTTTTGAAAGCTCTTAGCTGTTTGGGTAGAAGGATTGTACAGCAGTTGTCGAAGCTTCACATGTTGGACTCTACCAGCCCTTGGAGAGATCTTTTTAACAATTTTCAGGAAAAAAGATGACAGAGAAATACCATGATAAAGGCTTTTGGAAGACACAAGAGGAAACTCTTCAATAGTATTTCACAGAACATTAAATTTCTCTAATCTCTTCAGCAGCTGTACTGCTTTTTTAAATTTTTTTTATTTTGTTTTTTTGCTCTGACAGTGACTTGAGAATAAAATTAAGATGGTGGTACTGGTAGAGTCTACCTTCTGCCTAGGTTGATTTCCTGCATTCCTGTTTTACTTAAATAATATTAAAAGGTGTCTGCATACTTTTGTGAATTTATCACCCATGGGTTACGCTTCTGAGTAACCATTTGATAAATGGTTTATCTGTTTTAGATTTCATTATTCTCAGTGCAGACCTAAATCAGAAGATCAGCCAAAAATACCAGCAACAGTTCATAAATGAGCTAGGATCTCCTGAGCAAACTCAAACACATAAAGGAAGCATACAGAAGGTAGCATCAGGGACAGATGATCTGGGAGGAGTATAGAGGCAACATTTGAGCAGAAATGCAGTTACGAGGGACCAAGCCTGGATTGAACAGAATCTGGTCAGGGATATCAAAAGAAAATGAGAAGGATTGCAATGTGTACATAGGTGACAAAATGAAGAATAGGGAATATGTGGGCTCAGTGCTGAATGAACCTGCTGACTCAAGACACGGAAAAGGCTGAGGTTCTGAATTCCTCTTAGTTTTAACTGGAAAAATCATTCTTCAGAAATCTTAATTACTGAAGTCAGGGAAAACCCTGGTGCAAGGAAAATGTACTCATAGAAGACAATCAGGTCAGGGAACAATTAAGCAAATGGACATACACAAATCCATGGGCTGTGATGGGAGGTAATGTTTGACCAAACTGATAAACTTACATCAGAAAATGACAGTCTCAGTAGATGAGTGTAGAGCACTGGGCAGTCATTAAGGCTACCTAGGTGTCAACAAGGATTTTTACGCTCTTCCCTGTAAGATCCTCATAGAGAAGCTGACAAAGAATGGATTGGATGAACAGACATTGAGATGGACTGTAAACTGGCTGAAGGCCCAGACTGTGGTGGCCAGGGGTAGTAAGTCTAGCTGCAGGTCAGTAGCTGGCAGTGGACCCCAGAGGTCAACACAGGGTTCAGATGTTCTTGCAATCTTCATTAAAGATCTGGATGATGGGGCAAAGTGTAACCTCAGCTGGTTTGTTGATGTCACAACACAGGGAGCAGTGGATGACCAGAGCCAGTGATGACTTCCAGAGGAACCTGGAGAAATGGCCTGACAGGAACCTCATTAAGTTCAACAAGGGAAAATGTGAGGTCATGCAAAGGAGGATCAATAAACCAAGGCAGTGTAGTGAGGAAGACCATGTGAGGGGACTGATTAGCTGAAAGGCAGCTTGGAAGGAACTACAGGTGGATATAAAGTGAAACACGAAGGCCAAAGGTGCCCTGGGCTCCTTTAGGAGTGTTGTTACAGATAAATGGTGTAACCTGCCCAGCAGAGCTGGACAATCCAAATAAACACATCAATAAAAAGAACTGTGTACAAATAGATATAAAGCAGTGCAAAGACATCAGATGAAAGGATTCAGAGCTAACAGATAAAACCTATCTCAGAGAAAGGAACACACAGAAGATTCCAATGGTCACAGAAGCATAGAATAATGAAATGTTTCATTAGGAGTAAATACAAAACTGTCTTAAATATACAAATAAGAATTTTTTCTCTGAAAAATATTTAAATATGTTTGAGAGTTTTTCTTTTTTCTTTTTTTTTTTAATTTACATTGATGTAAGTAACTTTGTTTTAATGGTTTACTTGTATAGACATACCTTTTTCTATTGGTATAAACCTAGCAGCCTCCTAAACATTAAATCTTTCTTGTATTTCTGACTATTCTAAAATGTCCATAGTGGTATTGAGAGTGCTCTCTTGACAATCAATGTAAATTTTTTTTTGAGAAGAACTCAGGACAAAGTCTGATTTTGTGCGTATAGAAACTTATGTGTACTGTCTCAAACTAAAAAGAGAAAAGATAGGCTAGAACATGCAGAGCCTTGGTATCTTTCATTTCCTTGGTCACCTGAAGAAATAACAATGTTCAATAATATTAGCAGAAAATGGAGAAATCTTTCTTCTCATGGGTGCTTTCTTCAATGAGAAAGTTCCAGGTTTATTGAAGGATGCATTTGTAAACTTTAGAAATCAGAAACCATCCAAGACCATTCAGATTTTTCTGAACAGCGTACGTCTCATTTGCTGTAGAGGAGAGAAAATTCCAAGTAAAATAAGTGAAGCAAGTGAGTTTCTACTTTCTTAGAGGAAATTTTGTCTTTCACCTGATTTTTTTTCTCAAATAGGACAAGAGCACTTCCCAATATAGGTGGGATTGTATGCTTATTATATAATACAAGAATCTCACTGCTTCTGGTTCTATTTCTCACATTTTTAGGCATTATGTGATGTCTCTAATGGAACTATGTCTTGCCTCAGGCTTGCAGTTCTTTTCTTCTTTGAATATGTCAGATTGAAGGAAAACATTACTTTTAATCAATTTTCAGATTTGACTTAATAAACATTTAAGCCTTGAGTACAGTCTTCTTATCTGCCACAATAAGCAATCATCTTTTGTTTGTTACATTTCTGATTGTGGTATGCTGAAATCCCAAGGATAGTTTTTTCGTATCATCCTATGCAAGCCCCAGCAAGAGTCTGAGCACCTCATGAGCCAAAAAAAGGGAATGCAAGACAAGGGAAAAAGAAATTTCTATTCACATTTGATAGGTTAGAAAACTGAAGCAAAATCTACCAAAACTACTCATGATCATACAGCAGTAAATTTTTAATCAGGTTACTCATCCATGAGTTTTCTCACCTCAAAATTTTGTTTCAGCTGACAGAGAAGTCTAGATTTTTTTTCTTTACAGTTTTAATTTTTGCTTTGCTGTATTTTTGAAATTTAAAAAACCTGCCTGAGGAAAACAAAATATTTTTTTAATATTTTCCTAGTACAAGGACTGCTGTATTTGAATCTTTTTGCTTTTGCTCCTAAGACAGGCACAGGCTGCTATGCTCTCCTGATATGCAGACAACCACAGTCAGCACCATACACTAAATAAAGTCTTCAGCTGTTTCAAGTTCAAAGTTCAAAGCTGTTTCCTTTCCTTCAAGTCACAGATTGTTTTCAGCCTAGACTAATTTTGTGGGAAATCAAAAATTGTTTTTTAACCTCACTGAACAGACCAAGACCCAATTACACTTTATGAAGATGAAATGTATGTCAGTGTGTAATTTAAAATATGCTGTGAGACCTCCTGTGAGCTCAGAAATTATCTTCTAAGTCATGGCTTAAAAAAAAGTGTTTACTTCCTTTATCTTGGGTTGTTTCTTTCTATGCAATGAACACTATCAGACTTCAAGCAATGTGAAGGAAAGAAGAGCTTTTGCCTCTATATATCCAAGGGAAATTATATGCTATAACTCTTGATTTTTTGACAGGAATATAAGCCCATACCAGTTTTTGCTTTCATTACCATTATCTGAAGAAAATTTATGCTGCTGATATGATGAACTTAAAGCTGTTCCTCTGCCTTCTATTTTGTTGCATTTCTGCATAATACAATTATATTCCACTTTCTTGTGTGTTTGCATTTTAGTAAGTCTGGTTTTCTGTTCAAGCTAGATATTTAGTTGTATCCTTTTGGTACTGTAAATTAAAATGTCACTGCAGACAGAAGTCTCAGACTGAACTGGGAGTAAGCAAATCTTGAATTTTAACAACAGAGTATATTTGTACATTTGAGAAACTATATGTAAGCTTCACAGAATTTGATCCAATTTTGTTTTGGATATGTTCTGTTTGGATAATGTTCTGATAATAGCAGTATTGAATGTTTTTACTTCTGATTTTGTTATTAAGGACTTAATGTATGTAAAAATGATGGTGGTTATCTGTACATATGTGAGTGAAATTAGATTTAAAATAGTAAAATCTGTTTTCTTTTTTCTCTTTTCCATCTCATTAGGAGAAGAAATATTTTTTAAAATGAATTGAGATCACTAGTTGAGTTGTACTGAATGTTTGAGAACACTTTCCATTTACAATGAGCTGGAAACAAAATTACTCGAAATCACTTGGGGTTTTGTACATTGAAAGGTTAATTGGTAAGACACAGCTATGATCTATTTCAGCCAGAGATTTAGATAACTAATTTAGTATGGCTTCCTTGTAAATTAGATGTAAAGCTTTAGTAAGTGAAGGGTCACTTTTTCCAATGGAATTCTAATGTGATCTCTAAATGCTGTTTTTCAGTTTATATATATGAGTAAGTACTAGTGAAAATGACCTTGTTCTAGTAAATTTTGTCATCATTACAGACACCTGAACCCTGGTGCCTGTGCCCACATTATGCTTCTAGTTTTTTACTTCCAGGGCATGTTTGCATAGACCATGAGGAATTGTTTTTGATTATATGGACTTCAATGGTTAATTGCTTTTCTAAGCAATATGTTTAAGTGAAAATGGGGTATTTCATTCAGGTCTTGAAATCATATCAAATTATATGAACAAAGCATAATACAGATGTATTTAAATCTGTAGGTGGCATTTTACATTCAATGTTGAGTATTAATGTGTAAAGAGCAAAATGCTACTAAGCACTAGAAGTTTAAGAAGATGTTTGCTTAGAAAGAAAAACATTGCAACAGTCATGTTTAATTTCTATCTTCATAGAATAATAGAATCATTAGGAGAATCAAATGCACCTCTGAGTATCGTATCTACATATTCCTGAGTATCATACCTACACATCTCTTAAATATCTCCAGGGATGGTGACTCAACAATTCATTTGCATTTGCTCCCTTCACCCTTCAATTCCTGTCTCCTTTGCACACCTCTGAATATAAATTTGAGCTTGTGCATGGGAACAAAATAGAAAAATCAATGCTGCTGTCCTCTTCACAGTGGTGGCAGAGACAGAATTCCAGCTGGAATCTGTTCTCCTTTCACTTAATACTTGTATTCCTCTTTTGTCTAGGAAGACTTTCTGATGCTACACTGGTTCCAAATAATTGAGATCATATATTAATATAATATGAAGAGAAATAATTATATCAAAAATTGGAAAAAAACCAAGGCCATGTTCTTGACAAGAAAAGATCTGGGTTCTAAAAATTTAACTGAAAATAACACCTTAGTATTGTAGCACTTCTCTAATTTTTGTGAATCAACATGTACATAACGCTGTAGAGCCTTAAACTCAATACAATAAAATTAATATTTTTATGAATCTCATTTCTACTCAAAATGCTTTTATTTTATTGGTCCACTTGACTTCCACACAGCTTTTCTCTTGAACTGCTCTATACACGATTTTCAAGAACGTCTTGCGCTCACATTTCCATTTCAGTGATACAGTTGCATTTATATCCACCAACATTTTGTCCCTGATCTCATATAGTTAAATTTAATTGGTGTAGCGGTAGAGTTAGTTTCCATATTTTTTGAGTATTTCTATGGATCTTTAGAGAAGCAGACATATGAGAAAAAAATTTTAAGAATGCCTTTTCAGAAGTGAATACAAAGATTAGATATCATAAAACAAGAGTACTCCTTTGCTTCATTTGTTCTTCTTAATGATGAAAAGTCTGCTAAATGTTCAATGATTCACAAGAAGTTCTAAGTAAAATTCTGTATGCCTCATTCCTTTTCAGTAAAGAAATAAAATTAATGTCAGTATTCCATTGTAGAGGCTTCCATGCCCACACAGATGTTAATGACTTATGCATATCATATGATAGGTAGGATTTTCCCTATTAAATGCATGTCCTTAATTATAAAATCTAAATAATATGTTATTAATAGAAAGAAAATTCATATTTGTAACATAAATATGATATTGTGAATTATATAATAATTATAATATTTATTTATAATTTCAATTTAATAAAATTTTCTAAAATAAGAGAGAAATTTTAAAAATACATCATAGGTTATTTCATTTGCAGCAAGAGAGGAACTTTTATCAGGAAAAATAAGTATAAAATAACTTTATCTTTTATAGTTAGTAATGCTCTGTGGACTAGCATTGTAAGAACTAATTGTAAATGTGTTCTTAGATCAAAAGAGGGGATTAGTTCATTGTATTCAGCATTGGTGCAGCCTCCCCTTGAGTAATGTGGGCAGTTCTGGGCCCCACAATTTAGGAAATTTTTGAAGGGCCTTGAATGTATTCAGAAGAATGCAAAAAAGCTGGTGAAAGGGATGGAAGAAAGGAACTGCAGAGGACTTTGGACTTGTCCAGTTTGGAGAAAAGAAGGCTGAGTGGCTCTTTTCAGCTTCCTGAGGTGGGAAACAGAAGAGGGAAGTGCTGATCTCTTCTGGGACTCATGGGAAGATCAGGGTAGGTTTGCTCTGAACATTGGGAAACATTTCTTTACTTTGGTGGTGGTCAACCAAAAGAACAGGCTTCCTAGAAAAGTGGTTGATAACCCAAGACTGTCAGTGTTGAAGAAATGTTTGGGCAATGCCCTTGTTAATATGCTTTAACATTTGGCCAGCTATGAGGTGGTCAGGTGGTTGGACTTGATCATTGCTGGTCCCTTCCAACTGAAATACTCTACTGGGGTTTTTTGTGGTTTTTTTTCCTAAATCTGTGTTCATTAGCTCTTTTATTGTCAAGCAGATTAGTAAAATAAAGTCAATTATATCAATAAAGTCAAAATAAAATCTGACAAGTTTTTATCTTAATTATGTTTAGATGTTTCATTATAGTGGGAATTAAACTGAACATACCCACTGAAAAGTGGCAAGCAAAGTTCAGAACTCATTACTGTTCAGGATCTCAGGTATCTGCCACCTGATTGTGAATTTGAGTGTAAAAAAGTGCTCATTAGGTTGGCTGAAAATATGCATCTAGAGTGCAAATTGAAATATTCTTGAAGTCCTTCTAACAGCATCAAGTTACTCTTTGCTATAAGTGGAAACAAATGGAAAGAATCAGTTGCACCTCCCTGAACTCTGGAAAATGAAGGATTTTAAGTTGCTTCACACTCATTTTTGTCTAATTCAGCTCTGCGTTTAGTGAAAAGCAAATTATAAGGGAAAATAAGAGAAGGAAAATTATGCTGATAGCAGTAAAAATATAGGTATGAAGAACCTTGATCCTCATTTTCACAGGGAACATTTTCATACGAACTTTGCTCTCTCTGCCATTAATAAAAGAATTTAAGAGTTCAACTAGAAATCTTTCTATTTAACAGACGTAAAGGAAAAATAATGTCAGAAACTAAGAAAAACCCCATATACATAGTCAACCATTGTATATTTTACATCACTTCAGCTTAAAATCCTTTACAGATCTGTGAGGGTACTGTTTTGAACATAGGCTATAGTTCAGGAGATTATCCTGTAAATGCATTTAGATTGATAAAGTGTGTAAACTATCTCTACCTGTAATTGTCTTGGTAAGCACAAGTTACTGATCAAGAGTTATTTGAAGGGATTTTCATTCTTTTTTAAAATTATTTTGCCTTTAATGATATCAAACTGTTTTGGTTTTAAGATATTTGCCCTTTTTTGGTTAGTTTAGTTTTGTTTTGTTATATAGACATCTAGGTGATGTCAATGCCACCATGTAAACATATTTCTTCTGTGTTGGTGCTTAAGGTCTTCTTCTCTTTCCTTTGCCAGGTGATAATAAACCAAATATTTGGCAGCAAAATTATTTAGCTTCTTGCCCTGAGAAAGTGAATTTACTTGTGGTTTTAGTTGCACCTTGAATTGTTTGAAAAAAGTAATCAATTATTGATTTTAGTTTATAGGTAAGCAATAGCTGAAGACTTTAGTTATTTTCTCTGTTATTTCCAAGTTTGCTTTTTTCTGTAGGTAAAGATATGCCAAGATATTTATGACTTTTGATTTCTTTAGGAGCATCAAGAGAAAACTGTGACTTTAAAACTGTCTTTTCTACTTTTTGTTAGCTTGGGGATATCCTTTTCATCTGTGTATTGCAACATTCACAGTGGTTAAACGAACTGAGCTTTACTGAAAGGGTGGATGACACTACTAGCTAGTAAAATCTCACCATCCGGATAATAAAAAAAATAGTAAATTGTACTCCCATAGTCTGATTAACATTGTTACCTCCTGGCTGTTTTGTTTGGAAGGGGTTTTTTTTTTTGCTTGGTAGACACAAATTCATTGTGAGTTTAATCAGTCTGTGTATACTCATAGTGTTTTTTCTAACTGAGAAGCCATAACTTGACATTTCACATGATTCAAGACATTGGAGAATTTGTAAAAGAAAGTATTTCATTTTTCTTTTTTACTGAAACCAATAAATTATATTTTCCAAGGACATAGAGCCACAATGATGCTTGAAATTATGTTTCTGTACTTCATAACATAACTGACCCAGTTCTGTATTTTTGTTGGTTTTTTTCTTTTTTTTTTTTCTTCTCTTTTTTATCATTTCAATTAGTATGGGTATTTGGCAGAAATTTCCCTTAGGGGAAATCCAGATGTCACTAAAATTCAAATTTTCTAAATGTTATGTACAAATTGATCAGTAATTCTTTATTTTAACCTTGCACACAATTGCGCACTACAGCAATAAAATGACTGGAGAAAGGAAACCAAAAGGTTTTGTAAGGGTAAAACCTTTCTGACAATAAATATGGATCTTCAAATGTCAAGAGGGACTAGATTAAATCCATGGGTTTCTTTCAATCTAATGTCATTAGGAAAAATTACTTTATATTTTTCTTTAAATGTTTGGCTAATACAGATGCATGTAGTACTGAAGTTGTATCTCTCAAAGCGGATAGAAAATATCAGCGTTTAAAATTTTGATCAAATGCAGTGATTTGACACTGGCCAAATGCCAGGCACCCGCGAAAGCCAGTCACTCACCCTCCCCTGCCACAGCTGGACAGAGGAGAAAAAAAAATTCATGAAGGGTTCATGAGTTGAGATAAGGACTAGGAGCAAACACTTCAAGGGTAAAACAGTGTAATAGTTGCCTCCTCAAGCCAGGCCTCATCAACTCTTGGAGGTCTATAACACACCCAAGATAGCTCAGCTACCCTTGGAGGCATAAAAATCAGCAGGATGGCTTCTGTTGCAGTGTTGGAAACAAAAGGGTTTAATAAAAGGCAAAGTAACAAACAGAGAAAAACTGAGCCAGGTGCAAGAGGTTCTTGTTCCTGGTAAAACACCTCACAAAAGCGATTAGTTTATTTTTTCTCTTATTTTTCTAGTAAATTGCCTAGGCGAGACTTTTTGGCTCCTGTCCAATTAGCTATCCTTAAGTTTAAGGTGAAGTCCCCCAGGCCCTATGGGTTGTCTTTTCACCTAATTGAGGAGGGAAACTTCTGGACTTCTTTCCTTTTTGAGGTGACAAAGGAGAGTTTTGTCACTCCGTCAGCAGAGGGAACATTTCCTATAAAACAGGCTTAACTTAAAGGTACAAAGTGAATTTATTACTAACAGAATCAGAGGATGATAATGAGAAGTATAATGAGCCCTTAAAACCCATGTTTTTTCCCCAAACCTTCCCTCCTTCCCACCAGGGCGACAGGGAGACAGGATGTGGGAGTTTTGATCAGTTCATCGCCTGAGTTTTTCTTTCACTGCCCAGGAAGAGGAGTCCTCCTTCCCCTGTGAGACCGTGGTGTCCCTCCCATGAGAGATAGCTCCTCTTCTCCCACATGGTTCCAATCTCATGAGCAGCAGTCCTGCCAAAACTGCTGTAACATGAGTCTCTCCCACAGGCACAGAGTCCTCCCAAAACTGCTGTTGTGTGTGTCACTCTTCCACAGGGTGCAGTCCTCCAAGGACAGGTTGCTCCAGCCTGGAAGCAGGGCCCCTCTCTCCATTGGGTCTCCCATTGGATCACAGCCTCCTCCAGACACCCACCCACTCCAGCATGGGCACCTCCCCCATGGGCTGTGGGTGGATCTCTGCATCCCCCGTGGATCCCCATGGGCTGTGGGTGGATCTCTGCTTCCCCCGTGGATCCCCACGGGCTGTGGGTGGATCTCTGCATCCCCCGTGGATCCCCACGGGCTGTGGGTGGATCTCTGCATTCCCCATGGATCCCCACGGGCTGCAGGGGCACAGCTGCTTCACCATGGTCTCACCACAGCCTGCAGAGGAACCTCAGCTCTGGCACATGGAACACCTTCACCCTCTCGTTCTTCACTGACCTTGGTGTCTCCATGTGGTTTCCCTCACATGTTCTCACCTTCTCCTCCTCTTCTCTGACTAGTAGAACAAAAACTGTGTGCACTTTGCTTTGATTTTCTTCCTAAATATGTAATCACAGAGGTATTACAAACATCAAATCTCAGCAAACACTATAAAACATATACATCTGATTAAAATACTTCAACTACTGTAACAATACAAAGATAGGATTTTTATGAGACTAGAAACTGCTTTTAAATATGTGCTTTTGTTCCATGAAACAACTCTTTTGAATCCTTTTAGTATTTAAAAAATGAAGATGTAAGCATGAAGAGATCTTCTTTGTTGACATTTTTCACCTAAATATTGATTAAAGCAATATTCAAGCAATATTCATCCTTCAAGCAAGCGTTATTTTTCCCACTGTCCCTCCATTATCTTGTTTTCAATGTATCATGGAAATGTTCTAGCACTCAGATGAAATAAGCCTTTGACTGAAGAGACGTCAGTTAATCTTGAAACTTGCAAGACTCAAAAATTGTTATCAAAGAAGGAATAAGAAAAAATGTATGAGACTCCACTGTATTACCATTGAAAAAGTAATACAAAACCCTCAAGTCATGGCCACTATAAAAACAGTTATAAATCAAGATTTGCTTTAATGGTAGCAGTGTGATTACTTAATTTTGCAAACTATAAGTACATAGTTCCTAGCTCTTAAAGAATCTTGAATTATAGCATAACATACACTATTTCTAGTATTGTGAATGTTGGATGCCTTGTTTTACCTTCTGTATCATGCATTGGCTTTCATGTATTCAAATGAATGTGTGATACGTTTTATTCTTGAGAAACACTGAAGTAAAAGACTTTGAAGCAGCTATTGACAGAAAATTGTTTCCTGACTTCTTTCTGCCCTACTACATTGCTGGCTTGGGGGTACAAATTAAAGCCTTATTAACCCTTTTCAGTTGTTTTTCATTTCTGTCTTGGCTTTTTTTTTATCTATTATTACTTTCATTTAAATACTTTCTTCATTAGTTTCTTCCACGTATACCACAATCAACCTCCAAAACTGAGTTCACTTAGATTTGTTATATACACATTCCCTTCAAGCAAGCTGTCTTCTGTGTTGTTTTTATTTAACATAACTTGTTTATATTAGTACAGATAAATGAAATAATTTGAAGAAAGGAGTAACTCAGGATGATCAAGATAAGCGGAGTATTTTAATGTGAAACTGAGAAGTTCAATACAAATTAAGCTAAAAATGCAAATGGAAATTTTATTTTATTAATGTCTGTTGTTTCCTTTTAAGTTAGTAATAAAGCTATCACAGAATCACAGACTGGTTTCTTCTTAATGAAATATTTATTTTGTAATGGTATTGATGTTTTTTCTTAGGACTGTGATAACCCATGATTTCTATTTCTAACTTAATCAAAAAGACTTAAAACTGGTAATTTTTTTCTGAGAATACTTAAAACATTCTAACAATGATAATGACTTCAGTAGTTTGATTTCTCCTGATAGTGTCTGCTGCTTCTTTGCTGCTTATATACTCTATGTGCATTTCTAAAAATGTGTAATGAGTATTAGGATGCACCTAGTGTCTATGGTTCCTGAATTTTACATGGCTATTGAAATAAAGTGAAAACATAACAACCCTGCTTGTTGAGTTTTTTATAATTCTCCTCAGTAAATCAAAAATTATAATGGTGTGCAGGAGTGGGAAGTGTGACGGTTAAATAGCTGCACTTGCTATGTTTTGCATAGAATCATAGAATGTTAAAGGGTTGGGAGGCACCTTAAAGATCATCAAGTCCCTACAACTCCCACTACACCAGGCTGTTCCAGTTCTTGTCCAACCTGACTTTAAATGTTGCCAGTGTTGGGATATCCACAACCTCTCTGGGCAACATGTTCCAGTGTCTCACCAGCCTCACAGTAAAAAATTTCTTCCTAATATCTAATCTAAATTTCACCTCTTTCAGTTTGTACCCATTACCCCTTATCCCATCAATACAGTTCCTGATGAAGAGTCCCTCTCCAGCTCCACTTTAAGGAAAGATATTGGAATGTTGCTGTAAGGTTTTCAAGTAATTTTCTGTTCTTCAGGCTGAACAGCCCCAGCTTTCTCATCCTAGCTTCATAGAGGAGGTTCTCCAGTCCTCTTGGTGGCCCTCTAGACTAGATCCAACAGTTGCATGTCCTTCCTAATTTGGGAACACCAGAACTGTACAGAGGGTGTCCCAAGAGCAGAGTAGGGGGTGAGAATCGCCTACTTCGGTCTACTGGCAACACTCCCTTTGATGCAGTCAAAGGTTCCATTGGATTTGTGGGCTGTAAGTGCAAATCTGACTGCCACTTTTTCTCAGAAATAATGGATAATGGCTTAACAGCTTTGTCTGTCAGCTCCGTCAGGACCTGCAAATTAATCTCATTGGGTCCCATGGACCTGTGAACATTGAGGTTCCTTGGTCTTGAACCTGATCTTCTTCTACAGTGGGCTTAATGTTTTCATTCTCCCAGTCAGTCCCTGCATTTACCTTTCTTGACGTGGGTGGATTGGCAAGAGCGCTTGCAGTTGAAGACACATAAAGAACATATCTTTATGATATTGTTCTTTCTCTAGAATCTAAATGAGTATATTTTTTTTAGACACTTGTATGTTTGTGGTAAACGATGTCGACACATTTTATTTTAGGAATTTGTGAAATCATAGTTACATACACATCTGCTGAAAATCTGCTAAGGATTGCCTGATAGGAATATTTTTATATAGTGGCCTATTTATGAGCTTCCTTGCTGATTGCATTTTAAAAGAATGTCTCCCTGCACAGATGACATTCAGTTTTCTAATTTGCTTTTAAAAAGGTAATCCTTTTTAGAGATTTATTTGCTTAAGATAATGAGGTAGGATTACAGCTGAATTAACTGCAATGCTATTAAGTGTTGTTTGTTGGTTTTTTTTTCTTTGGGTCTAGCCTTATGCTTTCAGTTTGAAAGTAAGCTGAGATTTATTTTTCTAGGCTACAAAACAAATTCAAGACCAGAAGACAGAAAGGCAGCTGAAGTAGTAATTCTCCTGAAGAATTAAGACACCGGTGTCTTTGAGGTATGTTTGTTTTGGAAATGCTGTTAATTATTTATTAATCTTGACACTATGTATAAGAGTAATGGTGAATGCTTTTTAACATTAGTGACTATTTCACATCTTCCAATGTAATTCATTTGAAAGAGAACTCCAAAATATATACACCTATATATATATATATATATATATATATATATATATATATAGGTGTTTTTTAATAAGTATCGGAAATTAGCTGTAAATGTGCTTCTGTTATATCTAACAATATCTTTCTGTCTAGAAAATTAGACATACCTACCTGCAAAGTTAAAAATCTAGAAGCTTTCTATGTTCTTTCTGACTTAACAATTGCTGCTTTCTTTATGTGCCGTAGGTACTGAGAAAAATTTCCAAATAAGAATGTCAAAAATTTTATATGCAATACATATTACTATGATTTAAATAGCTACAATAAACGTTTCTATCAGATGTCAAAGAGAATGTATAGAAAGAAATTATGAGTAACTCTATAAGGAAGACAATAGAAAGTCATCAGTAAGTAGACAGATTAATGGAAGATAAACCGAAGAAATTCATCACTGCCTTTTCACAAGTTTAAAAATAGCCTATTTAACACTGTTTTTCAGTTGCAAAATGTTTGAACTCAGTAAATTGGATTCCAGTTTTGTAAATGTACCAGCAAAGCTTGTGGGGAACTAAGGAAATGGAGCTGATGCTAATTTCATTTTAGGTCTAGTATTCACTTAGCATGTTCAGGAGCTTAAACAGAGAAAATTGCAGTCTTCATACATTCAAAAAGCACTAGGGCCTGGATAACATTATTTTTATTACATTTGGGAAATATTCTTTTGTAGTTTATTTTTCTTGGAATGCCTTCCATCCCTAGTTTTCTCTTTCATTCAATATATTGCATTTCAAAGAATTATTTATTTTTGTCCTAGAGAGGTATTTTCTCATAACAGTAAAACCACAATTCCTCTATCTTTTTTTTACTTCAATCCTCACCTGAAGCTTCTTCTTTTTGCAGGATATATATTTCGCCAGCATATACTCTCGTCTCTTCTACATTCCCACCAGATTTGTGTTATTTTGTTCACATTCAACCTGTTAGAAGGAGCATGTAGAAGTTTGACTAGTGAGACAAACATCTCATGGCTGTTAAGTTCTGCAAGCCTATAGTGTGATGCACAAATTTTGTCCAAAAACAATTTTCGATTAAAGAAAACCCAAAAAAACCCAAAAAATACAAACACAACTCAGTTTCCTCTTCCCTCAAAGAGAATATTTATTTCAGCTCCCTTTAAAGCCACACAACCACTCAAGACTGTTGACCTCCAGGATTATTTTCTTTTTCTTTGCTTTAGATGTTTGGATGTTCAATAACAGGTTTGAAGCCTTTGGAATTGAGAAGTTGAGTTCTGTACACTATCTTTGTGTTAACATCATTCACAGTGAATAGATTCAGATTTTTTGCCTCCTAGCATTTGTAACCACAAGTACGTCTCTTTTATTGTCAGTTTTTTTCCTGGAGAAACAATATTTGAAGTACAGTAATATACAGGAAAAAGAGGGAAATCAGCAAATATTCACATATTTTACCCTACTATTCTTTTATCTCTCAGCATACCTAAATTTTGTATTGGAGAAAGGAATTTAAAACTGTTATGGAAAATTTGATGAGACTCTACACACGTGCAAGTGACATCTGGGAAAAGTGTTTTTTATTAAATTAAAAATCTCCTTGGCCTTTTCTTGACTCCCATTGAGATACATACTTGTTCCTCAGGGCACAATTTGTCTCGCAGATTGTCTTTGATTTGTAGTCTAAGGATAGGAGTTCATCATGTTAAATACTTGTAGCTTTCAGAAGCATGATAAGACAATATTTTTTTATTGAGTCGTGAGGAAAAATGTGTAAAAAAAGATAGATCTCACTTCACTAGATCTGTCTGAAGCAAGATACCAAGTAAAATATTTATTAATTTTTAATCAGTCTGCTTTAACTTTGGATCTATTTGTGATATTTATGTTTTTGCCTAGCCTGATCCCTGAGTGTTCCCATGCATAAAGTGTTTGTTATTATATGTTTTTTAAGCCTTTAGAAAATCTTCACTTTCCCTCAGTTATAAAGAAATAACTGTAAAACAGCAGACAAAAAATAGTACAATATGAGGGAAAACAAAAGAAGTATATCATGTTTGCCCTTTCTCATTCCATCTGCCAGATTATTTAATCTTACTCAGTGTAGTATTTCTGTCATTTTAGATATTATGTGATAGACAGGTTACCATCTGATTTCAAATGGATTTTGAGTGAATTATTTAATCTGCAGTTCAACATTTCTGACTCTTTATAGAAGTGTAAACATTGTCCTTGGTGGCAGAGAAGTCTCTGACTTTTCCATGTGAGAGTCTTTCTGGGTATAATATTCAGAATAAGGGAAAGGTAGTTTGAGTAGCAAACAATTCTTGTACGTGTGTGTGTGTGTGTGTGTGTGTATATATATGTATGTATATATATGTATGTATATATATATGTGTATATATATGTGTGTATATGCATATGCATATGTATATATATAAAATCTTTCTCTGAGACACCATGTTAGAGTTTTAAAAATGAGTTTATGGCTACCTGAAGATATACTTTCAAATCTTCTCCTGGTGATACAGGCCTTGAGCAAGCAGTGTAAGGAACTGCTAACAAAGTTCATACTGGAGCTTTTGAAATAACTGATTTAATAAATGATCTGAATAATGATCATTAATGATCTGAGTAAATAGAAACTTGCAAATGCCACAGAGGCTCTCTACCAGATGACTCACATTTCTGTTTGTAGCTTATACATTTCAATTATATTGCTCCATGCCTAATGGCCCAACTTAGATTTGTCTTTTCCAAACTGAGATATCTAATTTTAGTTCTCTGATTTAGAATGAAGTTACCTGATCTTCTCATTGCTCTTATGCATATTTAGCCTTTTTATATGGTTATAAACATATGTACAATTTTGCTAAAGTACTGAATGCCTACTACATTCTTTTGGTATATTTACCTTTCAAAATTACTTCATGAAAGTAGTTTATACATGGAGCAGCCTATATTTTCATGTCTGTTTAAAAGCCTGACTTGATAAATGCAAATGAAAGTTTCAGAGCTACCTTGTGACAGATGTGTAATTATGATGGGGCTAAAGTAAGGTGTTTGCCTTACTTTTCAAGATAGAAATGAAGAAATTAATTGCCTAGAGTAATGTACTTTGCGTCAACCTTGGATTTTAGCCTACTGCAAGACTGATTGGTATATTACTTCCCGGAAAATTCATACATATTGCAAAATGTCTTGAGTCTTTTTTGAAATGGAGTTGAAAAATATTTCAAATCAAGAAGTTTACTGAAGTGTACAAAAAACTGCCAACCTCAATTTTGACTATATGAGCTTTTCAAGGTTTTCCACTTTGAAAGTAATTTAAAAACTGAAATTACGTTGCAAAAAAATTTCTGTCTGTCTTCAAAATAATTTCTGACTTCAAAATCAGTATAAATTTATCCATATTATTCTCAGGTTTAAAAGGATTTGATTTCATTTGGGATAATAATGTAAAAGGCAGCAAAATTATTAAAAAAAATTTCACACTGTATGTCTTGAGAAAAGAAAATATTTTGAGACCATTTCATATTTCTTACGTGTGTCAGAACATATTATTAATTTGGTTGTGTAACAACCACAATATGCAAATGTTCTTGAAAAAGTATTAAAATAGTAGATATTCATCCATCTCATCCAAATTTGAGAGAAGGATTTCAAGGCAAATTTCTAAACACTTGATCACAACTTGGTGAAAAGTCAGTCATTGCTATGACTAGTCTGAACAAGAAGCTGGATTATTTGGAACCTGTCTGCAGTTTTCTTTTGTGCAACTGTTCTTGTTTCAAAGTAGAAAAGCTAGGTATTTTGTGAAACCAGTCACAGCTCAAAGTAGCCTTTGTGCTCCCTTTTGGAGTTATAAAGAACATCATTATACACTCATCAGATAGCTTCCCTCTGTAAATGGAGTGGCAGGTGCTTCCACTCTAGGACTAAAGCAGCAGAAGTGCAGGTGAGGATTGCACGTGAAATGTAGCAGCAGGAGGAATCAGGAAGAAGGGGAAGAATTAATTATACTATTTTTTCAGCTGATGTAAGTAGCATAGGATTCCAACCTGAAATGGCCAGGATGCCAACCTGCCTGTGTGGAAGAGGTGCATCTTCAAGCAGAGGCAGAGGGGTGCAGCTCCACGACACTGGGGCTGCAGTAGCTGCCAGGGGCAGCCGGTGGTGATCCAGGCTCCATCCTGCCCTTGGCAATGGAGCACTGCTTTGGCTGGGTTCTGCTACAGAAGCTGTACCCCTGGCAGCATCCTGAGAGTGAAAGGCAGGCTTGTTCCTCACCTGCAAAGTGTGCACTGGTGTGATCTTATCAGAGGGGTCAGTTTGTATGCAGGAGTTTGATTCTAATTGGCTACCACTGGCACGTGCTGATCTGCAGTCTGTGCTTTCACAGTCTTTGGTTTAAAAAATTTATTTAAAATCTATTTTTAGTAATTAAATTTATTTAAAAATTATTTAAACAAATCCAAATGACACAGACATTCAGATTTCTATTACAAGTTTTTCCTTGACCTATGTAATTCAAAGTGTTTATTGGTTTTCAGCTGCTCCAAGGAAATTGCAGGAAATGAAAAAAACTGCGGATATGTTTTTTTTTCTTTCAGAAAATATATGGGAGTTGCGTAGCAAATACGACTAACAGCACTTGAATTCTAGTATATACAAATCCACAAACATCCATTTTTACCCAATATTTTATTATTTCTGTGTTCTAGTTTTATGGATTTGCTAGCAATATGATTTTTTTTCCAACAAATAATTGCTTGTAGTTTTTGATGCTTGCTTCTTACAGTTAAGGTTGGGATTTCTTACACTGCTTTCTTATGAAACAGCTAAATAGTGTGGTATAACTGTTTCAAAATATGAAATTATTTTGAAAAGAATGTCTCTTCTGATGGAAAGAATAGTTTGTCCTTCTCTTACTGTGAAGTGAGTTTAATTCTAAAAGACATTCATGTTCAAACAAAACAGTGTTTAAATTAAGTTGTAAGGTTGTCTGAAAAGAAATATGGACTAGCTTTATTTTTTCCTAGTACTCTAAAATCACAGTGTCCAGATTTGGCTTATGCTCTGGGGAATTTCTTCTATTTATTTTTAATGGATCGGTTTTTGAATGCTGAAGCTGATCAGTCCCTGCTCTAGAGATAATATCCCAGTCATCTATAGATAGCACACAATTAACTTGAGGTAAAAGAGGGAAAACCAGAAAGGAAATATCTACTAGACACAGAGCATCTCTCTATGTTCTGCATTCTGTGTCAGTTTTAATGGGTCTGTAATTAGGTCACAGGACTGATTGATATCAGCACTTAGCTTCCTAGGTGACATCACCCTCAGCTTCATTACTTAACAGAGATTAAGATGTTGACACATAGAAAATTCTGCTTCCTGGACTGGGAAAAGTAAGTAATTAAACAAGCTGTAGACTTGACACTGTCTGAATTATTTACCAATATACTCACATAAATATATCTCCAACCGGAGACTAATAGGAAGGAAGAACACGGAGCACATGAGGAAACAGACATGCTTGCAGTCCATGTGTCTAATTTAAAGAAACTGTTTTAGAACTAGTCTGGAACAGGACCTGTTGTGAGTAAAATGATGGTGCATTTAAAATTTTGAGGCAGAAAAAGTAAATCTAAATACTGACAAGATACTTTGAGATTAAACAAGAAAAGAGACGCTGTAATGCATGGTCAAATGGGCAGAGATCTTGGCATGATCCAAAGAGCATGTGATTCAAAGAGATCAATGGAAAGAAATAATGAGATTAGTTCCTTATATATCTATATATAGAAAGCTCATAAATCCAGCAAAGGACACAGCTTAGAATGGTCTTTTATTTAAAAAAAATTTCTGTGATTTAAACTGAACATACAAGGCTGCCTCTGTGAAACACGGCAAAACACAGCAAGAACCTTTTACTCATCCCTATAAAATCTATTATGATTGAGGTACTGTATGTTGCAGCTGAAAGAGATTGATGCAATCATTAGTGATTTTTATTATTTTGTTGCTAGGGAGGCTCTTCCTTTTTTTTTTTTTATTTCCTTTTAATTTTTGGAGACAGTGTTTACTCAAAATTGATTTAAATTTATAGGATGAATTTTTTAAAACATGACTTTTGAGATTTTAGGAATTTTGTTGTTAAGAATGAAAAAAACAGGGAAGTATATTTTTCTTAGTATTATGTCTTAAGATATATGTGTGCTTGAGAGAGACTGCTGACTGATATAAGATTACCTTTATTCTTGAGAGGGCTACAAGGAGTAAGGTTGGACAAGTCTGTAAGAACTCAGACCTGATCTTAGCAGCTGGCTGCAGCATGAAAATAAATACCTGGGTGTGAGAATAGAATAAAGATTTGTAAAATTTTTTGGTAAGTGATATTTATGAATGAGATTAATCTCAGGGATTTCTATTACAATTGTGAGTAAGAACATAGTTCATGTGTGCCACGTATAAAAATTTGCTTATCCTTTTGATATCCTGCAAGAGTCCTCAAACAGACATATATCTGCAAGAAGTAAAAATTGAGACACGCATATATATATATATATATATATATATATATATATATATATATATATATTTGCTTTCAAATAAATGAGGAAACATTGTGTAAATAACATTATGATGCTGTTCCATACATACAGGTTTTCATCTCCTATTTGCCATTTGTAAGTCCTGAGTATCATAAAATGCACTGACAAATTAACGCCTGTATAAGCTTTGAAGTTGTTTCTGTTGAGAGGTCTTAGTGTCATGTTTGATGACACATAGAAAATAGTAGGGATACCCTATGAAATTCTGCTACAGTATTGCTTCTGACAAGAAGAAAATCAAATACGCTGATTTAGAAGCACTAAGAATAGGCTTAATCCAAGTCTGAAAGCTCTAATCCAAAATTATACAAAAGCTGTAATGAACAAGATGAATGGCTTACTGGCACCTGATCTGACAGGGGAAGAAGCAGAAATTAGATACAATGCACGTCTCAAAGTTATGTTTTTGGGGTTTTTTTTAAATACCTGCATCCATTTGATTTTTAAGGCTAGAATCATTGCAAAATATTTTTTCCAAAGTGCCCCCTTTGGTGCTCAACTCTAAAGACTGAATTCTTTGTTAGTTTGTGGCTCAGTAATAAATCTGAATGTATCCAAATCTCATGAATTACCATTCATCAAGTAGAGGGAGAAAAAGCAGAAATTAATTTAGGTAAACACCCATGCTTCAAAAAAGTCTCTTCTAAAATTACTTGTGCTTCTTTGCAACATATGCCTCCAGAAACAAGCTCTAATTTAAAAAAGAAAAGTAGTGGATACTAACAACCCTTCCCAGGTCATCTTAATAGTCATTAGCCAGGGGTTTTTATCTTATTTTCTTCCAGAGTTAAAATTGTGAGCAGAAATTGACCAGTGAGTGAAAACACAGCTGCTGTCCAAAATTTCCAGCCATACAGTAGTTTGAATGGATAAAAGAGAGATAATCTTGATACTTCATGCAGTCTAATGAGATGAATATCAATATTTGGAAATTTCTATTTTATGCTGTGAAGACATATTCACACGAAGAGCTAGATACATCTATGTCATCATTAGTTCTGTTCCTGTGGCTTTCAGAAGTATGTAGGATCGCCTTAACAAAAATAACAAAAAAACCCAACCAACTAACTGACCAAAAAAAAATCCAAAAAAAGCCTAAGAACAAAACCACCTTACCACCTTCAAAAACAAAACAAAACATATGAAAAAAGAAATTTCAATTTTTTTCCTCAGATTTTAAAACATGTGGATGGGAGTTTTCTCACTCTCATTTCTCACCTTTCTCCACTCCTGAAGCACACGTCAGTGAGGAGAAAAATCATTGGTCTTTCACAATTATCTGTAAATATCTGCTGGTTGGCTCCCACAAGTTTTACTTGTCTGTTTAAAACCTTTTATTCAGGGCAATTTGTAGCAACATTTCAGAAATAAATTAAGTAGTCAGTTACTTTTAGTATTGCTCTAGTCTCATGTAGGTGGGTCTTTGTATACGCTTGTTATTTTTTAACCCACTTTCTATAGCAGTACCTAAAGTTTTCTTAAAGGGATCCCAATGTCTTTTCGTTACTGACTTTGGCTGGTGTCAGTACAGCTCTGCAAACAGCAAGTCCCAGGACAGAGTTTTATTTTCTTAGAAATCCTTGGTTTTTCTAGACTATCCTTTACTGGCAGACTGCTGCTGTGCAATGGTTGAGACTATTTCTTCATGCTGATTTTGTTTACTTTTTTTTTCTTTTTTTTTTTTTTTGGTAATTTTTTTTGTCTTGAGATAATTATGTGACTCCTCAGGACTTATTTCTATTGAACCTTCTGCTATGGGTTAATCCATTTCTCCTTGATGCAATGAAGAATTTTAAGTTGAAAAAATTACATGCCAAACTTTTCACTGAATATTTTAGTAATTTTTCTAATTTAATTAAATCAGTGATCTATTTATGAACAGTTTGGTTTACATTTTGTGCACATAATTGCAGTAAGAACCTTTTAATTTTTATTGGTACCAAACTTTTTTCAGAATATACGGAAGATTTTAGTTCTTCATGATTTAGATCCCAAAATTCCTCAAGGTAGCTGAATTAAAAGGCTTTGTGCATCTCTGAAATGTGCTATATTACACTACTGAAATAGTTATTGATACCTGGAAAATAGAAGAGAACTGCATAGATTTTAGTCCCTCTTAGCCCCACTGAATTCAACTGGACCTCATGTTTCAATATACAGAAATAAGTGGATACACAAAAGTAACTTTTTCTAAAACAGGCTTATACATCATCCAAATTTGAAAAAGAAATGCATTATACATGAAGGGTTTAATAATTGATAGACATGAATGATCCCTATTAAAAAAAAATTTACTGAACATTGGCAGTGGATAGGATCCTTTAGTGTAAATCTGAATTGCTAAATTTCATAATACATAATTATTCTTAGGATCTTTCCTAATGTGATGCATTTTTTTTTTTATGTTGAATGTTTACAGTAAATTAAAAAAATGAAATTAATCCAATTTATCAGTGGGTAAAGCAGATGTGTTTTATTTATAGTCCAAGGTGATTTATATATCATCTTACAATTGTGACTGTTGTGGGTCAAAGGTTGAGTGACTATTTTTGGGGAGGCTGACTAATCTTAATTTTAAAAGGTAATAAAGGTGTAAGTTTCTAAAATAAAAAGTACAGATAATAACAACACATTACTTGAGGTTTTTAAAATAGACATGCAGGAATTGAGAAACAGAAGGTCACTGGTAAAGATGAGGGTAGAATAGAAACATTTTCAGGCAAGCACCCACTCAAGGCTCTATATGCACATGACTTCGCTGTTGAAATATACCTAAACTCCTTCTGCAGTCAAGCTAGATTATGTTTTTAATAATATATATTTGACAGATGACTGAACATTGTAGCTAAAGCATGTGAAGGGGGAAAAATTCATCCATCCCAGAAATCTTTCACTAATATATTAATTCCTGTTTCCAAGTAACATTGAACTAACTCTTTTAAAGTGACAATATATTATAGGTAACTTTCTTTCCAGTCAGTGATGGTTGAGAAGAGAGGGTCGTTTATATCTCCATTGGCTTTTGTTGTTTGTTTTTTTTTTTCCTTTAGTTTGAGATAGTGTGGTTTGGTAATATTCCAGGCACGACACAAAGTCCTTCCTGGTCCCATTTCCCCAAAAATTGCAGAATGGTATTTCATTTAGAAGGGATCAGAATTTGAAGGAAACATGTTGCCATATGTTTCTCTATATTAAATTGGAAGTGTGTGGAATGCTATGTGTATAAATAGCTTCTACTTGAGAAATACAACAGATATATTGTACTTAAACCTTTTTGTTAGTGTTTGTGTATTTCAGGAGGTTTTTCTTTAAAAGGTCATTGGTTTAGAATTTGACAGTGAGTATGATGTTTCATTGAATGAGATTTGACTTTTTTTTGTGTAACAAGTCAGGGGTGTCTGATTTGGTCTTTGCCGCTTTTTGTTTTTCTTTTTTTTTTTTTTTTTGAAGACTGGAATGCCTATAAATTGTAATCAGAATATGATACAGAGCTAAATAAATATCTTAAAGAAGATAAAGCAAATCAAATAATGAAAACAGTGGTATTGAGTAGCATTGTTTCATTCTGCCTTTTCTGGGATACACTAAATTTCTTAAATTCTGTCTTTTGTTATATTTACTGCTAAGGCAAATAAAAGAGGAAATGCATGTGTACTAAGGACAGCCTCTGAATCAACTTAGTGAAATCACTTCTTAAAAATTCTTTTTTATTCTCTTGACGGGGAGTTTTCTAATTAACATATAATGTCCAGGCTACCATTTCATGGATCAAATTAAAATTATCCTTCCACAAGGTCTTCCTCAGGTGATCTGAAAATTCTCTGATGTGGTACTTTTCAATTGCCTATATAATTTACACTTTGTTACATTACATGATCAATGATCTACGGAACAAGTAACTTGTTCATAGTTGCATAGTCCGCCAAATCCTCACAATCTAATTGTGTTTCTTCTTGATAGAGTGACTCTAGCAGGTCCAGAGGAAGAAGGTTTAAGCTTTGAACACTTATTATTCATCTTTGACATCTACGGTTTTCAAGTGGTGTTAAGGTTAAATGAGAGTTCATTTATCCTCTATTTCAATTAGTAAGTGCTCTCATAATTAAATGCAGATCCATGTAATTTAGTGATAGGAAGAGGAATTCATTAAGGTTCCTGAGTAAGAAAAAGTGTTAACAGAACTGCAAAGGTTATAGAAATTTAGCCTCTGCTTAAGGTAAATTAAGCGCAAACCACATTCCTGTAACATGAATCAGATTGCATTAACTATAACTGACAAGAAAATTTAAAATTCATTTTCATCATCTATGGGCACCAATAGCAAAAGAAAGCATGTATTTAATGTATCAATACAGTTTATATAGCTTTCATGCATTTTGTAATTTATTTTCTATTATTTTCTATAACAGTTAATATTATTGCAAACGCTTATGAAACTGTCATGGACTTTGACTCAAATTTTATTTTTTGAAGAAAAATTCTAAAAGCGAACTAAATTTAAAGATAATTGCACAGTATCTCAGGAAAAACTGGTGGCCTTTTATTAATTCTAGTGCCAAGTTTTGCATTTCATCCAAACTGTAACTTTCAAAAAGTTTTAAAAATCAAAGGTCCAACAAGCTTTCCCCTCAATTTCAGTAGAGATGAAATTCAACAAAAATGTTAGAAATATTTGGGTCATATAATGATAATATAATAATAACATGGAAGGTCTGTTTCCTATCGTAAATTTAAAAATATTTTGATTTTGGTTCATATATTTACTTAGATACATCTGCATGAGAGAAACATGTTTTTCACTTAACTCTTGAAAGTATTTTCTTACTATTGCCATAGCATTTTTCTCATTATGGCATTCAAACATATCTTGACGAAGAATTAATTCCTAATTAATTCCTAATGTTTCTCTTGTAAGTGAAAAAGTATGTTGAAAATCTGTAATAGAATGCCTCTTGGAGTGCTATAAACTTTCTTAGTTCAATAATGCCAGTTTAAATCTAGGATACTTTTTTTATGCTCTTCATACATCTCAATTATCTATGCATTCAATTACTGTGTTTTCTTGGTCATTTTTACATTGGTTCGGAAAAAAAAAAAAACAAAAACAAAAACAAAAACAAAAAACCCTCATTGAGTTAAAATTTTATTTCTGCACTTGATTTTTCAAATTTCTGCCAGAAAATGAAAATATTCCAAATCAACAAGATATTTTCCTTTGCAGCATTCCACACTCTCCTGTGTTGCTTGTTCTGTAAGGTACCTTCCATTTTGGATCTGTTAATCTCATTAGCATGGCCTTTATACTTTATTTTTTTCACATTGTTAATGAGGAACTTAATTAAAACATGACCTAGCACTCATCCCAGCAACATTCAACAGACACATCCATTTGACAGGATACATGGCGATTTTCACAGATCCACATTTTAAATATTAGCCAATTTTCAAAGCAGTTTTGAGCAGAGGTGGCATACCCTGATATTAGGGACAAGTTATTGAATCTTAAAAATAACGAAAGTTAAAATGGTCTTCAGGAAGAAAGTTCCACCTTTCTTTGAGCCATAGCCTTATTAATAAACCTTAGTAACTCAGGTTCAAAACAATGACATTTGACTTTTTGTATTAGGGAGAAAAAGAAGAATAAAGGCAATTATTAACTGACAAGCACTTTTCATATTTTTCAAAGAATTTTGGCATCAGGCCTAAATTTAAAGCTCTTCATTATGTGGTAGCAGTGTTGGAAGATTTGTGCAGAAGTGCTAAAATATTTTTTCACTAGTTTGACCAGGTCCTTTGGTAATGTAACTACACTGGCTAATGTTAACCTGCTAATAACAACTGCTTCAGAAGTTGTTATTATGCAAGGAATTCCCTCCCTATAATTTTTTATATTTGCTGGTGCCCAAATCTCTTGAGATATTTGGATTTCTATAAAGAATACAAAGGATAAGGAGGAGAAAAAAAGTATAGTAGAAAGTTTAGAGCTGGATTAACTAAGTCAGGTTTTTCTGGGGCTGTGTCTACTCAGGTCCTGAGTATCTCCAAGGATATTAATATTTTCAGAATCTGTAACAGTTTAATAACCTCCATTGTGAAAATTTTTGTTATTTCTTAGGTTTAAATATATTTTATTGCACTTTAATTTGTGCCCATTATCTGCTGCCTGTCACTGGGCACCACCGAGATGAGCCAGGCTCAGTCTTCTTCACTGCCCTCTTCACCAGTATTTAAGTCCATTGACCCCTTGGGACTCCATTCAGCAATGATGTGTGTCATTCAGGGCACCCTAGATTGTCCAGCTCCACAAAGGGGAGCAAGACACCAAGAATCCCAAAGTCTAGTGTGTGATTGTGCCCCTGTTGGAACAGTTGCTATAGGACACACTGAATAGTTCAAATGGTGATAGTGCCTGTGTTTTCAAAATTTAACAAATCCTGAAATACTGGTATGAAAGATTACATTCAATATTCAGAAATTTATTGCATAAAATTGATCAGTGGGCTTATACTCTAATTATTACACCTAAACATATATGTATAGTAAAGGATGAGTTACATCAGAACATGTCCAAGGAGTTTATTTTTTAATCTCCTGGAGAAGCCATCTTCATCATATGTGGTGGATTTTGTATTCTGTTACATAGTGAGAGACTTCAGGGAATTTTAAAATTGACTTTCAGGGATCCTAATGAATGGGTGATCTGTTTTACCATGTCTCATTAAAGCTCTATCTATCATGTGTTTCCAGTGACAGCAGTCAATTTTCTTAAGCATGAATGATATAAATAGGGATGATTTTAGGCATGGATATTTGGATAACGGACTGTTAACAAACAATAATTTGAATAAAATATGTAACATTCAGGACTCCTGAAATGATAAATTGTCACTAACTACTGAGGCACACTGCAGTAATAGGAGATACAAAGAAAAATATCAAGAAATGCTTCCCCAAAGCAGGAGTTGCTATAGTGTGTGAGATAATTGAAGCCCTTTACTTGGGAAGTAGAACAATTGGACAGATAATTTGTTTTATGGCACATTTGAAACTCTTCAATATGTTTTCAGAACTCGAATTTTATGGTATATTAAAGGCCTATATTATTAACATTATCTACTAAAATACACACAAAAAAAATCCTATGTGAAGATGATAAAGTGAGATGAGCAAGACATTGGAACCTTTACAAAAATGTGAATGATAACACTGCATGAATCCCATTTTAGAGGTGCACTTGAACATCAGCTAGAGCTCCAATTTACTTTCCTTTAGTGAATAAAAATATATAATAGGAGAGTAGTTTGAATACATCACTGTGAAGAACATTTAGCTCTTTACATCTTTTGTTACAGCCTATACTTTGGAGATTCCAGTCTCTTTTATTCTAATGTAAAAGTTGAATCACTTTCCCCTCCCCCCACCCGCTTAATACCTTGCTTAAGGTTTTCTGGTTCACATTTCTGTCTTTCCATTGAAAAAATACCTTTTGAGAAGAGATTCCTCTGGTACTGTTCTTCAAGAAATGTGCTGTGATGAGTGATGAGGCTAGAATTAAGTTTGAACTCTCTGCTTGTAGAGAAACAAATTTCATGAGATTACAGAAACTGGACCAGTTTCATAATTGCACAATATATAGATTAGGCAGTAAGAGTAGAAATTCTTTGGGTTTAGTTCAGTTATATTTATATGAGACAAAAAAAAAATTGTGTTCACAAATGTATTTAGAAATGCTATGGTTTCTCCCTCTTCATCCTGTTTCTAAAATAAGTAGGTCATTATCTTAATTGTAAGATCTAAACAGCAATTTCCTTATGAAATACAAAGTAAATGATAGTAACTATGATATACTGTTTCTATATATATTCAGTGACATAACACACCAGTCTGGGTTGAAGATATTTCAAGACAACAGCAATGCTGGTCTTAGTGTTTATGTTTTCTATTTCCTCTGCCATGAATATTTTAAATATTTAATTGCCGAGAGTTTTATTTCTTTTTTTTTTCCAGATGTTCTTCCAATAATCAGCATATTTGTCCTAATTGTATGTGTGTTTGTTATGAGAACTAATTTGATCTCAAGTATTTCACTTATATGTGTAGTGCTGTGCAATCTTTGCACATGATATGTAGTGAATGGTAGATGAGGAGATTGGAAATACTGGCTCAGCTATGTTTATCATCTGTAGTGTCTAAGCTTTATTGCATCTCATTAAAATCTCCTTAAAATGCCAGATCAAACGCACCATAGCAATGGCTGATAATTGTGTTATCAAAACACAGATAAAAAGAGAAAATTAGGTTGACATACATATTCTTCAGCATTTTGAAAGATATTTATGTGGAAAACTGGCTAATAGATATGAGAGGAGTTCAACATTATCATAATCTGTGTTGTCCTCTTCACCAAAATGTAGTGGACTACATTTTGTGAGGTGAGTGCTCTTTAGGAAGGCTGTGAAGGTCCAGTCGTGTCCCTGCACCAGCAAAGCACTGCAGTACTACCAGTCTTTCCCTCTTCCGCTCTAGAAATCACAATGATTGATCATTCTTCAAATTTGGCTTCCCAGTATCCAGGTGTTGTGTTCACTTGGGTTTCACACACTTAGTCTTCATTGGCGAGTAACATAGTGAGAACAGACAGCTTATTACATATATTTTACTTTGATAAAAAAATGTTTATACTGGTTTATACTGGAGTTCTGACAACAATTTGATCATTACTCCTGAGGGAAAATATTAAATGAAAGAGCACAAAATTTGTGGGCTGAACTTTCATTCAAACCAGAATATCTGTTTGGTTTCTTAGAATTTTGTTTTCTTTGGAATGTTTGTTTGTTTGTTTACTTGTTTATTTGTTTGTTTTGGGTACCTCTGTAGGCGAATTATTATTGTCTGTACTTTTCCCAACGCAAGCAGAGTTCTTAGGAACAATTTCTGAGAACAGAACTATCTAATACTGGTTCCTCTCTGCTCTGTTCTGCACTGGAGCAGCCTCACATTGAGTTCTGTGTGCAGTTATGGGTGCCACAATACAAAAATGACATTAAGCTGCTAACGAGCTTCCAAAGGAGGGCAAAGGATGGTGAAGAGCTTGGAGGTGAAGATGTACGAGGAGTGGCTGAGGAAACTTGGTCTGTTCAGCCTGGAGAAGAGAAGACTGAGGGGAGACCTCACTCTGGTCTTCAACAGCCTGGCAAGGGGAAGCAGAGGGACAGGTACTGATCTTTACACTCTTGTGACCAGTGACAGAACTTGAAGAAACTCCTGAAACTGGGTTGAAGGAGGTTTAGGTTAGATGTCAGAGATACATTTTTCACCTAGAGATGGCTGGGTACTGGAACAGCCTCCCCAGGAAAGCGGTCACAGCACCAAGCCTGACAGAGTTTAAGCACTATTTGGACAGTGCTCTCAGGTGTGATTTTTGAGGCGTCCTATGCAGAGCCAGGGTTTGTACTTCATGATCCTTGTGGATCCCTTCCAACTCATCCAATTCCATTATTTATTACAAAAAAACTCAAACACAATAATTCTGAATGATGAGCTAGATTTAAAGGCATTATGATCTGATTTAATGTGAGATGGTGACACATTTAAAAGATGGGTAACGAAATAGGGCCAATTGATATAATCTGGTCCAGCAGCATCTTACTGAGTCAACAGTATTAGTTCACATAAGGTTTTTATGCAAGATTTTAATTCTTTCTTGGTGCTTTATGATACTTAAGAGGGGAAAAAAAGTAAATATTGAAGAAAAACATATGAGAAGCTAGATTCCAGTTCTATTGTACTATTGTAATTTTAGAAGTCCTCTCAATGGTTATTTTATCTGACAAAATATTGAAATTATTCATTAGATGTGAAATATTTATTACAAGTATGTGAGTTGCCCTCATTTCACAGGCTACAAAATAGTTTTAAGACATGGTTTTTGCAGAATGTTGGTAAATAATATAATTATAAAAGTTATTAGTAAATAATTAAACAAACCTAAAAATTAAAGCTGAAGTTTACTAATCAGTCACACTAGGATATGATCCACTTCTCTGTCTAGTGTCAGGTGAGATTACAGGCAAGGTCTCCCTCCTCTAAATCTAGTGGGTTTCAGTGTTATCATACATTTTCTATTGAAGTGTGTGGCTCATTGACAGCCTGCTCTGAAATCTGTTTTCACAATGTCTCCGGTATTATTTTGTTAACCAAGATCTTACCTGCTGTGACTAAAAGACTAGATTTCCATTACATGGAAAAATTATTTTACCGTTCCCTCTTAATAACCTCCTGCCCAAACCTGACTTTTAAAAAATTTGTTTTTACTGGAGATTAGACTTAGAAAATGTGTGAAAGAGCATCTGTCTGCCTTAGGCAATGAACACAGTGGATGTATGTAGGTAGTAAATTAGTTGGAAGTAAAGAATTTCTCCTGATAGTTCTCATACTTAAACTGTATTTTTCCAATTATTTACTACTCAAGTTAAGACAAAGGATATAATGTATTAGCTGGTGAAGCCTCATTTGCTTCTCTATTGCCACAATCTTACCTTAGTATCACAGAATAATGGAATTGTTTAGATTGGAAAAGACCTCTAAGATCAAGTCCAGCCATTAACCCAGCACTACCAAGTTCATCACTAAACCAGGTCCTGAGTGCCACATCTACACTCTTTTTAAATACCTTCAGGGACAGTGACTCTGCCACTTCCCTGGGCAGCCTGTTCCAGTGCTTGAAAATCCTTTTGGGAAGAATTTTTTCCCAAGGTCCAGTCTAAACCACCCTTGGTGCAATCTTGTCTTATCATTTTTTACTTTTGAAAAGAGACAGACATCCTTGTTTTTACAAGTTATTTCCAATTTGCCTGAATTTTCAGGCCATGGATGTAAAAATAAGTAAAATAAATCTAAAGAAAAGTAAAGAAATAATCAGCAGTGTTTTGAAAACTCTTTTAAAATCAACTCTGACTTCTTAGACAAAATTGATTTTTTGTGACTAGTAGACAGATATGTGAATGATTTACCTAGGAATTTTTAATAAGTCAGCCTTGATAATGCAAGTATATACAAATTCCTCTAACTACAAAATTAATTTATATGGTCAGAAATCTTTACTACATGAGGCACAAACATAAAAAGAAAAGAATGTAATTATAAGGGTAAAACCAACTCTTGAGTTTCCTAATAGTCCTTTTAAAATTTTTACTTAAGAGGTTGCCTGTCACTAAAAATATCCCAGGTACACAAACACTAGGTTGAATATGATTTATGCAAATATTAGAATTTCATGTTTTGAGGTTGTAGTAGCACTTGCATGCTTCTTAAAGCTTATAGTTTACTGCTTATTATTGCGATGGGTTCTTATTTGGTAGCTAATGCAGAAAATAATGTGTGCTATGATCATAACATGGAACTCACTTTCTTGTGAGCTTGATTGAAATCTGAATACAGTCAGTATATGCTTATGGAGTAACACCTATTTTCTTTCTAGTGTATGCCTGTTGTGTGTTTTGTTAATCATCACAGATAATCAGATGATTGAATTACTCTTATTTCTGCAACTTTCAAACAGTAATATGCAAACTACACAAGCATATTTCAATAATGTATTTTAAATGCAATTTAATATTGAACTTATATACAAAAGCAAAATGGTGTTTAATGTTGAGTGACTGTAAAGTTTAGGGGTTTTTTTGGTGTTTTTTTTTTATTCTATGTAAAGAAGCTAGAGTATATTAGCATGTAGTGACCTCTAGTACATGCAGTACAGCTAGAAAAATCTGTATTGTTTACCTACATTATAGTTGGCTTTTGATCCTTAAATATCTATTTTTGCATTTCAATAAAAAAATTTCTGTGTGGAAATTATTGGAATGTAATTGAAAAGCAAAATCAAACTTACCTTCATCAAAGTTATGCTTTGGCTTTCTTTTAATGGATACTTTTTTTAGTGACCGCTTTTTGATTTGTTCTAGTGATATGCTAAGTAACTTTTAAAACTTCATCTTTTTAAATAATAAACTTTATATGGACTTGTAAGCCTATTTCTACTCTTGAAAAATAGAGGCACAGGTAGGACAGGGGTGTGGTAAAGTACTGAACAAATTGTTCAAAAGACTTTGGACCTTAGGATCTATGGCTCTCTGCCTAAATTTTCCAACCTCTGCTTGAAAAAAAAAGTCTTTAAGTTGTCACATTTTTACATTTTGACCTAATATGCACACCCAGAAGACACACATATATGTACATGAGTGTGTGTGTATGTGCATTTGCATATGTAGAAATATATAGTGGGTATGTCACTTGTAGTGATAAAAACTTAGCAAAACTGAGAACTAAGCCCATGGGTCTAAAGTTTTCACCTAGAGACCCTTGTTTTCATCATCTCCTCGATGCAAAGCAATATTATTTACCTACAGCAAGCACTCTCTCTGTTAACAGCAACTGCTGTTCATTTCAGTGTTACTCTACTTCAGTACCTTTTACCCCTCGTGTCAAGCTATGCCCAGAGAAGATTAAGTTAGTTGGTGTAATACTTGAAATTTCATCTCTGTGTCAGTGCTCTTCTGCAGTTCTGGGGCTTAGAACTCCCATCACCAGGATTGCTTCTAGGAGCTGGGTGGCATATTTAATATTTTGAAATGTGTTAATATCAGTTTGAACCTTTTGAGAGCTTACTTAGTGAGATGCTAGATTTCTTGCCTGAAAATTTTAGAAAATCTTAAGGGTTGTGATTTGCAAGTGAAGTGTGAATAGAAAATGAGTCTTGATTACTTTAGTTACATTGGTTTGGAAATGTGTCTATTATGCAGTGCATGGGAAACAGAGAGAAGACATAAAGGTTTCTATTCTTTATTCCTTAATCTCAGTAAACTCCTTGATATGTAATGTGTCAAATTATATTTGGTCTTTGAATACAAATTTTTCTAGAGTTACATTTCTTGCAGTTTCAGCACAGCAAGTTAGAAGTGTGACATGGAGTACTCCTGAGATTATGCCTGTGATGGACAGCTTTTATTTCCTAATCTAAACATGATTCAGTTCATAATTACCTTTAGGGTGCATTTCAACTCATGATGTTCAATCTTGCCATTTGCCTATTGTTTTATTCCCCAGAAATCTTCCTTTCAGACAATAATTGTTTTTATTTGAAGTATGGATAATGCAGCGTATTTGTCTGTGATTACAAAACTGTTTATGTTTTGAAAGTTTCCTAAATTTGTTCCAATTTACAAGATGTTTAAGAAATACTGACATTTCAAAAAAGCATTGAATTGTCAACTGTTAGGACAACTAACCAATTTATAGACAGTACATGTCACCACAAAATTTAAAACTTATTAAAGCATTCATCAAGAGCTGCTCTAGAATTATTTAATATTCTGAATCCATATTAATATTAATTAAACAGAGTTTTCTTAAAGGGCTTTTTTGTGAGGTTCAGGTTTTTTTGACATTCAAAGGAATGCAAATGTGAGCCAATAATTAAAATTATTACTTGCTCATTTTTACATGATATATGAATGTTATATTATTTCCAGTTTTCTACAACACTAAGAATTTAGAATAGTATGTATAAACTGAAAATAAGAATTTTTTTTGGCTACCTTTTTCGTTTAAATGATGGCCAGAAATACTTTCAAAATTGTATGATAAGGACTTACCTAGGTACTAAGGAACATCAAATAAATGGAGATACATCCCATATTAATTAAAGTTAAAAGTTGTTAATTAAAAGTGAATCTCAACCATTATGGAGGGAGACTGCAGTCTAAGAAATTGCATGATTAAAATATGTTTGTGAAGAATTGAATCTAACTTCCATGTGGTGTTTCATTTGAAAACTTGTTTCATTTTACTTGCTTCAATGGAAGCAATATGGCTTTAATATGGCTTGCTGAACAATTTGAGCTACTATTTTCACCAGCAAATTTCAAAATTTATCTAGGGGACTTGGTATCATACTCAGAGGAAAATAAAAAAAAAATATATGATTGTCCCTTGGGAAAAATATTTATTTGACAAGCAAAAAAGTCCATAATACACAAGATGGCACTGTTTCACTTGTGAAAATGCCTATTTTTCACAAACAAATGTGAAAAACCTGATATAAGAGCGCAGTAGGTTTTATATTTTTGTATAATTACAGTGAAAACAAATTTGCATAGTTGGATAGTTTTGGGGTTTTTTTTAATTATTGACCAGCTAAGATATACAGATGCAAGACTGCATAATTGTGACAAGTGAAAATGCCTCTGAAATTACTGTAGACAAAACTGAGTGATTCAGGAACTGGAAACCAGATATGAACTGAATTTCCCTGTGACTTATTCTTCTCTTTCTAAGAATTCTGGAGAATTTGAAATTTAGCTTTCAAATGGTTGTCTTCCCATGGATCTTCTTTGAACTCCTCTGACATGCCTAATAAGCATATCATCTCAGTTTCTTCATTCTTCTTTTAAAGTTAGCTTATAAAGAGTAACAGGTACATGCTAAAGTAAATGAGAATTTCCTCTTGTGTAGGGGACTTAATTTTTTTAATTTAGTATTGAATTCTAATGTAGTTTTAAACTTTTTATTGGAAAAAAACCCCATAAAATTATATAGAATAGTTTCAGAAAATTTTTTCCTATTGTAGACATTTTTGATCTTAGGCCACATTGAATTTCTCAGTTTTTGTGAAAACCCAGATACATCTATTAATGTACCTAAGCACAATACAGGAAGGTAATTCTTAATATTTCATAATCTTTCTCTAGGATTTATTAAATAAATTGACAGTGTTTACCTATTATATTAATATTCTCAGGACTGAGCAGAAAATCTGCAAACCTTCCATTAGGTTAGATGCAATAGTTGAAATAACCTTTCATCATTTCACTGTCAGATGTCTAAATTTAAGTACATATATACTGTTAGGTTGGTAATCCTTGATGTGTTCTAGAGAGTAATTCTTTTGCTCTTATGTAAATATCAGAACTCAGTTGTCTAATTTTAGATAATTTTTTTCAATGTAGATATCTGTTTACTTTTCAGAGATTTGAGCGCTACTTAAAGACATTCAGAGAATGTCAATAAAGGTGATATTCTTACCCACCTATACCTTTTTACAAAGTTTAAAGAAGTTCACTGTGAAATTTAAGAGGTTTATGTTCATATATTTACATTCAAATTGAACAATTTGAAATTTAACCTGTTATTTATTTTCAAAATATCTGTGGGAGTATGTTTGAAGCAGGTCTGTCTTTAACAACTGTCACTTTTTTGCTTTGCATCACTGAGCACTTCCAAAATTATTCCATTTAAGAGAAGAACAAACTGAAAGGTGTTCCCTGCAAGCACATGGCCCCATATTTTGTGGCTGTTGAGTGCTGCTTCATCACAGGATGAAATCAGAAGCAGATGCCATGAAATTGTGGCTGCAGAGTCCACAACACTAATAGCTTCTCTTTGTAATCTGCTTCTAGTCCACTTCCTAATGTAGCCAGTATCTGTATTTCTTGCAAATGTACCATGCAAGCAGGAGGGCTTAGAACTTAAGAATGCAGCATGTAGTCTGTAAATAAAGCTGCAAACTCTCAAAAGCTGACTATTTCCTTCTTATAACACTTGGGATTTTCATTGGCCTGAACATTCACATTGTTTCCTTGCCATAGCCATCCTATCTCCAAATTGCTGTAGAAAACTGTTCTGATTTATAGACCTCAAAGTGCTCTAAAATCACAATGTATGTGCAATTTGAGATAGTTTTATTCCTTTTTTCTGGATACAGGAATTTGGGCATGATATGACATTGTGCTTCAAGCAACAAGATAGTAATGTAGTTTTGTAAAAGTACCACTTGTGGTAACTACATTTTGTAGACCTTGACCATCTCCTAATGACAAGGGTCATTGTGCATGTGCATCATAGTAAATTGGTCCAGACCAAATTTCTCTGGATTTGCTTATTTATTTAACCATTTCATACATAAATCTAAATGGGTTGCGTACTTCTTCATGTAAATATCTTTGGAGTGATTAATTGTATTTTGATACTTCTGCCCTATCAAAAAAGTACTTGTGATTCTCAGCTAGAGATGCATATGTCTGTGCTACAGTTGAAGTGACCCTCTGCTATGTAATTACTTGAGGAATATTTTAATCAAGAATATTTACAAGTAGATTGGTTAGTCTCTAGACAATATTTCCTCATGAAAATGGTTCAAGATCTTTTTGCTATTTAATGCAGAAGACTAAGTTAAAACTAAAAGTGACATGTTCTATTAGTTTTAATTTGCTTGCAAATATTGTTTGTATGTTGTTCTCTTCAAAGCATAATTTTTATATAAATTTGCAACTATGAAGTTTATACTGTAAGTGATAATTTTTCATTTGCTGGAGACTAATAATATATTCTAAATTTTGGTTTTTTTAATTTCTCCTGTTGCTAACACACAAATTTTCAAAGTGCTTTTGGATGAGGCTTTTTTGTTGGTAGTGGTTAGGGATTTTAGCTCTTATTTTCTGAAATACTGTATGGGCCACCAGGAATGGTCAACATTCCAATTTTACTCTGATGTTGCATGCAGTTGGAATTTAACATATTTTCAAGAAAAAAATCTGTGGAAAAAAATCTTTGTCCTGATTATACTGAGGAATGCAAATAGCGCTCGATGAAAGTTTGCAATCTTTAATATTTTTCTAAAAAAACTTATTTTTTTTCCCTGATCTTCTTCAAGACTTTGCATTACAAAAATGGAATTTTAATTTACTTTTGATATTGTTTTAAAGTGCATTTTTAAATAACACAAGGCAATTCTTCAGTAAGTGAAATAAAATTGGAGGGATACCGGCAAGGGAACCAGTCCCTTTCCCTTTTCCATGTTTCAGAAATCTAATGAATGATCAAGAAATATAAACATAATGAAGAACCTGAAGCATTAGCTCCCTCAAAACCTCCAATTAAGACTGGAGTGTTTTTTAAGTGTCCCCAGGTCCTTTTCCACCGGGCTGTTTCTCAGCTACTCTGCGCCCAGCCTGCAGTGCTGCCTGGAGTTGTGCCCCAAGGGCAAGACCCAACTTATCCTTGTTGAAGCCTCAACCCATCAGTCCAGTCTATGTAGAGCCTTTCTATTCTCCAACACATCAACACTCCAGTCCAGCTTGGTGTCATCTGCAAACTGACTTGGGATGAACTCAATTCCCTCATCCAGATCATTGGTAGAGATATTAAAACTGCCTATCCCTTTACCTCAACCCTGAGGAAAATTAATTTTGACCAGCTGCTAATTGGACTTAATTACAATCACCACCACACTTTCGGCCCAGCCATCCAGTTGTTTGTTGTTTTTTTTTTTTTTTCTCAGAGAAGTGTATACCTATACATGAGAACCCAGTTTCTCCAGAACAGTGCAGGAAAGAGTGTCAGAAGTTTAGCTTAAATGCAGGTAAAGAACATCCACTAATCCAGTCACTTTGTCACAGAAAGAGAACAGGTTGGTCAAGCACGACCTGCTTTTCATAAACCCGGGCTGGCTAGGCCTCGTTCCCTAGATGATGGTCGTAATCTTTCCTGGCACTAAAGTCAGGCTGACAGGCCTGCAGCTCTCCAGATCCTGTTTCTGACCCTTCTTATGGATAGGCATCACACTGGCAAGTCTCAAGTCCACTGCAACTTCCCTGTTTAGACAAGACTGAAGGTAAATTATTGCAAGTGTCCCTGTGAGCACTTCCACCAGCTTCCTGAGTACCTTTGGGTGAATTCCACCCAGCCCTTTAGACTTATTTGTGTCTGAGTGGTGTAGATGATCATTTCCCCTTGGATTATGGAGGCTTCATTTTGCTCTCTGTTCCTGTCTTTCAGTTTAGGGGACTGGGTACTCCAAGAACAACTATTTTATATTTAAAGACTGAGGGAAAGAAGGTGGCCTTTTCCTCATTCTTTGTCATTATGTTTTGCTCTGCATCCATTAAAGAAAGAAGATTGTCCATAACTCTCCTTTTTGTTGCTGATGTATTTACAGAATTTACAGATTTTTTTAAAATTTTATTTAGGACCTTTGGGTATTTATGTATTTAGTTTTATCCCTACATGTTTTGTCCCCTTCATAACATCCTTGTAGTTCTCATTTTCCTGCTCTTTCTTTCAAAGCTCAGCAACTCTTTTTTCTGACCTGAGTTCCAGTAAAAACTCTCTATTCAAAGGTTCAGTTACCTGTTGTGCCTTCATGCAGAATTATGGTTTGATTTTTTAAGCATGAAAATATGGCAACACCTGAGAAAGAATAATCTGTTTACTCAGGCACTTTTGACTATCTCAATTTCTCTCATTTTTAGTTGAGATTCCAAACAAATTGTTACTGAAATTCTGATTGAAGAGCAATAAAACTACTAGAATGTGATAGGATGGTAATAGATATCACTTAATTTGAATTTTTTAGCCTAGCATGGTGATGTTCTTTTTTTAGTTTCCTAGCATACTCTTCATATCTACAAAGGCAATAAATAGGAACTAGGTACCTAGTTGCTGTCTATACATTCAGAGAAGTTCCTTACTATTACTGCAAAATTTGGTTCAAATAACTCTCTGGATGTTTTTAAATGCTAATTAAATTTTATCAGATTTTTACAACTCCAGGCATTCTAAGCAAGCATGTTCATAAAAAAAAGCCTTAAGGTATTTAGAACATCAGTGAAAACATAAGTAGACCATAAACCATCATATCTTCCTAGATTTTTAAATGTATTCCTTCATTAGTTGATAAAAAAGGGAATATGCTTCACTTCCATCCTCCCAAGAAACATAAGCATCAAAGGGCATTCATATTTTATATGATCTTTCTTTTGCCTACTTAGTCCATGCCCTTTTTTCTACAGATATGAAAACTTTACTACATGATATTGTCTCTCTGTGCCTAATCACAGTGGGAAGTTTACTGTGATTCTGATTGCATTGAGAAACTTCCCTGTGAAGTTGAAGACAGCATCTTCTAAAGATTGTTCCCTGCTTTCTGCTTTCAACAAAAGTACCCAGACAACCATAGAAGGATTTTAGGAATATTTGTACAGAGTACAATTACATCAGTCTTCAGCAATTTTATCTAAATTTTCCCTTCTCCTTCAGTTTCTGCTAAACTGTATACAATTAGAGGGTTTTCTTAAGAGTTAAATTTGATTCATTTGGAATCTTTACATGGACTGTATTGTCTTTCTAAGTTTTGGAATGTAACATTAAATACTTGCAATAATGGAAAGTAGGACATGAACAGTTTTCAAGTCTAGCAAATATTAATAGCATTTTCTTTCTTTCACTAGAACTCTAGTAATGAAAATATTCATTTCTAAGGTAGAATATATATGTTCTTAAGCTATCCGTAAACATGCCCACATAAAAAAAATTCTAAGATGATATAATTGTTTGTAATATCTATGCCAATTGCATGAAAATCTTTTAATGCGCATTTGCACAAGGTCACTAATGACCTAAAATACCTTTTCATTTTGGATTTATGTAAAAGTAATTTAAAATATCTTATGCAATTTCAAAGGACTTAAATATGATATTTTGCTGTCATATAATGTCATCAGTATTTTATATAAAGTGAGGATGAAAAGCATATTTTAATGAATTAAAGACTTTGAAAATTATATATATTTTCCTTTCTTTTCCTGAAAGATTTTTTTTTTACATGTAAAGGTGAAGAAGGATCTGAAAATCGAGAAAGATCCCATTGACAATTAGATGGGTGATAAGACTGTATTTACTGGAGGAACCACCCTCTTCATGTTGCTTCAATATGGGTTTTGAGACTGGCCCACAAGAGTGGGGAATCTGGGAGTGAATCCCCTCTGGTGGACAGGCAAGACCATCCAGCAGTCAGCAATCCAAAAAAAGCTGAGTTAGCAAGTCAGGCCTGAAGCCAGCCTGGAAAATCCCAATGAGAGTGAAGGAACAAGCAGGAGCAGGACTGGGAAAAGTTGTACCTCTGAGAAGTGCACCTGGCTCAGTTCTGGTCCAGATGCCCCAGATCCATGTGCATGGATGCATTAATGAGGGTCCCTGCTGAAATGGGTCTGGGCAGTTAAGGCCTGTTGGTGCCTGCAGGTATCTGCGCTGGTTGCAATGAAATATTTCAGTCCTCTGATGGAGAATGTCACTCCACAGAGACCCCATGCCAAGAGGATGATGGGGAAATGTAAACCAATCAGACAGATCATTCAGCCCTAGATTTACAGGTGAAATTTAATCACAGGATGAGAACCAACAGAGCTTGGTGAATCAGAAGGTGGCAATGAAGGCATGGATTGCTGCTGGCATCAAACTGCTTTACATTCAAGCATGCAGGATACTGTTTTCGGGCATATTCATATAATTTCATGGGAGAAAGGCTGTCATTGCAGCAGATTGTATTTTAGCAATCATCTCTTAGAAATCAGTTTTGTGATTTGGGCAGGAGAGGTGGAAGAAAATGGACAGTAATGGACACCTCAGTCCTTTCAGATGGTATTAGATTTATGCTTATGGCTTTGTGTAGGATATTTTTTTGTGAAAGACAGCTGGTGTGATCATATCCCCAAGGATATATTAATCCTGTTACATCAATACAAGTTTACAGAAATGTCACTGACAGTAGTTTTTCTGATCTCCTTTAGCGTGGTTTAAATTTCTTTGATAGTCAGAATCACTGCATTGATGGAAATCAAATACTTGCCTTTAGAGCTCAGCAAATACTGACTTTGGTTGGTACATCAGAAGTCAGTGCTCTTAGTTGTATTGAAAGATTTAAAAAAATGTTATAAAATTTTGAACACATTTATTTTTATGCCACTAACTGTGTCAGATTACTAGCATGTATCTTGTTAATTATTTAGAAGGAACCAGAGTTCTGCAGGGGTTTCAGGCAATTTTGTTGGTATTTTGTTGATAAAAAGCTCTTCTTTATTTTGATGTTAATATCTAAATCTTTTTGGACACCTTAAATCATAGTTATTAAAGAGTGAGAGTGGTGGTAATAAACCTGTTTTCTGTAATTTCTTTAAATATGTGGGATTATAATTGAATATCTTTTGGCAATTTTAATTTTGTCTAAAACCAGTGCAGTCAAATCAGTGCATCTGCTGTATAGTCAGTCATGTCGCTGAGCTTGCTAGTAAATTTTTGTTTCTTTTTTTTTCTTTATATTGTTCTATGTTGTGTATTGCTCCCTCCTTTCCCTCCCCATTTCCTCCTTTCCCTTCCCACCTTCCCCCTCTCCTGCAGACTAAGGAGGTGCAAGACAGATATGAATGTCTCCATTTCTACTCTGCAGCTATTGATGTTGTTGTTGTCATGGGACATAGAGCAAGGGAACAGTTTTTTCTATATGGGATAGCCTTATGTAGAAGAATACAGTCTGCTTCAATTATATTTTCTAAACTTTATCTTTGGGCTTCATGGTTTCCCAGCTTATCTTCTTGAGTACTACAATTCACTGCAGAACAAAGACGGGGGAAAAGAAAATATGTACAGAAAGCAAGTTCAAATGTTCAGCTATCATTTATGGTGATGACATCCATCTCATGAGTTCTATTTATGACACAGTTTGTCAGAGTTTCTATGGTTTCATAGAAATTTGCATGCTACAATTCATGCAAGTGTACTCTCTAAAACAGTGTCAAGAATTAGCTGCAGAAATAATTCTTAACCTATGGCAGAGTCCTTGAGTCATGCAGAAATAGATAGTCCTTAGAAATACCACTGGGAAATAAGGAAGAGGGAAAACACAGCTTTCAGGGGTCATATTGTATAGATACTTCAGAAAGCACAGAAACTATATTCTTCTAGTTCTTCCTCTTCTACTGGATTTCCTCCTCTTCTCCTGGTTAGTTTGTCTAGTCTATATTCCTATTGCTGAGCCAAATACTCCTTATGAAATTGCATTAATGATTTCAATTATTGTCAAAGGAGTCAATTGTGGCACAAAAATACAATCATTCTGTTGTTGTGATGAATGTAAAGAATATTTCAGAATTTTTACTTTTGTAATATATTTTAAATTGAAAAGTATGCAGACAATCAATGTGCAGTAGTCCTTTTAGGAAACAAAAATGTAGCCATGTTCTCCTGGGCCAGATATTTTAGGCACTGGGGCTTAGAGGAAAGCATGATTAAACAAACTCTTTCACCTTTCCTTGTCTTTTTTTGTCAGAATTAAACACATTTATGGGTAATACTTCTGCAGAACAGCACCCTGTTTCAATCACTATGGTCAGCTCCTGCAGTTGCTAAGAATTTCATAGATAAACTAAATGGAACAATTGTATTAGAATAATTCTAAGTAGACTTCCAAGTGCTTTTTTGTAACACTTTAAACTTTCCATATTCTACTTACCTTTGACAAATACCTGGTTTTAAAAGAATAAAATCAATTATTCTAACTGAGCAAAATTGTTAACATTCCTATAGAAATCAGTGTTCACTTTTTGAGTATTTGTGGAAGACCAAGAAAAGTATCCTATGGAAAGAAGATTTGACATCTCCATGTTTGTAGATGGAAGGAATTTGGAAGAATGTGTTTGGATCAGAATGGGATCTTACACATTATCTTTGTATGCTTATTGAATCACTCCTAGCACAAAAATTAGAAGGAGAAAACACCTCCTTTTTAAAAACTAGAATCACCTACCAATTCATCTAGGAGTTTTACCAAACCAATTGCTTCAAAGGCAATTCAAATTTTAAATTTAGTAGTGAACAAGTATCTGTAACGTTAAAGTATCCCACTCTGGAATATAACAGCCTATGCTGTCCCACAAAACAAATGCAGCTAATTTTCCATTAAAAAGTGCCACATATAGAAATAGGCAGATCAATCCTGTAAGCATGGAAATATTTTCCATCTTATCATGGTCTAAGAGAAAACCACTAGTGAATGAATAGTACTGTACAAGAATATGTATCAGCTTTGAAAAATAAGCAAATTATACCTGTCTGAAACCAGTAAAGGTATTCTAGGTTTGCATTTTAAAAGGAGCTATCATAAAACAGTGGAAGAGAATATTGGTTTGGGGCATGACACTGCCGTGAAAAATGCAAAGGTATAACAGTCCATAATTTATCAGTCTGTATGATTGTCTTACCAAAGAATGAAAGTAGAAAATTATTTAAATGAATGCAAATAGGAAATATATCATGCAGATGTGCTCTTAATTTCACAATGAAAGGTTTAGATTTTCTCTTCAACTTAAGAATAATTGAAGTAATCCTTGCTTTTGCTCTGTCACATCTAAAAAATGCAAGCATTATGGAAAACTAACAATTAAAGAGTAATTCAGTGCTGTGGCAAGCACTGCAGGACAAAATGAGAAGGCAGGATTTCTGGGATTTGTCAGAGCAGTGCTCCTTTCATTCAGAGTTTTGTCTCCCAAGGATGGGACCACGACAAGTTGGAAGTGCCTAAATGTTCTCCTGCACCACTGCTCTCCTAGTGGTGGTAGGAGAAGATATTTGAAAGGGAAGAGGGGGGAGGCAGGTGACTTTGGCCATCTCCTGTGGACCCTCCCAGGGTTAACACTTTTTGACTTCATCTGCCAGTTTTGTCAGATCTGCTTTTGAGCATGGCAATACATCTTGCTCTCAGAGATTTCCATCGCTCAACATTTCAACCATTCTGTGCTTGCTATGTAGAGTGGCACATTCTTCCCTTTCTTTAAGCAATCTCGAAGCAGTTTGTCAGGCACCATGTACATTGGTTTTGTCAGGATAGAATAAGTAAGACCTGCATGTTCTTTGTGCCACTGCAAGAGTTAATAAACCCTGGTTGTGCTCCTTTCAAGTCCCTGAAAGCTGGAATCATAGCTTGTTAAGTCTTTTCTTAAAAGGCAGTTGCTTAATCTTATTTACTATGAAATTTTTCTTCTTTGTATGTCATTTCAGTCAATTAGTAGAGAAAATGAAGTATTGACATATCTAGCTTCATATAAAGCGCTGTAACACAAGATCTTCAAGCCAGTTATACTTGTGTCCTGATACTCAGCGCATTTAAAATTTACTTAGCTTTAAGTAATTAAACAGTAATATAGATAATTTTATGGTTTTAATACTGTGATTATTTAAAATTAAATTACCAATGCAAAGATATGGCATTATGGTGATTAAAAATTAAAGAAATATGCAACATAATATGGCAAAATGAAATACTGAGAGCATGGGAATTAAGATGAAAATGTTCTTCACACTTACTCTTTATGTGCCTCTTGCTACTTGAACATTCTCTGGTGTACTTTTACAGTACAACTGAGAGCAAAATGTGGGATGTTGCTGAAAAAGAGTGGTTTATTGTTCTTGTCTCACTCTTGTGTTGCTTTCCTCATTGCTGGCATTGGTATTCCTCTGGCACCACAATGGCATAGTTTAAAAAACTGAACAGACAACAGATTAAAACCTATCACCTATCCCTCACCCTTCCCCGCTCCCCGTTGCTCTTTTTTCCTTGATATTTTCTGTTAACTAGGTCAAAATGCTCCATGTAGTGTCTGTTGGGTGTTATACAAAAATAGAGAGAGAACTGGATAGCAGGAACCGCTCAACAGCAGCAGAAACAGCCCAAAGATAAGAATTTCCTTGCCAGCAAAAAAAAATCCCATGTGTGATTATGGAAAGGATTTACTAAATCTTGACCATTTATGTTAAGCTGCCAAATGACATCTTAGAGTAATAATCAGTATATTTTAGCTCAATTACAAAATTGTTGCTTTGAATTTATTTCAGTAATTTCTTAGATTGGAGCAGGCATTTAGTTTTCTGAGTCGAAAATTGATAGACTGTGGTGCTGCTTTAGAGCTCTAAGCAATCAAATGCCTCAGCTCCTATTTGAGGTTCAAATTTTGCTGGGCACAGCTTCATAGTGTGATATCCCTGAAGAACATTCCATAGGTATAATATGTGGAAATTTAAAAGCATATTTCACATCTACTGCTTAATTTTTCAGTTGTGGCACTGCATCCAGAATACAGAATACTGCTGTTTATTGAATCAATGTCTATGAAAATTCATGCCTGTATCATTGCTTTATTTGATATTGGAAATTATTGCTGTATATTAAAGGGCACTTTTTTTTAACATTTTTTATTATTATTCAGTTTTGACACATCAAAAATATTTCATTGGGTTAAATAAACTCACAAGCAAGAAAAATGTAATGGAGAATTCATTAATTGATTGTTTAATATCTTCATTACCCACTATAGAATTCATATTACACTAAAGATAACCACTCCACACTCTAAAAATAGGTATTTTTCAAAATTGTGCTATTGAAATACATAAATGCCTGGATTTGGTTGTTTCTTGTTTCTTGTAATTCTTTCTGACTCTTTTTATAGAAACACTGACTTATGGTCAAAATCTCATTAATTTGTTTAAATGTGATTAAAATGGATAAACTGATCCACTGGATGGAGATTTCGCTTACACTGTAATTTTATCATGTAACATGCCAACTTTTTCATCTTCATTTAATATGATTTTTCAGGTTGTCAGTGTACATCTACTGCTAATACCACAGAAGGTTAGGGAATCATTTGTATTACATTAATTTTTGTTAATAATTCCTTCACTTCCAATTGCTGATGGCTAATTTTCAGATTTTCTGCTATTTGACAATTGAGTGGAATTAAATCTTTTAATCCATCGTACAAATTGTGTGATAAAGCACTATCTCTCTTTTGGAGGGCTTCTTGAGCAGATTTCTTAGGATAATGCTTGGTATTACATATTTCATTTTCTACAGATATATGACATGAGTAATACTAAATTTTGTTTTCTGTGTTGTAGACACACCTTTCATAGGTAAAGAATTATAATTGTCACAGAAATGCAGTACAAAAAAATGGATGGCAAAAGTAGTCCTGCAGATGGGCAGGGAGTTAGCAATAATTAACTCTTTCTACTAAGCTTAAAATATTAAAAAATGCAAAAAGTCAAAGGCAACTATCATGTTGTTGTTTTTCTCCGGGATTTCAGCAGCACTGCACTGGGGGTTTGATTTAACACGAGCAAGTGATAGGAATTATCACTAGAGTTGGGCTTTTACAATGAGCAGTGCAGGGCTCTGTACCTAGAGTGGAAAGGGCAGGTGTGCGTCTGACGTGGCAGTTGATGGACTGGTAGTATCTATATTCATACATCCACAATTGCTAAAAAATCAGTAAATGCAGTTGAATTATTTTGTACTGTATTGGGTTATATGATGGACCTGATATCAGAGCACGGTGTGGTGTGCTGAAGACAATCCCACTGAGGTAGTAGTATTGAGACTAAGTGAGGATAGCTGCTAGGAGTGAAATTAAGCAAGACAACCATGCTCTCCTCTGAAGTGGAGAAGAAAATCAGCAAGCATGATTTGCTTAATTAAATTGGTAGATAGGGTTCATTTTTAATTTGTTATTCTCATTAATCTTGGAAGTAGACTGCTGATATCTAAACCCTATTGTGAATCAGTATTCCTTTTTCAAACTGAAAACCACCTGTAAAGTTTCTCATGTTCAGCAAGACGCTCTTAGGAGCAATGAATAATACCATTTGCATTTCTATAATGATATCAGAAGAGCATAATAGTAACACTATTTGTGAAAAGATTGTTAACCTTGTCTGAAAAAAGAACCATTGTCTTAGTGTTTTAGAAACCTACAGGACTGCAGGGAGTAGAAGGAAGGAACTTTGGGATAGGATAAATGAGCAATAGAGACATGCAAAGATGTGATTCCTGCTGCAGTCAGCTTCTCACAAAAGAAAATGCAGAATATGGGTAATCAGAAGCTTCATTAACAGCTACAGTGTCTGGACGCAAATTTTATGGACTACTGTAGCCCCTAGCTCTTCTAACAGTAATTGTACTTTTGGATACTCTGTCACTTTACAGCTGTGGTTCTAATTAAGCACTGTGACACTGTTTGCCTGCATCTGGAGCACAAATGTGAAAATGTTGGTAGAGATGTGTGCCTAATGACATAAAAGTGCTCATCACAAAAAAATTTTAAAATGGAAGCTGCTTTTTCACTCTTATTGAGATAGGACTAGATCCTGTGTAAATGTTACATTTTCTATGGCTATTTTAGGAGCTATTACATATACTTTGTTGGTCAAGTGTTATTTATTTGTCTGTTGAAAATAAATTTCTTCAATTTGATCTACAGGATCAGAAAATATGATGCTGTGCTCAGTAGAGGAATTAAACAGGATTTAAATAGTTGCAATTTGCCTAAATGAAAAATCCTTTCATATAAATATTTTTTGTTTATTTACTATTTGCGCACACATACTACATGTTAGCCAATTAAATATAACCTCCTGATATTGTTTTACTCCTTCTATAAAATTGGCAAGCTGTCATAAAGCTGAGATGCTGTCATCTTCATGTGTGAAGGTTGTTGGGTTTTTCCAAAGCTCTATATATTTCTGGTTTTAATGACATGAAAAGAAATCCCACAATTCTGTTTTCCTCCTACCCTAAGAAGTAAGAAAAACTCCCTCCCAGCAAAATGTCAGATGATGTCTTGGTGTTTATAGGGGGGCAGAAGTGTGGGAGAAGACAGTTGCGTCTCTTTGTGGGAAAAAAATTAAAAGAGGAAATTCTAATTCTTTTGCCACCTCTTAATCATAAGTTCTAGTAGAGATGTCTTTGATTCCAATAACAATGTGCTAAGAAATTTCAAATTATATTCTCTTCATATTAAGGGGAACAAACATTAAAGGTAGGGTTCTTGCAAAATATGAGGGAGCAAAATATGTGGATTTTCTAAATGGCAAAGCAAGATAAGGTGGCTTCAGTCATAAAACTTCATTCCTTCAAGAAAAATTTCTTCATCTGTGAAGTTGGGGCTGAGGGGTTGGCCTTAGAGAGATTTTTAGAGCTTCAGAGGAGCAGGTAGATGTTACAAGGTACATTTTTTACCCACTCTGCACAGCTGGCTCTGTCTCATTAATAAGGATGTTTAGAAGTGCTGCAGATGATGGAAGAAGGCCATGTAGAAGCCCAAAGAAATAAAGAAAAAAAGACGCAGTCTCTGAAGGCACATTGCTCAGCCCTTGGTCTTCCTTCCTCTGCTCTTTTTTTCTTTCAGCCTTTAAGGTCTTTTCTTTAAAATGTGCTGAGGAAAACAGAGCTTTGTAATCTGTCAACTTTACACCAAATATTAAGTTCACATTTATGCTCTTCACATATAGAATAATTTTATCTTGAAATTTGTATGGGAAGAATGTATGGGTGTATGCATACCCTTTAAAGCTAGAACTTGCTCTTAGGAATCTCAAAACTTAATTTCAAACTTGCTGCCTTTTTTTCACCATCTGCATTAAAGATCAAAAATCAATTTATTTCTTTAAGACACTAGAAAACAAGTGAATCATCTGAGGTCATAATTTTGCTTTCCAACAGATTAGGTGGCAAAAGACCAGCAGGAGAAAAATAGATTTCAGCAAAGGAAGGCAGTGTCAGTCCTCCTGGGTGTCCCCACTAATTGAATTAGTGTGCTTCCCTTCTTTCTTTTTTTTCTTCCCAGATGATCCCAGCATGTCAACTCTGCAGGGACCGGGAGTTCTCTCTGGAAAAATAAGTCTACCTACATGACAGCAAGACAAAAGTAATCTCAGAGAAGTTAAAACCAGCAATAAACATTTATGCTAATTTTCTTACTAACAGTAAGAACAGTACTTATCTCGTGGAGGGGTTGTTTACATGAAAACAATTTGTGGCTTAGTGCATTGTGCCAGCCTCACATTTTCTTGAATATTGTCACAGTCAGAGTCAATATTCTTTAGTATGAAACCTATAGCCTTGCAAGAGTTGTTCCCCTGAAGTTTCCTTTTTTGTCTTGGAGTAGGACTATCATTTGATTTTGAGAATTGGGTAGAATAAGGATTTGGGATGAATTCTGAATCTCATCCTTCAACCTAACCATTTATCAATGAGACAATCAATACATGATGCCCACAAAGTATTTGGGAGCTCTTTCCCAAATGATGAGGTAGCTCTTTCCCAAGTGTCTATGAGGTAGGACTTGCAAAACCTATATCTTGTGGGAATAAACAGACTAGTTTCCACTCATAAAAGAGCAGTTGAAGGATGTCTGTAAAAATTATCCTGCGGACAGCATTGAACAGAAAAAGGAAGAAAATAATTAAAATTATCCTCTCCTTATGATATAATGATGGCAAACTGAATCTATTTATATTCTGGCAGATTTCAGTGCTCAGAGAAACCATTTAATAAATTATGCATTTAATTCATTTAACACTGACAGTGACCCAGTCACGGAGGAAGAAAAAGATCATTGCTTCTGGTTTGATTCAGACAGTTTGCATCTTAAAATGTATTTGATCACCTTAAAAAAACGAAAGTAGTCCTCTCCAGTACTTGGCGCATGTTAAATTTCAACTCTCCCTAGAGATAGCAGGAACCGGCTTAGTCCAGTGAATAAGTTTCTGTGCAAGCAGAGACATCACATCTTGCACATACCATTCTTTATCATTTGATACAAATCTTCTGGCAGTGGTAATTCTGAGTGTTAATTGTACCCAAGTGTACTGAGTGTGAACTTCACAATGAATATATCAAGTGGGTTGTTTCTACCAACTTCAGGACTACAGAAATAGCTAGAAAATAGCAAGAGGGTGGAAAAACATTCTTGTAATTTTTCAGATTAAGATTCTTAGAAATTTCTATTACTTTTTTTTAACTCTTACAAAAATCACTTTATTCAGGCATAGTTTATGGCTTTCAGTCACTTTAAGAAAAATTTGTGAGAAAGGAACAGGGATTTAAGTTGTATGTGATAAGTTTGCTGAAGTCTGCTAGTCTTTTTGGAAAGGACATGGCAGTTGTCTGGTGTTGATCCCAGGAGTATTTAGGAGCAAACTTGGTAATATGATATTAATTTATTCTTCATTTTCTCATGCTTGATGTCTTGTATGCAGATGTACCTTTACTGGACAAGGTAATTTAGGAAGGAGTTATAGGGATTTAGCTACTCACTTCTACCTCTGAGCTATATATTATCAGCCCATTTATTCCCAACACAGTTCAGCAGCCTTCTTTAAATGCCTCAATTCCAAATGTCATATGCAGCCTGTCTCCTCAGCTGCACCATAACTGTATCAAGGCATAGGGGCTGCATCCTCCTTACGTGAATGGGAGAATTTTGTGCTCAACATTTACATCACTGAGTGGCACACATCAGCATCCACTGATATTTCATTTACTGAATGTGTTGTACATATGGCACCTTGTCATCCTTGTATTTTAATACAATAAAACCATTAGGATTGAAAGACATATCCTAACTTAGTGGTATGAAATAATCGACATAACTATCAATCACTCAATCACATTTGATTTGGGTGTTTTTTTGGTTTTTTTTTTGGTTCTTGGTTTTTTTTTTTTTTTTTTTTACTTCTCAAGTAAAAATCAAAAGTTATCATTCAGACAGAGCAAGGGAGGCTTAAGGTTAAATCGATTCTGGATAGAAGCAGAGGAAGGAACACTAAAGCCCTGGCTTTTCTTCAGGAGGGGAAAAACATTTGCTTGCAGAATTCTGTTCTTTAACAGGAGCCTGGCTTTTTTGAAACATGGAGGACATTTACCACACTGAACAGAAAGATAGTGCTTGGGATTATTATACTGTGACGAAAACTTTAAGTCTAAACTGACGTTTCTGCAGCCATCTGCCTTAGGAGACACCAAACAGTCTCTGCTCAAAACTGGACAGCTGGTGACTCGTGGGCTTGCCTGGGGATTGATAGAACAGTATCTCCTTAGGTTTTATTTTTGACCTTTGGGCCTTCCTTTCCTTCGCTCCTCTGCCATCTAGTTCCCTCCAAACCAAATTGAACAGGCAAAGCTTTGTAGGCTGAATGAGTCTAGTACAAATGGAGTACATAGAGTACTCCAAGGATAATAGCACATAGAAACAGGGATCATGTGCAGGTCAGTGTGGTTGACATGAGTGGGTACCTGACACATCTGGAAATCTAATTGTAGTTAATCAGTTATGGTGGTAGTGATCGCCAGGAATGGACTTTCATTTCCACTGCTTTCGCTGTGTCAGAAAAAGCATCAATTTAAATAACACTATAATTTTGGCTGTAATTTGTTGTCACCCTCTTGCTTTCCTAAACTCCCTCATTTCCTGATCTCTTCAAATTCCTAATCTCCTGGTTGTTAGGAATCTGTAGGAAGAAAATTGGGTTTTTATGTTTAGTTCAGAACACAAGACTGGACTAGTGAGACATGACCAAAGAGGAGTTTATGAACTTGAGTCATTGCATCAGAATTTGATCCTCTTTACAAGGCATGCATTCCAGAGTCAAATGCAACTTCCTTCACTGAGCCTTAGCAAAAAAGCAGGAGAGGCTGTTATCAAGCTTGGACTCTGTGTTTGGGATCAGGGAATTTATAGACCTTCCAGCAGATTTCTCTAATTATCTAAAGTTTTCTTATTATGTCATTCCAGATGTCTGGATAATTGGGGTTATACGCTGAATTGTTTTATTTAATTGTGAACTAGTGCTGTTTAGCTGAGTTTTAGTGCTTGGAAAGTCTTTGGTTTTAGTTTATATTTTTTGACATCTCTACCACTGCAGTGTCTCTTTAGCCAGAACGTAGGGAAATCGTACAGTTGCTTTGCCTATAATTAGTACAAACGTTGTTTTTTGATTAAATAAATGTCTAAAAGAATTTTCTGTTTGGATTTATTTCTAAATTCCTATTCACTTTGGATGTGCTTTGATTTTGACTGTTTCCAAGGGAGTATCTGCTGAGATTTTGGAAATTAGAAAAATCTTGCTTATAATAAGAAAGTGGGAGTAAAACTTGTAATGTGCTATCAAAATCCTTTTCAAACAAAGCCCTTCCTTTGTCATTTTAATAATTAACTGATCAAAACCAAAGAATCTATGCTCTATTGTTCAGCAGTTTTTTGACATAGAACAAAATCCAAAGCAATCCAGAGTAGTATAACGGCAGATGCCAGTCTTTTTCCAAATTACCATGTGTTTACTGCTGTTATATTAGCAGCAATTCTTGCTTTGAGATTACATGTTGTACTCTTTCCTGACTTCTTTCTACATTTTCAAGATAACAGAAGGAAGAACATCCATGAATTTGGGAGAAAAAGAGAAGAAATAAGCTTACATTATAAATGTTAGCAAGCCTTTTGCCTTTGTAGTATAGAGATTTACGTGTGAAATAAGATGGACACCCATTGGTATTATGACAACTCTGCAATATGCGCAATATTTCACTGTTTGGATCCTTATCCTTTTACAATGTATTTCTCTTTGGCAAGTTACAAAAAATGCAAAAGTGGTAACAGCCATATTTTTAAATGGGAAGTGTAGAATTGGAAAGCCTGTGTTACGTTGGTAAGCACTTAACTTTTCCCTGTCTCTGTCTCTTTTTTCTTTTTTTTTTTTTCTGTTTTTTTCTTTTTATTCTTAATGCTGATGTTATTATCCAGCAAGATATTCCTATCTCTTTCTGCTTGGGTCAGAACAGTTTAGTAAAAGCATTCTACAGATCTTACGGACATTTCATCATATCTTTTCCCTTTTCCACCTAAATGGGAAAGTTGGAATCCTAGTGTTATTTCTTGTCTGAAGGTAGACACTGCAGTGATAGACAGTGCTTGTGCTGCCTAGTGAACCAGTCCTGCTAATAACTTCTCACTTGGCTGCAAACACAAATGTCATCTACCATCTGGTGCTTAACAATATATAACAACCACCCTTACCTGTGCTGAGAGGTAATTAGCCTGCCCTCTATTGCTTTCCCACATTAACAATAATAATAAACATTCAGCCACTGGATTGGTACAATGAAAAAGTACAGGGTTTAAAGAGCTCTAAAAAGTCATCTAGTACAGCTGTGTTTTCTATTCTTCAATAGAAATAAAAATGCTGGCACCCAAGAGGTATTAAAGGTAAAGACATTGCAGATCATAAAAATCAAAGCTGAATCTACCAAAAGAAATCTCACAAGCTACTGGACAGTTAGTATTAGGAACTGACATCCTTCTTCCAGTTAATGGTGTACCTTACCTAATGGAATAAAACAAATTAGCCTGAAAATACCTTTTCCTTACCACACAGAGAATATAAAAACTACTGTGAAGGTAAAATATAAGACAAGATATTATCAAGAAAATAAATTATGGGAAGAGACTAATAGGTCTTAAGAATTGCTGTAATAAAATAGAACTGTAGCTAAAATCCAAGTTCACACTTTTTTTTTTTTAAGTGTAATTTTCTCTAAGAACTGAGTCTGTACTTAGGAATATGTGAGCCAGCATTCTTTATGAGATCTCTTCCATGTGTCATTATTTGAATTTGTTTGCTTTATATTTTGCAGGCAGAAATTGGCCTAATGGGGGTTGAATAGGGAGAAGACCAACTCTGAGAGTTTGATCTGTCACATTTAATTTTTGTACTATTTCTGTAGCTATAGGATGAATATCAATACTTCATTTCATTCAAAATTGGTGCATATAGTCTTTATTAGGTGGAACTTAATTATAATTTTTAAATTACTGCATATCCTGCCTTTAAACATAATTTGATTGACTGAAGACTGAATTGAATTCTCCTTCAAAAAAATGACCGAACTCTTCAAATTAAAAATATTTTGTTTTCTCGTATTGGCATGAGGGAAGACTTTTGACTTCAGTAAATTTTATTTCAGCTTCTTACATCTTATGCATTACTTCCGGTGCCTATGAAAGAAACACTTTATACAGTGAATTCTGGATTGAAATATATTTTTCCTAAATGTAGCTTTTTGTACATATGGGTAATTCAATTTTGTAATTTGTACATGCAAAATGTCAACATATTTTGAAAACAAATGCAACATTCATAAAATTTATCCTAAATGTTTATGCTAATTACATTATTTTCTTGCCTACCTAAATTTGTATAAAACTGTCTTCTCAATTTCATATGATGACTCTTCTTAAAATTTATGCCATATATTCTTGGAACAGAAATATATTTGACTAGGATATTTTTATTTCAGCCTTCTTCAAGTAGAAGAGGAACTGATTCCCACTTAGAAATGCTTATTCCATCTCTGTACTGACAGCTGGTCTTCTTCCCTACCTTAAGGCCAGAATTATATTTTGCTTTACTACACTGACGCCGGACAGACCTAGGGAAACCCAGAGTCTGTTCTGGTTTTGCAATTCTTTTGTAGATTCTGTAGTCAGATGTAGACTACTCCCCAGATTAGACTACTTTTAGGCAGAAACCTCTGTAAACAGAAGAACAGATGCCCTCTTTCTCAAATGACTGAAGAGTTTCATCTGTAGTATAGGAGGACATAACATCAGCTGAAATTAAAGGTATTCAAACAGGAATCCATGAGAAACTTGAGATTACATCTTTCAAGAGTGTTTTGAATTATTTTAAACTGCTGGTATTATTTTTTAAAAGAAGTTTAATTCTTAGAAGGGATAGTATAGAAAAAGATAAAGCTTTGGCATCTGTATAGACTAGTTACTCTGATACAGATCTCCAGAAATCATTGAAGTGTCATAATAGAGTTTAGGAAATACTGTATGTCATCTAAGTGAACCCACCTTAGTTACATAAATTATGTGTTTATAAACAAGATATTCTGGTATCTGTGTCAAACGTCGAATTGATACATGTGTTTGAGTTCATACAGCCTACTCAAATTCTCTAAATTATCTGCTTTATCATCAGTACTTTGATTCAAGAAAACTTGTTTTATGTATCAATCTCATATTAGGCAGATTCAAAATTGAAATTGTTAAATTGTTCATTAAACTTCAGAATTACCTGAGGGAAAAGAAAAATACCTACCTAGGAATTGAGGCAACTTTTTCATGTTTAGTAGAAGTCTAAGTAATTAAGATTTGTCCATAATCTTGTATTGGTAAATTGCAGGTCAAATAAATACTGGGAGATCATGCAGGTGAAATATATATTGGTTATAAAGTAAATTATGAGAAAGGCAAGACACAGCTAGTAGAATGATCCTCTAATCTATCTCCTAATGAAAGTAGAGCAATTCAACAGAAGGAAATTTAATACTCCAAAATTAAGTTCTTTCATGATCCAGTCTTCTCTTATGATGGCACACTTTTTTCTGAAAATTGCTCTCTCTGGAAACTGCTAATGAATCATCCCAGAAAATTGCCTCAAAAATAAGTTTCAATACCCTAACATGACAAAGGAAAAAAAAAACTGAATTGGCCCTTGAATGTGAAGGAACAGGACAAAAAAACAGAAATGAAAAAGTGATATTATTTCTGTGCATCCATAGAAAGGCCACTGTTAAAATAAATGTATATCTCAGGTCAATTTATTGCCAAAAACAATGTGAAGAGAGCTGTGTAACACTTCTAAAAAGAAGGTAAAAGAATTATCCAAGATGAGAAAAATAAGTCCCCTGAAATGAAAGCTGAAGAGTTCAATCTAGTCCAGCATGATCTTTAGATATAGGAACAGTGTCAATAGACAAGATAGCTCAAAATTACAGGTTTTACCAGCCTTAGTGACAAAGTGTGAGAATGTGCGTGATTGAAAGTTGTCCAAAATTACCATTTTACTTCTATACACATTCTAGCTGTCAGGATGATTAATAAAACTGAATTAATAAAGGCAAGGAAAATAGAAAGCATATCACTATTGTAAAGATGAAGTAGATTTCAAAAAGAGAATTTTTAATCCTTTTCTTGGTGTGTTTTCTAGTTTGGGGCATTGGGGGAGAGTTCTGGGTGTTTTTTTGTTTGTTTGTATCTTGCATTTTTCCTCTTTTTCCTTTAAAATGCTTATGTCATTACCTTTGTTCTACACTCACAGGCCTGTAGTTTGCAGCAGAGAAGCAGATCTAATGATTCCTGCTGGACTGTGATAATGCAAATCTACAGAGCAGCCATAGCATGCTCAGAGTCTGCATATCTATGTGCACTTTCCTGTCTGCCCCAGTCATCACTTGTTTATTCTTCTTCCCACTGCATTTATTTTTTCCTTTACTGCCTTGAGCACATGGGTTGCAGCTTTTGCACTTTATAGTCCCTACATCAGCATCGCTAAAATACAGAATACTGATGACTTCTGTAGTCAGGAAAATACTGTGTTCTTTTAAATTTTCTGTGCTTTCTCCACACTAAGGGCCTTTTGATTGGTAAAGTATTTTAACCATCTGCTAGAAGACAGGGTAGCTTTCCTAAAGATCCAGTGCTGTCTTTCAGGTTATCTTTCAGATTGCATGAATTTCCACAACGTGTGAATTTCCACAACATATGAATTGTTCAATAACTGGATGAGAGGGAATGTTTGCAATTGAATAATTGCTGAATAAACAATCCCTTTCAAATCTTTTGTCCTAAACCTTGTTTATTTTTGGTATAGTATCTTTGTTCTATCATAGTGTAGAACATATAGAACTATATTTAAAATACCTGAAATTTCAAAAATTGGATGGGTAAAGTATGAAAAAGGTCATGAATTATATTTGAATATTGAAAGGTAATTGACAGCTTTAATTCTGTAGCAATCTGAGAGCCTGGGAAATGTCTGCACCTTGAAACAAATTTAAACTTTAAGAACGCATCTCTTTCTCAGAAACTTTTACCAGAATTTCTTAACATCAGGTCAGTAGGACAGAATATGGGGAAAAAGCTCACAGTTAGGGTTTCACCTCTAACATTCAGGTTCACACTTTTGCTTGACTTACTCAGATTTAAAATGAAGAGCCTTGTTTTGTGTCCTTCTTGCCCTGGTGCAGTAACTAGTGCACTAGTTGATAGATTCCCCCTGTAAAATAACTTCTTTATTGGCATTTCACTTACAGTAGGGGAACAGATACATGGAATTGATCAAATTTCTGGTTTTCCTTTTATTTTTAAATGACTCAAGAAGAGGCATTTTACAGGGAAACTGATGGGTAATTACTGATGGAAATGTAACAAGGAAAAAAAGGAAAATAATAGATACTGGAAAGAGCAGTGGTGTAAAAACACAGTGAAAAACTCAAGACTTTAGGAATGACAGGAAGTAGTAGCAGTTACCAATTTCTAGTGGAATACTTTCTAAAGGTTTGCCTCACACTTTGGGGAGGGAGATGATATCAGAACAAGGATGGGAATCAGGTACACACCACACATCACAGAGGCTGCAACTGTCCAAGATGAGGATGGTCTTTTTTGTGCTAATGGCTGAAATTCAATAAATTGATATAACATGAAAACTGATTAGATTGACCATGCTTTGCAACAAACAGAAACAACTTTAGATCAAAGCAACAGAATCCCAGAATCCTAGGAGAGCTCAAGCTTGCTGAGACCTCTGAAGGTCACCCAATCCAAAACCCATGTTCAAAAAGGAACACCTAGACCTTGTTCTCCAAGACCGTGTCCAGACAACTTTTGCGTATTCACAGGGATGGCTACTTCACATATCTCTGGCAAAACTTTGCCACTGTTTGGTCATTCTCAAAGTTGCACTCGTCCTGGAGGGGATGGGCTGGAGGCTGGCTACACAGCCACACCACAGCCGACCAACAACAAGCCTCAAGAAATAAGAAGCCTCAACTAATGACATCCAGGCAGCTTATAGTGAGGAGCAAAGGACTCTTTGACCAATTGGGAGGTAGTGGCCATGCAGATCAACAGCCCATGGTTGGCCAGAAGGCTTTTAGAACATTCTGTGAGAGACTGTGTGTATCTATATCTAATCTATCTATCTATATCTTTATCTATATCTATATCATCTATATCTATATCTATCATCTATATCTATCATCTATATCTATATCTATGTCATCTATATCTATATCTATAACTATATCTATATCATCTATATCTATATCTATATCTATCTATATTTATATCTATATCTATCATCTATATCTATCTATATCTGTATATATATGTGTGTGTGTGTGTGTAGGTGTGCATTGGCCCCACTTCAGGGTCTTCTGAAGCAGCCTCTTTATGTTTTGTTTTGCACCCGCGTTTGCAGCCTTTTTATTTATTTAATAAATACCTTAAGTTTGGCACTTCAGCTGTACCTGTCCCTTCTTTGTGGCTGTGCCACACATTCACACCACCATTGTGTTCTCAAGACCAGAGAGTTTCCCTGTGTGCCCCACAGATCCCTTGGGGTGCTGCTGCCAGCCCATCTCTGGCCACTCTGCTGCTAGCTGGGTCAGAGAGATCACTGATGGTTGGACATGCACCACAACACTCACAGCTGACAAACTGTTTCCTGATGTTCAGAGGGAACCTTCTGCATTTCAGTGTGTGACCGTTGCCTCTGGTCCTGCCACCAGGCACCACTGGGCTCCCTCCCCTTTGCACCATCCCTTCAAGACTGCATTTGTATGTATGTTAACTTGTGCTCCCGTGCTTTGGAAGCATAGAAAATGGGATCTACTTACAAAAGTACAACTGTATCGTCCTAATGATCACTGTATAATTTTGCTGTTTCATCAGCTTCTATTGTGTCTAACTAGTTGGGAATTAACACTCATTTTGATGAAGGAGCTTCTTGTAAATTACATTTCTTTGCCTGTTTTTTCAGCCTTTTAGGTTTATTTTTTAAAAAGAAGATATGTATTTTCATCAAAGAGTTTAAAGAAATATTTAAATCCCAATTTTTTCAAGAATGAGCTTTAGTATATATACAGGGATAAGAGATAATAAATATCCCAAGCATCTGATTTGCATAATTTCACCTGAAAAAAAATAATTACATATATTATTATATTATATTATATTATATTATATTTACATATATATATATATATATATATATATATATATAATGTGGTATATCACAGTATCAAAAGTCAAAATTCTCAGTTATTCAATTTAAATTAGAATGGTTTAATGGTTTGTTATATTGTAAACTTTTTATCCTTCTTGTTGTATCTCTGCAAATTGGGCAGCAGATAGTCAAGTCTGAGGGGTCAGTCAGGGTCAGTAAAAATGGATGCAAAAAAAATATTTGAGGAGGCTGAGATCTTTGTTTCTCTAGGTTTTTTTAGAGAATGTTTCATATGGGATAGCTTCATCTGTTTCTGTCTCTTCAGATCATCCCAAAAGAACTTTCTTTCCTTCTTGTGAAACAAAGAAATTCCATTCTTGCCCTATCACTCAATCATTTCCCTTGAGAATTTTTATTTAATGTGTTTTGAATTCATGGAAATTTTTCTATGCCTTTCTGCTAGGTCATTTCCCAAAGACAAGTCACCCTAAGCCAATTTCAGAATCATTTATGTTGGTAGTAGCCTTCACTTATGCCAAAAAGAGCACTCATTCTTGCTGTTTTGTCACTCATTATCTTGCAAGCATTTGTGTGATGTACTACTTTGTGTAGAATTGCACAAGTAAATTTAGGCTTGTATTTATATCAGACAAGATGCAGCTGAAGCTGCTTTCATTTGAAGTGCAATGTAATGAAAGCAGTAGCTCACTTTATGGTCCCCATCAATTCTCAAGAAAGCTCTGTAGAGACCACAAAGAACTTGCTGTACTTTGGCAATAGAATGGGCCATTGTGTTTGGGGATTAAAGTTGTCAATCACATTCTCCTCCTCTTCAGTACAGACAACTTTAAAGAATCTTCGTATTCAGCAACAATTGTTTGAAGTGACAATTACAAAGAGGGAAAAGGGATGGAACTTTTTTCTTTTAACTTTTTAATCTACCCATTCCTTTGAAAATGAAGAGCATAGGTAAGGAGCCCAAAATATGAATTTTATTCCAACACAGCTTTTATAGCTAAAAGAGGTCTTTTCTTGGTGTTCAAGGAATAACATAACACTGTAGCAACCTTACTCAGCCAAAAAAAACCCCAAAAAATAAGGTGCCAGTAGTACAAATGCATGTAAGAAGTTGTGTGAATTTCAAAATGCTAGAGCAAAGGAAAGAAATATCCACAGGAAAAAAAAACAACAAAACAACAAAAACCAGTAAATATTTTCAAGTTTGCATTTCCTATACTGAGAACAAAGGGAAAAAATGCAAAGAGAAGAGAATGAAAAACAGCGAGTGGGAGAAATTTTTACATTGATACTAAAAATAGGCAAAGAGGATACAGTATGAATAACAACAACATCTGAAAGTTCTGAAGCTAACTTTATTTAACACTTATTAAAAATATCAATACTGAAAGACAAAGATGGAATTCTATTACTAAATGCACATGGAGTTCACTGAAATTGTGCAAGAGCTGGTGGCAGACAAAAAGGCTTAACAATAAAGTTTTACCATTTCTGTCAAAAAGTAGCCTGTATGGAATAGACTAGGGAATGAATGGGATAATTTATCAAGGGAATAAAATAAAAATACATCACTGTTTCAACCCTAGCAATAAGACAGAAATAATGAAATAAACCTTAAATACTTTTTATTGCATAAGATCCTTTGGCAGATATAGAGAGAAGTTACCTTAAATCATTTCAGTGAGTCCCCTTTTTGAGTGCATCTCAGTATTTTCATTTTATCACTATGTGATCCCAATTATTTTTTTCTTGATTTGGCCATCAGATGTATACTCATGTATCCTTGTAGAGCTACATTGTCTGACAGTTGTTTCCTTCTAGAACACTGTAATACTTTTCACATACAGAAAATAAATCCCCACAGTATGACTATTTCATCTCTAATTTGTATGCTGAAGATATAAGCGTTATTTTGTCTGTTTTTAATCTGGTAACAGATTTCCATCTTTCTATAGTCACCCAACTGCTAGATGGACACCAACGATAATGTAAATTTTTAAATGGCATGTGGAAACAACAGTGAAATTTGTTAACAGTAGCAGAATTTAATTCCCAATTCCCATTCCATTAATCTCTGTATTTTTAGGAGGTCCCACTAATGAGTTCTTTCTGTAATTAATCATGTTGACACAGTTCAAAGTAGATGATTTAAATCTTAGCTGAGAAGTAAAGAGTAGGCATACTCTTACTTATTGTAGATTCAGTGACGTTAATAGAGAATTGAATGTGCTATGGGGTTTCTCAGTGCAATACCATACTAGACTTGATCTTGAATTGGTAAAATATTAAGCATAAATTATTTTAGTGTATCTCTGCTGTTCACTACAAAATGATCTCCAGTTTGCTGCTGGGGATTTTTCTTTCAGCATTGTAGGAAATATACAGATTCCAACAAAAAGGTTTTTTGCCACAAGTGATTCCTGCAAAATACGAAAAAATTATTTTATCTAATTAGGAAATAGCGGTATGTGTCTGAAAGTTGAAGTTTTTGATAACATTTGTAAAATGTAAACTATATAATTGTTCTAAAAGTATACTATTGCAAGCAGATCAGCAGAAACCTTTTAGACATCCTCCAAGCACATGGAAAATCACTGCAGTCATAGAAGGTTCTCACTCAAATAATTAGGTCATCTACATGAAAGTTTTTAGAATCCAGGGGCTAATCTGGTATAATGATGACAAGAACTAAAATTGTATAAAGCACCAGTGTCTCTTTTGTGGTGTACAATAGCCCTGAAATCAGTGCAATTTAAAGAAAGAAATTTAAAAATTTTACAAATTGATAAAACATAATGAGCATGTGCTCCATTGAAAAATTGATATTGACGGTCTTGTTTGCTATTAAGCAATGGAGTACAGGAGATACCAAAGATACTCTGAAAAGGGATTTCCTCAAACCTTCTGTATTGATGAAGACAGTCAGCATCCCAAGAAAGCCTAGATCCTGTGCCCAACCAGTCTGTCAGGATGCATTTACGGGGACCCTTCACTGAACAGTCTTCTGGATCAGGGAGTGGTTGGACTGACATGGCCAGGGTCAGAAGCCAAAAGAGAGACCCCCCTCCCAGGTCTCCACATCTTTATTTGAGTATGTTACCTGCTGACAGCGACTGCCAGCACCCACACCAACAGTTTACAGAACACTCTTTAATAATGAGATTGTGACAAGTTAAGGTTCATGAATTGTCAGTGATAGTGTCTGACTGAAAAATGTATTCAAAGCAATATACTGAGAAGCTCTAATCCCTAACACAAGCTGGCTTGAGATAATCATTCACATAAGAGTACAGTTCTTACCTGATAGAAGGGGAAGAAGACAGGTTCAGCCCATCAATTGATTCCAAAAATGACAAAGGAGTCTTCCCTAATTTTGTCCCATTCTTAACTTACTTTTATACTATTTTTTTAAGTCTTGGTGGAGCTGGAGTAACTCCAGTAGTACATGCGTTTGTCACTGATTGGTGTAAAATTCTAAGATATAGTCAATAAAATATAGAATGCTTCTCTGTGAGGGGTGGTGGTAACCTTGGAGACAGGTAGCTTTGGCATAGAAGTGTGCATCAGTATGACATCTGTGATCTCACCATGGTTGCTGGTTCAACAGCAAGGCATCTTTTTTTCTCCCTTGATTAATGCCTCATACTGTTATTAGCAGTATCCTTGATTAACAAATCCTCATATGGGGATTATCAGCTACAAGGTGCTACCAAGATCCCTCCCTCGCAAGGATTTTAACAAAGCCTGGCTGCAGTGTATCCACTCTAGTCCACCCTCCATTTCATTTTCCTTATCATGACTTGTGGGCAGAAATCAGGCATGAGGACTGCATCCCATCCTGGAGTGCAACTGCATTTCACCTGAAAATTTCTACATTAACTCCTGTTAGAGTATGAATATAACTTCTCAGTTTTCTCTGAACCCCCAAGCCATTTTCCTACATTCTGATACACAGAAAACAAATTGTGGGAAAAGGCAAAAGAAGGAGAGGGTCATAATGAAGCTAAAGATACTATAAAAATAAGAATTTCATAATTGGAGGCTTTACAGTCTGTTTTGACTGCTTCTTAAATCAGAGGAAAGAAATAAACTGATTTCAGAATTTGTCTGAAGACAATCTCAATAGGAAAAAGCAAAAGTGTATTGTTGATGATCATGCATCTTTCATCTGGCAGCTATGAAACGTGGAGGAGAGTGTCTAGAGAGTCTTCAATTTTCAGGATGTCATCATTGACACTGACTAAACTTTATTATACTGGCACTAATATCCAACTTATCAGGCACGCCAGGAGTGTAATCTCTGAAATCATCAACAAAATTTTGTTGTTTAAGAGATTGGGAATGAAGAGCATTTTGTTCATTTTTTCTCTAGAGCCTCTCACTCAAAACATCGGTTCAACATGCTAGTCTTCAAGAAAATGTGATAGATGAAAAGACAGACCAGTGCTTAAAGCATATGGATACCTTCCATGTTATAAAGACACTTTATCTGCTTTAAAGTACGACAGTAATGTCTTCAGGAAATGTTTTTGTTTTACCTGAGAACTGCATGGGAAGAAACTTCCATATGCACAAAAATGGTGGTATCTCTGAGCCACTAATATAATTTGAATCTCTAAAAATAATCAGTCATGACTGATTCTTGGTATTTCCTTGACATTATGAAATAGTATATGTTTTACAAGTCAATTAGCATTTTTTAGTCACAGTAGACTGACATGAGTCATCAATTTAACAGTCCTAAATTTTGGCATATTATGCATCAATAGACATAATTTCTTGCTCATTCTTTTCATAGCTAGGCCTATTAGCTTTTTTTTTTTTTTTTGAAAACTCACAAGATCACATCAGCAATGAAGACATGGGATCCTATTTTGATAAACTCTATAACATAGAAGACATTCCAAACTAGAAGCAGTTTCAGCATACAGATGATTGACTTTTTTTCCATTGCAGAATACAACTAAGATTTGTCTTAGGTATAGCTAAGAAGAAAACCTGATTTTCAGGAATTACTGTGAAGTTTTGCTGAAAAACAAATAATTTTTTAAAACTATTCAGTGATGGTTTTTATTTGCACATTTTCCTGTCTGTGTGTGATTATTATAGTTATTACTTTGTTTCAGTTGCATTTGTTTAAAATCCTAAAATGATGGCAGCTTTATAAATAAAATGGTTCTCTTTCCTGTATCAGGCATTAACGTTTTGTTTTATCTAAAAAGTTTTTGCATTATATATCATTGGTTTTATTTGGGGGAAGAGTATAGTGAAAGAAATGAGACTTTTTTGAAAAAAAAAAAAAAAGAAAAAATCCCATTTCCTAGCTCTTGTCAAAGTTCTACCAAGGCTTTTTAAGTTCCCTGTACACTTTTTAAATTCATGCATTTATATGAATGCTTCTCCCTGCTATCAGCAGTTTGAAGCTATCATATCTATCAGTTGTAAGCTGGCTTTTGCTGGTCTGAAAGCTAGATGGTTTTGTCTTCTGATGTGTTCTCCCTTCCAGATCTTTCCCCAGTGCTTGCTGACCCTTTAAAGAAGCTAAGGGCAGCGTGTTTCCCTGTTCTGTTGCACTGCTGAACTCACTGCTCAGCAGGAGGTTCTAAGAGCTGTTTTCCATTTTAAAAAACAAGGAGCAAACCCTACTCATGGGAAGTAAAAGTGCGGCCAGGTTAAAAAAAAAGAGAAAAAAAAGTAGAAGAAAATTTCTGTGTATCAATTATTGTCTTGCAAGTATAAGCCCTTGACCTGGCCTGTAGGTATTCAAGCACCTTTCCCCTGTGTGCCTACCCCTGGGTTGGCTTGTGGTGGTTGGAGCAATGCATGCAGTGCCAGCAGTTTTTGTGATTGCTGCATGGTTTGCTGCCCTCAGGTGCGCAGCTCCCCTCGGGATCACATCAGTGCAGATGGCTGATGCACTTTGTGCATCATCTGGCTTCCCCCTCTAGGCATGGGAAAGATTTTGGACAACCTTGAAAGGCAGCTACTCTCAAGGAGTGTTTCTGCTTCTGGATCTTCTTCTTTACCCTTAGTAATATGAGGACTTAGAAAAGTTCAACACTTTCCAGGCAGATAAGTCTGAGTTGTCCCCTGACTAGTTTTGAAAATGTAAGTCCTGTAACAGGTTCTTTGAACTTACGTTTCCATAAAATTAACAAAGGCATATTAATAACTAATATTAGGTAAAGAGTGGTTTATCTTCCAACTTTGGTAATACTTAAGAATCTTTTTACAGTAGATGGGCTTAAAAAAATACAGCAGAAACAAAGAAATTAAAAAACACATTATTAATTAAAAGGCATATTAAAGGACTTAGGTCTTGAATATGGATCTAAAACTTTAAATTTAATAATGTCTGTGTTGGAATTTAATAATGTCTGCTTATTAATACTGATATTGCATTGGGACAAAAAAGAACAGTGCTGGAGATCAATTTTTCCTATTCATTTAGGTTTTTATGGTGATGTACTGATTCCATTAAATGCCACTGATAAAAATATTTTTAGATGTGGTACAACATCAAAAATATTCTGTGGTGAGGTCAAAATCAAATTAATATTAAATCAAATTAATATTAAATGAAATTAATATTACCTAATATAAGCTTAAAACATCTGAACATACAATAGTCCACGTACTTTAAGTGTTAAAACACAGGCAGTAAAATGTTATATGCATAAATTTATGCATAATGCACACTGAGTTTTCATTTACATCAATAAAGCTCCACTTCTATTGAGTCATTCAGAAGAATTACAAAGGATCAGTGATCATAGCCCTATATTATAAAGGGCTAGGAAGAGAGAATAAATAAACTTGAAACTTTGAAAAATGTATTGTTAAGTATTTTTATCTTAAAAATTCTTTAAGGAACAACTGGTTAACTCTTCCTTACCAATTATGATTTTAAATAGTGTTATGGGTTTAGATCATGCTTTTCTGTTGCACTAAAAATGAATATTGTAAACCCACTAGTTTTCTTACTGCATAGTCTGTTATTTGCATCCATACAGGTAAGTCTAGCCCTTTTAGTAATACATAAAAATTTCTGTTTTTTTTTTTTTTTTTTTCTCATTGCAGATCCTATAAATATAAGAATGTGTCTTGATGGTCTTTAGCACAGCCAACTGAGACAATTTCTTACCACGTTAAGAAATAAGACTGGCTGGTTCATTGGGTGACTGGCATGCAAAGCTATTATAGGTGACTAATGTGCAAAATATTTTGCTATTGTCAATATAGGAAAGGAAAAAGGAAGTACTGGCCTGTTTTAAAATATCTAGCTTAGTTTTGCAGTTTCAAAGAAACTTCCAATACAGGTTCATCTGTCAACTTGCATACTATCCTATTGATCATGCTGTTGACAAAGGTGCTAAATAGTGTCTAGACCAATACTGACTCTTGATCCATGTGGTTCTGAGAGTCTTGCAGTCCAGCCAGACTTACACTACCTTATGTTCTATGCAACCAATAAAGTCCTTAGTATGACTATGGGGATATTGGGAGAGAATGTGTCAAAATCTTTACTCAGGTTGAAGGAAGTTAGTTGTCTGGCTGTCTACATCCACTTGTTTCATCAGAGAGGACAAGTTCATCAGGCAAGATGTCCTCTTGGTATATCCATACTTGCCAGTCCAAGTCAGGCTGTTGTCCTGAAAAGCCTTTTGGGGACTTGCTTTATAAATTATATAGGGATGCAAGTAAGGTTGACCAGCCTTGTGGTTCTGTGGATATTCCTTCTTAGTATTTTTGGAAATGAAGTTGATTAAAGGGCTGAAACACTTCCCCTGTGAAGACTGGCTGAGAGAGTTGTGCTTGTTCATCCAGGAAAGGAGTCTTTGGAGAGACTTTACTGCAATCTTCCAGTATGTAAAGATGCCTAAAGATTATGGCAAGGGCATGTAGTACTAAGACAAGGGACAATGCCTTTAAGAGAAAAGACAGCAGGTTTAGATTGGGTTTTTCTTCACTGGGAGGGTGGTGAGGCACTGGCATAAGTTCCTCAGAGAAGCTGAGGATGCTCACTTGTGGGAGCGTTCAAGTCTATCTTACATGGTGCTTTGAGGAGCATGATCTAGCAGAAAGTGTGCCTGCCCATGGCAGGAGGGTTTAAACTAGATAACCTTTAAAGGTCTCTTCCAAACCAAACCTTTCAGTTATTCTGTAGCAGGGACTATCTTCCCCAATGACAAGAGTCATTACATTCAGCACTGCTGGATGTATCCTATTCCATTTTTCATTTCTCCCATTTACCTTCACAGCTCTAAAATGATTGAAAGAATGAGGCATTTTATCAGCAGATGGAACATATTTTCTTAAAAACTCCTGAAGCCAGTAAATTGAGTTACCAAATACAGGAGCTGTTAACATTAGAATTATAAGAGAAGTGGCTGATAATTCAGTTCTTCAGTTTCTTAAAGCAAAATTAGAACCTTCCTGCACTATATTCATCAATCAAACCTCAGTTGTTGGGCTTACTACCAGAGAAAGTGAGTGGAGTCTTTTGTCTTGTCTTGCATGTGACTGCCTACTTAATGGTTCCTTCTTGGCTAGAATCTATAGAATTGCCATTGCAATCATTTCCTCAAGAGGAGGCACTCTCCACGAGCTTTGATTTAATGGTAGAAAGAATTAGAAGAATAAAATAATGACAACAGCTTATCTAATGTTATATCAAAACAGAATTGAAAAATTCTACTTTTTCAAAAACTTTTTTTCATTTTGGAAGATATGGGATCAAAACCAAAGTATTTCAGTAAGCCTTTTTATGGGAATAACACTTTATATGATGTGCCTTTCCTACACCTTTAGTGAACAGATGGGTAGTAATTGGTTATGAGTGCAGTTGGAGCACTAAAGAAAATGTTGTCATTTTTTCTCCTGCTAGCCATTTATCTATTTAATTCTTTGACAGAACAGAGGAAATGTAACTAAATGTTCTGTTTTAATTAAAATGAAAGTAAATTTATTAGTCAGGGAAACTCTGTGTACTGTTTATGCTTGGGGAATAGAACAAACATATGTCTCTGCTTCATTGTTTGTCACCATCTAACACGAGGTTATTTCTTGTTGCTTATTTGGCCTATTAAACAGATCATACTAGTCATAAACTTGATTTTTATTAATTCTAAATAATTACAGTGGGCACTAATAAGTAAAGGGCAAAAGAAAAGCACATTCTGAGAAGCATTCCAGTAGATGGTGGTTCTATTAAATAAATGGCATCCATGACATTACTTACACGGAAGCATGTAGTAGGCTTGTGGAACTGCACTATTTCTTAACATAAAGAGAGTCAAAATCAAATTGCTTCTTGACGCTTATTTCCATTTCTTCAGTTGTCATATTGCCTGGCTAGGGGAATGAAACAGAGGGACAGCAGGGAGGGGCTTTTACTTTGGTGATACTAGAGACTTAACCCCACTGGAATTTTTAAACCTTCAAAATAATCTTATGATCTACTACTTGTGCCAAGCACACTGGAGAGGGATAGACACACAAGGCTAGGCACTGCAGAATAGGAAGGATGCTGTACCTACACATTAGCCTTTATGGGGAAGAATCCCCATCAGACACAGTGCTGAAGGGTGCTGATGTGGACAGCATTATATGGCTTTTAATCTTATTTTCTCATTTAACACTTCTAAATAAAAATGTTGTCAACCCAACAACAGCTTTCAGAATTTGGAAGTGACCAAGAAGTTTATCCTTTGTTCCACTTCCGCTGTTTCTTCCTCTTTCAGAAAAAAAGATTAATCCTTTCTCCTACTCTAATTGGAAATTAGTTTAATCCAGTTAAGAGAACCACTGGAATTAGACATTAACTGACTCTACAGCCTTGCACTAAACACTGTTTTCCCACAAATTATAAGTGATTCAATGACTAGGAGCTCTACTACAAAGCTCAGCAAATTTCAAAATTCAACTTTGTCCTATGTTAGTGCTCAGTATAATTACAAAACATGGCTACTAAAATACAGTGCAAATTTCTCCCCTTGTGACAAAGAAGGCCAATAGAATCCTGGGCTGCATTAGAAAAGCATTACCAGCAACTTAAGGGGAGTTGTCCATTGCCTTGGTCCTGGTGAGACCATTTGCAGTGCTGAGTCCCATTCTTAACCCCTCAGTACCCAACTCATGAGGGAGCATGTACTAGAGCAAGTGCAGCAAGCAGTCATGTACCTCATTCATGGATCAGAATATACACCACATCAGGTGAAGCAGAGAGGTAGTGCTGTTTGGCCAGGAGACAAGAAGGCTCTGGGAAGGTATTACCAAAATGTAAAAAATACCTGATGAAGCAGGGTAGGTAAGGAAGAGGAAATCAGACTCCTTTCAGTGGCGCCCACTGACTGGGTGTGAAACTATTTACATATATTGCTATATTTAAGTATGTTGTTGGTCATGCAGCTTTTTGGAAGGAGCAAAACGACATCTGTACACATCTTCATACTGGAAGAAGTGCTAAAAAAAGAATGACTGGAAAAACATACAGCTATAGTACAAGGAGAATAGGATAGACTACAGAAGGACTGCTAAGTTTCAGTGAAGATTCTATATCAAAAATTACCCAATTTTTCCTTCACATACCTTCAGCATCATTCAGCATTATGGTTTCAACGGAAAGGATATTCCAACTTCAGTAGAAGTCGCATCATCATCTTGTAACATATTATATTTACCCTTTTTTTGATCTGCCCTTAGCATACTGTGTGCTGAGTCTAAGAGAAGCAATTTCATCTTAGTAAAGATAAAAAATACATACTATGGCCCAGAAATAATGTCCTTTTGGATTGTATTATGAAAATCTGTCTCTATATTGTCCCAGAAGCCTTTGCTTGTTAGTATTTCCCTACCACTAAGCAATACTTTATTAAAGCTATAGTTACAGTGGGAAAGAAGGTTGTATCTCACTACCAGCTCTAAAAACCAAACTACACCAAATATAATGCTCATAATTTGAAATAGGACATATTTGTATCTGATGTTTTATACAGAGTATCTGAATAACCATTGGCAACAATTCAGAGAGAATCTTGACTCGAGAGGATTTAATAACAGTCTGTGTATGAAAAAGGTTTATTTTTGCCTACATTAATTTTAAATTTCAAGATAATTTCATTGACAGATTTAAACTTACAAAAATGTCACCCATTACACACGAACATAATACAATTGCCAAGACGTATCCCATTTTACACTGGTCAGTGCATGATCCACTATTACACAACTGTATTAGTTTCCCAGGAAACACCCCAATTAAGCCAGTTTCTTGATTGAGTAGTGTCTATTATAAACATTAGTGTGAAATTCCACAGGATGGGCAGAAAGGTCTACTAATGTCTAAGTTAATTACTGCACTGACTTCAGCTGAGCCTTATTTCTTGTCTGTTTCCATGCAGACACTGAGAGATTGACACGCCATGCTCTTCTTTTGTGGCCCTTTATATTTTTTTCCATCTTTCCTGCATTCAGAAAGGGACTGATTAGCTCAGAGTTTTATGGTAACAGGTAGCAAAATGCCAGGCATTATGTTGTTTTCTCCAAGTCCTGTCAGTATATTTTGCCTGCTGTTTCATGGAACACTAAAGGCAAGTGACTATATTATCACAAGTTTTTGTGACTGGCAACTGTTACTGGCATCATATATCTAGGAACAGCTGTTGTTGTTTTATTAGAAAATACTCCAGTGATGCTTAGTGTAGAAAAGAGCCAAGGCAGTATCAGCAGTGTCATTCCCTCTGCAATTAGTATAGTGTAGAATTTGCTAACCTGTATTAAAAATTTACTTTTTATAATCAACTATTTAAATTTTCTAGAGGAAATGCATGCCTTACAGAATATTCAGAGACTGTATGAAAAATAAATTGTCTTAATCCTATTTCCTCTGAATATTGTGCACATTACCAAATTAAAAATAAAAATATGGAGGCATGGTATGAGAAACCTCCAGAGAGTTTTCATTAGGAGCATGAAGATAGCTCAGCTGTATGTTCATTTACTAGACAAGTTAAAAATTTCTGTTCCACTGTTATGTATCAGAATATGAAAATTTTTACTGCCATGATATATATTGGTATTATTTTCTGTTAGCTATCTAGAGATGAAAATGTAACAATATTGTAACAATGTAACAATTTGATGTCAAAATTATTTTTGCATTTTTATATTTTACTATATTTAAGTCATCTTCAAAATTGAAATAGAATTAGTATGGTGAGTCAATTATGTCTCATTGTGATTCATCATCAAACTATATACATTATTTTTATATTCAACTTGATATATTAATGCTTTTTAACTCGAGGCCCAGTATTAATTCCACTTGGTGATATATTTTGGGATGACCATTTCTAAAGAACTGTCATTAGTAAATTGCATATAAATTTTAAGAAAATTCATTTCTGCATAAATTAGTAGCTGTAAGAATATTTATTAATAAAATCAAATTAAAATGTTCATCTACTAAGACAAGAAACAGATATTGGTGGAGAGTGTCAAATATGTTCTTAAGACGTATGTTGGGGACCAGCTCTTATGTGCTGCAGCTGAGAAGAAAAATAATGATTAGTGAATGTGAAATTTGTGGCAGGAAATTGTAGAATCCTTTGTTTTCACTCTTTCAAAACTAGGAAAAAGGGAAGGGGTTTGTAATTTTGTGCAGACTGAGAAGATGCTGCTGGAAGTAAGGATTACTATGTTATTCCCTGGTGCTTTTGAACAAGAATATGAAAATTCCCAGTGCAATTGCTCTCAGTGTGTGAGCAGAGGTACGTGGCAGCGACTGAGCAAATTTCCTTCAGCTGCAGCTATTAGAGTACACAAGTTTAAGAAAGAGTTGGACTTTAACTTGGCAACATCATTATCCCAATGTGATCTTAGCCATTCTTCATCTATCTGTCTTGTATACAGAAACTTTGTAATCTATAAATCAGCTGGAATTTTCATTATTTTTTGTATAAATGAACCACTTAGTGTTTTTCTAATTGGTTGACTGTTAGCTGGATGATTAGCTCTCTAGCAGTTACCTGCAAGACAATCAATTCATGTTTAGCACATTAAACACCCCCAAAGAGAGACATATTTTATGAGCTTATTCTATTACCTATTAACTGGAACTGCAAAACAATTTTTTTGTTTTAATCTGCAGAAACTAGTTTTCTTTTGGTACAGCTGTATATTTCCTTCATAACTAGTCTATGTCCTTTGCAGTACTGCTTTTAAACATAGCAAGTCCCCAAGTCAGAAGAGACAAAAAGAACTTCTTCTTGTCTTCTACCCCTGCAATCACTGTCAGGAGCTCTTCAGTCTGGGAAGGGAACTTATTGAACGTGATTGATGAAGTTCTGTATTTTGATATATTGCTAGAATTGTGTAAGTTTGCTGGATTCCTTAGGCAAGACCCATGCATACAATGACTTCAAGGGTTATATCCAAATTTCCCTGGAACCCCTTTGGGAATACTGCTGCAGTCCCAGACAGTAACTTCATTTTGAGGTTCTTTTCATCAGACTTTTTTCCCCATGACAAATTCAAATTCTTTTAGCATTCAAACTGATGAAAGGATTGACCTAACATCAGTAACACCAAATCTCAGTATTTAGTCTTAAAATGTAGGCTTAAAAGAAATGTCAGAGTTCATTGAGGCTAGTTTTTTCAAACTGTCAGCTTTTTCCTTGAAATGGCATAATTTTGAATTCTTAAGAAAACTTTGATCATTGTATATCAAATTAGCCTGCAACAGTGGATATAATCTCTTTAAACAGATATTCTTTACTCTTGCCTCTGAGAAGTCTCTGAAATATTTCAATACAAATGCATGTGCATGTATTTATTTTATATGTATGTATGAAGAAAGAATTGGAGATTTTCACCTTCTAAATGCTTTTCGAAGCATCAAGACTTCCCTCTGCTTGTCAAACATCTTATTGCAGAAACAAATGATTTGATGACACATGTTCTGAGTATCTGGTGAATATTCATAATTTTGTCTTATTCACTGGAAATTACTGAGAAAAGACCTTAAAATAAAATGTTGTGTTTCCAGCCATATCCTTGAGTTGTTACACCTAAGCAGCATGTCATCCAAGGGTAGGTAGGCTGAAAGGTAACCCTGTATTTTATCCTTTTCAGTTTATGCACTGAGGTGGGAATCTTTGGAGGATGGTTTGACATGAATTCGTTTTCATGTTATATTGTCTGGAGTTTCAAACAATGAAAGGAAGCGTGTCTCTTCACTCCTTTTTTGACTCCTTTTTTCCCCTCCCTGTTACTAACACAACTACTTCCCTGGCAAAGATATTTAAAATTTGCTTCTGCCATAGTGCAGTAAAATAGTGAAAGCATCTGGGTAGAAGCAGCCCATCCCCCAGATCATGAGATCTGTCTGAATCTGGAGCTATGCACAACCTAGCAGAAGTTGCATGAGAGAGAACACTCTGAAGACTGTGTATTAAAGCATTGATTCATATGTGCTGCAGCTGCAAGCCAGAGGACGTATAAATAGCAAATTGAAACAGCTTCCATTTCATTCCCTCCAAGAGCTTACATGCCCCAAATTCAAACAACTAGCTGCTTCTTGCCTTCAATTCTCTATCCTGCTAGCAAAATCATTTTTAATGTATGTCGCTGAGCAGCTCAGAGCGATTTTGTTTGAAAAGTTCTCAAAATCCAGCAGCCCAAGTGATCTCAGTGAGCAGTGTTGTTCTTTCCATCTAATCTGGCGTAACAGCTTTCCTTCCGGTTATGTTAAATTGTAGAATTACTCTTTTCAGCTCTGCTTTTCAAATCTAGATCATTTTTACATGGGGTACCTATCATTTATACTTCAGATGCTGCTTCTGACCATAATAAACTAAGAAAAAAAAAAAAAGGCAGTAGCTTTCTTTTCTTTCATCCTGTCGTTTCCTGCTGGAGCTTTGGGACTCAGGCACACTCTGGTTTCATGGCTCACTCCAGGATACATGTCCTGCTGGCTGGAAGCAAAGCCCCTTTGCACCAGCAGGGAATGTGCCAGGGCTTTCACTCATATGTTAATTACATTTTTAATGTGCTGCTTTAGCGGGTTGAGTAAGCAGAGTCTGACACGGTTGCCCCATTCCTGAAACCCTGAATCAGGAGAATGCCATTAATCTTAATTCCGAATAAGGTGTGTTTGGAGTAAAGATGTTATACAAAGTCCAGAATTTTGAATTACTTATGCATCAACCAGCCTGCCTTGATCCAGACCAGCCTGAAAGGGCACAAATTATCCACCAGCTTACAGTGACTGATGTAGTGATATGAATACAGGGATGTCAGAGGGCAGGAAATCTTTAAAGGAGTGGGACTGATCTGGTAGAGGACGGGTTGCTAACGTGCCACCTCCTGTGCCCCACCAGGACTGGAAGGAGGCATTAAAGGGCATCATTCAGTCTGAGTCTTACAGCCGGACCGTGTGGACGGCTGATGAACGAGCCAGCAGTGGAATGCTTAGCAGGCTGTGACGACTTTGCACAGAAATAGGAAAATTTATCGCCGGCTTGCCACAGCAGTACCGTACTGCCCGCTTTCGGTGGTGCGCCCCTTCTGTGCACTCCCGCCCCGCTCGGCAGCCCAGCCCTCCCGGCTCCCGGCCCCCCTTCCCGGCACCGAATTCAGGGGCTCGCTGTCACCAAGCTGGAGCCGTCCTTCTTCTGCACCTCGAGCACGAACTGGGGGGCTTCGCAGCCGCCGTGCAGTTACCGGACAAAGATATCCCTGTGCCGGAACCCACCGGTTATATCGGTACGGGAGGACGGACGGACGGATGGATGGATGCATGGATGCATGGATGGATGGATCGGTATGTAGATGGCTGAATCGCGCATCTGCCCGAGAGCCGGGGCTAGCCCGGCTCTGCCATCGCGCGCAGGAGGCGGCTCGCATCCCCGAAGTGCTGGCAAGGGAGAAAACAAGGCGGGGAGGGGAGAAGCGCGGGGGCGGGCGGGGAGGGGAGGCGGGCGCGGAGCGGGGCGGGGGCGGCGGCGGCGCGGCCAATCGCCCGGGCTGCCGGCGCTGCAGGAGCGGCGGCGCGGCGCTCGGGCTCCGAGGGATGCGGAGCCGGGCCCGGGTACCTCTCTGAGGACGGCGAGCAGCTGTGCCGCCAGCACTGCGAAAAGTCCCCATTTGCTTCTTATAAATTAAAGTGCCTTGTCACCAGTTAGGGCAAGTCAGCCAAGGTAAGGCTTAAATAAAATGACACTTTAATATGTGGCAACATGGATATTTCCGGACAGCGGTGCCGCTAACACAGCCTTCTAAGTAGCGCAAAATATTTTGTGCGATAATGCTGTCGTAGTGGGTGCACAACCGGTAATTTGTCTGTGTTAAAGTTGCCGCTGGTACGCAAGCCTTACCCTTGTGGTGCTGTAGGAACGTGTTTGCTTATCCGAGGCAGTTGCAAAGGGACCTGCAAAATACAGGCGTAGAAAGGTAGCGGCGCTCTGTGTATGTGTTTGTGTGTGACCGTGTTCGTAATACCTACAGTTCTGCTCCTTAACTTACGGGGATAATGTGCAGATGCATTTTAATTGTGATGGCAGGCAGATTATTCTTTGGCTCAACTCACATGTGTGAGCCTTTTTATACAATAAAACCGCATGCCATGGTGAACTATATGTGGAGAACATTAAGCTTGGTATTTGAATAGCAATTTCAGGGGTTTGGGTTCCCCCCTCCCCACCCCCCCCATGTTTGTAACATTATATGTGATAACTGAGGATTGAAATTGCAGCAAAAGCAGACCTGCAGATTTGCCTTTAGCTGCTTGTTAAAGCTTAAGCAGTCACCTAACTTTACTTTGTGTAAAGGGCACTGTAAATAATGCACAGGCAGAAATAAATCCTCTCTTTCATCTCCTCCTAGCCCACCCCAATAGTACCTCACCTAATGAACAAAAACTACCATGTACCTTTAGTTCACACTACATTTTGACTGATGGAACTGTCAGTGGACTGGAACTGAGTGTTTTGGCAAGCAAGGAGCTCCCTAGGATGACTTTGCTAATGTGTGTCTCTGAAAACAACATAGTCCTGAACCTGTGTGTGTGTGTATGTGTCTGTGTGTGCCTGTGAGTCTGTTTTGTGTACAGGAGTGACAAGATACAAGGAGGACAGGGTACAGAAGCCAATGAAACATGGCAAACGTAGATACCTGCATGTATTTCTCTGACTGGATCTCTGTAAAACAGTATAGCATTTCTCATATTTCAATGTAGTTTATCATTCAGATTAGGGGTTGGGATAAATTCAATTTCATGTGCATCAATGCCCCATTAGTTTTTCACAATCAAAGGAAATACAATGGAAAACACAGGTAAAATTATGACTTCAGTTAGTACAGGTGATAAAATCACTTCCTATATTCAAGATACAGAATGTATTTTTCATTCCGAGACACTAGGCATAGCTCCTTCCTTTCCAAATCTTTACTTCTGTGCTGCAGTCAGCCATACACAGTTGAGTGAAAACACTGAAGCCTTCCTTCTGCATAAATTGTCCTTTTACTGAATAGTAGTAAATGTTTGTTTTCGGGGCAAATATAGAATTAATTTAAAAGTTTGCCATGTTTGGCATTTTGCCTAACTGTAAAGGTAAGATTTAGAAAAATAACCAAAAGGCTTCTTTAACCTACTTCACTGCTTTTTACAGAATATTTCATTTTATTTCATTTCATATTTTTCTGAAGAAGACATAGTATGGTATAGTTACCTAATGCAAATTAAGTGTTGACTCTTTTTTGTTACATATACCTATGGAAACTATGTAATGTTTTACTTTTGTAGTTAAAGTTACTAATCATCCTATTTAAGGACAACAATAAAAACCTTTTTTCATTTCTGAATAGAAAATGTCAATGAAACAGAAAGCAAACAATCCAACAAAAAACCTACAAAATGAATCAAGAAAACAACCAAACCAACACATTCACTTTTACCTGTTTTTTTTTTAATTGACTAGAGAAATTGTGTGTCAGACAGCACTTTCCTTTGAAAAGGAGCAAATTCAGTGCACAAGCATGTCTTAGGGGGCACTGTGCTGCTGACTGAACCATTTACAGATGAGCTCCAAAACTAAATGCCTTCAACTTGCAGGTACTGAAGATCCTGAAAGACTTTCTAGGATAGCATTGTTGGCTCTACTATTAGGACAAAATGCCAGTCAAAATTTTTTATACTTTGTCTAGTTTAATTCCTCAAGTAGCTTAATTTGAGAGGATTCTTCTTTACTACCTACATTAAAAAGTGTTGTTTAGTGTTTTTGTCCTGCAATGCAGAGACTGTAACTCAGCCACTTTGTTGGTGCATGCTGTGCTAATTCATGGTAGTAGCTCTGGTGAACATATGCAAAGTTATAAAACAACTGGGGATAAATGTCTTCAACATCCAAAATTAGTGTATGAGGGTGCATGTGTGCACGCCAGAGAGGCACAGTTGTTACTGCACCAGAACTGACATTCCTGTGGTGCGTAAAATTTACATAATAGCCTTCAGGGAATAATCTGTACTTAAAAGTGACTTCATTATTTTATTTTTTTTTTATAATTTTGTCTCTGGACTCTTAAACATTTAACATATGAGCTCTAAACATTAAAAATATGAGCAATTGACTTACTAGTTCTCAATATGGTCATATGGAAGACTTCAACCTTTATCTCTGGCTGATAAATGAAACTTGAAAGGTATGAAAAATTCTGTTAACTATAGTTCCTGCTCCTGGTTAAGAGCTGCATTTCTGTTAATACAATTAGTGCTTAAAATTATCAGTCTTATCAGATTGAATAAAACCAGCTAAATACCAGTGAGTCATCTGTTCCATGCAGATGAACATGAGCTCCTGTTTGGACAGCTAACAGCTAGTTAGCCCTGGCAGATCTGTCCTGCAAAGGGGTCTAAATCTGCCATCGTGACACCATGGGGCACAGTTCCATTGCTTATAGGCAAAGCAAAATAAAGGTGGCAGCTGGCAGGGCAGGAAGCACACAAAATACATTGCAAAACCCTCCCGACAACATAAAGTGATTGCATTCATAGAAGAGATTCTGTGCATCTTTTCTGAGAAGAAGATTATACATGTGCAAAGGTCATAAGAAGAAACTCCATATGAAAACCCCAGCATAGCCTACACAGGTCTATGTAAGCCAGCACAAATATCTCACTAGCATAATTATGGTGGAAAACTTATTTTCCATTATCCGTAGAGATGCAGTTTAAATAGTATGTGTATGATCTGGTGAAAAATCAGGGCAAAGTGCTTAAACTTCATCATATACTTGATTGGTAGACTTGGACAAGTCCCTAAAGCACTCAGTAACTTCGTGTATGACGTGAGCATTGCATAATAAGTGTAGAATGAACAATGAATATTATATGATACTGTTTAAAAAAAAATATTGCAGAACCTAATACTGAAGTGTATTGTCTTCATTACTCTATTCCTTCTGTTTTGAATTATACACAATTTTGCCATCCATTTCCAGCAAATGAAGCTACATGGAATTTGGAAACCCAAAGAATGGAAGTGGAATTTTTAAGAAGTTTCTGAATTGAGGGCTAAACAAATCATGTATCATATAAGGGACAACAAAGATTGGCATGATAAGATTTTTTTCCCCTCCAAAACCAGGTTTTCTCCAGAAAACAGTTAATGCTGAAATGTTTTGAAATATGGTTTTAATAATGTACCATTACTTTTTTTTTTTGACTGGTTTTAAGAATCAACAGAATTTAGAATTAAAAAAGTTTGAGATTGAAAGGAGTGAATAAGGCTGATCTCCTGTTTAGGGGTTGTGCTTATGTGGAGGAAGTTGTTGTTTCAGGGGTTTCTTTTGGGGACTGGGGCTTTTTTTGAAGTAATGTCTTTTTGGATTGAACACAATCGGAATAGCATAATCATGAAGCTTTATAAGTAATCGACAGGCAACTTGGTAGCATTTGCACATCTGCAGTCCTTATATAATGAAAATACATTCTGCAGTTTCTTGAGGCCTGTAAGAAATACAGTTTTGCTTGATGGCAATTGTCATTTATATTTTTATGGAATTTATTCAAAACTGAGTAGAGGTAAAGCTGGGTTTGTTATCATAGAAAAGACAAAGCATTACTTTACTCCCTACTCCTTGTGAAATTGTTTGCTTCTTTTAAGCACATCTTCTTGCAAAAGGGAGTATATTTAGGTCACAGACAAATTATTCCATTCTCACTTCACCTTACCTAGGTTTCAGTACAATTTATCCAGTGCTTACAAGGCCAAATTTTCAAGGCTGCTTGTGAAGTGTGGTGTAAAAATACACAAGCTAGCTGAGGCACCAGCTGCATTTCTATGCTAGGACTGTAGTAAGGATCTGTGAGATATTTTGTTGTTTTCTCCTTGTACTGTAGTACTGCACAGTCTACTGTAATATTGAACCCTGAAAGTACTTTGTAATATTTAATCCTGAAAGTACTTTGTAATATTACAGGAGGGATCAGCCACATTGTCTTGACTTAGCAGATGGGATGAGTGATGTGGTAGGACCAGCAGTCTTTTCCTTATGCAATATCTTTAAGTTTTTAATGTACAACAACTGCTTTGAACCATTCTTTGGAGAAATCTGCCTCTCCCTGCTAGTGATATAGAAGTACATGCTTCAGTATAGGTGGTCTAAATGTTTCCTAGCATATCTTGTCCCTGTTCAGTATTCTGTTGAAAACAACCAACTCTATTTGATTGACTCCTCATTTTGGTATTTCCAGGTGTATCATAGAATCATGAAATGGTTTGGGTTGAAAGAGACCTTTGAAGAACATCTAATCCAACCTGCTCTGCCCTGCCATGGGTTTAGCCATCTTTCACTAGACCAGGTTACTCAAAGCCTTGAACACTGCAAGGGATGGGACATTGACACCTTCCTTGGGCAGCCTGTTCCAGTATCTCCATCATGCACTGTGTTGTTTAGTAATTAATTGCCATTAAGCTCTTACAGCACAATTATGGTTGTATATATGTTAAGTGTACACACATATTCTTAGAGAAGGTACAAAGAAATGAATATCAAATTTAAAAAAGTACCATGTTTGATAATCTAAAGGCATGTAAAAATTATGAGTAACATTGTGTGGCACTAGACTGAGCAATTTTTTGGCGCAGGATATCTTATGGTCACAGATGGGAATGTGCATTTTCATTATTATATGAAATGATTTATTTGAATTCTATGATTAGTCACCCTAACCAAATCAGTAATATATTGTCCTACAAAAGTCATACATTTAGATTTGAATTCTGTTTATTTTACATCTTGTTCTTGCTGGATGGTATGAAAGCTGTGAAAGAAAAACTTTTGGTTCAAGACACTATGTTTGCTTCTTTTTCAGTAATTATACTTTGCCCAGAGAAAAGAATCTTGTTTTGTCTTTGACTTGTAAACATTTGTGTATTGGGCAGCTCTTTGAAGGAGATTTAAGATGATGCTTCATGTTGAGGTGAATTGAATACTGAAGCCCATATCTCAAGCTTCAGTATTCAAACTTTCAGTCCTGCTCTGCTGTTGATGATATGACAAGTGATAGAACAAATAATTTTGAAAAATAGCAACATGAATACAATCTCTATAATTGCAGGGCAAGTATTTGAGATATTCAGAGTCAAGTTTCAGACTGTCTCTGTGAGTCCCGTTCTGCGTGTAAAATACAAATGCTCCTTCAAAAGGGAATCTTCCTATTATTACTGAAAAATTTGGTAGGTTAGTAATGGTGTCAGGCCAATAATGCTGCTATTAATTTTTGGTGTTGGAATGCATATGCATGTGTTTGTGCATATTTGAAGAAAACAGTAGTTCCTATAAGGGAGGAAGTTCCTTTAGCTCATTCAATAGTGAGAAAGATTTAATTTGAGTGTAAAAAGGTATTTTAACACTGATGTACTGTATTAGCACCTGGGAAGTGCTGACTGCTTTAAATGTAAAATCTTGGCTTTCAGGAGAGGTGAAATAAAACTAGGGCATATGAGCACTGTAGCATGTTAGCCATTAACTGCTCATGGCAACTGACAACATATAAAAATACTGGGAAAGTCATTGATGCCTGGACTACAGTCCTCAATCTCTATTTCTTGTATGCTTTACATTTGGTCTTTCAATAAATAATAAGCTTTCTTACTGGAGTAATAAAATCAAGAAAAAAAGCTACGCATCATTTATTACACGCAATTTCCACACACTTTGCTGATGAAGAAAATTTGTTATATATTTGCTGTTCATTAAAGCGTGAATTCTTGCATTCATATTAGTGAATTTGAGCTCAGAGTTATTATCTTGACTATTCAGGCTAGAGAGATCTTAAATATTTTTCTATTTGCAGAAGGGAAGGTGTAAAATAATCAGTCCATTTATCATTGCATGTTTAGTTGGTTTTTTGTACATTTTTTTAAAGTTATGAATAATCTAAGAAACTTCTAGAAAACTTGTGGAAAAGTATAATATTTGTTCTTATACTCATTCATTTTCAATGAATGCATAACTAACACTTTTAAATCCTGTGTGGTTTTGTACTAGAAACCCTTCAAAGTGATTTTGGAAAATGTCAGAACAACCAGCAAGCTAACAAGTTTTCAAATGGAACTCAACATTTCTAGCTGTTTGGGCTTCTTCCAGTGTTGTCTTGTGTACTCTCAGGACAGCCATCCAAGGCATCCAGTTCCCTGTGCATTAACAGAGTGGGTGCGCCAGAATTGTGCCAAGAGGCAGCAGAGTGGGAAGATAGCTGCTGATCCTGGCACAGATGATGTGACCTGCTGCCATAACTCCCTTCAAGCAGCAGGTGCCTCTTCCCAGGTGTTTAGCCGGCGCATTATGGGCATGCAGACTGTGCACAGCTTTTAGACAGGGAGTGGGTTCCACAGTGTGTGGTTCAGTCCCCAGCTTTCTGCTGGGACTGCAGAAATGCATTGGCTAGACTGTGCATGCCATTTGTGTGCTATAAATTGGACATTAGGTTTAGAGGACTTAGGGGGAGTGATCATGTTGCATGAATATGTTCCTGGAGGAGGTCTTTATATTTCTCAGATCCCACTCAATCAACTGCATCATTCTAATACCATGTTTTAAACTATTAGAGAGAAACATAATGTTGGATACCTCTTGGTCTATTAAGGAGGAGTTAGTAGAGGGATATGTGTTACCAGAGACTTGATCCTCAGAGAGCATAAAGGAGCTTACAGAGAATGTATGCAAAAATATTCAGCCAACAAGTTGCTGTTTTTCCCTAGTAATTTTTTTTTTCCCCCTGGGTTAATTTTCTGCTGGATTAGAGAGCTATGTAATTTTATAGGAAGGTTTGTCACATTCTGGATCTAAAAGAGAGAAAGCTGGGGGAACAACAGCCTGGATGCAGGGAAAGAAAAATAGGGCACCATTATTTTGATAATCTTTCTTTAGCCATGAGGCAGATGAATGGAAAAGATGACCAGAGGGATGTTCCTTGTAAGAACCTTTGAAAAGTAGCCTCCTAGATGAAAACCTTTTCAGGAGGTTTATCAATACCTCACAAGGAAAGCCAGCAGGAAGACAACTGACTATGTAGCCTTGCATTGTGACTTGAAGGCTAATGAACTTGAGTTCTTTCAGACGATATAGGTCAGGTGATGACTGATTTCCTAAAGCTATTAATACCTACTGTGCTACTGAAGCCAGTGGGATTATATTGTTACACTATTGTAGTGTGTTTGCTATGCTATGTCATGGCTATACCTATAAGTTTTCTAGTTCTGAACTGAAACAGGAGATGTCTCAATTTGTGTTTGTTTGGATTTTTGTTTGCTTGTTTGTTTTCTTTTTGGTTTTTAAATTTTTTTTAATTACAAAGAGATATAACAGTCTTGAAATGCAGTGAGTTTCCTCCACAGTACCATTGTGTGATAATTTACTCCTTTTATTATAATGAGCACTCACTCTATTTATTGTGGAGCTTAATATGTTTTAATGACTATTGTGACTCCCCCACAAAGCGAAACTCAAAGAGTGTCTCCATGCTCATGATTCATTTAGGTGGATTTGTCAAAAGTTTTGAGACTTGTGAGCACATACTTTTTTGCAACATACAGCTATAATTTTGCTTTTAAAATTACTTTCCTTAGCTTTGGAGAAATCCCAAAATATAGGTGCTTGTATATTTAGCATTCACATTTTATATTAGGTGAAAGATAAGTGATTTCATTAAAAATTTTGTATTAAATTGCAACTTGTAAATTTGCTAATTCACCACACCCCCCCCCCCACCCCCCAAAAATCTGCACTTTTTAGATTCAGGCTTATGTTTTTTAAAAAATATTAGTTAATATTTAAGTAGATTTATGGGATCTGCAAACTAATTAGAGGCATATCAATGTAGAATTGTTTTTTGTGTTCTGAAGATTTTCAATATTCTGGCAATAACTGTGTTCAGGAAAATGAGAACTGAAAAAAGAATGTCATACAAATTGATTTGCAGACAAGGTCTTTAGCCTGTCAGTCTGTCTAGTCAATCTTTGGTGTCACAACAAGATCACCAGCAATCTACAAAGTTTTTTATAGTGACATTTCTGTAATATCTACATGCAGTGTTAGCCCTAAAGGAAACACTTTGCTCTTCTCTATGCTTTTGTGATGTTGCCACTAAAGACAGATTCAAAATGAGCTGGCTGTTTGAAAAATACTGTTTTATCCACATTGAGACTTAAAAGTATCAACTGATTTTCTGAATTGGCAAAGTTGTTTATCTTTTGCAAACCTGAAGGTCAACTTCATTTTCTTATTCTAAAAACTGCAGTGTTAGTAAATTCAAACTGATAGATAAATCTTTAATCAAACCATTCTTTTCTTTTCTATACTCTTTCTCTACTGTGACACGTTTATTTGAACAACTCTTATCATCCCCAAAGACTTGCAAGCAGAAATGTAGTGAATTTATGACTACACAGCAATTATTTATTTTCTGATAGAAACATTAGATAGGTAAACTACTGCCAGGCAGAATGTTATAATGCCTGATTATTTCAATGTGAGATCCTGCTGGGTCCCTGAACACCAGACAGATACCACTCAGGAAGGAAATGGTGAACCTCCATGGCATCTGAGGATGGGGAATTTGTTATTCCTGCTGAGTTCTTATCTTCCTAGTTCCCCACTTTTTCCATTATGTCTTTACACTTTTTAATGACTTTTTCATTACTGCCCACTCTATGTTTTTACTTCTGTCTTTATTTTAGCTGTAGCTACATTAAAGGTCCAAGTACTTTTGCTCCATTTTTGTAGAGTCTGGACATTAGAGAGCATTATATTTGGAACAAAGATGGACTTTGAATAATTGCAGAAAAAAGGAACTTCAAATGGATAGTTTAAATCAAATTTGGCCTCATTCCTGCTATACTGTGAACATACATTGTCTGCAGGAAATGATAGCTTCTGGACTGCACATAATGACTGGCCTTTTCAGCTCCTGTCTCCCATGTATCTCATGCCAATAAAAGGAAGTGCTGTGTACCTGATGTGCAATTCTGCTGACCAATTTTAGCAATTGATTAAAAAAGGGTAGAAAGTAAAGGATAAAAGAGATGAAATAAAGAATTCAATAAGGAAGTAAAAGTATGTCATTTAAGAAAGAGATTGAAGCCTTTTTTGGCATATGATACAAAAAAAGAAGGGCATGACTAAACCTGTTTTTTGCTCTTCTTGAAGTATTGTTCCAGATTATTGTAGGAAAGGTGTCAATTAGAGTCAGCTCCTTTATGCCTTCTTATCTCTTTTTTTTCACAAGAAGATGTAGTTAGTTTTACAGTTTGCCACATAAAGGAGTTGATTTTTTTCCCCCTCAAGAAGGTATTTATGCAGTAGATATCTTACTCCTAAAGAGGATTACAGGCTTAGACCAAATAATCAGGGTTTGTAAATACTTTTTATGATATTATAAGCAATATACTAGATATTGAAAATTATACCTATCTTCTGCCTAATTTTGGCTCACCCACCAGGGCAAAATATATTTGCATACTGAGCTGAATCTTAACCTTGAGATATACTGAGATCCTCAGCCCTCAGCTTTTTAGTGATACTTCTGCTTAACAGCACAGAAAGAAATTCTGCAATGGAGGTGGACTCTGTTGGTATTACCTTCCCATCACAGAGACCAGAGGGCTTCTGCACAGCTGCCACCATTCTTGTAGCCTGAGTAAAGTGCACCAAAAATTTGTCTTCAGGAAGGAAGGTCTTTGCAACAAGGTCAACAGGAGGACTTATTCAAAAAGCCTTCTTCAGACATATATATATATATATATATATATATATATATCTACAGCTCTGCATCAGCTGTAACAGTAGTGCTGTGTAAAAATTTACAGATTTAGGAAACTGTCTACTTTATTTAGGATAAGGAAATTTTTTCTTGCTATAAGGACTAAATGAATTCTGCATGTCAAATCTTTACATAAACTGGGGAAAAGAGCCCTACTAACCAGACCAACTTTTCAGCACTTGAAATAGATTAATGTTTTTCCACTTAGTATTTCTTATAGCATAGCCCAGTTGAAAGGTATCAGTTTGGTGTGGGGGTTTTTTGGGTGTTTTTTTTCTTTGCTTGTTTGTTTTTCATTCTTTCTTTACAACTTGCCTTAAAATGATGGGTCTTTTTATATGTGTTACATATTCCCATGCAGATATTTCCTTTGTCTTTTACTCTATTCCTTGTTGCATACACATCCTTTCATTTTTATTTGGTTACTCTGCAAGTTGTATATAACTACAACAAATACACCATTCCTGTGTGTGACATCTCAAAAATATTGTTATTGCATAGATTCCCAAAGGTCCTGTGAGACTGGTATCTTAACATTTATTCAGTCTGATCCTCTACAGTTTGCACTATTTCAGCTCAAAAGACCACATAATTCTGTACTGCCTAAAGGCATGAGAGATAGGTTTTTCTCACAAGCAAAATGAATAGGTATTTTCAGCTCCCTCCATTTTGTTTAAAGTTTGTCTTTGAAAGCTTAGGATGATGAATTTGAGATTTCCTTTCAGGCACATGCTTACTTCTTCCCATCACTTATATTTTAAGGTCATACTTTTCACTCCTCATTGTTCAAGTGCAGTAGAGGCTTATTGAACTCTTCCTTGACAGATAGTACAGACACACTGCAGTACTACTTTTCCTTTTGAAGACCTTTTTGTACCTCAAGTGCCTTGTGGTATCTTTGATGTTGCCTAATTGGAATCTCAGAAGTGAAAAAAGAAATAGTTGAATGAAGACATGAGTGGCAGGCCTAAGGTTGTACATAATCTTAATTTGCTTTCAATCTTTCTTTTATTCTTATGCCTTACAGTGAAGTAGCCCTCTAATGTTATGGCTTTATTTATTTCTATCACCCATTTTTACATTTGAGTTTCTCAGTTATCTGTCTCCCACAATTTGAACAGAAGCTCCTGAATTTTCATTTGTCTTCATGGTCCCTCTGAATCCGTCTCAGAACTTTTAACCAGCCTTCTTTCTAGCTAGTAGTCTTTCTTGAACAGGTAATTTTTATCCTATCTCACCTACTTGTCTCGCCTAGTTTAGGCTTAAGTTTCTTAGGACAGGAGTATCGTCTTAAAACTCTGTATAAATATGCTTCACAAAGACAGCTCAGCAGAAGTTCTGCATCTAATTTGGGATTTCCCAGCACAGTGATAGAGCCCAGCTGCCAATAGTTACATGGAAAGAGGCACGGGAATCTGGTGGGATATGGATTACAGGTGGAAAGTGCCCTTACACCAAGGAAGGGCAGGCACAGGGATAAAGTTGAGGCACAGAATTCTCCTCTTCTATTGCAGTGGAGCAGCTGTGCCAAATTTGTAGGGCTCCAAAAGAAGAAGGAGGTCAAGAAAATATAGTGATGAGTGGGAGGCCTTGAGTTTTTGGCAGTTGTATTGCAGGAGATAGGAGAAAGGGCACTGCGGGGAGCTAGATTCAGCAGCAGAGGGGTCAGTGCCAGGCTCCCCTGGGAGGTGCACAGCAGCAGGGCACAGGATGGTGGCCACAGGTGTCCATGAAGGAGATTCCTGTTGAATTTGAAGAGGAAGCTTTTCACAGGGAGCAAGGTTAAGCTCTGGGACAAGTTGCTCAGAGAGAGACCTTCAGACTTAGATGCTTTAAAATTCATCTGGACATGGCCCAAAAACAACCCAATAAAATTTAGAAGGTAGCTATGCCTTGGGGAGGAATCTGGACTTTTTTGATCTCCAAAAGTCCTTTCTACCTATATTTTTACTCTTATTGCTCACTCCGCAGTCTTATTTACAGTGAGTGTTGACTTTATCATTTGCTCTTTTTTAGAAATAGCAATCTGTAGAGGTCTGTAAAGCTATTGGTGATTTCACAAGGATAAATTCAGTTCTAAGTCTTCAGGACTATATTTGCCTGACTTGGAAATGTATTGAATCTATTAAGTGCTCATTTCTAGTCACTTTGGATGCGAACATCCACTTCAAACTTCAGTAATTGGAGAAACCAGGTTAGAGAAATAGAGCCATTTTTAAAGGATATTTTTTTATGTGCACTGATTATTAAATCAAGTACCCTTCTTCCAAAAAGATATAGTTTTGAGAAAGGTAAGAGTATTTGTGGAGAGGCAAGACCATAAGTGAATGGAAGAATTCAAGACTTGGAGCAAAAGAAGGGCAAGTGTCTTGTTTGTCATAATGGCAAGAGTAGAATTGATTTATAGAGTTTTACATCATTAAGGCCAAAGGAAAAGATGAACCTGTGAAGGTGAAACAAAATATTTATATAATCTTGGGGTAAGATGCAGAAAAAAAAAGTGATGGCCAGGACAATAAAAGACTTGTTTGGCACTGGAGTATTACCTGAAGGAATGGAGTTTAAGCTCTTAAAACAAAATTGCTCAGATGGACACCAGATCATTCTAGAAAATAATGATGATGGGAACATTCTTTGTGTGCTTAAAATATTTCCTTATCTAAGATAACCCTTTTGCTTAGTAGAGCAGAAGTAAAGTCTTTCTTCTGATTTCTCTGAGTTTAGAATTAGTTTTTCCCCTCGAGCACTATGCCAGTACAATTAAGAGCGTTAATTTACAGCATGGCCTGGCAGAAAACACTAATCTGTAGTGCTTTTTTTAGTGGGTTGGGGCCTAGCTGGCATTAAGCATAAGGAAGCATCAACTGCCCTAAAGGACCAACTCTAGTGCTCCATTTCTGTATACATTAAATAATTTCCTAATTTTCACTGTAGCTTTTGATAATCTTAAATAAATGTTACATGTGTCCTGCAATCTTTGGAGAAATCTTAAACAAGCTTATTATTATCTCTTCCCAGCATATGCTAAACAGTGTAGAGAAAACAGGTCTTGCAAATGGACACAGAAAAGAATGCGGACATTACGTTAATATAATCTTTTTAATTACTTGTGACCTTTTACAAAAAGAATAATACTATGTTATATGTTTTTCTGCTTTAAGTTCTGCAGGAGTGTGTTTTTGAAACAAAGGACTTTTAAATAATTCTGCTAAACTGATTTTATCCTTTAGTTTTTCATGCATTAGATTTTTTTAATCTGGAATGTTTGACCTGTTCATGGACAAGGTGCAGCTCAGCATCACTTAGTGAGAGACCTTTCCATTCTGATTTGCATGGACTACTATATTTCATCTTCTCTCAAATAATATTGAATATATTAGCTGGCACTTGATAGAATCATAATTGAGTTCAACTGCCAGCTCTGGCCAGCTACTTCAAAATTATCAAATGTTTCTATTTTTTAGGAAGGAGCACATACCTTCAGGAGTATATAAGTTTTGGTGTTGTAGTGCCTCTTCGAGACACCTAACTCCTTTTCTACTTTTTGAGTGAGAATGGTAATTTAGAGTTTTGTTTTCTTCCCAGCATAAAAATCAGAGTGTATTCAATCCAGACAGAAATTACAAAAGCAAAAGCTTCACTCTTGCCTTTTCTTTCTTTTCCATGGAAGCAGTGTGTTTTATTTTGAATGTATGACAGACTGCAGACCGTGGAGAAAGGAAACATAGTATTTCTCTGGTGTTAATTAATGACAGTCTGTCTTTTATCTAACTTGAAGGGTTAAAACTACTGAGTTAACATTTGCAAGTGCCTTTGATATTCCCATCTGAAATTTATGATCTCTTGTACAGAACTAGGACTACAAACAACTCCTAATCCAGTTTCTGGAAAGTGACTATGTTAAATGAATATTTCCAATGCTATCTCAGTAAGATCCTTTTTATTTTTAGTTGTTGTGAAATTAGCAGAGAATAAATTTTATTTGAAGTAAGCAGAGAGGAAGCACATAGTTTTGGCTAAACCATGGGTTTGGAGCCCAAGAAGAAAGTGAATTTGCTGTTTCCTTACTTGCAAGAGAGAAATTTTTAGCTTGTGTTGTAGTCAACATTTTCTTGTGTTTAATGATCAGTCGTTGTTAGATAAATATCCAAAGGGACTGAACCACTGCCTAGCTTTTACCCAGGGTCTGGGGGACTTGGCAGCACCTGGGTTCCCAGAAAAAGGGTTTGGGTGTACCCAACACATAAGCTCTGGAGCTGGCTTTTGTAACCATAAGATGACCAAGGGAAGGGAAGAATTGCAAAGTGAATTTTATATGCTGTTGGGTACAGTCAATGCTTCACATCAGCTACTTCCTGTAGCATTGTATCAATGTAGCCAGTCCTGGAAAAAATCATATCTTGTAAAGATATAGGTTTTACATGCTGCTACATGCCTTGTGAGAATTCTCATGGTTCCCTATTTTTACTGGTTTTGATTATTCCATAAATGCAAGCTCACATAGAAAACTAAGGAGTTCTGTTCTCATTTTTTAGTTTCATAAGACAGAGTTTTTTTCTTCAGCCATAGCCAATCTCTAAAAGGGTTTAGGATTCTGTCTGTGATAATCTGCCACTCCTTCCTCTCATCTGTCTCCAAAACTTTGGGGCTGTGGTCTGAAATGCTGACTTGGTTGCTGCTGAGCTTGGTGGAAAGATTACAGCTCTGAGCATACCTTGGCTGCTCTTCACTGCATCCTGCCAGAAATTATTATAGCCACCTGTCTGACGGTAGAATTGCATTTGTAGCCTCTCCTTACTGTGTTTCTGTCAAATATCTTGAACTGAAAAGCCAAGCTTAATTTGACACTAAACATTTTGATCAGCACCAGCCCTGTGTATGAAGTTAAGCTAGTAGACCTGAGGGTCCATGAGAAGAGAGATGTTAACAAGCAACTGGGGCATGTTGTGGATGGTAACTTTTTGTTTTTGACTTTGTCAGCCAAAAAGAAAGCTAGCAACAACTGTGTAGTTCTAGAAGTGTGAAAAGATGGGTGGAAAACTAGCAAAATATGTCATAGATTTGATGATAAAAATATTTCTTTCTAGATTTTCTTTTTTGCTTTTGTCTTGCTGTGATGGGATCCAAATGAAAGTTTTCTTCCTTGTAACATTATATTTTTAGCCCGTGAGCAAGTGGGCAGTGATGCCTCAATAGGAGATTAGTTTTTATTTTAAATAAATTTAGAGAAGTGAGGAAAGAACCCTGCTTAATGAACAGGTCTCCCAAAAATTAACTCTGAAGATAATGACCCAGAAATTTTGCTTATTAATTCCTGATGCAACATCAGTGAGGTCAAAACAGCTGCATACAATGTAACTTGGAAATAGCTTGAAAACATGGCCAGAAATCTCTCTTCAGATTTTTTTTAAATTACTGTTGGGTAGTTCCTGGTGTTACCTGAAATTCTACATCATTGTTTTCAAAAGTCATTGTTGCGTCTGTAGGTCACAGGGTAGTTGAAATAATTTTGAGTGTAAAAATTTACTTTTTTTCTCCTCAAAAATTGTCTAGTCAGATATTATCCTGGACGTTACTGAGGTGTTGGTCATGGTTTGCTTCCACTGATGTTGTGGTGGCAATATGGTTAAAAGTTCTTTGGCATGTCTTCCAGAAATGCATGCTTACTGGGGAAGCATGTATTATTTAAAGAGGATTCAAACCTTGGTGGACATATGCTTGTATGTGCTCATATGAAGGCTGTCTTTCTGATAAATTCCCACAAAAAATATATGGAAAGACATAGGTGCTGTGTGTCTTTATCTCACCATGTGATTATTATTCTTAATATATACAAGAATCATTTAAATTAAATTCACTAAATTTGTATGTATAGTTTCCATGTTCTAATGGGTCTAGAGCTGACCCATCAAATAATGAAAAAGTTTTTGTAGCTACATGTACCAGTCTAGTTATTAAAAGAAAGGAAAAAAAAGGTTATAGCTTAAAAAAGTACACTTTTGAGAGACTGTAACATTTGCATTTATTTTAGCAGTAGATGCAGGTAACTGGTTGAAGCTGATAAAATCATAGGAGATTTCTTTCCTGGCTCAGACCTGTTTTATGCCTTAGTGAGATGCAGCAATGTTTATGTTTGCACTCAGGTCACAGTTTTTCAGAACACAAATATTTGAAAATCACTGTAATCACAGAAAGTTTACTCTGCAGATCAAGTTTAGTGTCGTACCAGAGATCTGAGAGATTTCCTTTGTAAAAGTTATTACTGATCATACTTGATAAGTGTTACAGACTTACTGAAAATCATAAAGAGAGAAAGATCTAGGCATTGATCTCTACTTTCACGGATTCTTAATTTTATGTAGTGTGTCCAATTCTGTTCCAGTGGTGGAATAAGTCAGTCTCTAATGCTGGACATCCAGATAAACCTGCAGAGAATCAGAACTGGGTGGCCTGCTGGCAAGTAGGTGACAAAGGCTAAAAGAGCATCTAAGACTCAATGTTGTAGCTTCTTTCCTTGCAATATATGTGACACAGCTGACATGAAATGGAAAAGTTCAGTTGTTAGATCTATAAAAATACCCACAAAGCACGGCCAAGATAAAAGGCAGAGAGTGGAAGGTCATATTTTCTTCTCAAATGGATGGTTCCTTGACCAGAGGTGGTTTAGCAACTAAAACTTGTGAAAGAAATATTTATTTTTTAAATCTTGCCCTTTTTTTCCTCCATGAAGATCTTTTTGTTGTTATATCTTTTAGAAGAAAGGGTTTTCTTTTTCCTTTTCTATTATCACAAATCCTAAAGTAGCTTGTTGTAGGACAACCTTGTCGAACAAAGTCACATCTGAAGAGGCGAAACAATGATAAAGGAATGCCAAAGAGTGAAAAATGTCAAGATGTCAAGCATGTCTTCTGGCTAGGTTAGAAGCTATTTTCAAGAGTACATATTGAAAGGGAAAGAAATTAAGTTCTTTGGACCTAAGTCCAAAGTACAGTTTGGCTGTGAAAACTAGCAGTGCTTATACAGTGACAAGGTCTTGTCTGAGAAAAACAACCAGCAATGTAAGAAGAGCCTAAAGCAAGTCAGCTGTAGTTCAGCTTTAACCTTGCCATAAAGAGGTTAAGCATTTTTTCTTTTACAAGTACAATTTTATAATTAGATTTATTATTACTGGTTTGTTGGTTTTGTTGTGTTTTAGTTTTATTTGAAAAAGTAAAACCAAAAAAGAAGAAACTGAATTTGTTGAGTGTGTTGTCCTGGGTCAGGATTGCAGATTACCACAAGAAGGGATCTCTCTAGAGCTTTCAAAGGTAAAAAAGTTCACGTAGACTGCTTTCAGAACTTGTATGAAAACCTTACCAGGGAAAAAGAGTCTTGCAGTGATTGTTAAGAGTCTACCTAAATATGCACAAAACATGCAACAACTTGTGTGAGTATTCAGGACATAGGAAAAGGTTTTTATATTTCTGTAGATTCTTTAAATGTTTAAACAACTATCCTATCCACTTCCATTGTCTTAATTTTTTGGCCAAAGTGGTCAAGAAAAAGGAATGTGACTCACTACATTAGGACATAGGTTGTGTTAGGGACACTTTACATGTTTTGTGATATGGAATGTTTTGAAGGAAAACAAACGTCTCGATTAAGGTTAACACTGAAGGAAATTCAAACTACACAAATTCCTGAAACTTAATGCTGTGTAAGGAGCAAAAAAAGAGAAGTGTATCTCAAAATCTGAAAGTAACTAATAATCTAGAAAATTTTTCTTGGTTAGGTCATTAATATAGTATGTATTGGACTGTGCCAGTAAGAGCAACAAAGTAATCAAGAAAGAGAAAGGGAGAAAAATGAACCTTGTTTTATTCTCTCACTGCTGCATAAAAGTAATGTATTAATTTAATACATGGAACAATATTTTTCATAGTATTTAAAATCAGTAATTATTTCAGGGTTTGGCTGCAGTATATTTCTGATTTATTTTTGTTTTATCATAAATACCCTATGTCAGAGAGATAAAAATTTTGGTATGAAATTGTAGTATTTCAGTTACAGTCTTAAAGTAGGCCTTAAGACTTGCTGTGCAAGGCACATTCAGGGGAAATACCAATGAATGGTATGTTTTCTTGTAACTCTGTGAAGGACTTCTTGTGTTTAACAAAAGTAAAACCACAAAAAAATCCCCCAAATAACTCTGAATGTTTTTTTTTTAAAGTAATAAGTATTTTTTACTAATGATGAATTATCTGATTGCACATTGGACTATTACAAGGATAATTTTTCATTTAAATATCTCTTCCTTTATTGTGCTGGTTAATCAGACCATTGCACTGTTCAAAATATGTTAGAAAGAATCTAGAACTGGGAGATTTAGCCCAATAATTTGTTTATTTTTTCAAAAGTCTTCAAACTATATTTTTGAGTAACTAGCACCCACCACCGTTAAAAAAAGTTGAACATTTCTCATTAGGATAATAAAGAAGGATAATTTAATATTAAATGTGTTAGATACATCTAAATAAGGGACTGCACCTTTTATGATTGCAACATTTTGGTTTTCAAATCAGAGGTGCATTTCGTGTCACAGATATATTGTCAGCAGATCTTAAATTTTGGGTTAATAAAGACTGATTATGAATTATGTTGGCTGTGGACATTCTTGCCAATTTTTAAATTTTGTATAGATTTTTTTCCATTGCATGAAAGGAAGGGTAAAGCTGATGGAGATATGTATTTGAGATAAGCCTGAGATATAGGAGGCTAGCTCCTAGCTTAACACTCTCAGGTGTTGGTGTCATGCAGCTGTGATGCAATTCAATAGCATATGTCAATGCTTCTGTAATCTTGTGTGGTGTTTACTCCGTCATGTAAGTGAACAGAATATTGAAAGAAAGGCAGTCAGCATTTATGTAATGAAGTTAATCAGATGTTTGATACATACTACTGTGAATTGTGATGATTTATGGTGTTTTTCACCTCTCTACTTGAATGTAGGTCATAAATACAGTTCTTTCGAACTACAATGCTGTACAGCTAAAGACAGACATTTCAAAAGTGCACCTTGCTCTCATTTTCTGAGTGAAAAACATATTATGTCCTGATGTGATTTACTAGTTGGCATTTGGAAAGGATGTCTATTTGAATTCAATTTGTTGCCTTTTAACCAATTATGTGGTTTGTTAATACATTCTTTCCTAACTTGTAGAACACATAAACAGCTTCACAATTGACTATGCCTTATCAAAAGCACAATGATGTGCTCATATATCAGAAACTTGCATTTTTTTCTTTTTTTTAAGTTGAAAAAAGTATGTTTCTTGAGTTTAGATAAACATTAAGATTAAAAAGGTTGTATTTTAATGTACAAACTAAGATTAGATTTGTACAAACTTTGCTTTAAGGCCAGTTTGTGCAAAATGATGCAGTCTATACCAAATGTTCAAAGTCATCTCTGTTAATCACTTTCCCTTTGTTTACATGTTTTGGCTTTTGAAGTACATTTTATTATGCCTTAAAACTTTAATTTTTTTTTTATACAACTTGTGTTCTTCTCATTCCCCAGTTGTCTTATATGTTGTCAGCAAGGTCTTTTACTTACTGCTGATTAGGATGGCATACACATGTAAAGTGAATAGATTCTCTTAGCCCCATTGATTGCTGGTGCTGAAGAGCAATCTAGTCTGTGTATATGTTATATATTTCCTATATATATATAAGCATATCTTTTTTTGGTAAATACCATATGGAAAGGTGGCGACACTTCATGTCATCGTTTATCTGTTTTTGTCACAAAATGGTGTCTGAGATGTAGTGTTTGTGTACACATAAAAAGACAGAAAATAAGTATATAACTTGCACTACTCTGATAATTCAGCAAGTGGCCTTTTTGCAAGTGTGGGTGGAAGTGGTAACCTAAGTAAGTTGTCTGTTTTACTTAATTCTCTTTCCCCACCTAAGAGGAAAACCTGCTCATGTTTGAAGTGGCTTTATAATAAAACTGCATAAACATACAGCTTTAATTATAGATTTACATGATTGAAAGTGTAGTTATGGCAATTATGTGGATTTTTTGATCCCTCCTGTCTAGTAAAACTGTAATTGAAAAACAATGGGTATGTTCATGATCAGAAATGTCTGAGATTATTAGATTTATCCAGTTCAGGAGTAAAATATTTGCATAGGATCCTGAGTCGGTTTCTGAAGTTCTTGTCTTCTTTGATTGGTATGACAAAAAGGGTGTTAAATTATGTCAATGACTGCATGGAATTTCATATATGAAAATGTCAATGTACATATATATAAATGAAATATATTTATGCTAAAAAAGTTTATTTAGTCACAAAAGATCACAGACATATCTAGCCACAACTCTAAACATCTTCACTGTTCACCCACTTTATTTTAAATGTTGTTCTCTTTTGTTTTATCACTTACTGACAAAACTATAAATCAGATTTTATAGTGACCTGATCAAAATGAAATCTAGGTCTTTCTCTAGAGATGTAGGAGTAGAGCTGCAAATGTGAGCCTGAAATCTAGGAGATTATACTGGGAGAATTTTACGTCTAACTCTCAAATGTAAAGACTCTTTGGGGCTGCAGGCTTTATTTTACATCAGGAATGATTTATTTTACCTCAGGATGTCTAAAGAGTCAGGCTTATCAGAATGATTATTCCTGTTCTCTTAGGCTGGGATAGTATACATTAATTTTAGTGCAACTGCTCTGTAATGTCTATCAGCCTAATTATACCAAAGGCACAATCTAATTGAGTGCCTGGAGCTCACAGTAAGGAGCTGTTGTTGATGTTTTATCTGTGGTACAGTTAAGTATTGTGCAGAAGTATACTTCTTAAACTTGTCTGCATGGCTTGAAAGACTTCTGGCACGTGCCAACCCAGCTTAGAGAAATTTCACCTGCATTCTGATAATACTGAAGAAATTTTAAGACTTTTTTCTTTCACTATACTGCATGCTCACAATCATTGGATCATTATTGCTTAGAGTTTTATAGAGATGTTCTTAAAAAATTAGAAAACTCAAACAATGTAAAAACTTACATTCGCACACTTTTGCCTCCATACGCGCACAGGCAGATGGTCAGCTGACCAAGATTTTTTTTTTTTTAATATTTCACCTTATGGCCATTAATATTTTCTTTTATTCATTGGTTGCATTATGATACCACCTACAGGCCCTTGTTAGTACAATACAAGGAGAGGGGTAATGTACTGATGAAATTAAAATGAAGAAGCCTTTGTTTGCTGCATCTCATAGTTCTTTAGAACATTTGTTATTTAAATATAATTCTTAGTGTGGTGCTGTGTGTATGGGTACCTGGAAATACCTTTGATAGAAGACCTTTTAAATTTAGGGAGTCAAAGAATCTTGTGGTTTGGAAGGGACCTCTTGAGGTCAGCTAGCCTGCTCCCTCAACTCAACCATGATCAGCTACAGCATCTTGCCTGGAACATGTCCAGTTGGATGGTGAATATTTCCACAGAAGAAGATTTTTTGACCTTACTGAACAGCCTGCCTTACTTCAGTGAAGATGTGTTTTCTCATGTTCATTTGGAATTTCTTATTTTTCAGTTTGTGCCTGGTGCCTCTTGCTCTGTCACCAGGCAGCACTCAGAATAGTGTTTCCCTCTTAGTCATTCTTTTCCTTCAGATATTTATAATCCTTGGTAGGATCCAATCTGAGCATTTTCTTCTCTAGGCTGGCCTGTTCCAGTTCTCTCATCTTTTTCCTATAGGAGAGATGCTCTAGTCCCATCACAATCTTCATGGTCATTTGTTGAACTCTCTCCGTGTCTCTCAATATGTTGAACTCTCTCCAATATGTCCATGTCTCTCTTGTACTGGGGAGCCCAGAATTGGATCCAGAAGTCCAGGTGTGGTCACTCCAGTGTTCTGTGGAGAGAAAGGATCACCTCGTTCAACATTACTGGCAACCCAATGACATAGTTGTAATAGGGATGTGATATTAAAGTATTTTGTCTTTCCTTTTGCGGAGCCACTTTAAATATTATCAAGCTGGAAATGTCAGCCAACAGATGTCAACAAGTTTACAAAGTCATGAGAAATCAATAGTTAGTAATTTTAACTCAATCAGTTAAATTTTTCATGCTGTGGAGTCCATAACTCAGTAAATATGTTTCAATGGAGTCAAGAAAGAAGATAATTTCTTTTATAAAGCTGTGAAAGACACCACTTAGAATTAATTCATACAGAATTCTTAGCAGAATTTTGCAGTTGTCATGGTTTGAGCCTGGCACAGAGCCAGTGCCCCCATGAAAATTCCCTCACCCTGGTGTCTGCTGTGAGATGTGACCAGGAATAAGCAAAACAGGCTCCAGCTTAAACATAAAGAACACTTTATTCCCTAAACTACAGGAAAATAGGGAAAAACTATAAGGAAAAGAAAAAAAAAAATTGAAAACCTTACAAAAAAAACCACTTTCCTCCTCCCCACTACCTGACTTTCCCAATCCGATACATTCTCCCAAATCACCAACTGCCCAGCCTGGCACCACACTTTAGTATACTCAAACTTCAGTTCATGAAGAGGAGAGGAGTCCTTCTTGTTCCATAGGCTTCCCCTGGAAACACACTGAAACCTCGTGTGCTTCCCTGTCACTTCGGCACCGCCCGGAAAAAAAGTCCTTTGCCGCTTGTGACATCTTCCTTCCATGCCCAGTGTTCTCACCACCATGCATGGATCAGAGCTGCTTTTAGGGTTGTCTTTTAAGGATGCCTTGTCTCACTCCAAAAAGGCACAGTCTCTGCTTTGGGACATCTGTCCCCCCCATATTTTTCCAACCCCCTGGGGCCGGGGGGTCCTCACGATGAACCCTCCTGGTTCTGAGCCACTGCTTCCCCCCAAGTGCAGTCTCTGTGTCACAGGAACAAACTGAGTCCATGGCCACAAGAAAAGTCCAGCCAGAAGGCCACTCCAAATCATCTCTCCTCATTCAATCATCTCCACGTTCTTTGGGCCAGGTCCTTGTCTCATCTCATCTCCTATCTCCCTTCTTATTCAGCTTTGAGGAGGATTAGCATTTTTGCAAGGCCCCAGTCATGAAAGAAAGGGGTTAAAACTTTCAGTCTCTGTCTGTCTCAGAACGACGATACTCCCACACGCGCTGCTGCTGCGGCCGGCCGGGCTGCACCCTTCTCCCCCCTTTCTCCTCCTGGGCCGGCTGCTATCACATTCCGTCTCGCCGGCTCTCCTCTCTCTCTCTCTCCTGGGGGGGGGGGGGAATGGCTGCCCGATGTCTCTTGGGGCTCCTCCACCCTTCCATCCTTGAGGGCCTTCTCACCCCCATCTCTGTCCAGGCCCCGGGCCTACCGCATGGCTGCCCCTCCCCCGCCCAGCAGCAGCGGCTGGACAGGGGAGGGTGATCTGACCTCTTCTCCTCGACGTCCCAAGAGAGCCTTCCAGGGCCAGAGCCCTGCTTTTTAACCCCTGTGTATTCTCGGAGGTGTGTCCAAACCCCACTGGCTACACCAGGTGTCAGTATGAAACTCAGAACATCCATTGGTTTGACCACAGCATCCCAGAATTCCCACTTCTTCCTGGTCAAACCACCACAGCAGTCTAAGTAAGTTTGTAGGTTATATGATGCCACACCCTCCTAGTTCTGAGACTAATGAATGACTTATAATGTCAATATTCATAAACAGCCACATTACTGCTAATAAGAACTCTGAAACTTTCCAACATATTCTTTGTTAAATGAGTAATGGAAAGCCATATAGTGGCTTCTTGATAATTTAATTTCTGTGCGCCACATTGCATCATTTGCTAGTTTTCCTTTTGCTAGAAAGATGAAACGCTACTGGAAACTTAAAATTCCATTCATTTCCTCTTGCTAGTGCTTTCATTTGGACTTGGTATTATTGTCACAATTACAGCACAGTGCTAAAATGAATCAAAACTCTAATTTTTCTGAGTTTGAAAGAAAATTTATGAGTGAGACCAAATCACTGCATAGTTGGTGCGGAAAACAAATGTTTGTCAATGGAATCAGGAGTAACAGAAAATTGAATGTATTTGTCAGCATGATGCCTTAAGGTGCCACTCTTAGTAGCATGGCAGTAATATGAAAATTTCAGTGAAAGGAAAGGAACAGGCTATGTTTTACTGATCTAGGGATAGAAGTGTCTCTGGAAGGATTGACCTTGGTCAGATAGACCTTACAGAATTTTGTAATATGTGAATGGGAGAATTAGCTGAGAAGATTGTGGAAAATTGTTTTGGTTTAATTTTTCTTTTTATTTAATAGAAAATATATCTTCATTGTGTTGCCTCTGGTCACAGATGGTACCTGTGTAACTTCTTAGAGAAAGGCTTGAAAGGTCAAAGTGTCATTTATGTTGGAAAAGACCTTCAAGATCACTGATTCAAAACATTACCCTGACGCTGCCAGGGATGATGACTCCACCACTTCCCTGGGCAGCCTGTTACAATGTCTGACCACCCTTTCAGTGAAGAACTTCTTCCCACTACCCAGTCTAAACCACCCCTGGTGCAACCTGAGCCCATTTCCTCTTGACATATTGTTGGTTACCTTCAAAAAGAGACTGGTGAGTTATGAAAAGACACTGAGTGAATGCTACGCAGAATCTATGCTGCTATTTAGTACTGTGCTACTTCTGATAAGCAGATCTTAATGAAAGCACTTAATTTGCACCTTTTCAAAGTTGCTATTCTCCATTTGCTGTGTCTCCTGTGCTTGGGAAAAGGGTTTTGTGTTGTGTCCTGTGAGTCATCAGATCCAGGAAGGAAGTAATTTGCAGATTTTCCACAAGAAATATCCTGCTATTTATCACACAGACTGGAGCTTGGTTTTGTTGGGGTTTTTTGTTGTTTTTTTTGTTGGGTTTTTTTTTGCCTGAAAAGTTTGTGATTGTGACAAATGCTGCTACATGAAAAGAGTTGCACAACAAGATCTCTGGCAGAAAAAGTTTGCAAATTATGTCAGTTTTCAGAGGTGGAAAGTAAAAGTGTAAACTTAAAAATCATTTACAGGAACATCCAATTTATTAACTTAGCTCTGCTGTAGTTGCTATTTCTGCAAATTTCTTCTCTATGACCCTGTACACTGTTTATTTCAAAGAATATTTTATCACTGATAGTAGATAGAAAATATTGTTGAAATGGCATTTGAGAGGGAAGTTTAATGCATTTTCCAGACACTAGTTAAAGGCAGTGTTCCTGACCCCTACAGAATCTTGGGATTCAACATATCTTTGTATGGAGAAATTTTGAAGGCTAGGCATATCCTGACACTTTTTAAAAACCTATTTTCTTTTATAACACTGCTTTTCCTTTTCCACAGTTCATAAAAAGTTTATTAGACTAAAGTTGTGTGTGTAAATCTGTACTGGGGTTACACACCTGAGCTGTTGGACTAACCATAACAGCATGGATTGTCTCTCTTCCTCTTTTTCTTACTCTCTTGGTGCTAACTTCTGTTAGCGTCTTCTTCAAGTCATTGAGTAGTACATCTTTATACAGACTTGAATTATGAGGAGCACCTTACATACTTAACCCTCCTTATTTCTTAATAACTTTTAAATTTTCCATTTATACATTTTTGATTTCTTTCTTAGAAAAAAATCAAAACAAAACAAAAGAGGTACTCTCAGTAATATGGTGTCACATATATACAACATGTTTCTATATGTTACTCCCAAGAAACAGAAAAATAGTAATCCCCTTATACTTTGTTCTTACATTTTGTCCTGGACATTAAAGAACAACAGAGTTTGTCTGAATGTATTTTGATGAAATTTTGTGAATCCTCGCTATGAAAGAGGGCCAACATTATTCAACCAATTAAATTGCCTGGAACAGAGGAACTTCTAATATCTAGTGGGTAATTATAACTTGAGATAGTGTGTACTGATTGCTCAAATAACTGTATAAAATTTATGAGGTTTGTACTGGCTAATGAACAAAGTGAGGCAGATAGAATCATCAATTGTTTGACTATTTTGCAGTATTGAAATACGATTTCAGATGATGTTTCTTGTACCAGCAGAACCTGTTTCTTGGCAAGGACCTGAATATATAGTTCCTAGTTAATCCCAGTTCCAAATGTCACTTACTAGAAGCAGCTTGTGCATAATAAAGATCATAATTAGGTCCTTTACTGGATAGGGAACAGACTGCTTTGGGTACCAGACATTCTTGTGCTCATTGAGTATTGCAGTTCTTAGCAACTATGATTATTTTGCAGTTGTAATGATCAGACAGTAGTTAGTTGCACACAGGAGGGTGTTTTGTCAGTTAAAGCAATGCATCCAAAAGACCTAACCCTAATTTTGATTCAGCCAATGTGACTGCATGCTCCATATGTTTGGTTGATACCTGAGTTGAGATAATTTAATGCAATTCAATTTCTTTTATGGATTTTATTTTGAGCTTCTTCTGTAAGGAGGGGAACCACACATACAGTGACACTCAGATGCAAGAGTTGCAATCTGTATTTTAGTTAAAATTACATTTATTGGCATATGGAGATGATTTCTAACAGACTTGGAAAATTCTCAAGTAATAAAACCATTGCTAACACCCATAGTCTAATTCAGGTATGGTCTAACACCTAATCTAATAATACATACTGTCTGTATGTCTATCTGTTATCCTGCCCTCCTCCACTGCTAACAACTTTTTAAACCATTGGCCAGTTCTTGCCAAGTTTCACAGATGGCTAGAAGGCTCAAAGATGTAAAATATCCTATCAATTTTACAAAAATAAGCACTACTTCTAGGAGAAAAGATTGCTGTGTGATAACACCTTCTACTAAATATCTCACAATCGGGAAAAAACTTGAGTTATTTTGATTTAGCTATATATTATGATATAGCTATGTGGTTCTGATCTTTCCAGGGCTGCTGTGAAAAAAGGTGTTAATTGCATCACAAAAAGACAGTCTTCAAAGTTAAGATGGTTGGGAATTAAAAAGGACTTCAAATGATGCATTTTTGCTATTCCTCCTGTAAAAGTATGATTTTATAAATATCTTCTATATCTGTGGTTGGGTTTTTTGTTGGTTTTTGGGGGGTTTTTGGTTTTTTGGGTTTTTTTCTGTCTTTTTTTTTGTTGTTGTTGTTGTTGTTTTTAATTTGCCCATGAAAAATTGTGAAAGGAATTTTCTTTCCTATTCATTCCTGGACTAGAAGCCATTCAATGTTACACCAGAGTGCTTCCACAAAATGGTAAAGTTATTCCTCAATTACGCCAGTACATATGGAAGGAGATTTTGTTATTTCCTCTATTGGATTTTGTTGAAACTTCTGGAGTATTATTATTGTGATTATTTTCTTCTTCTCTTACAGTATGTTTATACATTAGAAGTAGCTGAAAAGCTATGTAGCAAATTTTAGAATTGTAATTTGAATGAATTAGAATTTATCATCCAGAAGCTATAGTAAAATATAATTCTGAATACTGATAACTGAAATCAAATTCTAGATATGGAAAGTGTTTAGAACCTTCTGATATGAGAACACAGTAAGAAAATTTGCTTTAAATACAGAAAACAAATCTCAAAATTGAGCAAAAGTAGAAAGGCTTTATTCTTTGACGCCTACTGAAGGGAGTGAATGTGGACATAGGAGGAGGAATCTGCCAGAGGTATGAGAATTTATGGACTGTTAAAAAAGAATTTTAATATCTTATGGAAAATGTTAAGGAAACATTATTTATATCATGTGAAACACAAATTTGCCATCAAATACCTATTTAAACATATTATTTACAGAGTTATTGCTTTAAAATATTTTTTTTCTTGGATACAAACAAAAGGTTCTGTTCAAGACAATGAATTATAAATATTCTGTCTTAACATAGGCAAGAGTTACTTAACAATGTCTTTACAGCATGCATAAAATAGCACTATCACAAAAATATACTAATGGAAAGCTTTAACTGATAGCATTATGGCTGTTAGGGATTATTGTGTATGTGTGATTCTCCAATCTTTAAGAATGATATCCAGCTAACATTAAACAAAATACACGTGCACTTGAATCTCCTTATGAAATACTTTCTGGATCCTACAGTGTTGAACTTAATGCCTCACAAAGTTTAAGCTCCTGTCATTGAGACTATTGACACGGGTACCCTGCAAATTTGCAATGGACTGCAAGGTGTTACAGGAAAGGAGTTTAAATCAAGCGTTTCCCTTGCTCAAAAAATTGCTTCTGTATCTGCAGCTACCATAGATCTTATGAGTCTCTTCCTTGTTCTTCAGAAAGCAAGGAAATTTTTGTAAATCTTGGACTATTTCTTTCTCCTCATCATTTCAAAGTATTATAAAGCCCTCAGTTTCCTCTCCTTGCCATTACTAAAGAACTTATAGTTCTATTTGACCAGACTGAGTAGTATCATTGACTCCTTTTTAGGAAGTGAGAAATGGATGTTGGATTTGTACTTGCACAGTTAAAGATGTGATAAAGATAGATTGGTGAGAGCTACTGTGAAGTCTTAATAGGTAAGTAAATGAGAATAAATAGAAACTTCGGATTTAGCAAGTGAGTATGATCAGAGGATATGTGTGAGTATAAGTCTTGTTGGATATCACTTTCTAGGACATGACAATAGTTATTATTCGGACAAATTAGTTTAAGAATAGTCCTGGATATGCTGGGTTTTTTGTCCAGCATAACTAAATGGACATATTGAAACAAGGAAATAGGCAAATTCTATGTCAGCCAGAAGTTGTCACCACACAAAAAAAACCCAAAAAACTTGCAGAACGATTGTGATTTATGGCCAATTTTCTTCTTAAGAAGAAAAAACCAAGAAGCAAACAATCAGAAAGGACTGTGTAATAAGCCTGCCACTTAATTTTCATAGCAGCCAATAAAAACAAGTGTTTACCTGAAGTATGTCTTACGTAATTACAGCTCACGGATTTAACTTGTAAGGTCAAATTCAATATTTTTCATTTAGTAAAAAAAAAATGAAAGGTAAGAGAAATCCTCATATCCTAAATACTATGAACATGGTTTTTAATAAAATGCACACATATAAAAAATGTATTTTTTTGTGGTTCAAAACAGATTCATTTCCTAAGTACTCTTTGCAATGCTATCAGAAATGTAGAAAGAGAAAATTTTTCCTATTTCTATGAGTTATTGTCCTTGATACTGAAAGTGAGCGAAGAGAAGATTCTAGAGAGAGGTCATGGTGCTAGTCCTGTATTACATTAAGTGTAATAGAAACAAACACAGAAAAATGAGGAGCATTAAGTACAGGGAGTGTATCAGCTATATTTTTGAGATCAACTACTCTGCCTTTACTTGAAACACTTCAACCAAATTTTGAAAAGCCCCTGTCATCAATTTACTGTTCTTCTACGGAATGACAGGGTAGCCGAGCTAACACTAAGTCAAAAATGTAGTCTGCATGGCATATCTTGTAGTGGCAATGGAAACTTTTAAGACAAGGAGAGATATCAAAAAGGGGATATTCTTCCTTGTGGATTATTTTTAAAGTTATATATCACATCTTTTCAAGAATATGAGGGGATAACTTGTAGTTATAACTTCTACAACATTCTCTCAGGCTTTTATAAAGACTTGTCACCCACAACATCTGCAGAGAGTAGCCAATATATAATTTGCTCCAAAATTTCCAGTGGTTTACTTGCTTAATTTCTTTTTTGTTTGGTTTGGTTTGATGTTATTTTGTTTTTTTTTCTTTTGGTTCTATTGGTTTTTAAGGTACATACATATTTCTAAAGGCTTATGCAATCTCTGATTCTTTTCTCAAGTTTAAACAAAGTTATAGTTTGGATGATGCATTTAGTACTGTAAGTGAACTCTTCATTGTGCAACTCAATTTTATCTATAGCTGAATTGATTACTTACTATGACTGTTGGTATACCATAGGAAGTGCATGGTTCTGTACAGGTATGTACAGAACCTTTACTTCCAAAGCAAAATGAGGGAGCAGAAACAGACATAATGCCTTTATCAAATTATTATTTGAGAAAATGTGAATTATATCACAGCAGTAAAATTGATCTGCCTCCTCAATAAATATAGTAAATAATCTGTTCTGTTTTGGAGAGTGGAATTTTTTCTGCAATTAACTGAGTATTTTGTACAAATGTCTTGTTCTTTTCTGCATCCTATACATGAAATAACTCACAGTGACAATGACACACTTTATCTTCAGTACCATCACAGAATATTGTAGTTCAATTCCTACAACATTGTGAAAGTTGATGCATTCATTTAAGCAAAGCTAAAGCCATACCTTCTGCCAGATCACACATTTCACAATGTCAGCCAAGAAGATAATTTAGTAGGGTGATTTTTGCATACTAAGAATCAGTCTGAGAACATTTGCACTCCTTTAAGTATTCAATTTATGCCTTGTCACTAATCATGAAGATAGAAATCAGATACCTTAAGCTCTGGGCACTTATCCAGCTGGGCCATTTGCTCTGGAGCATGGAGCACTGTGGGTTGTGGCAGGGTGCTCTGATCACCATCAAAATCCCAAGCTGTAGTAGAGGGGATTAACATCAATGGAGTCACTTATGGAAAAGGCAGGTGTTTTCCTGTAACCTGACAGAAAACTACAGCTGCATTGTTTTCATATGGAACCCAGTTTTCTCTCTTATCAGAACATCAATATCATTAGAACATTTCTTGCAATGTTGCATCCTACCTCTCAATAGGAAAAATATTTGAACATAATTTCTTTTTCTAAGTTTATGTATGTCCATAAAATATTTGCTTCAAATACAAACAACAAAGGAAGTAGATAGTATTTTTCCTTTGATTATTCATCTCCTATTGATAGAGTTTTGTTTTTCAGGATTAGCTATTTCTACAATGGAGTACATTTTTCCCACCTTGTATTATTATATTGCCTTTTTCTCTGACTTCCAATGGTCTTATAGAATACAACTATTTATTTTGAAAATTATTACACTTCCTTTATTTATTCAGTGCATTGCTGAATAAATAAATATAACCTTGCTGCTAGTCTGTGACAAAAGAACTACTTGGTAAAATAAGACTTCAATGTGGAAGGGCTTTCCGAGCACAAGAGATTTGAAATATTATACAGAATTAGATTGTCAAATCTATACTCTGAGTTTCCATGTCTGGTACTAGAACCATTGGATTTATATTTTTTTTTCTGTTTTTGGTGGTCAAAACGGGAAAATATTGTTTTAGAGTGAAATGAAAACTGGAAAATGTAGCTTCTGGTAATTGAAATAATCAAATTATTGATTTTTGCTTAAAATATATTTTCAAATTTTTTGGAAAAATTGAAAATAAGAAGGTAACATTCTAATGTAGATGTATACAACAGCAATTTTCTACAGAATTCAAGCATTCTACAGCAAAAACATTCTCACCTGATGCAGTTGGTGGCTATGTGAGTGGAAAACAGAATGACTTGGGACCTAGGACCCATTGTGACCAGGGACCCATTCTCTGTAGTAATTTTCTTTTGAGAATGGTGGATTTACTTTCATTCTTGGCAAAATACAGTGTTCTGATCATGAATTTACTTTGGCTATGATCCTTCGTGGTTATTTAAGCTGTTGCTCCTCAATACCCTAAATTATAGAATGGAACAACATTTATTTAATTACTAGTAAAAAACCTAAAAATTGCACACTTATTTAAAAACTATTAAGGTTGATGGTATTCCATGCAAGTGCTTAGTAGTTAAAAAAAAACAAAACCAAAAAAACATGAAGGTGAAAAAATCAGGAATTCAGGCCAAATGAAGAGGAAACTAAAATCCCTTAATTTTACAGTTTCACAGGCATGGAAGCAAAATGGAAGCAAAATTTTTTTTCAGCCTCCACCTAATACAATTTTTTTTTAATATTAGAGAATATTACAGGGATCAGCATAATGGAATGAAAAAAACTGCTACTGATATAAACATGTTCATTCCTCATTTTGGGTTTTTTTCCACTCTTTCTTAAAGACCATGTTCTTTAATTTTAGAATAATGTGTTAGTGAGAAATAAGGTAATTGAAAGGGTGAATAGAAGTTTAAAATAAAACAGCTTTTTGTCTTGGAAGGTAGGTACTTTTTGCTGTTTTATGCAGTAATGCTTTGAGCTTCTCTTCTGGATTTTGTGTCCCTGTAATCCAGATTGAATCAAAAATGTTTGAAGGCAGATAAGAATAAAAGAGAATGTACAATACAATTAAAAAGTAATGAATTATTGCTATACAATGTGTGTGTTAATGTGTGTGTGCAAAAATTCTATGCATGCTGCAGATTTATGTTTTAAGATACCTTCTTTGCAATTCAAGGAACCTCAAGATTAAATATTATAGACTTTTATTTTAAGAACACAGGACCATTGAATTGAAATGCTGTCTTCAGCCAAGAGCTGAAATTCCATCTGCTCATCTCAGTTCTATGTAAGTTCTCTGAGCTCATTAGAGTAGCCTTCGCTGAACATTTCCTCTTTTATTTGAAATCCCACATTGTGTGATAAAGCAGGTGCAGGACCTGTTACAGAAGAAAACATCTAGGCAGGTTGTCTTCTTAGTTAATATGAACAGAAATTTGGTAATAGTGGGGTTTGAGTTTTGCTCCTTTTTATCTGTCAGCCAAGAGTAATTGATAAAATTCCTGGGACCAATGGACATTCAGCCATGATTTCTGGCATCAGAGAAACAGTCTCTTTTAACCTAGAACCCTGAAGAACCTTGTAATACATGGGATTTTCTCAGAAAAGATTCCTCCCATTCCTATCCCTTCCTCAGTCCACCTGGAATTGTGAGCATGACTGAAAGAGAAAGTGGGGATTTTAGCTGTAAAAAATCTCAAAAATAATTCCTTTTATATTCATGAAATGTTTAGGACTTCTCTGCCTATTTGCACGTATACTATATTTTCCTGAGTTTCACACAAAATTTCTTTCACAGTCACTAGCACAAAGTAAGCACTAGCTTACTTTGCAAGCACTAGCACTCCTCATCTGCATGGCTTTTTTTTCCTCCAAAGAATCAAGAATTTTATGAACCAAGTAACTTATTTTGCTCTGATGTGTGTTTTCTCCTCCATTTATTAAAAAGCTCTGAGCTATTTCTTCAGAATTTGTTTGAGGGAGGAAGAAAACAAAACCCGCAAGAAACAGGGATGTTAAATTTATGTTACTGAAGTCAATCATACCAATAAAACTGATTACAACGTGACAAGCATTTACTCCTGGTTTTCTCCACCAGCTCATAAAATTCAAATTCATCCATGTTTTCTGTTTTTACAACATATTTATTATGACATTCATAGAAAAATTTCTCGAGTTCTTAGGAGTTACAGACTATATAGAAAAAGGGTGAAAGAAGATGCTTCCTAAATCATACCAATCACAATGATTTGGCAAACAAATACCCTGTAAACTAATTGGTCCAGAAACAGCCTTCTTCCCCTTGTATTATAGGCATCAAAACCACAGCTGTCACCTCAGACTGTCGGTGATTGCTCTTCCCCTTCGTTAAAGAAATGCTTGTCTTTTTGGGCAGCACCATCACTGGAATTCTGTTTACCCTATATTGACTTAATTGATTGTCCAGAGTTTACAGTTCCATAACTCCATCCAAGAAATGGAAATTATGGAGATATTCAGGAACTGTCTGGACACAATCCTGTGCCATGTGCTCTAGGATGACCCTGCTTGAGCAGTGTGGTTGGACCAGATGACCACTGTGGTCCTTTCCAACCTAACCCACTCTGTGATTCTCTGATATTGAGGCATTAAGAGGCTTGTTGATGTTGTGTAGAAATGTGATTCTCACAGACCCTTATTTATTACCATTTTCCATTCTTCTCTCTGCTACTTTTTATGTGTCTATAGAAAAACTGCAATGCATAATTGTAAACAGGGAAAGCTGAAGGATTAGTTGCTGCCTATGTGATTATCTCATTGTATTTTAGATTTGGTATTTAAAGAAGCAAAAATCAAAAAACCCAAAACCTTCACCACACACAATCATCAAAGATGTTTTTATAGAATGTGATTTATATTGATCCTTTTGTCATGAGGACAGTGTCAAATACTTACTGATCCTATACTTGAATTTGATTCCATTTGCATTTCACACATGAAGAATTTGCTTCAATGGCCTGATGAGAAGAAAGACCTTTTTCTACTTGATGTATACATGTATAAAAGGGGTCCTAATTTTTTAATTCCCTTAAAATATTAAGTCACTGAAGAAAAAAAAAAAAAAAAAAAAAGTAAAGTTGCGGTAATGTAAACTATTTCAAAGGCCATTCAGTTTTTAAACCAGTGGGAAAACAGCTGGCTCTGTTTTGTGTTAACAGAGAGAAAAGAAAATAGGAAAAGTCTTCTCTGCACTACAGTAAGAGGTCTGTGCCTCAGTCTGCTCACACTGTGCTGCCTTTGTAGTAGTGACTCCCACACCCTCATAAGAAAGGGTCACTGCTGAAGCAGGCTAAGGATTTGTTTTGCTCATTCAGCTTCCTGAAATGACTAACAATGGACAGGTTTTAAATGACCTGGGGTGGATCTCAGTGGAAGAAACCCCTTTTTATCCAGGGTTCTGATTTTAAGACCCAACCCCCTGAGGAAGGAGGATGAACCCTGTGCTGAACCTTCTGTTGCCAAAAGTGCAGCAGGGTTCGCTGTGGGTGAAATGCGTGCTGCAGTCCCAACTGAACCACTTTATCAGAATTAACTAGAAAAAGTGTATCTTTAATTCAATTACATATTCCTGTAAATGAGCCCTCCAGTTCAAATGCAGAGGGCTCCTATATTTTCTGCTCTATTTGAATGGAAGAAATGGGAGAGAGACCACTGAGAATAGTAGTCTAAGGTACAGAAAAGCTATTTATATGCAGGAATACAAATACAGTGTGAAGGCAAAACCTGAATAAAATTGATGTAGAATATATAATGGATACACATAGATGGATAGAAACTTGTACATGTCCAGATATAAATAAGTGGCTTATTAAAATGTGTACTTTTTCCTTCTCTTGTGACCTTTTCCCAGGTCCATGTTTTCCACTATTATGTGTGTGGACAACAAGGAGACAGGTGCTGTTGTACATAGAGAGATTCCAATTTTAGTTTGATTCAGTATTCTCTGTTCTGTACAGCCAAATCTGAAGGACTCTTTCAGCCTATTGAAGTAATTGACATTAATCCAAACAAATAGTTATTTATATCTATGTTTTAGAACTTTGGTGAATTTGTATTACACACACAAGATACTTTGCTTTGTCCAAATAAGCAAAAATACCATGCTGTTTTCTCTCAGCAAGTAGCATCACTTCTGAGAATATTTCTCTAATAACCTCATTTCACAGCAGCTGTCACCCAAATTAAAGCCATATATGATGAATGCACATAAGAAAAGCTGCAGAGAGGGGATGGGTTCTCTGATGGAGGATATTTTTGTCTTGAACTCGTTTTGTGAGCTAGACTAATACATGAACAGAATCTTGTGTGCTGTTGTATTTTCTGGTGTTGTCCTGCAACATGATTATTTACTTTGGTGTTATGCAGACTTAGATGTTAAAGAGATATTATGACGACAAAACAAATATTTATTTCTGTTACAGGATACAATCTAGGGAAAAGCTAAAGTTAAAGCAAAGAAAAATATTGTTTGCCTCTTGAAGGAATTTTTTTGTTTTACATATACCTTGTTTCTGGAATTATGGCAGCAGCAGATTGTGAAATTTGTCCTCAAAGAAGGACAAATGAACACTATTGTTTCTAAAATTTGCCTTAGTGGTGAGCCTTAAGAACAAGATAAAATTTTCTTACTCGTGTGGATGTGATTATGGCCAAGTCACTGTGAATCTTTTCTAAGCAGGGAAAACATGGTTAGCATTACCCTTTACTTATTGTGGAGTGTTCAAGTGAGTATATCAAAGACCTAAAAATAACACTGCTTTTTTTTAAAATTTTCTTTTGATGCCTTTGTTAATATTTTATAAACATTTTCAAAATAAAGCAAACCACAAGAAGTGTGTGCTAGCTTAGCTGAATGAGAACTTGTATTCCTGTATAGGTACAATAAATTATTAATTTTTATTTCTGTAATTTAGAGTGAGTCCAAAGAAGCAAACACACAGAAGGCTAAGCCTACATAATTTGACCTCTCTGCATGGTTGCTACACTTTGCATCTCACTTTTGATAAGTTTCCTTATTATTTGAAAAAGTCAATGTATTTCATCAAGTAATGTATATGCAAGATAATTTTATTTTCTTCTGTGAGCTTATTATTGATCACTGCTTTCTACTGAAAATTTAAAGCCATGCAAGTTATGTTCATTATAAATAAGACTATCTGTGGACTCAAAAGTCACACTGAGGTGATTTGCTTATGGCTATGTCCTTAGCAGATATGGTAAAAAAGTGCACTGAAGAGCATACAAAATAATTTTTCTTTCATCCTTGGTTACAGTCCCAGCTTTATTTGAGCTCACTTGTAATGATCCTTCTCTCCCTAGTTAACATTTTTGAGCTGAATCAATACAGCTTCCTCAAACGTGATCACCATGCTTCTTATCCACAAACAATGCCTCTGAAGGTGCTGCAGAACCCCAGGGAAGATCTTAATGGGATTCACCAGTTCTGGATTTAGAGTTCCGAGTAGACTTGTCTTATCTAAACATGTATTTTGGGTGCAGTTAAAACCGTGGCCATGGTCACTCTCTCTTTGGACCAGCTGCAAAGTCCAGTCCACAGACCAAATATTTATATGACAGCAAGCTGCAGATCCATATGCAGGGGGTCTTGGTCATCCGAGACAGAATGTAAGCAAACAGCAAAGACTGAGACTATATGTTCCAGCCTGCACAGGTGAATGAACAGCAAATTAAATATGGGGCTACCCTGAGAATAAAGGAGGAACTAATGTGTTTATACATTTTTTATAAACATTTTTTCACTTTTGTAGCCTTTTTCCATTCTTTCACTCTGTTCCTCTTATTTTTTATTTTAAAATAGCTTTTCTGGAAGCTATTGGCCTATAGGCTAGTCAGCTCCTGAAAATGTGAGAGAAAAACATTCCATCAATGCTTCCTTCCCCTGTTATGTGTGCTTTCTTAAGCTCCAGTTTCTGGCAACGAAAAATTTATTTTAGAATTCTAGCTTAAATTTAAAAATATCAGCAAGAGGATATTTCCTTTAGCATGCAAGAAGGATCTAAAACATTATTTAATTGTACTTTCCAGACTCAGAAACCAAATTCAAAGTAGTCGTCTTTTTTATTTTTCTCAAAAAGCTGACCTCCGATAATTTAGTGCTCTGGGTTAGCTTAGCTTCTTTAAGAGTTACAAAAACTTTCAGGCATCAAAAGTCACCATCTTGATAATTCATATTTCTATTCAAAAGGCATCAGTATTTTTAAATTAGTGTGCAAAACAGAATGAAAGAGAAGCTGGAAAAAAAAATCTATGTGTGCTTCTCATGGGAGAATATCTGCATATGCAGTGTATGAGACAGTATAAAGATACAGTGGGGCATTTATTTATTGCCATTTACATTGCCTTTTATTTATTCCCCTGTGTTACACAAATCCAAATTTTGCATCCCAATTATATTTATACTGAAAAATATTTTTTTTGTAAAAAAAGGCAAACCACCAAAACTAAACCTCCATCATCCTTTTTATTTCTCTAGCTGACCATCTGCCTGCCACTTGAGGGGGTTGAGTGAATAAAAGAAAATAAAGGGGTATAACAAATTTTAAAAAGCCAGTTGGTTTAGGTAAGTGATGTACCTGGTAGGATTTAACAAACCAGTTTAGATTAAATGAATGGTTCTGTATCTTTTAGTCATACATAGAAGCAGATAAAAATGTCACTTGTGTTTAACCATGACACCTCTGAGTAAAATGTTACCTGTCATATTCTATGTGAAATAGGTTTGAAAGGTTTAATGTTTTTATCCACTGAGAGACAAGAAAAAAATCTATGTGATTTCATGGTATTTAAGCTGTGGATCAAAAAGAAAGAAAAAAACCAGCACCTGAGGTTTCTATTCCCATACAGTTGTAGTATTAAAATGAATTGTTTGAATTGCAAAAGTGTTTGGAAGCTAGACCAGTCTTTGAGGTTCAGGCAAGTTAATTAGTGCAGGAATAGTTCTTTTCATAGCAAATGAGCACTGTGGCATTTTATGTTATCAGTAGCTGTAGTCATTTGTGCTAAGGAGTGGCTTGATTGCACAGAGCTTCACATTGGTGCAGTCACAAGCCATTAAAGAGCTGTTCCACAGCATCAGTAATGGCCATGGGACAGACCAGCCTTGGTTCTGTAGTGGAAGGCATCTGCTACAAACCACATGCTAAAAAGGAGAGAGTAGAAAAATTCTCTGACCAGCTTAAGGAAGTGTTGTGACTAGGAAAATCATAGAAAAATATTACCAAATTTGGTATCTGCTGGAAGGGCAACATAGCATGACAGAGTGCAAGCAATTTAAAGATAGGAAGGATCCTTAATTGCAGTGACCACAAGACTGCAAAATTTAAAATTCTAAAAAAAAAAAAAACAAAATTACCAAGGCAAATAGAATTACATGGACTTGGGGAGAAACACCTTTGGATTGTTCAGGAATCTTCTTGGCAGGATCCCGTAAGAGTCTGATCTGGAGAACAGAAGCACCATGGGGAGCTGATAGACCTTTTAAAGACAATATCACCAGTTAGAGTGGTCTATGCCAGTGTGCAGAAAGAAGCCACACAGGTGTTGCAGAAGACCCATTGGAGTGAACAGCAGAATCTTGCCTGAAGATGAGCAAAACTAGAATGTACACAGAAGGTAGAATCTGGGATGGGCTTCCTGGTTATTTCCAACAGAGGCATTGCCCAAGCGTGTAGAGGTGATGTTAGGAAAGCAGTAGCTCAGTTGGATCAAGATCTATAAAAGAAACAAGACTGACTTTTGTGACTACATTGGCAGCAAAAGGCAGCCTAAGAAAATTGGGCCCATTGCTCCAGTGGGGCAGAGGATTTAATGACAAAGGACATGAAAAAGGTCAAGCTGACAAAAAGTTCATGAATTTCAACAAAGGTGAATGCTGAGTCTTGGATCTGGGCTGGAATAATCTGCCATGCAGCAGTATGGCTCTGTGCCAGCAGGGCAGAAAACGTCTTTGCAGAGAAGGTCATGGGCAGGTCTTGGTAAAGAAAGCCAAGAAAAGAAAGACAATTGCATTCTGCAGAATAGTTGTAAGAAAGAAGCCAGTAGGCCAAGGGGGATAAACCTCTAACTCTATTAAGCACTTGTGGGACTGATCTGGAGTATTGTGTGTGGTTTGAGCACCCATTTACATAAAATACGTTGATGTCTTGGAGCAAACTGAAGAAGCTACTGAGATGGTGGGGGTGATCGGAGTACAGAATGAATGAGAAGAGGTTAAGAGAGCTGGGTTTGTACAGTCCTAAGAAGATAAGCTGCAGGGAGGGTCTTATTTTTCTCTTCAGATACTAAATGACAGGGAAGTGTACAAAGATGGAGATAGATTCTTAATGGTGCATGAAAAAATAGCAAAATACAATGGGTACAGCTGCTGCATGAGAAATTTTGGTCAGAAAAAACATAAATATAATGAGAAGAGTCAAACAGTGGAACGGGATTGCCAGTTCCCATATGCAATCTCCACATTAAAGATATACTAAACGTGACGGGACAAGCACCTGAATAACCTGATCTCCTTGTCCTTACTTTGAAAAGAGGTCCCATGAGACTACATAACTATACTGCTCTTTGGACACTGCTTAAAATAAGATTGACTGTCAAAAAAACCCGAAAACCAAAACAGTCATGAGTATAAAATAAATATTTAAAGTACCTAACTTTTAATCTTAAAGTTTGCTTTATTGTTTGAATGTGAAACTTTACTGTATTTCTAAAAAAAAAGATAGAAACTGAAATGCAGCACTGCCACTTTGTTTTTAGCACAAATAACAGAAGATGTATGGAAAAGCTCTTGTTAGGAGCTCCTGAGTTTTACCTTCTGTTTTTCAGAAAAATGCTCTATGCAGAAATACCGAGATAAGCACTGAAGATGCTTCTGACATTTTCTGAATTGCACTGTACTGTCAAAAAAATTCAATATTTGCTAATTATTTATGATGGGTCCACAAATTAATGGAATGAAAACCAATCATACAGTGCTGGGGTTTTGACCATATTTTGATTTTTCACAGTTGCTCAAAGATCAATACAGCATTTTGTATGACAAATATTTTTGTTACATCAGAACATCATTAAGTAAAAACCATTTCCTCCATTCTTATTAAAAAAAAATTATGACTTTATTGGAAGTAGACCCAGGATTTTAATATCACTTTGTCATTTCACTGCACAATTTAAACAGAAAGAAATAACAAAAATATTCCTAGTTAACTTGAAAATGAATTTCCAGTAAGCATTCTTAGTCACTAATTTTTCTAGCAGTATAAGTGTGTTTTCTTTCTAGTAAAATATCTGAATATCTGAGGATATAAATAAATAAACTCCCAGTAGTAATTAAGGCTGACATGGATTTTAACAGAGGCATTGAGGTTTTTTTGTTGATTTGGTTTGTTGTGTTTTTTATTTAATCCAGTCAACTGAGTACTCTTATCTGGACAAAATATTCCAATGCTGCTAATTTGCTAGGAACTCTGGGCTCTAAGGAAATACATAAATAATAGCTAGAGGTTTATTTCTCTATAAAGAACAAAACAGGCCTGTTTCCCTTTAACTCTAATGATTGTACTGTACTTAGTGTCCAGCCTTTAACAATTTTGTAGATAAAACTTAATTTCTTTTGATGTGCCTGAAGTACATGTATGTATTTATATTATGTCAGTAAAGGAGTATAAGCATTATTTATGCCAATTAAAAGAAAGAAGTATTTATAGAAATTTATTGATAATTGTTGATACTGAAGTAGAGGAAATATAAATTTTTATGTGTTGTTAACTGCAACTTCAGCAGCATCTTGATAAACCTTAGAGGCTTGACTGTCAAAATTGTCAAAATTATAGCCAGGGACACATTAATGGCTGTGGTGTTGTTGTTTTCTACCTTGAGATGGACTGAGGGAGGTGACCTTACTGCGAGATTTATTGTAAGACTTTGTGCAGGACAGAGGATCAGACTGTAGCTATAATTTTACTTCCCATTAGCTGTCAGTTAAAAAATCTGCTGGGAAGATGTCCTATTTACAGATTTCTTTGTAGTACAGCCTAAAATTACATATTTGAGCATATTCAGCTGACAGTTACATGAAAGTAATGATACAGTTGAGAGGAAATAAATACTTTGAAGCCAATGAAACTTAGTTCCATAAGTGAATGGAAATTTTCTAACAACATGCCCTCCATGGAATGAATATAATTTAAACATAGATGAAACCAGAAATAGTCTTATATTATACATATTGAAGGGCTATTCTAACATCAAGCAGCATGTGATAATTATTTTTTTACAGTTTTATTCTTGTTTATTCTGCAATTTTCAGTTTGCATTGTTTTGCTCAAAATATTGCAGGCTAATGACTTTCAGACATGATAGTCAGGGTGTGGTGTACCTGAGAATCCTCTAATAACTTCTTACAAAATGGTAAACTTGATTGATTGACTCAACTACTTTGCAGTAATCATTGAGGGTGGAGTGGAGAGGAGGAGTTAGTCGATGGTTGGGAAGATTTTGAAATTGGCAGACGATTTTCTCATTGAGTTCAAGTCAGCTTCATGCTGTGTGAACCATCAGCCTCTCTGGCTTTTGCGAAAAGGATGTCAAATTCTTTTCCTGAACAATTTCAGTCACAGATGCAAAAACATGGCTGTACAATTCAAGGGCATTTATCTTTCAGTTATACTGAGAGATGGGAATGTCCAGCTCTAAAAGGGATGTAAGCTGTGGGCAAGGAATGGTTTTCTGGATCAGTGAGAATTACATGTTTGGTAGAAACAGTGAATGCCTTTAGAATCTGTCCTATGAGGGAAATTAAGATTGAAATTATTTTACTCTGTTGAGCTATAAGGCTCTGGGTCCTGACATTAGAATAGATAATGATTTTCAGTGATGGAGAATCACTTTATAGAGAGACCCACCCAGACAGCAAGAGAAGCTGGAGCAAGCTTTGTGTGTTTTATTTTTTTCAGGCTTGGGGGTAAATTGATGGAGTTAAAATATTTAAGAGAGGAATGGCAGCCCCTCCCTATTAACTTAAAAATCAACTAAACAATTGTGAATTGGTACATAATACAGAGGTAAATGAATACATTTTGCAGGGTAGTGTTTTGTTGGGTTTTTTTTTGTTTGTTTGTTTGTTTGTTTTGTTCTGGTTTTGGGTTTTTTTTGTAAAATTTTTTGTTTTATTGTGTGTACTTTAATTATTTGAGGTATGTATGCAGATATCTCTCTTCTAAGCACCACAGAAGTTGTATTGAAAAAAGGAGCTATTTTCTTTTTTTTTTCTTTTTTTTTTCCCCAGCATATTTTGTTACTGGCTATTCAAGTCTTTGGTCAACATTTTGTCCCTTCTTTTTGATCACAAATTATGAACATAATGTCTAAAGATCCTTATTTGGGAAACCGTTTGAGCAAAAGCATTTGCTTTTTCTCAGGGCTATCTCTGTGTTAGAATATACACTAGGAGGAAGGATAGGTTAACTTCCAAGGTGTACATTCAAACCAATATCTTGTTTGCATCCCAACTGCAACTCTGTGTTCAGCTAAAAAGAAAACTCATTACCAGGTTCCTCCATCTGATTTGCACACTGTTTAAATAGGAACAGGTTGCGTGATAGCTGTAGCAAAGAAAAGGGAAGCAATACAGTGAATATACAAGGAAACTCATCTGTTGTTTGAAATGGCAGTTTCCTAACATAAAAACAGGAGCCATTTCCACATCCTTGAGATTAGAATGGTGACTGCCATTGAAGAGCACCATGTCAAGTCACTGAACTATCTTCCTTGCAGATCTCTATTTTTCATGTGATTTTAGGACTGCATGGAAAACACTGGCAAATTAATGAAGGTTACTGTTTAGTGGAAAAATGTGCAGCAATATAAAATAATAAGGAAAAAATAAGAAAGCAGGACTAAGAGAACTTAACCTCTTTAATGACTAATTGTGCGTAGTAAACTATCCCAGTTAGCCACCCTTGTGAGTTAATTATCCTTGCAGATGGTCTTTTCTAGCAACAGGAAAGCATTTTTTAGCTCTACCTTATATAATGTTATTTAGTTATTATCTAAGTGATCTTTATTAAAATAATCTTGAATTATTTTAGAGCCTGTCCCCTAATTATTCAAGCCTGAATTTATATGAGTAGTCCTTTCTTTCTGCATTGCAGCACTTGTAAATGTAGGATGTAAGAACTTTGAGATTGTAAGTATATGGTTTGTGGATTTACACAAACATCTTTGAAAACTTTACACCACTGAAGAACATTTTTAAAAGGATTTCTTCCTGCTATATACAAAAAATGATAATATTTAATTTTTGTGTATCTGATTGACATTTTTTGTAGAAATGCTTCTGTCAAGACAACAATTGTGCATTTGAGATTGAAATTATTTTAAAAAGCCAGCTTTGACTATGTCCATTAACAAGTTTTTGCTTACCTTTTTCTGAATCCTTGAAGTAAATCCTGTTTTAGGGAAAGTAGATATTAGTGTGAAAGAATAATATTTGCAGCTGATTTAAACCTTTACTGCCATTTATAATTCCATTATTTGCTCTAAAGCATCTAGATGTCAAACCTCAATGCAAAATCTATAACAGTTATACTTCTATAAAGGTAGAGGCTTAAGTGTTTACCAGAAAATCTTACTGCATTCCAGAGGTTCCTCAAGGTCAACAGCAGTCACTAGGAGATGCTTCTGTTTCCATTGGCCCTGTAGTATCACCTTTGTATATCCATCCTCACTGCAGCCTCAGAGAAGGAGGAAGAAATCTGTCTGGAGTTCTTGTTAGGCTGTTCCAGGACCCAGTTCATAGACTTTAGACACATTAAAGCTTCTGTTACTCAGTTGCCACTAATCAAACCTAACAAAAGCAAAGTTAAGGTTAAATTCAAGTGCTTGCATCTGTCTATAGCATTCAAAACAGTCTAGACCACATAGTTTATTAAGCTAAAGTGAGGAGTGTTGCAGTATCCTTGCTGCACAAGCCTTGCATCAAATAGTTTGTTCCTTATTCCTTGAACTGAATTATATATATGATGTCAAAATGGCAGGCAATCTTACACTGTTTCTGCTTGTATTAAACATCAAATTACACTTGCTCAAAAGGTTTTGTAAGGTAATTTACAAAGCACACTTGGTGGCCTCGTATGGTGGTCTTTGCATATAAGTGAAGACTGTCTAACAATCTGTACTTTAAAACTGTGTGTTGCAAAGATCTCTGTAGAATAACTGAATTATAATATTTCATTGGGACCAGATGTATTATGTGCTGAGATCACCCTTATCTACATATAATGTAAAAGTAAACTAACAGGAGCACAAGAAACAGCAACAAGTGTTCATGATATATGAAAATGTGCAAAAAACTTGATAAAGAAATTACCAGTTTGTGCTTATTTATTGGCATTACTGCTGAAAATGCCTGCCTGAACCGTGTTAGGTGTCTAATTCTGAAGAACTTACACAGAGAGATTGAAGAATTTTGATTGAATTACTGTCTAACTGTACTCTTGATATCAGAACTGTTCACCAATCCCTTTCTTGGCACAATATTTTCTTGAAGGTTTAAAATCCATGATAGAGAGAAATCATTTTGTTCAGCCATATAGTCTATTTTTCACTAAGGGTTTGCATCATCAGAGCTATATAGAAAATTTTACCTGTGGACAAGTCCCTGGAATTCCCTGCAAGGCTGCACATTTAGTTTACAATTTCTGTATCAGGAGAATGCATATGTTTGGTCTGTAGACAGAGCAGCACTGGCTCTTGAAGGGTAAAGCTAAGTCATGTCATTACATGAATCATTATATTCATTAGCATTCATTGCCAGAGGGATTTTGTTCACTTGAAAACTTTCAATATGTGACAAAAAAAACCCTCTTAGAACAGCAGAAACCATTACTTTCCTGTGTTTGAATTCAAGCATAACAGTTCACAAGAGACCATCTAGCATACTTATAGCATATACCATACTTCTGTACACCAGCCTAAGGGAATTGGGCATTAAATATTTTTTTTTCTGTGAATGATCTGTCATTTGTGTGAACATATTCCTCCCCAGTTGCAGGACTTGGTGTTTTTTCTTGCTGCAATTCCTGGCATTGCTCTCTATCCATTTCCCCTGCCTGTTGACATCCTACTGAGTGGCAGTACAGCCATCTGGTTCATCTCGGCTCCCCACACCCACCACTGGTTTTATATCAGCTGCAATCTCCAGAAGAGTGGACTATGTCCCATTTTTCAGGTCATTTATGAAGATCTAAATTGTGCTGTGGCACCTGGGGTACAGCACTGGCTTCCAGCTGGACTTTGTGCTGCTCACCACAACCCTCTCTGCCTGGCCCATCAGCCAGGTTTCAATCCACCTCAGTGCACTTACATAACCCATACTTCCTCTGCTTGTCTGTGAAGATGTTACATCAGTGTCAAAAGCCTCCCTGATGAGGATGAAGTAATCAACACCCACTGCTCCCCCCTCAGCCATCAAGCTGGTCTCCTCATTTATTGAAGGGAATCAGGATGGTTAACCACAATTTCCACTTCATAAATCCAGCTGACTGCTCCAGATAATTTTTTTTGTCTTTCACGTTTCTGGAAATATTGTCCAGTATTAGATGCTCCATCCCAGTGGTGGAAGTGAGGTTGATGAGGCTATGGATTCCTGGATCTCTCCCCTTGGCCTTGTTGTATTCTGGAGTGATATTTGCTTTCTTTTAGTCTTCAAGAACCTCTTCTGGTTGCTACACAATAACCCAGCATAACTGTGGGTGCTTTCTATCAGACTTCATGGGTTTAAGTATGTTCAGATTATTTAAACTTTCCCTAATATGGTTCTCTTCCACCAATGTCTTCCTTACTCCAGACTTTACCATTGGAAAAAGAGGCCTGTGATTCCTGAAGACTAGTTTTCAAAAAAAGACAGAGCTGCAGAAGTCATATTTGCCTCAAGGCAAAATACTTAATCAGAAATATGTTGGGTTTGTGTCATTTCATAGAAAGTTTTTGTAGACCATTGCCTGAATTTCTATTAGAGTGTTGTAAATCACAGGTTTTCTAGGCCATGTGGGTGTTATATCCATGGAGTTAGAAGTCTGCCTGCACCATGTGCTCATGTCTCAGTGTCATAGCATAGGGCACCAAAGTGCCATTGGGTTTAAAGATTGCTGTGCATGGAATGCAAAAACAGCCTGGAGGTTTCAGAGGTTACTTTACATCAATGTACTTTGGTTTTTTCCCTTGCTCTGAGAATTTAAAAATACTGATGTCAGATGGTAGCTAATTTTATTTTTTCTGTTCACACAGTGACTAAACTACACTGAAAAGAGAGTTAAGTGACTTACTTAGCTTGTAAGTGACTTGCTTATTTCCTGTACTTGAAATTTAATGTTTTTATGTTGTGTAAGCCTATAGTTAATGTTGATTATGTGTAACCCTTAGATAATGGCTTTCTAAAACCTGCTGCACATTTGCATGGCAAATATATTCCCTGAAATGATTTATAGTTATTCTTTTATACTTCAAATCTTTTTTCCTTTCTCCCAGCCAGTGGAGGGAGAAAAGTTGTCACACTAAAAGCCTGACTTTGTTCCGCACTTGCACATGCAATCCATTTGCTCGGTGGGATTCCAGCTAAGTATAGAAACAAGAACATCACACTGGGGGATGTAAGCACCTAACAGAGACCTGAAAGCTTCCAACCTTAAGCTTTGCTAAAGGAAAATGATCTTAGTGATCTTACTCTGCTGTATTTCAGGCAAGAATTAGAGAAAAATGAAAAACCTTGTTTTGCTCACTGCAAACTTACCTGATAATATATGTCATATTATTTTAAATTGTTATCTGTATCTTGTATTTTCTTCAAGACACAGAAGGTAGTGTTGAACTTTACTTCTTTTCTTAATCTGCCAGGAGCTTTTTTGTTGGCACAACTGGAATATGAGTTAAATATAACTCCTTGCTCTGCTCAGGGGTGTGTAGCAGACCACAAAATTTAGTGCTGTGTGTTCTGCTCTGTACCATGAGCTTTAGCCCGTTTCGCCAGTAAGTCTGCTGCAATTACTGAAGCCACTCAAGGAATGAAGCCTCTCACTTTTCAAGTCAAGGCTTTGATTGCACCCTATTTTATCTAGCACTTGGTCAAAAGATGTACTGAATTGTTTCAGACACTTGTTTTTTTCTTTAATCATAAGTGAAAGGAATAAGCACATACAGTGTTTGTTTCTCCCTAGTAATAATAACTTCTGTATAGTGGGAGACATGACTTAAGAAATAATCTAAATAACCTTTTCAGAAATAGCATTTCAGCAGTTTAATTTGATTCCCAGAAGTTGTTTCCTAAAAGTTACCTCTGTCAGTCACTGGCAGGACTGATGAATATATAATCAATCTTTCCTCAGCAAGCACTGAAAATACATCTGTTAGTTAAACTGTTTTCCTTTCTCCTGTGCCCACATTTTATAAATGTTTTAGACTTCCAGAGGATCATTTTGGATCATTCTGTCAGCAGAGATTATAATTAGGGGTATTGTAACTGGATTTGTGATGCTACACTGTAATTTTCAACAGAACAATTGAGAAAATATTAATAATGATACAAAGCAGATGGACAGTTCATACTAACTATATTCTTCATTAAAAATTACACAAATTGCAAGATTATGAAAGACATCTGTAGGAGTACAGAGCATTCAGCATCTTTTAAGAGATACAACACATTAATATTTTCAAATATAGTAATGGCTATCTGAAATCATTTTATAAGATTTTTATTTCTGCCCAGGAATAAAATATACACTGGTAAATCTAAGCCATTTCTGGAGGGTAAGTGTCTAGTCTTGATTAGTAAGTATATCAGTAGCATGAATAAACTCACACACAAAAAAGAAAGGATGCAGGATGAGGAAGGCAAGCTGGAGACCAGAGAGAAATAAGCAAAGTTAGTGGATTGTTCTAAAAACTAGACAGATGATGCTTGATGCTGCAATATTGTCTAGTAGAAATTGTGGAGCCCATTCTCATTTTAGAACAAACAGAAAAATCACTGACCTGAACCCAAAAACCTGCAGGAATTACCCTAATGCTTTTAAACAAAGTTATAAACTCATCTCTCTTGCTGTCACTGTGAGAAGGTGAATGTTTCTCTATTTGATTGAAACAAGCATAGTTACAGTCACTGATGGAATGAGGCATGCTTTTTTCACTAGTCCCATCCAACCTGACCTTGAATGTTTCCAGAGGTAGGGCGTCCACAACCTCTCTGAACAACCTGTTCCAGTGCTTCACCACATCATTGTAAAAAGCTTCTTCCTTGCATCCAGTCTAAATTTACCTTCTTTTAGTTTCAAATCACCATCCTTTTTTTGATATCAACAGGCCCTAGTAAAAGATTTGTCACCACCTTTCTTATAATCACTCAGTGTTATCTACAGTAGAAGACAGGAGTCTTGCAGCATATCTCGCTTGTGCTTTTCCCTGTGATCTAATGGCAAAACTGGTCCATAGCCCCATGGCCTTACTTTTCCTCTTTTGTTTTTTTGTTGGTGATCTGCAAATTCCTTTGGCTTTTTCTCTCTAGGGGTTCTGATAAAAAAAGATAGAAAAGTATTTCACCCTTTCTATTCCTTGACTTTTTTCGCAGGCCTCTTCTAAAATATTGTAGCAATAATATTTTATTTTCCCTGGAGTAGCCTTGGGAATCAGAGCATGGAACAACTCCAATAATGTCTTGGTTTGTGCCCCTCCATTTTGTCCTGACTCCAACTCCGTTTTCATTTTGCAGGAGCACACACAGAAATGCAAAGTAAAACACCTGTACTGGCAGGTGTCGTTCTGGAGATGAGAATTATGACATTAAATTGAAATAGGTGAGGAAGGCAAATTAATTAAGCACCTGATTAAGTACTCTATCTTCAGAAAAGAGGCTTTTTTTTTTTTTTAACAGGATCTCTCATCTCTAAAATCAGGTTTCCTGCAGTGCAAGAATACAAATGTGAATAACAGAAAGTTGAAAAAAGTATTACTGCCAATGAAAAATAACTTAAAAAAAATTATTTTCTAGATAAAAATTTAATTGTAGCTTGGCAAGGATATGAAGTTGGTAGCAGCTCATCTGTGTTTCTGTCCTGTGCAAAGTTACTCAAGTAGAATGAGTAGAGATTCAGATCTCATTTTATCTGACTGTTGCTTGCATGTAGATTTTACCCCATGAAATTGGGCATGCCTCATTTTTCTGCTTTTAATATGGAAATAATAGCTACTTTCATGCAGGGAAGGTTTCTCTTCAAAAATACATCTTTTAATACATTTTTTAATACATTTCCATCTCTGCAGTACAGAGGCTGTCTCTTTGCAGCGTGTAAGGAGTGATTCTGCAGTGCAACACATGAAGGGGTCTTCATGTTGTCTGTCAGTATTGCCACCAGCTGCTGTGAATAGAAAAAACATTTTGTAGCTGGTGTGGTCTTGACAAGAGTGTGAGAATGATACTGACTTTTAGAAAGCAAACTGTTCCTATTTCATGTTTTAGTCATGATGCATTTTACATACCTTGTGAAACAGAATTGTGCTCAACACAGTGGCATGTCTAATATATATTATGTTTGAAATGACTCTTTAAACTTTAATTTTTTTAATCTGGTGTTTTGTAAATGAGGCTTACTGTAAATTGGAGGTCCTGCATCACACTAGTGTTATAGGAATAATGCCAGTACAATTTATTTGTGCTAGAATCACAACTATTAATAACTCTGTTGAGCAGCCAATATTAGCACTGCATTGCTTACTCAAACATCTGGGGAATGCTAAGCAATCAGCAGCTTTCAGGTACTTCAGAAAATGTGTTTCTTACAATTGCCTTTTTTTTTAATTGCATTTTCTCCAGGGGAAATTTTCAGGTTTTATATAAAAAATAAATAAAGCAAAAGTGTTTTCAAAGAAGCTTTATTTTGTATCCAGGTGTAAACATTTGCATTTGCAAATAAAAAAAAAAGATACTGATATGGTTGATGATTGTAGACAAACTTGGCTAATCCTTTAATACAGTTGACCACTGGAGAATGCATTAGAAAATATAATTAATTGTTGAGTTATTGATAGTTCACAGTTTGATAAAAAGACAAACAATTGAGCTGGCTTTATGCTTCTTTTTTAGATTTTTAATATAATTTTTTGGTATTTTTTTGTTCTTGTTGCCTAAAGATGTTGACTGTGTCCCACCACAGCTCTCCTGAGATCTTTTGTTCACATTCTTGTTAGCTGTTATGAGAAAAAGTTGGCCTTAATACCACTGTTACACTGCTCTTTCCTTTCCCTAAGAGATTTTTTTAGTAAAATACCCTCTCCCTCAGTTCCTTGAATTTTGACGTGTGTGTGGGTTTTTTGTTTTTGTTTCCCAGCAGCTAAGGAGGCAGTAGGTTTGATTTGGCAAACCATTTGGAAAAGGAGGAGTGGAGAAGTGCCCTGTAACCATTGAACAGTAAGTGCCAGTTTTACCTGCTATTTTAGCCACAGAAATAAATAGGACATGCAGATGGATTGGCATGAAACTTTTATAATACTGAGAGGCATACAAAAATGTGCACACCTAGAAGTATAACTACTCTGAAATACTTCAAAAAGAAGGCCAAGAGATCTGCTTGGATGTAATTATGGATCAGGTCATGAGCAGTGTTGAGGTATACAACGTAAATTATTGAAAGCCAGAACTGAAAAGTACCTTAAGTGGCATTCTTTTAATTTGATTTGGATACTAAGTAGTTTGAAATATTCAATATACAAAGCCTCTAAAATTAGAAAATGCAGTTTGGATGTGTGCACACTACTCTGCCCTTGGAAACTAGGAACTAATTGAATAAAGACATGCCTGTCAACAGTATTTGCATGCTATTAAAAACACTGCTCTGCTGTATACTAAAAATGACTGTCAGCTTTGTTTGCAGCATGCTTGTCTGTTAATTTTAATGCTTTTTTGATTCATGTCAAATTAAAATTTCAATTTCAAAATGCAGGTGTTAACTGCTTTCAATTTCTCCACAGCAGAAACTATCTCTGTAGCAAAAAACACTATATAATAATGTATATTACAGGATAGATTTGGATGTGAGAAGCTGAGCTATCCTAATGAACTCTAATCAGTGAAGCTGGGCCTTAGAAGCATTTAAACATATTTGTGAGTGTATTATGCACTTAAAATGTTGTTTGAGGATAGTAACACAAGAAAAACATTTAAACCTTACGCTTAGTATATAATGCATTAAAAATTTGATTATTGAACAAATTAGTTTAAAATGAAATTTTTACTTTTTTTACAATTGAAAATATTACAGCAGCTGAGGCAGTTCATAGCACTAGATTGTTCTTCTGTTAGCTGAGAAAATATGAACATGGCTTTAATATACTCTAGTGTATTTTGTTTATACACAAGTGCAGGGAAGGAGAATGCCATAAGACCCCCGTGACAGTGGAACAAACTGCTCCCTGCATATTTTTGAATACCCAGAATATTGATCCTTTTACAGCAGCAAACAGCATGTAGGAAATTAAAAGAACAGTGTCATGTTTTAGTGGAATAGGACTAGCTGGAAAGAGAGTAGAGTATTTTCTTTTTTTTAATGTGGATGTACCTAGGAAGCAGATTAGACTCTGTCAAATCAATCTTCTTGTTAACTGTTAGTATATTTATGGCTGTCAGCTATGTTTCTCTCTCATTTTTGTACCACGTCTGGCGCTCATTTATTTCCTTGGGAAGTCATATGCAGCACAATAGCCAGAGAAATACTGATTCAGCTAAAAGAGATGAAGGGTTTTCTGTCCATCAAGTGAACTATATTGAATTGAGATGGCAGGAATTGAGAGGAAAACCAGAGGAAGTGGACCAAAAATTTGACCATTTTGGAGTGTTGAAGGAAATCCTCTGTCTTGTCTAGCTACAAATTTTTTCCATCCTCAAAATTTAGTTTCAATACTTCTGCCTCTGAGGGATTGCACACCTTCCTCTGCTGTCTCCTTGGGTTTTGGATGGAAGCTAGCTTCAGCTGCTGAGTGATGAATACTGGTTTGCTAGAGAGGAAGGACGGAACTGAAAAAGTGAGAAAATTGATAAATTACACAAGGGTTGTGGGATTTTAATGGAACAATAAGTGGCGTGTTTTGCCTTTTTTTTTTTTTTTTTTATAAATATTGCATATTTTAGGAATTACTGTGATATTATAGGACATCTCCTGTGGTTGGTAGAAATATGGCTTATAGAAATTATCTGAAAGCAAGTTGCTATGGGGATGTAGCTGCAATACTGTATTAGTAATCAATGTCAAGGCTGTGTTGTACACAGCAGCCAGCAACTGAATTGCAAGTATCGTAGAAGTGAAACCAAAAGATTTCAGTAAGATATTGGAGAGAATGATGACGATTGCAAGGTTTATAATCCCTTTAACAGAATTTTGTGAGCAGTAAATAGCTGGTGATCTTATTGTCAGAAACAAAATTCTGATCCTAGGTTACTTGTAAAAATCTTGCCCTGCCTAGCAGGATCAGAGGAGTTGCTATCTAAGGGTTTTCCTACGCACTTGGCACTAATTATGCTCTTATTAAAGAATTTATTTGAAGAGATGCTACAAAGTACTTGTGTTATGGGCATGTAGAATATTTTCTCCTGTATTTCCCTAAAGATTATTTTTCAGGACACAACACGTACGATGAGTTTGTGTCAGGGATAAAGACTGATTACTTTGACATTAGCTGTTCGAGGCCTTGCCTGTGCATATGAGAAGGTTCATGATTACTGAGAGTGTTCAGTCAGTGATGAACAGTTGTTCTGATGGTCTGTAATTGTGCAGAGTGGGAGTATATTGACATCAGTAGTACAGAGCTGTTACTGTGTTTATTTAAGAAATACTGATAAACTAAATTGAGCTGGATTTTTTTTTGCGTTGATGTTATTCTGGTGATTCATGATATTTTGACATGTAAATTTTTGATGCATTGGATTTTATGGTTGAGTGTTGAAATAGATAGAAGTAGAGCTGTACCATAAATTGTTTGCTTTCAGTAAGTTATTTTTTCAGTTATTTTTTTACATATCAAACAATTCTCATCTTGTAGGTTGTGTCTTAGCACTAGAATGTGTAGTCAGCTTCCCTGGAGTCTCATTTTCTTTTTCCCTGGTGAAAATGCAGTAAAAAATGAATTAGAAAAAAGTGTGGTCTCTAGTACCTTACTTTCATAACACCATTGCTAAAGGCAGTGGTAGTAGATGAGATGGAACCCTTCCTGTTTATAACTTCTTTATTCTAAAATACTGCTTTTGAAGAGGTGGTGTTGTTGTTTTGGTTTTTTCTTTGCTATCAAGAGAAAATAGATGTGCATCAGAAAGTGAATTTTAGAAATGCAGAGAGATTTTTCCCTGTATTTAGAATGCCTGTGTTTAGAATAAGATTGTGTATGTATATAACCAGATTGCATAAAAAAACATTTTGATTTATTACAGTCCATATAATAAAAACAGTGAAGGGTTGAAGATGAAAGGGAGGAAAAAACCTCACTACAATCCACAAGATGTTTAGCTATATAATTAAGTTTTTGGTAAAATTTAGTTACTGATAGTAGAAAATTTGCTTTCTTTCATGTATATATAAGGCAAAAGACTTGGAGGGTATGGTAAAAATTAATAGGACATTTACTGGAAGAAATTATGGCTAGGTAGTGTTCAGGACCAAATATTATTGACATATATGCGTGCTTTGCATTTGTTTTTATCTGTTTGCTAAAATAAGTTAATTGTTTCTTTCAGTAGTCTATGAACATGGCATATTTGAATGATTTTCTATCCAAGGTATGTTAAGGGCATCTTGCAGTCTATATATAGGACATACTTATCCTTTAGTAATCTCTTTTAAATGGGAAAACTACATACCAAATGTCCTTGTTCATGCATTAAACTCCTGTTTCCTCATAGCAGGCTGTATTTCTTAGACATTTGTTTGAACACATGCTGAAATGAACAGGGTGGAACTCTGCCTCTTGATTATATATTGGTCTGTTCTTGACCTTTTTTTACAGCGGGAGATGTCCCTGATTGACAAAATCCCTGGTATAGTGCAAATACACTGGGATGAGTTCTTAGAAAATTGGCTTACACATGTGTGAGTGTACATGTGGTGTCTGAGCACAATACAGGCAGCACTGGCCTTTAACCCAAATGCCTGGTCATATTGTGGAGCTGAAGCTCTGTCCTTTGCTGTCAGAGCTGGAGAGATGCTGTTCCCAAAAAGAATTGCTCTGATACATATTTCCTGTTTACAGACAGAATAACTGGAAATGTAAACATCAAGAAGTTATGTTGGACATATTTTGAATCCTGATTACATTTTTCCTCTTTATTTTTTGTCCTTTTTCTTTTTAATTATATATACATTATTTAATTAAACTGGGCTTTGTATGTTTCTAAAGAAAACATAAACTCAGATTTTGAAATAGAAAATCCAAATAAAACCCCGCACAACACACTTTTTATTAATTAAAAATCTGGAGTCCAAACTGATCAATATACTTGATTATGAAAACATTTGTAGAAGACAAGACTGCAGTTTAATGAATTTCAGTCCTTTCCCCAGTGTTTTCCAAGAGTAATGGTTGTAGTGCAGTATAACATTGAACTCCTTTTTACTATTTTCTCTCTATTTGTATAACTAACAGAAGTCAAGAATATCTGTTTTCATGAAATGTGGTAGAAAGTATTAGGTAAATTGCTACAAAAGCTAATATAATCTAGAAAACATAGAACTCACTATTTTATAAATTTCATACCTTATAGAAATAGGTTCTTTAGATTACCAAAACAGAGTATTTGATTCTTTGGAATAGTAAAACAGATAACTGCCTTTTTTGCTTCCTGTTATTTAGGGGAAATACTACAAAATATTATTACTCTAATAATTCATCAGTGTCAATTCAGAATTGTTTTAGTTCATCATTATTATTTTTTTTCATTACCTTTGGATTAAGCACTGAATATTCTTTACTGGAATATTCTTACTGGATATTTTGTTCAGTGTATGTATGTTTTCATGTGCCTCTTTTCCTTCTCATGTGCAAATCTGCATTATTGCAACAATCATGTAAGAGCTCTTCATTTTCGTGCAAGGGTCAGGAACAAGTGCTTAACACCTGTCAGTGTTGCTTAAATCTGACACAGGTATCTTTTACAGACTGCTCAATATCAAGATGTGTACAAACCCAATAAATTCAGCACCTCACAATTCAGAGTTTTAGAAAAAGAAAACTTGTATTCAAGTTTAAAATTTACAGCAAGCTGCATGATGTTTCTGGTGATGATGGTGTGTAGGAGGTGATTTCATAACCATGAAAATAAATGGAGCTTTGTTCTGCTCCTTGAAAAGTGATGTTGCCTCAGAAAACAAACAAACAAAATATTTCATGGCTGTTTTTCCTCATAGGATGGGGTTTGGGATAGAAGATAGTTGCAGTTCAAGCTCTTATTCCATCAGCCGTCACCTGAGGTTAAAGATCAGCTGGGGTTAAAGAGCAGCCCTTTAGTGTCCTATTTGCTAAGTTGCCTTAGCCTCCTATGCAATTTCTCTATGAAGAAGAAAGAGGTTTAAAGCTTCCTTAATACTATTAAATCTGCATCAGATCAGGATTATGAACTTTTATTAGCTTTTTAAGCTTTTCTAATCACTGTGGGTAGTTTTTTGTTTGTTTGATTTTGTTTTGGGGTTTTTTTTTTTTTGATAATGATCAGTCTTCTGCTGAAGATTGTTTCTTGTTGATAACTGAATCCTTTTTATTCTTAAAGGCTGATGAGGTTTTCCTAGTAGTCTCACAAACGGCCCAATCCATATCTAGTAATAGTAGCTCTATGTTAGAATATGAGGAAATTCATGTACTTTTGACAATTAAATATTTATTAACTTTAATCAAAAGTAGCAGGTTACAGATTAAATTATAGGTACACAATTTTAGTTATTATTTGTCTTGATTGTTTCCATTCTATATATTCCAAGACTCATTTGAAAACAAAAAAAACCCACAAAGAATAAAAAACCAACTGGGAAGCTGTTGCACATTAAAATTTCTTTTTCATTGTTCTATCTCTCTTTAAATTACTCTCTCTCTAGTATCTTTGCTGGATGACTGCTTTCATAAGTAGGATATAACTTAGTAAAACTTGTTCAAGATAGTTTTCATGTTTATTTAGGTATCTTTGTCCACCATTCTCACGACTTGCTTGAATAGAGTTCTCTGAGCACAGTGTAAGAACTGTTGAATAAGGCTCAAAATGGGAATGAGATACAAGTCCTTGCCCAGATATGGATTCTTGCTGTGAAATGCTTTCCATCTCCATTAAAGTGAGAGTGCAGTTTTGCTAGTCCTTCAGTTCTTTTTCTGGTGCTCATTTAGTGATGCTCAACAGCACTAAACCCTCATCCCGCTCACTTGCAGAAAAAAGGCTAACTCCAGAAAACATGCAAGTTACCGTTTGAGGCTCTCTCTGAATGCAGTCCAATTTTTTTTCCTATTAAGCACACTGTGAATGATTTCTTGAAAGTCTCCAACTCACAGTAGAAAGTCTTGTATCATGCACCGCACCTTTATGAACAATACCATGCATTTATGAACAATATCAAAGTGATCTTACAAGGTTTCACTTGCCATTAGACTACTATTGTGATAATTGAAGACAAACTTATTTTGAAACTTGATTTCTGCATTCTTAATTTTTCCTGGTGAATTTATACTTATAATCTTATCTGTGCATAGAAGCTGTTCTTCTAGCACCATAAAATACCAATAATGTGATTTTTAAAATGTTCCATTTTAAACTAAGTTTTAGTCAGACAAGCCAATTAATGTGAATGAGCTTTTCTTTAATAGGCCTAAAGTTAAGTAACTCTTTTTTTGTTTGCTCAATCAGAACCTAAGACATGATCCTACTGATTAACCTAGATTCTCCTTCCCCTTCTGTTTCTGAGGATTTGCTGGTGTTGTGTTTTGAACATTAAATCTCTGTTTATCTACCTGTTTATACATTCCTGTGAAGTAGTCAGGACAAGAATGAAACCTAAAATTTTCACAAGCATGAAATAAAGTTGCATATACAAAGTCTATGGCCATCAGTGGGTTTAGTATATTTAACACAGTTTGCTATTTAAGTAATATTTAAGTAAAGTAATATTTAAGTAATAAAAATAGTTTTAAACTAGTTTGTGAAAATTGTCCACTGTGTGAAACTCAAATGAATCTTAAGACCATTAGTAAGGTCTGACTTTGTTTAAATTAAAAACAACTTTTCTAGAATAATATAGAACTTTTTAAGGAAGAACTGAGGTGACATATCTAGAAAAAAAAAAGGAGTAACACAAAAGTTATAAAAGCCTACCTTGCTGGAATGAAGAACTGTCTCTCTGCCTGAGAAAAGAAGCTTAGGAAAAACAGTAAAAAGCAAACTGAAATAAAAATAAGTATTTCTGCTCTGAAAAGATGAGTAAGAATGAACATAATTTTGTGTGTTTTAGTATTAGCACAAAACTAATTTCTTAAAGATTAATATAACAGCATTCATTAATTAATATGATGAAATAGTATGTGTTCATAGACACTGTTACACGAATAAAATTTGAGAGTTGAATTTTTTGTTGTTGTTTTGGTGTCATCTTCTCTTCCTGAGAATAAAAGTTGTGACAATATGCATAGATGTTAGAAAAAACAAGGTATCAAGTAGTCAGACAAACACAAGAAAATGTCACTGTCTTTCTTATGTCAATATTGACTTCCACTGATAACTGAACATTGTTATTTAACACTGTCATTTTTATAGTTACTTTTACCTGTTTTACAAATACCATGTTGTCTAATGCACAGTTTCTTAAGACAAAAAAGGCATTCCATTCATCCTGCTTATGGATCTCCTCCACTTAAAGAAAGAAAAAAAACCAATGTATATATGGATACAATGCAAACCAGCATGCATACAAGAGAATTTTCACTTTCTGATAGAAAAAATGCAAGTTTAAAGAACCAAAGACTGGGCCAGGTTGGAATGAAGCACAGTGGGTCATCTGGTCCAGCCTCTCAGCTCAAGCAAGGTCATCCTAGAGAACATTGTGCAGGATTTTCTCCAGATGGTTCTTGAATATCTCCAGGGAGGGAGAGTACACAGACTCCTCAGCAATTCGTTCCAGTGCTTGGTCACCCTCACAAAAAGAAGTTCTTCTTGATAGTGCCTACAAACAGTTTTTATGATTGAGGTTTTTGGTTGTGGAGTTTTCCTTTTTCTTTTTCTTTCTTTTTTTTTTTTCCTGTCCATAGCTTTGAGTACTGGAGATGGAAAACAGGGCAAAAACTAATTAATCAGGGAAGATTTATTTCTAAAGTTAAACAGACCAGTGCAACTCCTGAAATATGGGAGCTTGTAGGAATTTTGTTCACATAGGTACACACCTGTACAACATGCATATCTAGTGGAGACATCAGAGTAGTGAAGTTGTGTGGTTAACATATTCTAGTATGTTTGGCCAAAGAAATTTCACAGGAGCAATCACAGACTTAAGGACATCTGAGTTAAAGTGTTGTGTGATAACCAGGGCCTATAATTACCTTTTCCTTATTTGCCTTAGTTTTCCTACAAGTACACTGAAGCTCAGTATCTCTGGTAGCATTACCTAGGTAGTCTCAGCTTTAGAGAGTCGTACACAGATAGTCATTTAAGCGGTGTGAACTTTGCAAGACTTGACTGTCCAAAAGAGCCCCCATAGGCTTCTGGGATGACCTGTGGAATTCATCTGCTTCTCTCACAGGTCTCTGTGAAATTGAGCCATTCATCTTGGCTCTGTCTCTAACTTATCTGTTGCCTCTTGTTTTGCCATATTTGCTGTTTTCTGAACACTTATTCAGTTAGCCTAACACAGACAACAAATTCCTCTGCAGTTAAACAGTTGTGTGCAGCCTAGAAACCCAAAAAAATTACTGTACATTATGTATTATTAAGATTTCTGTAACAAGATTATTAGTAATAGTGCACATGATTTTGAGAAGTTTAAAGTGCAGTGCTGAACTGCTAGCAAAGAACAAGAGGTAAATGCCTTTAACTGCTTCTGAAGCCTCAAACATCTGCATCAGATCTCTCTTCCATTTTTTTTTGCTAGTCAATGGGATGCTACCATACAGCTCAGAGGAGCTCTTGCTATTAATTTTTGAGAAATAATTTGTTAAGACAAACAGTACATGTGGACTATAGGCAAGTGGGTTATTGCAAGTTCTTTCTTTTTAAACTAAGTAATTGCTCATCAGTGTCTCATGTATTTGCTTTGTTCCCTGATTGGTGACCTGACCTTAATATATGGGAGGAATGAGTCAAGAAATCAGTGAGATCTTTTTCTGCTAGCAAGTTCCTTGGGAAGAGAAATAGCACATAAGAAAAGCCTCTGCTACTTTGGGAATAAAATGGGACCTTTGCACTGCCTTGCATGCCTGTATTACCCTTGACTAGTACATGAACCTCAGATATAAATGTAGATAGTTTCCTCTCTGGTTGAGGAACAGAGAGAGACATGAGTCAGATTAATGAATCATCTCTCTGTGTTTCACAGTTGTTCCTTCCACAGCAGGTAATGGCTAGCATGACTGTGTGTGCAATTATATTTACAGAAACAGTGGCTGGATTTTATCTGACTAATTGTGTTGTTACTGTGTTGTGCTTCTGACAGTCACTCTCTGTGCAAATCATTTGGGTAGAGCTGCAAAAATATTTCTTCAGTCATTGGTTATGCCATTTCACTTCTTTTATCTTGTAGTTTCCATATCTCTGTTTATGATAAGCAAAATAATTTTTATGCCAACTGAGGATGGCACTGCATCCCTTACTCTTGTTTTAATGTCATGTTTAGATTATCTGTTTGTTATAGCCTGTGTACATGCAGTGCTCATTATCTGCCTGTGTACATGCAGTGCTGTTTGCAGATTAAGAACTTTTACAGTCTTGTTTGCAAGCTTTTCAAATCCCTTTTTGTTCAAGAAAGATCTATTTCATAACTCATTTAACTCTCTTTCGTAAAATGTCTTTGGTCATCAGGGTACCAAATCCATTGATTTTTAGTAGTGTTTAATAATTTCTTGTACCTATTTATGAATATAAGAATGCTTTCTAATAGCCATCTTCAATATTTTTTCAAAAATAAAGGAGTCTTAAATAATCTCTGGAGTTAACCACTCACATTTAGTGTAAAAGACAGCATAGCAGAACAGAGCTCATCTTGCACATCATCTAATCAAAGCATCAATTAGATAACCTTTAAAAATCTTGCTATGACAATACAACTTTGATTGCATATGGTTCTCATATATTTTCAGCAGGTGAGGATCTTATGTGACCCATCTGTTTGAGTCTGGCAATGATAAACCCGCTTCTAATGAAAATTTCAAGGGCTGATAGTGTTTTGTTATGGAGCATTGATTGTTTGTATATAAGAATTTAGTATTTTTCTATACAAAAAACACTAGAACCCCCCTGCCCCGCAACTTTTTAAAAAATTTTATTACTGTTGTTGAATAAAACAAAACCATTTGTATTTGAATAACATTTTTTGAAATATTTAGAGGGTTTTGTGGTTTTTGTTTGTCGTTTTGTTTTGGTTTTTAATTTTTGTATTATATTGGGAGTCAGTGTGCCTAGAATACTTTATTTGGACTATTTAGAATGAATCTCCTTGGCCATGTAAGGTGCTGGATTAGTCACCTAGTGTAATGTGGCTGGTTTTCATTTTTGTGAGTGGTGCTTCAGTTAATGCTATCCATTAAGAAATCCATTAAAGCTTGTGTTTAGTGATAAGCTACGCACAGTCCCAGGAGAAAGTACCCTGATCATGACTCCACATTTATTGTTACAAATTCGTTGAACTCCTATTAAATCTGCTATTTTAAGACATTGGTAAACAACAGTCTTGACTGTCTTATTTTTCAAAAAAGGAATGATAAATCAGATGTTAGCCCAGTAAATATTCAGGGGTTTTTTTCCCAACATAAAAACCTTCCGAATATGGGATTTTTTTTTTTTGGTGACTATTTATCTTCTAAGCCTCTTTTGGCTTTTCACACTTCATTCATCTCCATGGTACAGCTAGGTAGGATTCCAGTGGGTTTTCTTTCCCAGTGAAGCCCAACTAGATAAAACAGATGACTAATCTCCTTTAATCCAGGCGGGAAGGTGTTTGGCCAGAACTGCTTGCACTGGTTCAGCATTTCTGTGGTCTTTTAATTGCAGGTGCTGCTAGGCTTTCCTTAAAATTCTCTTCATAACAAAATTGGAGCTACAGTTCATGCTTCCTTCTGTAAGGAATGTGATACTTCTTCTACTAATAATTGAAACATGGAGTATCTCGAGTTTGAAGGGACCAAAAAGGACCATCAAACTGCAGTTCCTGGCACTGCACAGGACATCCCCAGGTGTCACACCATGTGCCTGAGAGCATGGTCCAAATATTTTTGGAACTCTGACAGCTTGATGCTGTGACCACTTACCTGGGGAGGCTGTTCCAGTGACCAACCATTCCTCAGGTGGTTGTGACCTTCCTTGACACAAGTACACGTCATTTTCTCAGGTCACTGATCAGCAGAGAGAAGCAATCAGTGTCTGCCCCTCTGCTTCCCCTTGTGAGGAAGTTGTAGACAGTAATGAGATTGCAAAAGCTGTTATTCATATGATATCTATTATCTTTTGTGACCCCAGATTTAACTGATGTAACCTGTTCCAGCCAACCAGGTAAGTTTTTAATGCTTACTAAATTAACAGGCAGTCTAGACTCTGAATAGTGTAATTATTTCTAATACTTGAGATAAAAATAAAAGAAAAAGAAAATTAACTTTTGTCTAGGACTTGAATCAAACTAATTCTGGTTGATTGCTAAGGCTGCAGCTAGGATTTTAAAGTAAAGTTTGAAATTTTCTATTTCACCTTGACAAAGTAGAACTTAAAAAAAAAATCCAACAACAAAAACACCCTAGAAAATTCAGGGTGTTAATGCTTGAATGGAAAGTCATCTCCGGTCTTATCTTCTTCATTTTTCAGTCTCAAGATATTATTAACACAATATAATATTTTTACAAAGGAAAACATCTGACTAACCTTATGTGCTAGAAAGAAAGAAGAATCCGTACTTGTGCTGGCTTAGAGGTTTAGGTACAAGCTGTCTAAAACCAAACATATAGTGCAAATATGAACAAATCCACTATCTTTCAATTAAACCTCTGAAAACTAGTGAAAAAATTATAAGCTAATTACTTATTCAGCAGTTGATAATCCAAAAAGATGGCTAAGATTTATTTTCTGTGGTCTTTACGGAATAGTAATATATCAGTTTCTGTTACTTCAGAGCTACTGGAGCTGAGTCACTAAACAAGAAATATTAATTTAGAAAAAATTAATTATCAATAAACCTTATGTAATATGTAACTGAAGGTAAAAGGAATATTTGAAAATACTATATGCCTCAAATGGAAGAAAAATTGGAAAGTGAAAAAGAGAAAGGCTTTACACTTTAAAAAATAGCCTGGATTATGAACACTTTTGGAAGAAGTCCTAGGTGCTACAACCTGTAGAATTTATGGCAGTAAGAGGAATGGAGTCTCATAAGTGTGGATTATTTGATGTTTATATGTCAGTCAGGATGGTGTTGAAAAATCCATCACACTTTCCTATCTGAAATAATTTAAAACAACTTAATGATGACTCTGCAGCTAAATGCTACTGTTACCTTTAAAAAATCCCATGGGTAGAGAAATTTATTTTTACCTTTGCAGTGACTATTTTTTCCGTATGTAATTACAGCATTAGGGCATGTAAAACCCACATCTGTAATGCCAAATTGTCTTTCTGTTATGTAAACTTCTTTTCAGAGGACCAGCTAGCTTGCCTACCCATGAGAAAGATTTCTCTGTTGTTTTGTTTTTGCTGTTTTAGACTGCCCAAAAATATGTGATTTTCCTTTAATAGTATTTCAGGATATGTCTGCTGTTTTTTGTTTTTTCCTGAGCTTTTGGTATAACTGTTTCTTTCCTTGTAGGTAGATAGGAGATAACAGGTAAGAAAAAACAAAAAGGAGGGCATTTCTTTTCCTCTTCTTGATTTTCATTTGGGCAATGTCAGCAAGAGTGATGTACTCATCTAGGTAATTAATTTTGTATAATGTGTTTCTCTGACTGTAAATTTAATCTAAGAATATCCCAGCTTTTTGCACATACTGCATAACAACTTGTAGTCATTAAGGCTCTACAGTTGTTCTTATACAGTTGTTTTATTTCTTTATATGGTATATATTTTTTGATATCAAATGTGTTAGCAGTTGCCTTGATCTGTGAATTATATGTGAAAATTATAAGAGCTTTTTGGGTATGCAATATAAAAATGGTAGGGAAAAATATACTAGCTTTCTATTTCCCTTGCCATTTTCAGCATACCAATTCCCAGAAATCCCTATTCCTTGTGGAATTTTGTTCCATAATTTTTGTTCCCAATTCATATTTCCTTTATTCAACTGTCTTTCTCTTGAACTGCATTAAATATATTTCTTACATTTCATAAACATTGTACTGTTGGATTTTTTACATCTTCTCTTACAGCTTCAGCTGTTTCCACTTGAACTTTCCAATCTGCATCTCTGTCTTGATTTGTTTTCCAGTGATTTCACAGAGTCTCTGTCATATCTTTTTTTTTTCTCATGCTATTTTTTTTTATAATATCATATTGTTTGTTTGGTTTTTTTTTATTCCCCTATCCACCCTTTTGTTCACACAAGAGAATTTCTGTTGCCATATATGAAAGAACAGTCTTTATTTTTCATGGAGGTTCTTCTATGTTTTTTCAATTTTAGTAGTTGTTTCTGTTTATTTTGTACAGGGGAGTTTATGTAGAATAATTTAATAGGTAAACAATTGTTGGTATTAGATTACTACAGACACTTTTTGGGTTTTTACTAATAGATATGCTCTTTATCAAATGCTGTGTGTAAATGTGAAAGAGTGGTACAAGAAATAGCCCCCCTTGACACAGTACATAAATCAGCTAGATTTGCTGGTTTAAAGAGGTGAGGAAAGGGGCATTCAATGCTTTTTTCTCTATATTTCTTTAGGAAACTCATCAATTTCCAGAGTGATAAAGACTGTGTTTCAGAATAGTAATATACCTACAAATAAATTTAGCAATAATTTAGGAGTTTGATATCTCATGAAATTATCTGACCAATTAATGGAAATTTCCTTATGCTATTGAAGTAAAAAAGGAGTCCAGTTTCCCATTTCTAGGTCTGCCAATATAGAGCTATAGTTAAAACATTTTTGATTATTGGAATCACTATTTAAGTATTTCAAGAGCATTTTCTTAATTAGACTTTTCTTAGTTTTCATTCTCATACACATAGATGCAACTAAAACTACAAAAAGGCAATATAGTCACATGTAATACAGTTTTAAATGCATTCTAAAACAGTTTTGTCACTACTTCTGTCAGATTGACTAGCATGTGCAAAAGACAGACAATTATATATTGTCTCTCTGTTACTTAGGCTGAGTAGAACTTGGTGCTTCAGTTTATTGTGTAATTTACCATAGCTCAGCTCTACCAGCCTTGGGAATAGAGAATGGAGATCAATTACAGATGAACAACTTTCCTTCATCTATCTAGAAATGTCACTGTTTTTTCTGCCGGCTACCTGAGGTCTTCAGGAATACTGTATGTTCTCTTGGCAATCTATCAAACTCTTTTTCAAAGGATGTAACAAAAAAATCACATTAAATTTTCCTTTCTGACCCTAGTGCATTATTCTGCCTTTGGTCTCCAGGTGAATACACCCTTGTTTCTTCCATGCTGAAGGATAAAATATTGGCAATAAGCAATAAACACAGGCAGTCCAGGATGTAAGATTTTTTTTGGGGGTGTTTAAATATAAATTATAGCTATTTGAAACTGCTCAGATTTTGATAATAATTTTTTTTTTTTCTGATAGGAGGAGATTTACAGGGCAGAGGGCATAGAGAGAAGTCGGAAAGCATATAAACAATTTATTATTACAAGCTCCATAGCTAATTACCACTCTGTCACCATGGAACTTAAAAGGAATGTACAAAAAATAAGTGGAATTGTGCTAAATTGTGCTAAATGTGCATATCTGCAAAACTTGATCATTCAGAAGAATTCAAATGGGATTCAATCTGATGGAAGACAGAGGACACTGAGATTCAGGGCAAGATCCATTACAAAAGATGCATCTCCTTGTCGTGGTGAAACATACACATTTTGCATCACTCTACTGCTAGTTTCCTGGGAATTCATTATAGGGTCTTACACTAAGCAGTAACTACTGTGCTGTAATGATTTCCAGCAATGTTGGTGGAACTTTCCATCTCACCTTATTTAATAATTTTCAACTCACCCTGACAGTCTCTTGAGCTACACAACTCATTTTCATGAGGGCTCCCAGGAGATAGCTATAACACAAGTCTACTCTGCAGCTGCATGAATCTTTATAACAAAAGTCATAAATTAAGACACTGACTCTGAAGCTGCAGACAAGAGAAATGAGCAGGCAGCATCTCAGTATGTTAGCTTCAATTCAAAGGATTTCAGAAAGTTCATTTCTTTTTTTTTTCTCCTCTGTTTTTCTTCTGTTTCTTGCCAAGTCTTTGCTTTACTGTCTCCTGTGTTAACTGTGTGAGGTGTTTCCGTCTGAACTTTCCCCTGCAGACACACTCTGCTGTCTTCAAGGTAGATTTGAGGCTTCTTTTGGGGGGGGTGTCAGGTCTTTATTAAATGCTTATTCTAGACCTTTAGTAGGAGAGTGCTGAATAAGGACCTTTATACTGAGTATTAATTAGGCTTTGGCTTTAAAAATGTTTTCCAGAGGTGTAACTTCAAAGAATTGACACTTAAATCTCCTCCTCTTTTGATTGCTGAATTTTTCTTTTTTGGAAATGATTCTTTAGGCTTCATGTACAATTCAGGAAGGTTGAAGGCATCAACTTCTAAGTATAACAAGAAGTAGATATTGCAATGTTTTTTCCTGCTACTGTAACTATTATTATTATTATGTATATTCATTCATAATAAACGATTTTAAAACTTTAACTTTGGGTTCAGTTGCTTAAAATTAAATCTCTTAATTGAATTTAATAAAATAGTGGTTTCACTAAATAAAAATATATTGCCTCCTTGTTAATGCTAATGCTAAGATGAACAGACCTTTTGTAGTCAAAAGACTAAAAAGCCCTCCATATTTTGCTGTAGTATTTTATCTTATTTTTCCAATGAATTTGAATAATATATTTAATATAATAATACATATATATATTATTTATAATATATATTAAACACATGTACACACGTATATCTATATCTATATATCTATTAATAAATTATGTCCTTAATATTTGTTCTGGCTCATATGTGACTGTGGCATAACAGTTTGGAGGCTCCATCTTGATTGTTTGCTTTGGTTGTTGTTTTTTTTTTCCTATGGATGACTTCTGAGAGGGAAGAGAAACAAAGTTCTGTTTAGTAAATCTTGATTTGTTGGTAGCTTCTGTGCTCATATACACAATCTATGAGGCAAGAATTTTCCATCTCAACTATTCCCACAGATTTTCGTAAACGAAAGTTTAGTAGTAAATAATCTAAAATATATTTTAAATGTGTTATTTTGAGAAATCTCAATGCACTTTACATACCAATTGTAAGTCATTACCTGCTGCTTCTGGTCTTCTGAATGGCTCCCAGGCATTTCTCAGGATGGAAACAAAGGGAAGAAAAATAATACTTGAACAGATAAAGCTAAAGGGTTAGTATTTTGTGAGACACTTCTTAATTTTAATGTACATCTTAAGTATAATGATGACTAATCTATTTAAATAGATCATCTGTATATATAGAAACCTATACAAGGAAACTGCATGCCTCAAGGTAAAAATTTATTTCTAACATGAATCAGCAAAGAATGCAGAAAGGCAAGGAAACTAAGAAATATACCCAGAAAAAAATGTGAGACCCAGAAAGGCTGGATTTTATCCCTGATCTAATTTAGACATCATACAACATTTAACTGAAAAAAAAAATCCTATTAAATCACACTTGAACTTATGAGAGATAATAATTATTCATGTTGTATAAGCCTTTTCAGAGATGGAATGACAGAATTTTAAGGGAATGGTGTCTTGGACTTCATAGGGATTGAGGGGAGACTAAAGTGCTTTGGAAACAAGTAGGGGAATGCTGGATGTCTAAAAACTTATTTCTTCAGTTGAAAATGATGTATAGAGTTTCATTTTGAGTTCCTTCACAACCACAAGAGACTGAAATTCTTTCTTCACTTCAGCAATACCCACTATCCTGAACTGAGTACTAGCAATGGAAAATAATGTCCTTTCTGTCTATTTCTAATGTACAGTGGTCTTGAAGTATTCTTCTATTGTTCTGATGAGGAATTGTTTTAAGCTAAGAGGTTTGGGATTCCATTATTATTATGGACTTGAGAGAAACATAAGTTCAAACAAAATTGCAGCCAAAATACACCTAATAAGTTTTCTTCCACTGAAGAAATTTTTCTGTCTGATTTCTAAATTATTTTTGGTTCCTCTTAAGGGATTTTGAATTTATTCTGTTGGGTTCCTATGAAACCTAGAAAGAAAATTAGTTTAATTTTGTTTCTGTTTATGTAGTTTATGTTTCTGTTTATGTAGCTTTATGATACTCAAAAAAGACCAATATAGGAAAAGTCCAATTTTTGTAGTTTCAATTGCGTGTTTTCAGACTCCTGATGGACTGACTGATATAGAGATAATCTTTGACATCATCAACTGAACAAATGCTTATTTAATGTAACTGTTTCTCTAAGATTGAAAAAATATTTTACTTTCAAGGTACTTGGCTTTAAGCACTACATCAACTTCCACCTATATTCACATTTTATTATTGTAATAAAATAGGTTACATTTTCCTTTTTGAGGCTGAGAAAATATTGCCAATATACTGAAAATACTGATATCAAAACAACATGAAATTCCTGTCAGTATGTTATAATTTTATGATGTCCAAGATGATATTGGTTTGATTTTATATAAAGCACAAGGTGTGCTTTATATAAAATGTGTAAAAATGCACATTTTGACTGAAGCTTCCTGTCAGTATGCTCTAGTATTGACTCAGAATTTTAAAAGCCCATTTTGGTGGCATTCTTTCAAAACCCATTATAGACTAGATATTTTTCATCAAGCTGGATATCTGTGTGGTGTATAGAACATCAAAAACTCACGTGAAATGATTTAGCGATCACTATTTAATGACACTGTAGCAGTGATTTTGTTCTACTGCCAGACCAGGTCAATGATTTGTAGGTAAAAGCCAAAGGAACTGTTCTGAATCATCCATGTTTTAATTATGAGTGTTTTCACAGCTTGTGGGAGCCATGCTTCCTTACTGTATTTTAACATAAAAATCAGGAAATGCTTTTGTAGGAAGCATTGAAATGAAATTTTAGTTCCAATGGCAGTCTTTCACTGAGTGCTTAGTACAACTTTGTGTGTAATCTAAGGTCAGAAACTGAAAATTGCTGGTTTTAGTGATGAGTAAGTGTCTTTCTTTCCTTTTCATATTAGATAGAAAATGGTCGACCGTGGAACTCTATTGTGAAGACCTCAGAAGAAATATCAATTTTTCCACTCAGCTTTTCATAATGTAAATATAATTTGAGCTTTCCCAAATGGGCAGCTAAACCATGAACAAGCAGAAAAACCTAATTTGGACTGTATTTCTGAAGCAGACTTCACCTTCACTCTTGGGAACTTATTGAAGGATTACAGCTGAAAAGGACAAGAGAAAGAAAACCTTGAACAGGAATCTTATCCTACAATGAGAATTACAAGTACATCTTGTATCTGCCCAGTCCTAGTTTGTCTCTGTTTTGTACAGAGGTGTTATGGAGCTGCTCACCATGGCTCCATCAAGGTGACCAGAAATCAAACCAAACACATAGAAGGCGAAACAGAAGTGCATCATCGTCCAAAGCGTGGATGGGTGTGGAATCAGTTCTTTGTTTTAGAAGAACACATGGGACCAGATCCTCAGTATGTAGGAAAGGTAAGGTGGTTGTTCTCCTTTGGCTTTGGTTTGTTTTTTTCCATTCCCAGGAATGTGGCACTGATAAGAGGCAGATCATTTATGTCCTTAGATGGCACCTCTTCTTTTAAGGGAAGACGCCTCTTGGATTAGTACATAGATTTACAGTGAACTTGCCAGTTGCCTGTGAATACTTTGTTTATTATCAAAAGGATAAATAAAAGTATGCAGGATGAAGATTCTAAAATATGATAAAATAGTTTTTATTCTGAGCTCAGCTAAACAGAGTGTGTGCAATTGATCCTGTTACATCAATTTCCAGAATCCTAAATGCATGGGGTCACTGCTAATGGCTTTTCCAGACTATTTCAGAATTATTTTCAGTTCTGCTTCAGGGAATATTACATATGCAGTCTAAGCTCCGTAGGGTATTCATTCCACTCTGAGTGTAGGGTGGAAAAGGTCTCCAAAAGGAAATCCTCTGTGGCTTTTTTCATACTAGGAGATACAAGGTGTGTTACTTCTCAGAGTTCCTCAAAAGTCTGTAAGAACAAGCTCTGCATTTATATTCTGATATATAGAGTGAGCTTCACATATAATGTTCTGACTAATGTAATTGAACTGAAGCCTGGGCAGCTGAAGTCCGATCCATCATATGTAATGTTGTCTGTAGAGCTTGGGTTCTAACTTGCATTAAATAGCACACAACTCTCTATATAACTGTAACCCATGATATATGACAGAGGAAGTTTTGCTCTCCTTGAAGACTGTCTTGCTGCATTATGATAGAATTTTTTAATTAGATAATCTACATGAGTCTTAATTTCTGTAATGAAATCAGAGAAATACATAGAATATTAGGGGTAAAGTAAGATGGTTAATGGGGAAGAGGGCATGGAAAAAAAATTCCTTTTACTTTCCCTTGAAATTAGAATTCTGAAAATTATATTGTAGAAAGTGATGCAAGGGAGCCTCTGAAATCACACATGTCTGGTAGTGAGGGCTTCCAAATTTGAATAGTATCTTCTGAACTAAAAATAGGAAGTGGAACAACTTTATTTAAGAGTCTGTTAACTCAAAGGCTAAAAAAAATGTTCTGTTATACCAAACTTAGTAAAATATTAAGTATTTCAGAATGCCAAAAATTATTGAGCTATGTGAAGAAAATGTAAACTGAGAAAGGACCTTTCTAAATGGAGGTAATGATTTGTATTGAGAGAGAAGCTTTTAAAAGGGGTAAGGGGATGAGGAGATATGCATTCAGACAGCTTAACAGTAATTAACATTTTCATAAATTATTTTGGAATAGAAAAAGTTGTTGCAAAAATGTTGTTGATGCAAAGCTTTGCAGAAGAATGAAAACATTGTCTGGAGAGAGCTAGATATTATGAATATGGTTTGAATATAGAAATAAAGAGTAAACCTTGGGAATAGAGAACAATGTGATGAATTTCTGTTATACACTAGTGTTTTATTGTAACTGAGAGAGGAAGAGAAAGAACTGGTTACCAGATCTAGTGTCAAGTCTTAAAGAAGGTGAATGTAATACTAAGCTGCAAAAGCTGATATATATAAAAAAAGGGATAAAGGGCACTGAAGACACTGTGGAAAATAGTGTTGACCTATATGCTATTCTGGTTACTTTCAGCCAAGAAAAGTGATTTACATGTGAAGCTGTACAGAAAGAATTGAACATTATGGGTGGGATAGTAATGGAGAATAAAATATGTTTGTTTCATTATTTCCATAAATAATAGAAGTGGACACATGATAGTCTATAAATACAACTACAAATAAAGCACTACGAAAAATAAAAATTATTTAGGTTGATTGCAATTTTACTTGAAAAAATAAGGTTTTGGTGGCTGTGAGTTAATTTGGAATTCATGTTTAGTAAATTTAGAATGAAAACAAGAATAAATCAGATTCTGAAAGAGGTTACTAACAGGAAAAGAAAAGAAAAAAAAAAGCTGAAGGTGTTTCAAAGTACAGCATATTTGTCTTTATGAAAGCATTTATAGACATGATTGCATGCCAAAACAGAAGCCTGGATTCAGTGAGCTAAAGCATGGTCCCTTTCAATTTCATGTTCTTATGAAGCTATTATATATTTCCTTTCATCCTCTGACCACTCTATTAATGCCACATTTACAGAGATCAATGAATAGAATTTCTTTCAATCCTTTGTGGTCAAAATGTGACTTCATGCCTTGTTTGAGAACATTTCTCCCTCTATACTTACCAGTTTTTCTCCCATTTTCCTCAAATAATTCCCTCTGGTGCTCATAATTTCTTACTGTGAGTCCTTCACAACATTAGTAAGCTTGTCTTTGCAAAAGCTTTGGGGAACTTGAAAGCAACTGTACTCTATTTTTCATTTGGTTTGATTATTCTGATGACCTGATTTGAAGAAAAGATCAATTTTATGCTCAGGCATATACTTTCAATTAAAAAGAAAAAAAGAAAAAGGCAGGGCCGGGGGGAAGCCTGAACTGAGACTGTCATAATATCAATAGTTACCAAAATTTCAGTAGTGGTCATTTAAGACAAAAACCCAGACATTTTAGAAAAATATATTTTTTACTAATTTTGCACTAAATTGTACACACCTGATCAAGGTCTCATTTTATATGCCTTTAATTTGACAAGTAATTGTGACACAAAGCCCCTCAGTTATAAAGGAAGTCAGTGCCCTTCAATTCCAGATTTCTGTTGGGTGGTAGCATGCTGTCAATTCTGTCAATTATTAATTCTGTAGACTACTCTGCTTCACTGGTGACAGTTCTTCCATTTCAGATCTGTCCTTTCACATATTTCACACCCAGTTTGGGAGTAACATCACAGAAAGCAGAGTCATTATGTACAATGGTGTTATAATGCTCACAGTCATTGTCATGGAAATGCGCAGTGAGGACAAGAATGGGGTAGGCCAGCAATGAAAATGGCAAGCTTTCTCATTCTTACTGTGAAATGATTGTCAAGAGGATGGATTAATTCACTGCCATCATCATAAAAACAGTGTTAGGACAACAAATTATTATTATATTTTAATATAAAGCATCCCCCATTTCTCAGTCATTTTTTCTTTTCTCGAAGAAAATGTTATTTGGAGAATTCTGTATAGAATTAATCCCTATTAACCATACTCATAAGGTTTTTCTAAGAACCTGGTGAGACACAGGTCCTGGAAAGATTAGCTTATTTTAGAAATGGAAAATGGTCCTTTTGTAGATATTGTCTGTGGTTCTGAGATTATTGAGGCTGATTCCCTGCTGTTGCACGTGGGGTAAGTCTTCAGTGTTTCAAAATATGTTTCACTGATGAAAGAACCCAAAAAAATAGTTTTGTGTTTAAAAAGGTATCTTGAAAGTGTTTAAAACCACAGTGACTTCTTTTACCAAAATTATTAATTATTTGTGGATGGTTTCTGGAAAACTTATGAATGATCAGTGGTATCTGGAAGTGTTAATACAGAGAGACTATTCACCTGCAGGTGAAAGTATGTGTGTGTGTGGGTGTGTTTGCAATGCAAAATCTGTGGAAATTTGAGTAAGGAAGATAAAATATCATTGCCTCAGATAAGTAACTTGAATGCATAGACTGAGCTTTCAGTTATATGAGACTTCTTATCTTTTGTGTGCCACTGATGTAAAATTCTAATGAAATTATAGCCATGAGTGCAGAAAGAGGCAAGGTTAGTGAATGCACTAGGATCCGACGATGAGTCAGTTACCTACTGCACCAGAACAGAGGAATGAAGATTTTCCTGTAGAAATCTAGAAAAATTTGGCCTGTAATACTGCAAGATTTTACATCTCTCAGTTGTCATAGCTGATACCGTTTACATTTCTCTTGCCTTTTCTGCATGTTGTTTCTAGGTTAGATAATTCATGTCTCAACATTTGGAAAAAAAATAGCAAATAAAGAATTTAAGGAAATAAATGAAGAAGACTATGTGTTTCCATCCATAACATCCTTCATTTTGAACCTTCACACCTCTGTCTCCAGAGGGTCTGCTCCTTCTTAAAAGGATATTTCTAAAAATCAGTTGTACTGGAAGCAAGTCATAACAACACATTTGCTGTGCTTTTTCTTTGGAGAGGGAAGTAAATAAGCAGTGATAAAATGAAGGTCACTGTGGATTTGGGGCTGAGTGAGTCATGCTATTAAGACTGAATAGCAGAAGAATATAATGCACAAGACTGAAAATTTATCTGTGAACCCTTTGGATCTCTGAAATACCAAACCTATACCTCTTAATCCATTTCAGATGACTTCTGAAGAGTAAATAAGAAAGACTGTTCAGGTATTCAGATCTGCATTGGTTTTCAAGTGCTTTTTTCTTCCCTAGTTTGGGGGATGGCACTTCACTTAGTTCTTACATGTTTACCTGTAGTGCAAAAACAGTTTGAGATTAATATTGATAGAGATAAGGAAGTATGGAACAGTTGGAAATTAGTGTGAATATAGGAAAGGGGAGAAGAAAGTAACAATTTTTAATATTTCTTGAAATGTTTCTACTGAAAGTTAGATTAGGAAAGGAATTTCAGGTGTTATATTGGATTTACAAGATAGCAATTCTTTTAATTCATGATTTTATTCTTGAAAACATAAATACAGCATAACAGACTTGACATTAAAAATTATTGTTTCAAAGTAATATGTGACATGTTATTGCAGTAAGTTAGTTCTGATACAAGACAGTGAATCTAATCTTCCCTGACTAGATCAAGAGAATTTCCCATCTCTGATTTAATGACAGTAAGGGGGCATCATGTATGTTTTAGAATAAGTGCCAAGGAAAAAACAAAATTGGTTTTTAACAATTAAAACATTTTTATTCCATTCTAGAGGTTTACATAAAAAAATATATCAGATGTTCCAGCATTTTTAGCACAAGCAAATAGTTCCAAAATTTATTTTGATAAAAAGGAGTTTTATTTTATAGTAGAGAAAATTGAAAGGAAATTTTGGATGACATAGTCTAAATATTTGCACATGATTTGTTAGCCATTTTCATGCCTCTGTAAGGTAGACAAGCATCATCAGCAATGAAAACAACTTCTCAAATAACATGCATCTCACTTTCTACCTTTTGGGTTGCTAGCTTCACAAATAATGTATTTATATAAAATAATTTTCCTTTATACCTAGGGAAAATGTAGTAGCAAGAACAACATGAATAATAAACCTGATGTCAGTATAGCACAACATTATATGGCCCCATATCACATTAGCCATCTCCTTTTCTTTTGTAATTTTTACAAAAAAGCTAACTCAATATTCTTTCCAAACTCAAAGCTTTCCCAAATAAAAAGGCATGCATATGTACTTGTTTTGTCCTGAGTTCTGTTTGCACAGACAACTTTGCTGCCTCCTACCTTCATTTGAAAAATGTCATTTGGTTTCACATTTAAAAGTTGAAGGCATAGTACTTGAATTCTACAAGTCCACAAATACTGTGGACCTTTTTTGGGGGGGGTTGGGTTTTTTTTAAGTGGCATGTCTAAATATTTAAAGGTCATGTGGGGGAAAATCACATCCAAGAGAAGAGGGAGCTTTCATCAGCCAGATCAGTCTGACTTTCTTCCAGTGTGCCCAGCTATATCTGAGGTTTCCTGAAGCATGGCACCGACAGGGGCATTTTGACTTGACAGACCAACCAAGGAAACAGAAAAGCATGAAAATATTGAAGTTCAGTCCTAGTCCAAAGACATAGGATAAAGTGTTTACCTTGTTTAACTTCATTTAAGTCAACATGAAATTGCACCAAAAAGAAACTGGCTCTTTTAAGTCAAAACAGCTACATTAAGTCTAATATGTCAAAGTAATAACTGTTTTTCTAAGGAAGCTTTATAGAGTCTGTCAGTTCTATATTGCAAAACATCAGCTCTCGATGTGAAGACTGTTATTTAAATTAACGGTTCAAAATAATTTTGTCAAGGTGATCTAATCTTCTCTGAAGTTATTATGGACTGAAGAACTGGTTGGGGTTTTTTTGTTTGTTTTTTTGGGGGTTTTTTTGTTTGTTTTTGTTTTTGTTTTTGTTTTTGTTTTTGTTTTTTTATTCTCATTCCTTCATGAATTTGCCACACCAGCAGCCAATCTTCTTTATGCTGAACAATGGTGTTGATGAAACCATTTTTTGTGTTGATGAAACCATATTTTGTGTGGAACTGCCACTTCTCACTTAAATGGTTTAGCAGTAATTTTTTTTGAGAGAAAATCCAGCCTTGTTCTCGCCTTTCTTTTTTTTTCTTACTTTGGTCATGAATTGGTCTAACATTTCGAAGTGCTGGCTGTGCCGGGGCTGTCCCGGGGCCGTGCCAGGGCCGTGCCGGGGCTGCCCGGGCCGGCCCCAGGCGGCGCCAGCGGCTGCAGCGGCCCCAGCGCAGGGCACAGCTGAGCCCCTGAGCCCCGGGGAAAGCCTGGGCAAGGGAGGGCAAAACGCTGCCCGGCAGCCGGGGCTGAGCCAGGGGAAGCGAGCGAGAAACAGCCCTGCGAGCCCCGAGGGGACAGCGGGAGCAGGGCCGGGGACGGGAGAGAGAGACCCAGCAGGGATGGCCCTGCGGCATGCGAGAGAGCCCGGCCCGGCTGGGCCGGCCCTGCGGTCCCAGAAATGGACTCACGTTGGGGCAGGGATAATGTGAGGAGAGGGGATCCAGAGGGGGAGCTGCTGAGGGCTGCCCGCTGACCCCCATTCCCCTTGTGCCTGTGCCCCCAGGGGAGAAGAGTCAAGACTGAGCGTGATCTTGGAAAAAAGTCAGGTGTGGGGGGAAGTTAGTTCTAAATTTTGCATTTTTTTCCTCAACATGCAACTCTATTTTAATTGCCAGGAAATTTAATTCAATTTCCCAGTGTTAAATGTGTTAGTCAGTGATCTCTCCGTTTTCCCCCAGCCTATGAACTTTGCTACATCTCATTTTCTCTCTCTGTGATCTTAAGAAAGAAGCCAGAGAGAACAGCTGAGTTGGTGATTAGGAGTCAGCCAAGACTGACTCACCATGAAGATGATGTGGTACAACATGCCCGCTCTGTAATTGCAGAAAACTATGTAATATAGCCATATAAGTGGTGAAACAACACCAACCCCCAAAAACAGAAATACAAATAAATAAACAGAAACTTTAAAAAGAGGTTTTACACCAATTAGATACATCAGATATAGCAAGGATTTTTATATTAATTGTAGCAAGCAATTTTTATGTTAATTATGGTCTTGGTAACTTTTCTTTAAAGGATATTTACCATCTAATTGTAAATCAATAGATAATGAAGCTGAAAGTATGCTGATAAACTCCAGTGTTCATTAGCATGCCACTTCCTTCTCAAGTATCTTCTTGACCTTATTTTCAGAGAGGTGCTCATTCATGTTCATTGTGTAACTTTCAACACCTACATGCCTTGTTGTCTTTTAAAAAATTTTACTACATCAATTTGCTATTCAATATAGTTTATCAACTCATTCAGGATATATTTGTAAAATTATATATTATGTTTTATATTATATATTATACATATTATCTGGATGTGGCTTGTTTAAACACTGACAGGAACACTTCTATTGAATGGTTCAAATTGTAGTCTAAATAATTTAATTTACTGTATAACAAGCTACAAAAGTTTAAAAATGTGAAGTAAATTGAACATCAAAATTAGGCCTTTTTTCATCTAGATAGACCTATGTGACAAATGAAACCATGCGGAACATACTTTTCTGGCCTGCTTTTCTAAGGTGAATATGCTGTAACAGAATAGGAATTTCAGATCTAGTAGTTTATTAAATACTCTCAAAATGTCTGAGAAGCAGACAATTATGAGACTGCAATATTCCTAGACTCAGTGGAGGTAGCCAAGGGTGATTTTTATACCATATTCTGTACAGCTGTAAAGAAAATTATTCAGTTTTGTTGATTTTGAATGTGGTGCCTTCTCAGCAATTGCTTCTTTGCCTTAGAAGTGACACTGGCTAGATGTTATCCTTCAATTCTCATAGAAAATTTGTATCTAATGCCAAATTGTAATTTCTTTTGTTCTAGAACACATGCACATTTTTTAATGGCAATAAAAATGTGAGAGACAATAACAAGTAAAGTAGGAGAAGTAAGGTTTAAATCAAAGAGTTCTCTGTCATTTCTAATCATATAACATGCAGTCTATGGAACTAAAGTCACAGTGACAAATATTGAGATCAAATATTTTTGTAAAGGTTTAATTTCTAAAATACTCTAAGTTTTATCCTTATTGTAGTGGAAATCTCTGGCCTGTAAAAAAATGAAAGTACTATTTCAGAATGGTTTTTTTAAAATTTTTTTTTTGCCTAGCTGGATTAGCTCTGGTTAGTCCTTGGAAAGCAGTTGGTTCTCATTTAAATAGTTATTCCCTCAAGTTTATCATCTTCAATTAAAATATACTTTAAATAACAATAAGAAGAACTCAAGCCTCTTTGTTTGGAAAGAAAGTGTAGAGATGAGGTTATGCAGATTATGCACAATGGTTTACAGTCAAGAACCTGAGCAGTGATAAATCTTTACATCTGAGATTAGAGAAGAATAATTTTAAAGTCATCTTTGTATTCTTGTGATCTTGGGACCATTTGCTAAAAAGTCTGTTCTCTCCAGAATTTTGCTGAGGTTTTCTCAAAGATAGGTTGCCTGTGTGGAGCTATTCAAGACAGGAGATAGAACTGTTACGGAAATATCTTTGTATCAGGTCTTCATTTTAGCTCTTCTAATATTTTTTTTAAATTTTTCATCAGATTACAAACAAAAAAAAAAATCCAGTCATCAGAGTTAATAGTTTGTATTCGTAAACTTACACTTTGGATTTAAGTCAGGCTTAGTGTACAATTAATTTGTGTGGCATGAGATCATTGCATGTCCTTGTCTGTTTTGTTGACAGATATGTGTAACCTTAACTGTTGCCAAAGTGTGGGGTTTTTTATTGTCTTCCTGTGACTTTTAATAATGGATACTTAAGCTATCAGTATAAAAAAGGAGAGCTTTTCAAGGTCTCATATGAAAGACATACTAATAACTACAGTTCTACTGAAGAGATCTTTTCATAATATTCAAAGGTCCCACTTGAGGCATTCTTGTGATACGGATAAAAGAGCTGCTATCCAACAAACAAACACCCTCCTTTACATTAAGAAAGTCAGGAAAGGGTTTCTATGTATGGTTGCAAAGCAAATAGAAATCTTTATAACTAATATGGATTTCCATTGAATATAAATGCCCATAATAAAAATCCATTTTGAAATATATTGTCAATTTTTACCTTTTTTTAGTAAGCTTTTTAATAAATGTTTATATATATATGTATATATATGTATATATATGTATATATATATATATAGTACTACTTAGTATTAACTATATTAACTATAAATCTTAATTGTAAAAGTCAGTAGTGGCTTACAGAAGTATAATTCTGAATTTGGAAATATTACAGAAGCAATGTTTGCACACTCTAGATATATGAATCTTTCCATCTGAGTACCTTGGATGGAAATCATGGCAACATAACTTTCAACAAATTAAACAGCATCTGACATCTGTATGGATGTTTCAGATGTAGTATTAAAACTGTGAGAACATCATCATTATCCTGCTGACTGAAATAACAAAGTTGCTGATGATGTGTTGAGTGTTCAGATAGATTCTAAGACAGGAAAATTGCAGCAATGATGGGAGACTTCACTTACTCCCTGGAACACAGGTTGAATTTTACATTGAGCTTGAACCCTAATATCAAAAGGTTGTAGGCATAAAAAATATCTGCCTCAGAAGTTATCTAGTCATCAATCTAAAAAAAGAGGAGCTAAATCAAAATTTAAGCAATGCATGAAGCTAATGCAAAATACCCAACACAAAGACATGAAGGGCTAAAGGAGGTTGGGATGACCAAATCATACAGTAGTGAAGGCAAATAAAGATGTAGCCTTTAAAAAAATCTGTTTCCAAATGAGAGAAATAGAAAGGATTGAGAAATGTTACATGTGAAGCAAAAAATGCATTAAAGTGAGTTTGAGGAAAAGCTGTCAATAAAAAAATTCTTCTTTAGAAATACGAGGATCTGGAACCCTACCAGAGGCTTCTGTAACAGAAGACACTTCTGAGACATAAAAAACCTAAAAAAAAACCAAGACTGTTGCAGAAAAGCTAAAAGTATGCTTTTTAATCTCTTTAGGAGACCTTGAACAGTTATTTTATGAGGAATGTATCAAAGGTGAAGTCTCAGACTGAGACATTGTGGGAGAGACTCTGGAGAAAGTCAACAGATGAACAGTAATTATCACACATACCTGCTGCAGTAACCCAGGAAGAAATACCTAAACAAATAACTTTGGCATATAGATATATAAAACCACTTTGGTGCCTGAGGACCAAAGTGTGCAGTTATAGCAACACAGTAAACAAACAAAAAACAAAGTAATCCCCAAAACTTTCATGTGAGGAAAAGCAATACCACTTAACATTTTAAACTATTTGTGGGAAGCAGGTAGGTGACAAATATTTATTCATTATTTGAAACTGAGAAGAAAAAGGGACAGACCAACCATAATGAAGTCTAGTAGAAAGACCTTCCAAGAATGACTGAAATTCAGTACAGATAAAGATAGAATGAGGCACATGAGAAGCAACTGAGTTGAGTAGTTTTAACTGCATTAACAGTTACCACTCATTAAAAGGACTGTGAGGTTCTATGATCTCTAAGATAAAACTCCATCATCTAAGTGCTTGGAAATAATCCAATGAACGAACTGAATATTGGAAATCATTGGGAAAGGAAAAATCCCCCATGAGTAACTCTTTAAAACCACAGTGCACCTGTACCTCAAATGCAAATCACGGTTTTCATATTCTTATCTCTTTCCACAGCAAAAGAGATATTTCAGAGAAGAGCTACCAGGCTGATGTAAAGCATAGAACAGTCTCTGTATGAGAAGAGACTAATTAGGTTATTAGCTACATTATTTGATAAAATCCATATTTTCAATTAGCAGCTTCATTTCTGGAATTTTTTATATGCTTTTATAGCTGTTGTTTTTCTGGGTACAGGATTTTTTATGGGAAATTATGGCTTTGGAAGTAGTATAATAAACACCTGAACAGGGGAGGACTCTTCTGGCTGAAATAAGATGAAGTGGGTTGGGTAGTGACCTAGACAGTTTTAAGTAATATAGTAGTATGAATCAGGAATGGATTTTTACTTTCTTTCCCTTCTCTCCAACAAGCAGTAAGAGTCATACTAAGCTGCCAAAATCATAAAACCCAAAAGCAAAAAATAAAAAAGAAAAAAAAAAAAAGACCAACAAAAAAAAAGAAAGGTTGAACGCCTAAAAATAAAGGAAACAAACAATGCAGTTGTTCATGTATGAAATTGGTGAACTGCTTAGTATAGCATTATTTGATATTTAATGATGCCACATCAGTGCTCCTAATTAGTCTCTCAATAATGAATTGAGGTAAGTCATCAGGTAAAAATTATGGCACATTGACAGAAAGGCCATGCATTCAATAAATCAGAGCAGTATGTCCACAAATACAGGTAGCTCAGAGAAATGTTAACAAAAAGCACTTTTGCCTGTCACACACCTGTATCACAAGTGTTTGTTGTGATACTAAATATTATTCCAAGCTTGACTGTGTCAGAGAATATCAGTGATGAATTCAGAATTTCCAGTCCATCCTCCTTTCTTAGAAAACCTTTCCTCTACACGTCTAAAAGACTACTAGCAAGTCTTGTTTTACATTTTACTTGGAAGAAATAGTTTCTCGATTTTTTGTCTACATTGCATGAAAACATAGTGACATGATTCTTTCCAAGAACAAGTAATAGTTTTCATACTTAAAGAACACTAACAGTTTACTCATCCAAAGTTTATTTAATCATTAATCATAAAGACAGTGTAAAATTTTAATGTAGGTTACGGGTAAAGGCTGAAATATGTGCAGTATATGGTTGTATTTCTTTAAATATTGACAACAGCATGTGGGGAAATGAAAAGTCCAACCCAAAACAAAAAAAAAACTCTTCTGTCTCACAAGTGCTAGTGATACTCAGTAGCTCCAGTTTAGTGCATTGTTTAGGAATTAAATAATATTGTTTTCTTGTTTGATTTGTTTCTTTCCAGTTTTGACTTTGGGGTATCGGTTAGAAAATCAGACGCCACTGAGAAGCCTCTGTATATGAACCCTAAATCAGTGACACCCAGAGTCCACTTACTTCTATGTATTTATTCAAAATAAAAAAACTTTTAGGGGAAAAGTCTGTAATTTGTTCTTAGCTTTGGCAACCTTCTTACTTATAGAGCTATTAACTTTTACCTTAGACTCTACTGTCTTTCATGTATTATGTATTACTTTTCTCTTGGTGAATCAACTGCAGAAAGTGATAGTTTTTATTAAAGTGACACCTCTGCATCCCTCAATTATACTTCTCTAACTTTAATGGGGATAGTGATAATTATTAATGTGGTTAATATAATCACAGAATCACAGAATATGCTGAGTTGGAAGGGACCCACTACGATCATCCAAGTCCAACTCCTGGTTCTGTGCAGGAACATCCCAAGAGTCACACCATGTACCTGAGAGCATTGTCCAGACACTTCTTGAACTCTGTCAGGATTGGTGCTGTGACCACCTCCCTGGGGAATGGTTCCAGTGCCCAAACACCCTCTTGAGTGAGGAACCTTTTCCTAATATCCAGCCTACACCTCCCCTGACACAATTTCAGGCCATTCCCTCAGGTCCTGATACTGATCACCACAGAGAAGAGATCACTATCGGTCCTTCCTCTTCCCCTCAAGGAAGTTGTAACTGCAAAGAGATCTCCCCTCAGTCTCCTCTTCTCCAGGCTGAACAGACCAGGTGATCTCAGCTGCTCCTCGTACGGCTTTCCCTCAAGGCCCTTCATCATCTTCATAGATTCCTTTTGACACTCTCTAACAGCTCAATGTTTTTCTTACATTGCTGCTTACATTGCAGCAACCAGAACTGCCCCCAGCACTCGAGGTGAGGCTGCCCCAGCTCAGAGCAGAGCAGGACAATCCCCTCCCCTGCCCAGCTGGCCATGCTGTGCCTGATGCCCCCCAGGACAGGGTTGGCCCTCCTGGCTGCCAGGGCACTGCTGGCTCATGTCCAACTTGCCATCGACCAGGACCTCCAGGTCTCTTTCTGCAGCACTGATTTCCAGCATTTCATTCCCTAGTCTGTCTAAACATCCAGGGTTTCCTCATTCCAGGTGCAGAAGGTATGCATAAGACCTAATTAGACAGCATATACAAGTGTACTTGAGTGGAAATCAGATGGTTAATGTTTCTGATTCCTTCACAAAAAAAGTTATTAAGTAGAAATATTTTTCTCTGTCAGCCCTTTGTAGCAAACCATGATTTAAAAAGCCCTAGGTAGAAATGTGATGCAAGTATCAAGACACAGGCAGCCCAGAGGGAATGTAGAAGTTTCCCTTCTGGCCCAGTAGATAATGAGTAAGTTAAATTTCTTGAAAATTGATAGACCCATTTCTGATATCTATAATAAATATCCTTCCCATCCTCCTCCCCTCCTTCCCAGCCCTGCAAAAAAAAAAAAAAAAAAAAAAAAGAAACCAAAACCAAAGCCAACAAAACACAACAAAAAACCCCAAACCAAACCAAACAAAACACAACCAACAACCTGAGAATTTACAACTGTAATAACACAATACTCTTTTTCCAAAAAATTATCTGTAATGTTTTAGTTCTTGAATACCAAGTGCAGAAAAGGAATCTTCTCTATGTGGGAGGGTGTTCCAGTTTGTCAGCCCTCCTGATTTACCTTGAATAAACTTCTTTTGAAATGTTTCTAATTTCTCATGGTATTCCCCTCTGTTGAATTGTTGCCAGTTACTTTATTTTCTAACACCTGCATACCTCCCCCATTGTCAGTACTATCAAGGAAGTGGAGGCAAAATTAAAAGTCTGTTCATAATCTGCAGAAATGCTTTGTCCTCAGCCTTCATCATTCAGCTGGATTCCATTCACTTAAAATTTCTCACATTGCAGTTTCCACTTTCCAGATTCCTTCTTCTTATCTTTCTTTGCCTTGTTTCATGTGTAACTCCAAAGGATCACCTTGCTCTAACTTCTTGTGGGCCCTTTGGAGGCTAAGAGGATTCAGTCTTCACATTACTGCAGCTCCTCTGGCACTTTGTGGAAGATTATATAAATATGTGAGCATTATGTGTGTGGGCACCAGAAGCTGAAGGAAAGCTATTCAATGCACCTTTCTTCAAATCTTTTTCATTCTGAAAAGTACTAAATAGGAAGATAATGTATGTTTCAAGACTGTATGTTGCATTAATATATTAAAGCTACATGTACTGCTAAAGGGGAGCAGGAATGGCTAAAGGAATAGCTAAAGAAATGATTTTGGTTTGTATTGCCTACAGTCTTGCATCCAAAGATTCATGGGAGATATCAATTAATTCACCTTCACAGCATTTTTCTGAATCTTAAGATTAGTTCACCTATATCAAGAAACTCCTTCTCCCCATTCAAGCATCTATTATATAAAAGGAAAAAAAAATAAAAATATGTACACATGGAGTGGCTTCTATTTTCCTGGATTTTGTCACCACAACAGACAAATGAATTTTACATCAGACAGATGCAGGCTTGCTACCTATGTCTATTCTAATATGTCTGAAGGCATAAACCAATAACACAAAACAAGGGACTTTAGCAAGCAGAGTTTTATCCTGAAGTGTTCATCACTCCACTGAAGCCTATAATTAACAGGTAGTCATGCAGGATAAAAGGGAGCTCTGCACCTCCCATTTCCTTGTTTTCTTCTTCTTTGTGAAGATTTTGTGCAGAGAGAAAGATGTATCTCTATTGTCTTGTTAAGAGAACCGAAGCACTAAAGTGTTGGAGATCTGCAGCTTTCTAGAGAGTAGGTGTAGCATTTCCTATGATAATTAATAACATCTAATGTACCATTAACATATTATAGAATTTTATGCAGGTACACTGAGTTTCTGAGAAAACTCTAGCAATCTACCGTAATGTGACAATAATCTGAATTTCACAGACTTCCTTCTCAGATGGTAAAAAATAGCAATTCATTGGATGTTTTTCTCTAAATTGTATTGTATGATTTTGACATATTTGTAGGAAATTGTATACAATGTAATTGTATGTTGAAATCCTTGTACTAGCTGGTGTTTGTTTCATGCACCCTCTGAGGCATTTTTAATATAAACCAGTTATTAATTAAGCATGTGAAGCTCTCCCAGGGGGAAAACATGACTCAGCTTGGTATAGTAAGATGTCTTATGGAAGCATATGTGGCTATAAGGTGACATGTAGAGTTTGGTTTCTCTTCTGCTAGCCATTGAATAATATCACATGTGGAGCAATAGTGCATTGGAAATACAGAACAAAGCTTACAGGAGCAAGACAAAGTGCAAGTGTAGAAAGATCCAAGGGGTCACTATGCAGCGTCTGTAGAGTGTAATCTCAGATCAGACAGATTTCAGGCATGAAATGGCAGTAAACTTGTTTGGTTAAGATATCCCATCCCTTTTTTGATTGCCTTCCACTTTGGGTCAGTGCTTTAAGTCCTGTCCCTTTTGCCAGAAGATGTCTTTAGGCTTTGTATTAGTTATAGGAGATGTTTGAATTTTGAAACAGATTAAAATGTTTACCTATGAGTATAAAATGGATGGCTTGTGTTTAACACCTATGGAAAACAATTTTTGTAATTCTTTTGAAGTTCCCATATCTGCCGATCACTAAGATTTATTTTTTTTCCTTGTTCCTTTTCAATTTAAAACAAAAGAAGTGCAAATCTGAGGTATTAGAGTTCTGAAAAAAATAAAATTAAAATATTAAAGTTTTGCGCTTCATCATAATCAGTATTTCTGAGAATTTCACAGAACCCTGACTGACTTCAGAAAATTTGCTAAGCATCAAATCAATGCTTTATGGTTTTGTTAACATTCAGCTGACAGTCAAAAGCTAAATTTGGAGATGACTTTTGTTTGATAGGTCTTTGTTATGTGGCAGTAGCAGGATCTGGATGAGGTAATGGATAAAAGAATCTGTGTTATTCATATAGTTAGAATTTCAGAGTGTAAAGGAACAATTCTCACCATTCTGCAGAGGTGGGATGCCCAGCAGAGGACGCACTGAGAACCTGTGTGGCTGGATTAATTGTGCATGTGATACATACAACAAATAGAACTTGATTAATTAATTAACTATCACTTTTGTTGAATATGAGAGTTGCAAATGTCTTGATTTATGGCCTTTAATAGTGAATTTTGTTTCCTGACAAGGAGGTAAATTGAGAACCAAAGACATTAGTTCGTACATGTTTATGAATCTCTACATGAGGGAGGAGAAATAAGCCCCCATTCTACTCTGTATTTAACTATATGACTGCAAAATTAAATGCATATTTTAGGAGGAGAGTTTTTCTTTTCCTGCTGAAACTAAACAGACGTGTGACAAGAAGGCCAGTTTCAAATTCTGCATAGGTTTCACTGTTCCTTTTTGTTTCTCATTCTGTCAAAGGTGTCAAGAATATTTTTATGGGTCAGATTCTGACATGACATTTTTACATTGGATTATCTTCTGTAGAGCTACTTTATTTTGCTGATCAGTGTCTTTAAATTTTGGATGCTTACTTTTATTGTTTCCTCTTTTGTTTTCGCAAATGCTCATCATGTTGAAATAAGTTAAACTGCCTGTTAATATCTTTCCTCTTCCTCTGCCTTGAGGGTTTATATGGTATTCTGAGTACAGGGTGGCAGTGGAGGGAGGCAGCAACTGGAGTCAGAAGGTGGAGCAGCAGATAGCCCTGCAAAAGGACCCTGCTGAGTCCCTAAGCAGACTCTAAGGTCTCAGGCTGCCGTGAGGAGCAGTGCAGAAGTGCATTCTCTCATAGCTCAGGGCAGCCAGAACAACACCACAGTGATCAATAGCGAGTCGTTGCACAAGACAGGTAGAGAGAACCAGGAACAATTATGTGCAAAATAACTTGGCAAGTTGGAAATAACAGCCAGAATTGGAGGCATGAGGACTGTGAAAGGAGAGTAAGACTACAAGTGACTAGTGTTAGCTTCACCATTTATTTACCATTAAGTTACCCACTGCAATTTTGAGCCATAATTTAGCCACAATTGAACCATAATTTAAATTACACTGTAGGTCTCTGAGATCTTTGGATTTCCAGAACAATGGAAAGGATTATTAATTAAATAAGTCTTGGCACTGTTTCATCTTAAATTGTATCTATTAGTTGAGTAGTTTTCCTGACTGGCATTATATTCACAGTTTTAATATTGCCTTTTTACAAAAAGTTAAAAATTATAAAATACGAGGTTTAGTGTATTAAGCAGTGTACAAATATCCAAGAGCTTTAGATTTTTTCCTTTCTGTTCTGCTTTGTAGCTCCAAAGGAGAAAGAATCTTTTGTTATGATTTGCTTAAAAATGAGAAAATATGAAACTCATAGAAATGGGAGGATTCCCAATTATTTAGGAAAGTTTCCTCACTTTGTTGATATGATGGACAGGAGATAAAATTACACATATAGCGAGTATGTAACTCTATGAGCTCAAAATATACTATTTTATTTAAAAGTTCCTCCATAGCTGTCACCTCAGTAAATATTTCTTTTGTCTTTTCCACAAATGATGAATTTCTTCTGATTTCCTTGTATTGTGTGTTTGCAGAGTACAGCAGAATATTGCCTGTTATGTGTGTATATATATATATATATATATATATATATATATATATATGTGCGTGATTCAGAAAGACAAATAATTAGCACATGATAAATTCTCTAACTGAGAAGTAAAACATAACAGTTCTCTAACATTAGTGGTATGATCACACATGGTTTTTTTTGTATTTAAGCCCTTTATTCATATGGGGCTAATCCTAAACATAAGTAGCTATTTAAATAACTATAATAAAATGAATAAATCTGTCATTTTTCAAGACTTACACCTCTTTAGAAATTTGAAGTAGAAACTACCCGCCTTGTTTCTATGCTTGCGGGTTTTTCTTGCAGATTTTGTTTGATTCACAAAAATATGTGGTAGTATTTCAGCACTCCTGTCTGCCAGATAAATTAAGTGTTGCTGATGTGTAATGAAATAATGATTCTCTGAAAAAAAATAGACCCTTTTTCTACCCTTTATAAATGCCACCTTTAAAAGTTAGAGTCTAATTTATTCATAGAATTGAACCTTTACTTTTCCCTAATCAAGGGAGTATAACAGATTGAAAGGAGATGATTTATACATGAAATAGCCAAAATGCTTTTTAACAATTAGAAATCAACAGAATTTTAGGTCAAGAAGAAACATCAAAAGGCCATTCATTCCATAATGGGAGCCTGTTACGGGACCAGCTAAGACCAAACCTTTTCTAACAGAGTTTTGTCTACCCTGTCTCATTTAATCAGTAATCTTTTCCATCATCTTGTTCATTTCTTTATTCATTTGTTCATTCATTTTCTCTCATGTTTTCATTTTTGTGTGTTTTTGTGGGGCTTTTTTGGGGGGTGTACGGTTCTGCTGGGGTTTTTCTGCTCTTTGTTCTATTTTGGTGTTATTGTTTGGTGGTTTTTTGCTTCTTTTGGATGGTTGTTTGGTGGGTTGTTTTGTGATTTTTTTTTAATTATGTCTAAGACAATTGTCCATAAGCCAGACTCACTTGTATATTAACTACTGAAACTATGTTATTGAGTTGGGGATCTATTAGGGGAATAAGTAGAATCTAAAATGAAATCCTTCATAACTAATCAGATTGAAACTTTTATCTATCTTAGCATGATTCCCTGGTGTGGTAACATTAATGCTGGACATTCCAGGGCCCACTTAATTTTTTTTCTGTAGCCCCTGAGCCAATGCATCTTTTGCACAGAGTGGTTCCTCTTCCATGCAGAGGCTTCTCGGAGAAGTCCTTTATAAGAGTGTCTAAAAATAGTTATTTTAAATACTTTGTTAGTAGGGAGTATTTCTGATAATCTAGCCTGGATACCTCACCAGCCAAGGTTTTGAAATATCACCTTTCTCCTCCTTTTGCTTCAGTCAGGGGAACAGAGCTGTGAAAAAAAATTATTCCTCTACCATAAAGATTAGTATTTTTATTGTCAATATTGGCATTATTATTGGAGAGATTGTCGAGAATAGGTATTTTTCATGATCAGACTAGTCTGGAAAAAATCTTTTATTGCTTATTAAATACATACTGGAACTGACATTGAAGGCCAGCTGAAAAATCTTTTGTTAGATGCATTCATATACAGTAAGCTGTGCTTGCAGGGTGTCAGGAGGAAGTGGGAAAAATTCATATTTACTAGAAATTTAATGATTTAGTATTAAATAGAAATTTGTTCCTATTTCACAGGCTTTCAATTTTCCCTGGAAAAATTTTTGAGATGAAATGGAACTTGAAAAATAATTATTTACATGAGAAGGAAAGAATTTAAAAACTCACAAAACAAAGCCCAAATTGCGTGTAGTGTAAGAGCTAAAGATACACAGACAGAGGTAGAGCAACAGCGTTACTGCTGTAAGATATAAACGGAATTAATCAGAAACTAGGTGTACTAATCCCAACTGTGGGCTGTGAAACCACTTTCTGGATTGTTGTCATTAATTAAATTATGCTTTCACAAGACTTCACTTGTCCTTGAGCATTTTCAGAATTTTGCAAGCAACTATTCCCCTCACATGTTAATTTGAATAACAGCAGGATACTGAAAGGACCACTTCCAGAGAGAAAATAAATGGCAGGGAAACTCATGCTCTACTGGATGTGTCCTGGGTGTTTTTGTGCAGGGCTGTTATCACAGCCATATCAAATGCTTTAAGATGACTGCTGAAAGCTTTCTTCTTTCTATTAGAAATCTATGTAGAATTGTGGAAAATGTCTTAATTCCCCATTCCAAAAAAAACCACAAAATGGGAGTGAATTATTCTAAAATGCTTGGATATCTAAGCTGTCTTTCTCAACTTCACAGAGATTGTATGTGTGCTGTATATATAAATATGTGTACACCTGTCTTCACAGATCTAAATGTGGATATTCTAGTGGGAAGGGGCAGGTTGTGTTTTTAAACTGAAAATGCATTATTTGCTTGCCTGTGGAGCCTTTGGGTTTGTTTAGGAAAGGCTGAAACACAGATGATCCTGAAACAGAGGTCTCCTTAACTTTGAATTACTTACTCTAATGAAAATTCCACATTGGCTGCCCTAATTCTTAAACAAACAGCTTTAGCTTTGGACTTTTTTCTATTTGAAAACATACATATGTTTTATAACTCTCTATTCGCTGCAGAGTTTTGCACCCAATGATCTTTCCAAAATTCTCCATATCATTCAGCAAAAAATTTAAATGCCAAAATCTTATTTTAAAATTTTCCCATGTTATTGTCACGACAGTCTATCAGTGCATTCAGTGTAAATGCTGCAGGAAGTGGGATTTTAGGAACTGCAGTCCACATGGAGCATGCAAACAAGAGTGTTACAGGCTAGGATGCACAAAAGAGCACAGTGTAAAAAGGGAAAGTGAAGAGGCATGATGGAACTTTTTAAAAAACAGAGGAGTGCAAGATAGCCCAAGGAAAAGAGCTTGATCAGATAAGGATGTGATATTCTGGGCTGGGGAGTGGGATTTCCCTCTTTGGAGTAACGGTTCAATAAAAAATCCACCTCCAGTATATAAAATTTAAAAAATATCCCAAAAAGTACATCCAGTCTGAAAAACTGGAAGTCTTGAGAAAGCTTCTCCCTTTGATCTCCTGTACGACTGAGTACTCTGCAGCTTGCCTGAGTGCTCACTGCTCCTGCCCTGACCTTACACAGACAGCTGAGCCTGAGTATGCAATTAATTTAATAATAACCATTTTGAAAACCATCTTACCCTGCCATTCATGACTTGGTGTGAATTAAAACCTTGGAGGCTTGTACTATGTATTGCCTAAGTAGTATTTTAACTATGTGATGTCTGCAGATGTCATTGGAAGCTGAAGGAGCATCACTGGTTGCCTCAATAGGCCTCATCTTCAGAACAGAATGTATTATCTCTTTTTGTTTATTTTCACACAATTTGAATCTAAACTTGGGTCTGAAGAGGAAAGAACTCTTCTCCTGTATGTAAGCCAAAAGGACCTTTGTAATTCAGACTACAGGATATTTGTATAAATAAGTTTTTAGTATGATTTTTTAAGTTCATCCATTTGATTATTTTATATATATATATATATAAATATTTAAAATACATTGATTTTTTCTGATTTTATGTATTGTAAAAAAGTCAGGCATTAGTAATGAAACAAAATGTAGTTTTGAAGCTGATCTCCTATCCATTATGACAAGCCATAGAAGACATATGCAGTATTTTTACTGTAATTTCTTTTGGAATTAGTTGTGAGCCAGATAGATGAAAAAGTTACTCCCAAGTAAAACTACTGCAGTGCTAGTGTTACTAATCTCTAAGGGAAGTTATAAGTGTCTGTTCTTTAGAATGTAGATTTTTTTTTCTCTCTACAAGTTAGATCAAGTCAGGAATTTATCCTTCTTAGGACTAAGAAAGAAAAAATATACTTCATTGGCATTTACAGAGGAACTATTTTGATGTAATCTTTCTTGTTTTACTCCTACTGTCAGTATTGTTGTGATGTTGAATACTTATTCTGTAGCTTGCTCCTCTCACACATATGTGAAATTCTCCAAGATGTGAATTTATGTCTGAACAAAAATTTTATTTATATTAACAGAAGAGGTGGGAAGCAGGAGTCATTCCTGGTTTTACCCAGAGTTTTCTTGAGCATGCCTTCAGAGAAAGTGATATTTACTATGCTTCCAACATTTGTCTGGGTTTTCTTTAGTTCTAAGAGCACAACATTGTTTGGGTCAGAAGGAACATATTTCCAGTTGATTATGTAATTTGAAAATTATATTTTGAGGGGGGAAAAAAGTTGACCTCTTGTCAAAATCTGATTTTATTTCTGCTGCCTAAATAGTAGTCATCTTTGTTGCCCTGAATTCTTATGTTAGGACTATATAGCACTACCGAACATAGCAACCTGCTAGATTATTCCTTACATGGAATACATAGGATTTTGGCAATATGAGTAATATTTACTCACTTTAAGATGACTAAGTGAAAACTTTTTTTCAGTGGGTGTTTGAAATATCAAGCAATATGGTTTTATTATTTTCATTTTTCCTGAAAAGGAATAAATATTTTTGGACCTCACAGTATTAGGTTAGAAAAAACAGACACTGGGACATCAGAACCATAGCCCTGGATCTTCTGCTACGACATATGTGCACTTCCTCCTGAGGCACTTAAATATAAAGAAAACAGTCTGTTATGGAAAATGTGTTAGTGAATAAACTCTACATCCAAAGAAGACTCTATGTGCTCTGCATTGGCACTCTCTTCTACTGCTAGCAAGAATGCATAGTAAAAAAAATGTATAGTGAACATCTATAAATGCTCATTTTAATGGCCTCCCAGAATGAACTATTTTTATATTATTTTCCCTGTCATTTTACATATTGTTTTAAAGAATCATTTGTACCTAAGCATTTATTGGCAGCCAATAGCTTTAGGGATTGTAATCCTATTCTGCCTAAGCAGTATTTCAGAAGGGAGAAGGTGTCAGAGCATCTCTGAAGAGAGAAATCATCGAAATGTTCAAAATGATAAATTACATCTACATTGATGTACCAGCACATCCATAAGAAACACTAAGGAGAGGAATATATTGCCTTGAAGTGTGAATAGTATGGTTCTGGCTTTTAATACAGTTTGAATACTGGTCCTGGAGAAAGTTAAAATTTTAACAGATGTCTTTTCATCCCTTACTTTAGTAAGTGATAGCAGTGAATGAAATATCATGTCTGGATTCTTTACATGTACAGAAAGAGAACATTGGTGCTACCTATCAGAATTAGATGACAGTGAACATAGTTTAGTTCTTTCTTAATCAGAAACATAGATTCTGTGTTAAAAGTAATATGCAGATAGATTATATTACTGTTCATTTTAGTAAAACAATAAGACTTTGTTGAAATGCTATCTGTTAAACACTGTCAAAGGGTAACTGGAAGAAAGTAGTTCTCAACTAGATTTTTCCTCTGTTAAATCCAAGACAATTCCATGGTCCAGATATATCTGTCCTACAGAAAAAAGAAAACAAGTTCAAGCATGAAACATATGTGACTTTACAATAGACAACAAAGAACATAAGTATTTTTCAGTGAGAAAAGTAGAACTTTGAGGAGAAGGTATTATTTAATTTTAAAATATCCATTTATCTAAATCTATGTAAGATAAATTCTTCTGCACACTTTCCATTTTTTAAACATATGGGGCAATGTTCATGTAAATGCTATTTCTTTTACTAGAGCAATGCTAGAATACCAAATGTTGCACAATTTTACATCATGATGTCATCTGCCGATACTTCTTGTACATCCCATTATAGAAAAATATTTTACAGCTGGTTTTAAAAACATATGTTTCATGGATTAAACACAGGACAAATTAAGTATATTCCAAATTTAACTATGAGTCTCTAGAAATTTGGATGGCTTGGTCTCTTTGGTTGCAATTTCAAAAGTCTAGCATATTTTCTTATTCCCATTGTAAAACTGTGTGTTGTCAGTCACAATGAAGAATGGCTGCTGAGCATGAAACGATGGAAATTTCCATACTGTGATGAAAAAATTTCATGCAGAACTTGCAAGTGTATTATCAGGTGCAAAATGCAGCAAAACTTTGCACATTTGCACCAGGCCTCTACATGAGTGCTGGTTCAAAACACCAGTCAGTCAATAACTGTAATATAAAACTGTTTTAAAAAATTTTCAGAACTTGTGTTTTACTAGTCTGGAAGCTGTACTGAAGTAAATGTGAAAATGAGGGGTTTGTTATGTCTTAAAATCAAAAAACTTGCGTTAGTGGCAGTTCAAGTTTTTATGGACTGCAGTGGGTTATGGTAAATCTAGAAAGACAAAAAAAGCAGTAACACTTTGAAAAAAATGTGCTAATAGTAAAAATTACCTGATTAAAAAACACACGAGCTCAGAAATTGCATTTATTCTTGGGAATGCCTGTGTGAAGTAGGGAAATAGGAAAGATTCTTAAATTTCCCCAGTTTACACACATATGGGATCCAAAAAGTTTTTGTAATAGTCCACAAAAAGCATGGTAAAATTAAGGAAAGTTGTTTACATTCCCATTCACTGACATTTATAAGTTTCAATTTTTTTATTCCTACTTGTGAAAGAATAGTCATCTTTGTAACAGTCGGGATCACTTTGTCACTTTGTTATTGCAGCCATTACATGACATATCTGTGGAGAGGGCTGGTGACAAGCTTCTGCTCTGATCATGATCCCTCTGACTTACACAAAAAAGGTGTTCAAAGTAGCAGAGCTGGGATTTTTCGTTATCAATGGATTTTGAGGCACAGGTGATCTTTCAAATTTATGGAAACATTCACTCATTCCCTCAACGTGTGTTGGGGATCTTTTTTTACTGTATCATGTAGTACTTTTTGTTTCTAGCAAACAGGAGGAGTTCTACATTAGAGGAAGAAGGAAAGTGTCTGTACACAAAAAAAAAAAAAAAAAAACAACAAAACAAACAAACAAAAACAAACAAACAAACAAACAAAAGCCAAAAAACTCTTTTTTTAAGAGAGATGCAGAAGAAGAGTGATCATATGTGAGAGTTGTAATGGAAAATCTATGCAGAAGCAGTTTATTTACAAATATAAATTTCACCCAACAAGAAGGAAAGCTGTAGACCACATGAAAGGGATGAAATAACATTCCAAATGCAAAACCAGAACATGATTTTAAGGGTTTAATACTGCATAAGCAGTGAATCAATACCCCAGTATGTTAATATTCTGATATTCAATGTTATGATACTACTTCCTAATATTTCAACAGTATATAACAAAGAATACTTAACAAATAAAATGACCAAAAGAAAAAAAAATAATCTCAATAATAAAAACATGTATATATTTAACCTGGAAAATGCATTATTATGTTTTGATAGGGAGTTCAAAAAAATATGGAGATTAAATCCTTCTTATGGTGTATGCATAATGATATATGCAGTCCTTGATGACACATGGTAGTACATTCTTTTCAGTTTCATCAGAATGAAATAACTTTTTCACCTGAAGAAGCCATTGGACAGTAGCTAACCTGTGTTCTTTGCACAATCTTAAAAATTTCTCAGCAAATTAGCTTCAAAGACATCAAACTCAAAAATGTGTGAACGTTTTGTGGAAGAATGGGATAAAAGGAAGCTGGTAAATTAATTATCTCTCCTTGATCTTTTCCACGTAATATTTTTTTCCTAATCAAAACTCTGTAATTGAGCAAGTAATCAGGTCCATGGCAAAAAAAAAAAATTCTTCTAGCTGATTTTACATGGCTCACATCAGAAAATCGCACATTTATTTTTTTTCTCTTCTTATTAGTATGTCTTAGGAAGAGCAAAGTAAAAAGAAGTAATTTAGAATATCACATGAGTACACAGCAGAGTTGTTTTCCCAGAGCTTAAAAATTAATGTGCTGTCTTCAGATCTTTCATAGAGTAAACAGTATTAGCTGTAGCACTGTCAAACAAACAAGCAAGCAAATAAATGGTACTTTCAAAAAGAGTTTGAGCACTATTATACTTACACCTATGTGCTTCAGGGAGCTATTTCTGTCACTCTCAATATCAGGAGAAGCTCTATGCATGGAGATTACACATAGTACAAAATTCACGGATAAGGATTTTAGAGAACTAATAGGTTTTTCACAATCTAAATAATCCTTAGGTTAGCATTCCTGTTCAATAAAAGATAGACATCCTTTCTCTTTAGAAGACCCTATTACAAGGGATTTTTTTTTTCCCTTTTTGCCTTATGTACTGGAAACAGAAAAATTAGAGTTTGATTTTCTGTTTGTACACACACACACAAAAAAAAAGTGCAATGAGAGTAACTTGACAAAAGAAACACCAGAAATGAAAGTCAAAAATCACCTGTAGAAAGTCTGCAGAAAGAGTGTGTGGAAACACACTGTTTTATACATGCTTTTACTCCATTGTTGTCACAAATGTACAATATTTTTCAGTGAAGAATAGCTTTTCACTGAATCAGTGAAATTCCAAGTCCTGAACTCTTCTATCCCTTGGGGTTTTACAGTTTGTTTTTTTTGGGGTTTTTTTATGTATTTACTGTTTTTCTGACCTTGACCTCTTCAAGGTCTTAAGCAAACATCCTTTCATGTGAAAGCAGGTTGACTTGAGCAGGTAATGCAGGTACCTAGGACTGCTTTTGGCATCTTTGAGGTTAAAGGCATCTGTGAATGTGTAGCTGAATGCTGAGGCATTTACAGACAAAGAACTTCAGTGGTCTAAGTAAGTGAGAGGTTTGCAGACCTGTGCCCAAGAGTACTTCCGTGTACTGAAAAGCTTCTATTTCCCATTACTGCTTGTGCCCATCTGTAGGGATGGTGAGAATTTGAGAAGTGCTTTATGCTGTCATGTCATCACCTTATTATGATTTGGTAACACTAACAAAAGCAAAACATTCTTCTTACAATGATGATGATGATGTGTGGTCAAGGGTTATTTGAGTAGCAATGTATCATCAAGGCTCTTGGATTCAAACTGTCACATTTATGGTCCTCCTGAATGGATCTAGGAATGTAAGTTATCACCATAGAATTAGATAGATTACAGACTTATTGATTTTAAAGTAAGATTTATGGACAGTAATTGTTAAGGGGCACTGAAAACTGAAGACCCAAATTGGTTTTTTTTTCTTATTTTCAGTAATTTGCTTCTGTTCAAATCTTTGAAACTTTTAAAAAAGTCCAAAACCCATATGCTATGTAAATCATAGTTCTTGGGGAAAAATAAATATATTCTATGCCCATCGCAGCATTTGCCTAAGTGAAAGATGTCTGAAATGAAAGCTTACTGCTGTGAAGAGAGCTCAGATAAAAACTGCACCAGAGTGTAATTATTTTTCTTCCATATGGAAGATGTACAGTATGGATACATAGTACACTAAAAGAACAATTTGGGATTCTATTTTTCTTAAAAATATGTAGTGTTCTTTGAAAACAAAATGACAGGCTTTTTATATATAAAAATTTTTTGTGTTGTTTTGGAATTACTTATCTCTTTTTTTTCTTTTTCTTTTTCATTCCCTGGAGTTCTTTTGTTTAGAGAGAAAATAGAAGCTGGTGTTGACCACTTGTGGCTGCTTTAGTATGCCTGATGTTGTTTCAGATGTGGTTGCTTATGCACCTGCATACTTCTGCCATTGCAGCCTCCCTAATGGCTGCAGCAAAGGAGCAGACTTCAGAGAAGCCGCTTGCAAACAGAAACATCTTGCAAGAACAGATATTTGTGTGCTATAGTGTTATATTGTGAAGTTAATATTGTTTCAGTTGTGTTTTTCTTGGATGATTGCAATCCAATTATTTTTCTTCTATCTCAGAAAACTCATTCAGCAGATGGGGGAAATTGTGGTTTTCTATTTTCTTCCTCTGTTTGACAAGGGTTTGGAATAACTTTTTTTGTCAATTTGTGGACACTGCTACAGATAGTACACTTATCTGCTTGGCTAATGATTCCCTCTGAAAATTCCATCAAAATGTGTGACATTGCCCAGAGCAGTGTCTTTCATTAAAATATATATTATAGCTCAGACCAAGGGAAGCAAGTCAGCAGCAAATCTGACAATGTTTTTACTGCATAGACACAATGAACATTTCAGTAGTATCAGCTAGACTCAGCTTTTGTAGTGTGTACCATCAAGAAAAAATTTAAATGCAGTTTTTACTACTAATAATAACATTTCTTTTAAATTAAATGTTTTGTCTATATAAATGTCAAAGGAGGTCAGTATGATTGTAGTTCTTATTAGAGGGAAGATTAAAATATTTTTACTCAGTGTCTTAGTGCTCCGCCATTAATTCTTTATATATCTCTTTACATTTTGATGTTTTTAGTGAGGCAATAAACCATTCTGTGTAACAAAAGCAAAGTAACTTAATACAATCCTCTATATTTTGTTAAAGCTCATACCTCATGTAGAGCTAATTTTGTCATTCCTCTGGGCTGGGCACTTAGACATTACTGCAGAAGTGTTGTGCTGGGTCCCTCTTGTCAAGTTAAACTATTGACAGTGACAATAAAATTAAGAGGGGGAGATTCTGCTGCTTTCCTTGAAAGAATGTGGTGCTCTCAGAACCGAACACAATATTTATTCAAGACATAATGGTAGTTATGGGAGTTACTACCATATCTCAGGCTTTGCTTTTGGAATCCTGTACAAATGATTTTATTTTTTTAATATTTTGCAACAATAATTTTATTATCTGCAGTTGTTTCAAAATACTTTAAGTGTTCATGTACATAGCCACTTTTGCTCTGATTAAATTCAATAGATTAATTAAGTTTTTGGTTTTTTCAAATCAGCCTTGGATTTTAATTTAGTCCATATAAGGCAATTCTTAATAATATTTTTTTGCTTCGGGAACAAGATATACCCAGATCATATATCAAGAATTTATTGATAGTCCAATTAGAAATACTGTAAAAGTCATAAGCAGTCCACTTAAAATGCCACCCACATTACACTCCAATAATGCAGATTTTTCAACTAAAGCAAACAGGAGCAAGCAGTCATGCAGTTAAATCAGTAACAGACAACTTTTCTGCTTTACAAATTCCCCTCTTATCCAGGCTTTTTTCTCTTCTGGTCATGCATGGTTTCCTGGTTGCAGCTTGTTTTCCTGAGGCAAGTGCAGGGGAGCATGGTGATCACTGTGAGTTATTAACATTCCGCATTCCCAGGAGAAGTAGGATGTTGGCTTTCTTCTCATTTTTTGGATTGAGTTTTGGTTTTGCAGTTCCTATTGATGTGTTTTATTCCCATTGGGCCTCTTTCCTATTGTCCAGTAGTTTCTGCCTATGTGTGGTCTGTTGCTTGACAAGTAGGTATGTTCAAATATTTGGATGTATGACGTGGCTAAACATCATCCAATACAATGCAGGTGTATGAAGTGGATTGGTAGTGAATGAGGCCAGTGACCAAGCAGCAGTCACCTGATATTTGTGGTTGTGATCAGGCTTTAGCCACTTGATCATTTTTCAGTTACAAACAGTAACAACACTCTACTAGGTAGGTAATTAGCCCTCAATCTGTGAATTCATTTTACAGCAGTTAATATGCTAGTACATCACAAACAATATTTAAAGATTTATAGTGTCAAAATTAATAGAGGAATATAAAGAATTTACTTATTAACTGAAATATTTGCATCTATCTGCAAATCATGCAGTTGATTAATGTAGCTCTTCTGCAGTGTCTGCAGGAATTCAAAAAGAAAATGAGCTTTTAAATGGACCGATGGAAGAAAAATGTTGAAGTCTTAGCAAAACAGGGACACTGTTGGTTACTGTTCTGCAAAATCAGTCGTGCACTGCTGATATGGGATAGTTAAAGACTGAGGAACCATCATAAATCTTCCTGGATGCAACTTGCTGCTAAATATGTCACGAAGTGTAGGCCACCGGGTTGACCAAGGGGATATTCTAGATACGTCCATTTGCTATCATTTTCAGCTTCTTCTTTCCCTAAAGCAAAAATCAGAAAAATGAAGACAGGAATAATGACTGAAGGAGGTGAAAGTTGAGTACTTTCTGGCAGCTTCTGGTTGTGGACAGATTCAGAATATTAAACAGATATATTCTTATTGGAAGCATAACCAAATCAGTGCTAGTGTTTGCAGAATGTTTTCAGCCCATCACTTAGACTAGAGTTCACATTTCCACAGGGAATTCAGAAATCTGCACTGACTGCAGTTTGGGGAATTGGAGACATTGCTGTCAGAGATCAGCAGAGTCAGGAAGCTCCCTGGCACTGGGACACTGGAGACTCCCCCAGTGGCTCATGACTGGGCCATACCCCTTATAGGGATCTGGTTTGAGAAGAATTCCCCAGGTCACACCAGTTGGGTCTGAACAAATGATGGGTTGGCTTGCATTTGTACTGCTTAGTGACATTCTCCTCTGTGCCAAATTAATCTGAAAGAGAAATAGCTACAGCAGTTCCAAGCAGAGAGAAAGGACACTATTGTTCAGCTGGATTTTGCCCCCTCAATGTCTTTTAGAAACTATTATGGGCAGCACTGCAGAAATATACCCTCCCAAACCCTGCATTTGTAAGCTAAGCGGTGAATAACATTTATTCTAATTGGAAATGTTTTGGTGGAGCAAATCTCTTGTTGTAGAGATGATTTCATAGTACAGAGAGAAAAGAGAGAAGTGCACCATGCTCAGGGACATAAATCTCTAGTTAATCTAGTAAACATTGTCTGAAGTAGAGATTCCCAGGGGCTCTCCCAGAACAACACATATTGCAAATAAGAATTTGAGAGAAGTCTTGATATTTTTCCACTTGGACCAATTTGTACTAAGATGGAAGAATTAAAGAAGACAAACAGTTCTTTAATCTTTACTTTGCAGGAAAACTGAAATATAAACAACTGACAAAGAAAATACCATTTTGCTATGCAAAATCCTCCTTTGTGAGTTTAAAATTCAGCATTAAAAGTTAAAAGGCATAAATCAAAGTGTTATATTTCAAACAATATAAGACATATCTGGAAGTAAGGAAGCAGGAAATTCTTTTGGCTTTTACTCCTTTTCAATTGTTGGCTTAAAACTGCAGTTTAAAATACCTAGTTGTAAATGGAAGGCTTTCAGTGATTATTAATATGCAGATAGTTTTCTTCTCATGATACACTTGCCTATATTTTTCAGTTGAAGTTTATTGAGTAACAGAATGTTTAGCAGGATTAGCATATAATTTGTTGACCATGAAAGCAGCTGAGTATCTTTTGTGTTTCCTAACTTTTCTTTTAGATGCAAAAACCTTGACTCAAAATAAATCTGTATTTTCTTCACTGATGACACGTAAAGAGTGATTTCTTCACAATAAAAAAATAGATAATGTTATTAATTTTTGAAATGGTCCATGCATTTTGTGCCATCATAGCAAATTTTTGAATGTGCCTTTATGCAGTATGGGATTGGAATGGCATGCCTATGTTCATATTTGGTGTTTTGAAGAACCTTAATTTTTTATATTCTACAGCAATTCCTTATTCTGTGTATTTCTTAGCAGGGAATTTTTAATTGATTCATGTGTTCATAATTCCAGTTATAGATGCAGTGATTTTTTTCTGGGATCTCTATTTGATATACCTGAATATACTTTTACATATATCCCTGTAGAGATAAAAGGAAAGAGGTATGATGGAAAGCCTTCAGATCTTTTTCAGTTTGGATTAGTTTTGAGCTCCTTATAAACTTTTCAAATTTGTCATTTTACTGTTGGCATTTGCAATCACTAGCATTGAGGGCTCATTTTATCCCAAAAGGATCCTACAATGCTAATTGTTTTTGAGAAATTAAAGTATCAGTACAGCTATTCTAGAATACCAGAATACCCACTACTCTTTCTTTTAGAAATAAATCACTTCAAATAATATTTAGGCTGTAAGAAGTTTGGATTCTTGGTATTTTATATAGAGTGAATTATTCCTTTGTGAAGACAATGTTACTCTAAGGGCTAGGAAGCAATTAATTTTGCCAATGAGTACTGTAAATGAAATGTGTAAGACTGTTCTTCTGCCCTATAAAAACATGCCAAACAAATAGATCCTTTTGCTACTTCTTTCTTTTTTTTGTTTAAGAAAAGAATAAAAAGGTTCCACAGTAGTGACCCAGTTTTGTGTTGGTTATTCAGTCAGATCTTCATGTGACTCACCTAAGTATATAGTGCATTGACTGAAGTTGTGCTGAAATTTTTATGAGTTGAAAACCTTCAATTTATAAATTTCCCTTTTCCAAGCCCCTCCCATAAAATATATAAATTATATGCAACACCATAATTTCATGAATTTATTAAAAAATATTAAAAATCTCATGAAGAACCACATGCTTACTCCTTTTACAAAAGACAATGCAGATAGTTTCAAAGGCAAGACAAAGATTCAGAAAAAAAGATATACCTTGTGCGTGAGAAAATACCATCACCTCTGTATCATGTGTTTTAAATTCAAAACAAAAAGATGTTTTCTACCATACAAATCTTACTGCTTTCTTTTCAACCCTCTATGGCTTTTGAACTGAGAATGAAAACAGGAAAGTAACACCTTGCATCTTATGAATTAAAAATATCTGTTATTTTCTTTTTGCTCTGCTCAGGTGCTATATCAAAATTTTGTAATGACACACTGCAGATATTAAAAAATATTCAGGGCAGTAGGATAAGGATAAAAATGTTTTCTGAAATAAGAAAGTTTCCCTTCTGATTTCACATCACAGTATAACTGCACAATACCTGAGGCTGTTCATTTCTGCATTATCACTTTGTTCTTATTATGCTCGTCAATAAATACATTATGTTCTTAAAGTTGTTTCAAATGAAAATAAAACAAATTTGCAAAACTCAGTTTATACAAAAATCATCCTTTCTTATCAAAGAACACATGTCCATGTGGTTATAAACAGGCAATTCTTTAAAGTCAGGTTAGTAACAGTAAGGCAATGGGAAGCCATTTCACATTATCTTTTAACATACCAATCTACTTACCGGGTTTTCTTTCCATCCACCCTTCACTTCCCCAACAAAATAACACTTTACTGTGCTAAAGGAAAAGCATAATATATTTAATTTATATTTAATAGCATAAGATGTTATGAACAATGAAAATGCTGAAAGTCCCTGTCAAACTTCATCATTTAACAATAAACAATTTAAATACAAGCAAGTTAGATAACTTTCTAGCTAAAAATTAACAAACATAATCCAGAGAAAATGCCAATATTTTCTTGTGGAATAGAGTAATTCTGGACAGACATCTGCCACTGGCACAGTGTGTGGTTTCCTTTCACAGTAAATGATGTCCTTTGGGCCACAGAGGAAAATGTAGGTGGAACTGAATTACCGTCATTGCAGTAGACAATTCTCAGTGGGAAGACATCTGGTTTAGTGGTTAAGACAGGCAATAAATGCTGTAAACTAACGATGAAAAGGACTGAAATGAAAACCAAATAAAACTAAAACAATCACAGTTACTAAAATATTCTTGACTTAGGGAAGTTTTCTAGAATGAATGCATTATCCAAGAAATCCCAGTTTAAGAAATTAACTATGCTGGGTGGAAAATTACCCTCAGCAAAGTGACTGTGTTGCCAGAAAGATCATATGAGAATTTATGACAAGGATTGAGAGAGGTGAAAACAAAATAGGAGGGTGCTGACAGTAATACTATAGTTTTTATACCTTATGAAATAATAATTAGTTTTATATGATTTTATGTGTTTTTATTTTCCAGCTGCATTCCAATTCCGACAAAGGTGATGGATCAGTCAAATACATTCTTACTGGAGAAGGGGCAGGGACTATATTTATTATTGATGACACAACTGGAGACATCCATTCAACCAAAAGCTTAGATCGGGAGCAGAAGACACACTACGTGCTTCATGCCCAAGCTATTGACAGACGGACAAACAAGCCACTCGAGCCCGAATCTGAGTTCATTATCAAAGTGCAGGATATCAACGACAATGCACCAAAATTTACAGATGGACCATACATTGTTACTGTGCCAGAGATGTCTGAAATGGGTAAGGAAAACAAACTGTGCCATTCAACAGTCTTTTAACCAGTGCAAATGCCACATACTGTTTGCCAAAGTTATCATCACGTCATTGAGTGCATGTTAAATATATTGGAGTTAAGAGATGAGAAGAGGTGATAAGAAGACATGAAATACAACCCATATGTTGTGATATTCACAGTAAGGAAACAGTATGCACACACACGTGCTGGTTGTAAGAGAAGAGTCACTATTAATCTTGAATGTTTCAACATGCATGTTTTAATGCATGTTTTACCATACATTCTTTGGCAAATTGTAGTTTCCATTCTAGAAAAAAGGTGTATGCATATATCCTCATTCAACTGCAAACTTTAAGGCATTCTCTTAGGTTTACATAAGCAGCCTATACAATTCACAGAATTAAACACAAAGGGACTGTAGTTCCCTAGATTTTTTTAGACATATATTTCCTTATCAAGTTTCTTATAAAGTGAACTGAAGTTCAAAAAGATACCAATCTTTGGTTTTCTCTGTTACATCCTTCAGATATTCTTATTCTATGAGGTGCTGCATTATGCAATCAGCTTTCTTTATTTAATACTTCTCTGCTGTTGGGGTTAGTTTATAACTTTCCTCTAATAGAAGAATTGCCAGCAAAATTTTTTACAAGGACAAAAGTGCAGCATTTCTGTGAGTAATATCATAAATCCAGGACAATGCAAACAATACATGTTTGTGTGAATTACTACTGTGAATGCATAGAGCTTCCAGTAAGTCTTCTGGCTCTGCACAAAACCACTTCAGCTGTCTTTGATAATTCACTGTGGCACAAAGCTTTACTGCTAGAGTTGCAGTTCATTTCAGTATCATCTAAGCTTTTATCTCAGTTATCTCCCATTACACCACAAGTTGTCTTAATGAGGAATTAATTTCCTTTACCAACTGTTTCCAAAATGTGTAACTCTATATTTCTCTTTCTTTGGTTTTCTTTGTCTTTAATGGAAACCATTTTAATTGATTATTTCCTTCACCTTTAGAGGCATTTTATTTTCTGCATTGGAGGAAAGATAATGGAAGAGAGATCAATATTATCTTCAAAATCAAAGTAGCTGATGTAATAATTCTTTATTTGTATTATATTCATGAAGGTTTTATTTTTCTTTCATCTGCTCAATATTGAGCATTTTTCTATAAATGTAAGTCATAATTCTGCAGTAATTAGAATCTGGTATTACTATTCAGCTGCATCATACATGGTACTGTTTTCCAAAGAATGATTTGAATAATCTGGAATAGTATTTTGTGTTGTAAAACAGGGTGGATTATGGTAAACCAATGACATTTTACTAGTAAAATACGGATTTCATGCTTATGTTTTGCATAAAGCATTTTGATATTGATGCTGAAAACCACCACACTCACTAGTACATTAACCACAAAACCTCAAAATTAATAAAATTTTAAATTAGCAAGCCAAAACCACAACAATATTTTATAAATAAAATACTTTACTAGTTGTACCTGAGGCAAATCATTAAAATATCTGTTTCACAAGGCTTTTGTGTTGTGTGAATAAAACTGAATTTTCATATCCTAGCATACAGGCATTCTGTTGTAGGTATACATTACATTTTCATTGCAGATTTATTATCTCTATTTTCTTTTTTCTCCTCTCTCTGAAAGCATTTTTATTGTCTGCAATTTCAGGAAGACTAATTCTATTACTACCTCCACAGGATGCATTCTTTGTGTCAAATGATGCAGATACCTCTGTCACTTTTATTCATTCTATAATTAGCATAGTTTTTGACATTTAGCTGTGGAGTCTGTACATAACTGAAATTGTTGATGTTATTCTGTGAATTTCTAAGGAGCTCTCACTCTGAGTATATCTTCTCATTTTTATATTATCATTTAAAGATCTTTCAAAGGTACTGTCTCACTGCAGCAGTTCTCATGCTAAGTGGCATTATTTTTGATCTCCATTATTTTGCTTAGTTTCAGCAGCAGGTTCTTGTTTGTCTCCTCAAGATCCTAGCGGGTATTTTCCCCACAACTTGAACTGAATTTAGTTGAAAAAGCTGTAAGACCTTTATGGCTTTTCTTTTTCAAGTCACTGACAAGTGAGTAGAGTTTTTTAAATTTGTTTTTGGCAAATATTAGACCACAATTTTCACAAAATAAACACACTATTTATGGTTTATGTACTATTCTAGGAGAGATGAAAGAAAATGTCTATTCCCTGCCTTCAATGATTTTTTTCTATTAAATTTGGCTCGAGAACCAAAATTTATACATGAAATTATTTCTTCAGTAGTGTGAAAAACTCAGTTACACTGAGATTTCTGTAGTCTGCTTTAAGGTTTATGAAATTCATCTTTATATAAATTAAATAAAAATAAGAATATTTTTCAGTCAGTAAAAGACTTCCAGATGTCTTGTTAGCTGCAAAATGAGTGAAAATCTCCATGGAAATTTTTAATGCTGATATTTTAGAAGTGAGACTAAATGACTTCCTGATGACCCTTCCAACCCTAACAATTCTGTGATTCTCGGATAAGAAGATATTTTCAATAAATTCTGCTCAAGAAATTAATAGGCACAGTAGACATTTCCAAACTTCTTTTCAGAGTATTCCAGTGTGAGGTAGTCATAATTTCAGATAATCTGGAAGACAATGTTGTTCATAAATATGATTTTTATTAGAAATGCCTATTTAACTTCCTGTATTGTGAAATTCAATCACATTTCGTTGACTTGTTAGTGTTTTCTGACAGTACTAAGAATTCCTTTAGTTAGGCAGACTATCCCTGCATTTATTAAACGTCACCTTTTTATAATTTCTTTTAATTTTTTTGTTAAATATTGATCCATTTGAGATTCAATAGTATATAAAACTATTAAAAGTAATGCATAAATATTTACATTCTCAACAGACGTATTTTATGGAACTGCCTTATTAAAAATTAAAAATTTGTCTTCAGAGAGACAAATTGCAGTATTCCTTTTCAGCTTTTCTTGAAAATACAACTTCATAAACTTTTTTCTTGCAAACTGTATATTAAAAAGAGAAAAATCAAATGGAGATATTTTGAAATAAAATACAATTTTCTTCCCCAATTGAAAATTTTTTTTTATACTAGGAAAAAAATAAAAACTGACAAAACATCCAAAGTAGTATTCAGAGCATACAGACATCTTTTACAGTTCTTTATAAAGCACTAACTAAGAAAATAGAATGCCCAAAATATAAGCTCTGAAATGTAGCCGGAGAGCATATGAAATGCTAGTTGTACTCTGAATAAGCAGAGACTCCAGTTGGGGGAAAAATGTCACTTTCATTTCCTAACTGGAGTGACAAAATTCTTTCATAGTAAGGGTCTGATGTCCATATCTCTCCTGTGGTGTCCAGAGAAATTAGATCCTTGTCTTTCGTAGCTGATTACTTTTTTTTTTTTTTTTTTTTTTTACTTTTTAACATTTAAAATAGCAAGAGAGCACTTCTGTGTAATAATCTATCTAAATCCTTAATGACACTAGTTCAACAACGAAAAATTATGGTGCATCTAAATGATACAAATGAATTGAGATTTCCCTGTCGTGATGAGCCTGAATGATACTACCTTTGAAAGGAGTAGTTGAAAGGTAAAAGTACCCTCTTTCCCTTTTTTTTTTTTTCAAGGTATTCTAACCTGCAGCTTTCACAAACTGCCTTTCCTCAGTACTCAGCAAAAAACACAAGAACTGGGCAAAAGGCTGGTGTGGGGATATCTTATAAAATGCTGAGTGTGCTTGTGTGAGATAGTGAAGAAGTTAAGCTTCTCAAGTGCTTCATTCCACTGAATGAGAGTTTGAGGTAGGGTGGGAGGTTGAGTTAAAATTTGAGATTCTAAGGGTTCTTTTAGGTAGAAAGAGAACACTTTGCCACTATTTGATACTAAATTGCTCTTATCTGGTGTTTCATGGGAGAGAAATACAGTTGGATTAGAAAATCACTGTGGCAAATTTTGGATACAATGGCATTCCATTCATGCTAAAGAGACCAGTTGGCTGCTTATGTCAGATTCTGCCTTTCACTCATTTGGTTCTTTTCTCTGACATCAATGAGTTATACAAGCAATAAGATTCTTTTAAAATAAGGAGAGAGAAGAAAGTCTTCAAAGACGGAGAGAATTATAAAAAAACAGTATTTCTGATTTTTTTTTCTTCTGAAATAGCCAAAATACTTTTATCAAGTTCAAGACATATCTTGATTTCCTAGAATTCTGGGGAAAAAGCGTAATGGAAACTCACACTGTTGATAACTGTTTTCCTGGAAAAAGGAAAAAGTATAGACAAAAAGGTACAGAGGTTGCCCAGCATTCTGGATAGTAAATTCTGGTAGGTGACTGACTATACCACTTGAATGGATATGCTTTTGTTTTACATGACTACAAAATAAAATCATTCTGCATCCATAACCTGTTAATCTTCAGTGATTCCAAAAAACTGAACCATACAAGTTCCTCTTAAGCTAGAAATTATTTGCAAACTGGGCTACAGAAATATATCATTACAGCATTCCAACGTCATGGACTAGCAGGAGGAAATGTCGGCTCCTGGATTTGACCTCTTTTTCTATGTTTAGATAGGAAATAAATAGGCCTGAACTGATTTCTAGAACATTTAAAAAAAATACACAAACTTTCATTCACATTTGTTTACCTTTCTGCATGAGCACAAACACAGTAGTTTAGTTACCTATACCATTAACATCTCAATAATTGTGAACATACAACTAGCTCCAGCTTGATTTCATTACAGTATTCCACTTCAAAGTCATACAAGGATCCCTATACTTGGTTTGTTAATACATTTATTTGTGAGACTGAATACACTTGGGCTTTTCAAAGACCAGGAGACACTATATTTAAATATGCAGAGCATTTACGTACACTTTTACTGTCTCCAGTAGAGATACAAACAGCAGCTCTTGGTGTCCAAGTTAACATGGTAAAAGTGAATGAAGAGTTTTCAAAGAGGGTAGAAACCAAATCTGTGGAGGTTTGTATGGTTAGTTTGCTGCACCTGAAGTGAGACTCCATGACTTTACTTACTTCTAAGTCAAGAGCATACTGAGGGTGTGCACATTAACAAATGTTTCTGTGCAATGGAAATTGATCTAAGAGGCTGAACAACTGGAATGGAGAAACTGATGTCCATGCCACATATATTTGTGAAATCTTGTTTTAGATTAGCTCTTGCCTGGTCTCTGAGATTATGTGCCTCTTAGCAGTCAGAATAAATCAGATGTGCTGCTAAAGCAAATCTCCTGGTTTATTTGCATCTGAAAAAATCTAGGTAGCATGCTCTGAAACAGTTCCACAAGGAAAATCAAAGTGCAACAAATGAAGGAGATCAAGGGTTTCAATTCAGAAACACACTTCTCCTCTCCACTAAATGTGAAATTGAACACCTCAGAGTTGATGTGATACCTCAGTGGTTAATTTAGATGAGAATCTGCTTTCAGATGCAGAGTTATGTGAGAGCAGCCTGTTCTGTTATTATCATGGTATTTTAATGCTGGACCAAGGAGGCTGTATAACGCTGTGTCTGCATAAAGATAAACAAATAGAATGAAGCCTGAGCCTTTATTAACTCACAGTCTTACATGCACTGATTTCTTATGGGAAGTGCTTGGCAATGATAGCAAAGATTCATCATTACATGCCTTGAAAAATACACTAAAATGAAAAAAAATCACTTGTCTCCATTCTATCTGTGCAGTACTTATGCATTTCATTTTCTCAAAAGGGTTACTCTTAACTTATCCCACCTAGCGATATGCTAGAAACTGTGATTTTATTCTTCTAGTGGTTTTTATTACTAGCATAAAAAATAATTTTCTTTTGAACTCATATTTCTAATTTGCATCCCCAAACAGGTTCTAGAAGTTATTTCATTTTCACATCTTTGATGCCTTCCAATAGCCGAATTTTTATATCAATTTAGCAACTTTTATTCATTTGGGGGTATTTTTACAAATTACTTTTAATACTTCAGCATTAATTTGTATTGTGGATAAAGATAATCCTGAAGTCCATAAATCTGTTATTTAGAAGTCAATATCCACGTTTGAGATTTGTGTGCATAGAACATATGTAAATATGCATAATATGTAGTCACTATTTATATTTACATCTCTGTAATTTCTGTTTAAGTTTGTATGTGTTTAATCAATTTACACATACACATATAAAGCCAATTTTTTCAAATTGGTGTAATTATTTTTCCTTTAAAATTTATATGATGGTAGCATGATATTAATCTCATTTTTTAGAATGTGGGGATTTTAGAACTTTTTTTAATGTATTTTAAAATATTTGTTGGAAAATGTTATTTATTGCAAGTTAATGTTTATTTTCCTATATATACAGGTACATCTGTTCTACAGGTGACAGCCACAGATGCAGATGACCCCACATATGGAAACAGTGCCAGAGTAGTGTACAGTATTCTTCAGGGACAGCCATATTTCTCTGTTGACCCCAAAACAGGTGGGTATTTTATATTTCTATTGAAATTATTTAGCTATTATGTTGCAGTTAATTAAGTCTTGTTGGTGAAATGCAATGTACACAATGCAGATATGTGGACTTTTTTCTTAGTGTTTTTGTAGGCTGGTTCTTACTTTAGCACTATGAAATTTATAAGTTGCTATGTTTTGCTGAGCACTAAAATGAGCCTGCTGTGTACAGAATTAATTCTGCATCATGTCATGATATGAAACATTCAGCCGAACTGCAATAGCACTCTTTCATCTTTTCAAGCCTCTGTTTAGGAAGTGACTCAAGTATGCCTAATACATGATTTTCAATGCTTTGTTTTGTCTGAAGGATAGGCTTGGGAGGATTATTGGATATATGCTTCAACACATGCCAATATAAATTGTTATAATTTGTGTTTTTTATAAAACCTCAGGACTGCCATTTAACTGAAAATTCATTCTAGGATTTGAGAAGTATAATGAACTTAAATATTTATGCTTAACCTCTATGCATTACCTTTTTTTTTTTTCCACAAAGTGTAAGTCATGTATAATGTATCCAAACTGTTTTATTTAAAGAGAGGAAAAATCTCTTTTGGGGATGGGAGTTGTTATTAGTTTGTGATTTTTTGAAGAGCATTATTATGATAATGATATTAACATGATTATACATTTTAAGTGTGTATTTGAAGTCCTCAATAATTGGTAAATATAATTTAAGAGAGTATACTTTTATTTAAATTTGTGACTGTTTTTCCCTGTCTATATCAAAGCTTTAATACTGAGGGGGGAAAAAAAGGGCACACTGAACAGTGTAGTTTTCCCTAGTTAACTGTAGGGAATAATAGTGACTTTTTAAATGTGCTGGAGTGAATTAACTATAGCGTAAATGGTTTCCCTTTTACTGTTTTTGCACTTAAGTTGCTTGGCTTGTGTACACTGGTCTCTGTGGTACCTGGAGATGTACCCTGGTTTCACTACAAGAGAAGTGTATCTCTGCCATCTCAGAGAGATTTGAGGTTAGTGCTGCTTTGATTAGACCAAACTCCCTGACCCTCAGAGGAAGGTCTGTCTCAGCCTAGAATTTTCTATAAATTTGGGGGGTCATGTAAGAAAGGCCTGGAATGGAAAATCTGTGGTACAGCCCTCACGTTCTCCTTGCCCTTAGAAATATAACTAGTTCATATTTCCAAAACTGTTTAAGTGCTCTGAAGCAATAACCTTCATTTTTTATTTTTATAATGGTGTAGAACTTGTAGTCTGGAGCTGCTATTCAGTCAGTGAGGAATCATAATGGAAATTCTCTGTATCAAGTCTATATCACACAAGAAATAGCATTGTTGTATGTATAATGAAACAACAGATGGTAGTGTATTTTCACTCCTCAAGCCTTAGGCTTTGACAAGGATTTAATAACACTTTATGAACCTAAACTCTTTTTGATATTTGTGTAGAATATGAAAATTATTCTGATACCATAGTCTATGAAAAAGTGAAAATGAGATAAATAGTGTGACAGTGGAAAAGCAGGAGGAAGCTTTTTGCTTTAATATGTTGCCATTTTATAATTGTAGAACAGCAGTTAATTTAATTTGCCATGATGAAACGGGAAGAAGAATATTGGAAAAGATGGGAACTTCTTGATGAATAGCATTTTTCACTATAAAATTTCACTTTGAATTTTTGGGGTTTAAGACTCATTTTTTAAAACATCACTCTTCTGAGTTTTCAAGCATTTCCTTGCCTTTTTTCCTAATTCCTCAATTGTTCAATTCCAGCTTAACTATACTTTATCTGGAAGTCTTCTGAATTTACACTTACATGCACAGACTTCCTTTACAACAAAGGAGGTCCAAAAACGGCAAAGAGAAAAGTCCCAGTGTTCATGACTGAATGTTGTTTATGCAGCCTGGTATCATGATCAGTAAAGTTTCTTGAAGCTATCAGAAATAGAGATCAAGCTCTAATGTGAATACTAATCTTAAAAAGTCTGCTACTTCTAGCTTAGTACTGCCTATACTTGGTTTTAAGCAACTTAATATCTGAAGACATTCAAGTTATGGATTTTTAGAAGCCTAGGTTAGAATAGTTTAAATAAGATTATAGAATAAGGCTATGGAATTCATACATTTAAAGTATAATAAAGCAACAGCACCAAATTACAAACTCTGAAGCAGGAAAAGTTTGGCAGAAGAGCTTTGTCAGCTTTCCTGATAAAAGGCTCTTCTCCGCACAAAGTGGGGCAGAGGAGCAGTGCAGGGAGAGTAAAACTCCTGCCCTAAATAGACTGGAGCCTGAGCTCCTCCTAGGGTTGACCCAGGACAGCTTCAGCCCTATGGGCCAGGGCTGAAACCCATCATGAGGAACCAAAAGGAGACGCTGCCCTGACCACCCTTCCTACTGAGAAAGTTACTACTTACAGGGCTCTGGGACACATTATGAGATGCAGATTATGGGAATCGTACAGACTTACTCTTGGATATCTAGAGGAAGGACCATAGACAGGGAAAGGGATGACTGAGATGGACTGGGGAGAGCAAAGCAAGAGACAATGGAGAGGTAAGAGGATAAAAGGGGCCAGCCATATGCAGACAGGCTTTGCTCAGCACTGTTATCTGGCCATGCCCTTCCCTGGATCAGCAGTCTGTTCTGTGTTTTATTACGCTCCATTTCCTGAGTAAAAGGTCTCGCTCTTGCATGCCTGTGTGAGTGGAGATTTAAGTGCTGGCTGCTGGAACAGGACAACGAGTTAAAGGGGTCTGGTGCGTGTCTGGTGTCAGCAAATGGAAAATGCAGACTGTAGGTGTATTACACAGGTGTCTATGCTAGTATGGTATTACTACATGGTCAGCAGTCTGGATGAGTGGTTTGGGTGATGGATGTCCATTTGGCCCAATGTCCAGACCAGAAAGCTCAGAGTTAACTGTTGGAGGAGCCGAGACCACAGTTATCTAGAGCAACTGTGTGGTGTGTGGTTTGGTAGTCCTGTTTGTAGTTGTGTATCTCTGTGCATGAGGCAAGGGGAGACCAGGGAGCCAGGAGCCAGCTGGATGGCATTGGGAACTGAGTGCCCAAGGGGTCAAGGTACTGCTACTGGGTGTACTCAGTGTGTAAGGCTGTGAGGGATCAATAAGTGCACTGGTATGAGTGCAGATGTGGGACAATGTCCAGGATAAAAAGGGGGTGTGCACCTGGAGCTGGAGGGCAGTTGAAGGCCCCAGAGTTGGATGTCCAGATTGCGCCGAGTGCAAGGCTACTGGATAGACCAAATATAGCAAGTTACAGGAGCAATCCATGGTGATTGTTGTGAGTATATTTCCAATTATAAATCATCCTTCCTTCTGGTCAGCCGGAGAAGAATGAGGCTGTTTGTGCTGTTTGTGTTTGAGTGCTGAGCCGTCCCATTGGCGTGTCACCCGCTGCGCGTTGCATCTGTGAATGTGCCTTGTGGGAACAGCGCTTGACCTCACATTGCTTCTAAATAATGGATTAAAAATAGGAAGGTGCAGCAACCTCATCTCCATCAGGCCGCCAACAATCTAGTTTATCAGTTGATTTGCTCTAAGACCTGTGTTTTGTTTTGTTTTCCTCTGGGGAAAAATCGTGAATTCTCTGCATAGAAATTTGCTGCAACTATGTAATTTTCGCTGTGAGTGTCAAAACTACTTTCCATGCATAACCTAAAGTTTTAAGACTTTCAAAATCAATTGATATTGAATGGCTTTCTATTAATTGCTCTCTATTTGTGTTTATTAATTACTTTTGGTAATTATCTGTGGAGTGTAATAGTAACTAGTTATGTAATTAATAATTACCTGCAATAGCCTCTAGTGTTTACGATTTGTTTTCCTCCCCATCTGCAGCAAAGCACTCAGCTGAAATTTTATAAATAAGAATGTTCTAATAACTATGGCAAAATGGAGGGAATGAGTAAATGTCTAGATCTTATATATATTTACAAAGATTATTCATATAAGAGTGTATGTTTTCTTAAATAAAAATATTCAGGGAACCCTAGAGAAGATTAAATGCTTATACTTTTATAGTATCATTAACTTCTCTGTAAAGAGAAAATAAAAAGCTAAGTTTTTAGTTAACAGGGGAGCAAATAATTTATTTGGATACTTAGTGTTTTAATATGGTTCTCCCTTCTCCTACTCCCACCTTTTCACATATGCATCCCCTCCACTACCTGTCTTCAAATTTTGAGCATCTTTTGAAATGCCTAAATACACATGAAGTCTTTTCTGGAGAGTTTGAACTACAAATTCAATATTCCACCTTTCCCAAATAATGAGGTCTTTCGATCCATAAACTTGATCTGGGATCGATCCTTGCTTGTTCTTTGCTCATGTCAAGTGCGGCTCATCAAACAGCAGCAGCCAACAATTGACTGGTAACCGAACCCCAGGAGCTCTGTTTTCTGAGGAAACCTCAAGTTAGACTATGTGCTTTCAGTCACAGCTATAGCAGCACACTTTCTATTGCTACATGCTTTTGGAATGAAAGAGAAACCTGTAGTCCAATTTGTCTGCTTACATGGTAAATGCTATTTGGAGTATGTTAGTTTCACATGGCTCTTTGTAGGTACATCCATCTTTCTGAACCACATATACAGAGCAAAGTAATGTGTAGGGCATGTCTTTTCAAATCAGCAGTTCTGCTGCAACTGTTGTAAAAAGAGGGATAAAAACTCCATCGCAGTTTTGAATTTAAGTGTAGATATTGGCAAGACAGAAAACTCATTTGTAATTGAATTGAATATGGAAAAAACCTCAGATATTAGTATTTGTATTTATAATGTTCTGCTGTTTCATCAACAATACTACAAAGATCTTAGTCATGTATTAGATTGCCTGGTTTTTTGTTTTACTTTAAGATGTTAAATAGTAAAGAAATATGTATTTCTATTTGTCAAAGAATGTCACTGCAAATTAGTCTGGGGTAATCATGAAGTGTGAGATGAGTGTCAGTCTCCTTCTGCTTTCTGTCTTCACAAGATATGAACAATAGCTTCAAGGATCCCTATTGGAATATGAATCCCAATATTACCAGGTAGATTGTGCCTGGGCCAGTCTGACCCTTGCTGCTAGGCCAAAGGCGGCAGCTGTGGTGTGTCACCCCAGAGACACCTTTAGCTTGCTGGTGGTTGCAGCTGGGCAGCTGAGCAAGTCCAGGCTTGTTAGGGGCTCCGTTTACCCCAGGAAGAAGGCTTCAGGTGAAGGTGAAGACAAAGGAGATGGATTCTGCTGGAGGGTTTGATATCCAGAGCTTTATTCCATGGTCACAGAGGTCTGAATGTCAGTAACAGCTCCAACAGAATCCCGACCACATGGCCTGATTCACCTTTTAAGCTCCCGGGGCAGGGGGAGGGGAGGGGACAGGTGAGCCACCAACCAGGTGGGAGGGGCAGGGTCTCAGGGGGGGATGACACCTAGACAGGCCAATGACCTCTGGGCCTGAGGGGCATCCTTTGAAAGTGACGAACCACACGACGCCTTGCTGGAATGTTAAAACTGATTAACAGCCCAGCAGGGGGTGAGGGGGGAAGGGGAGGAGGGGTATTTGCACACCTGGGGAAGGGACCCCAGTTTAAAACAGGCTATTACAGCACACTGCAGCGGATCCCTACGAGAAATTACCTACTCACTGATTATCTAGTTTGATTCCTGACTGAGAGCCCAATACAAATGCAAATAAACACAGTCCCTGGCTGAATAGATGCTTCCAAACATAGAGATGAGCCTCATAAACACCAATTACCCATCCTGGAAGTTCAAGATTTTTGTCCACATCTGTAACTATTCTTATGCATTTTTTTTTTAAGTTCTTGGTCATGGTTCATATGGGAATGGCAGGTTTTGTGGCATTATAATAATTAGAGTGCAATTTAAAAGTTACATGTGCACTCCTCTGCAAAACAAGAAAAATATATTGTTTATCAGCTTATTCTCAAGTTCAATACGGCTAAATAAGCATGACTACCTAAAAGTATAATTAATTAATCTATTAAAATAAAGTTCTTTTAGTGGTGAGATATTAACTATTAATTTAATTAAGGCCCACTGAATTGCCTTATAATAGACAAGATAATTTATATAAAGGCAAATGTAATAAACTTCCCTGTTCAAAAAAGAAGAGCACTCTTTTTATGTTTTAGTAGAACAGCCTGTCATGGTATCCCAGATAAGAATCTACTGTCCTAGATGAAATAATGATATTTCATGACCCTATGTCCCTGTATACAAAGAAAATCATATGAGTTAAAAATTAATTTCAGAAATAAATTTCTGCCACTTTCTTGAACAAGCATCCCTATTTTTCCTCTGAAGAATTTTTCCTTTTTTTAGTTGACATATCTTAGTGACATCTGTTTAATGAGCATGTATAGTGGGGTTAGTGATTCCCTGCTGAGATGCAGGTTAGTTCATTTTGGACTGCTAAATTAATATGAAAATAAATTTTGTTTAGCAATCTCATTGCTTTCTGCTCAGAGGCTCCAATAATTTTTAAATGACCTTACAGTGCTATAGCAGTATCTAACATAAGTTGAATGCTTCTGCTCTGAAGGAATATCTTGTGACAACACCCAAAATCCACGTCTAAGGCACCACAGCCAGTTCCCAGGCTCCTGTAGACATCTTATAGTGCACTTAACCTCGTCTACCTACAGTTTTTGCAGATGGGCTTTTAAACTGTAACTGGACACCATGTGTGTAAAGGACAATGAAGCTGATGAAGGGTCTGGAGCACAAGTGTTGTGAGGAGCAGCGGAGGGAAATTATGTTGCTCTATCTGGAGAAAAGGAAGATCAGAAGAAATCTGATTGCTCTCTACAACTGGCTGAAAGGAGGTAGAATGCACCATGGTGGAAGTCTGTCTCTCCTCACAAGTAACAAGTCATAGGACAAGAAAAAAAGGCCACAAAGCGGCCAGGCAATGTTTAGGTTAGATATTAAGAAAAAAATCTTCACCAAAAGGGCTGTCAAGCATTGAATTTTGCTAATGACACATTCTGCTTGAGCTAGATAAAGAAATGCCTGTGGTGAAATTTCTGAACTTTAAATGTTCTTGCATTGCAGAACACTTATTTATAGCTATTGGTGAAAACTCCATTATATGTATTGGTTTCTACTCAGTATCAAGGGGAGGTCACAGTCAAGAATCAGTTTGAAAATTTAGTTATTGTAATGAGTGATACATTTTTCTAAAAGTGTGCAGGATTAAAATAACATGATTTTGTGCATAGGTACTGAAATTTTATCTTGAAGTTCTAATAACTGTATTTCATATTCAGGTTTACATAGGTTTGATTTCCCTCAAGGAATTTCTGAAATGTTGTAACAGAAATTACATCTCTAGTGCAGACCTTTTCCAATGTCTGCACTTCACTGACAAGAGGATCACTAGGAATTCACACTCAAAATTTGAAAGAGTCTTACCTTGTTTTTCTAATTCCACCAGGTACTGTGCAGTGCACTCTTCCATTCCTACAGGAACAGAAATATGTGCATCATGTAAAAATATAGTCATGAACACTTGTTTGAGTGTCATCTGTCAGCTTTAAGCTAAGAGTAAATATTGTAATGTCTTTTGCTTTCAGTTTAAAGTAAATATTGAATTTTCTACACCTACAGTTTTGACACTGTAAAAAAAACTTCTCTGAACAATGGACTTAATTCTCACAGTTTTCTTTTGTGTTCAAAATATTGATATAGTCTTACTGTTTTCCCAAGAGTCATTTGGAGAATAACTCAAGCCATCAGACAGCAGAACAATCTACTGCTTCTTTTAGGTTTCTGGGGACAACATTTTGATACAGTCAGAGACTTTCTGAGGGCATTGGTTCCACTAAAAACCTTGTTGCTTAGACCTTGTTTTCCATCATTATGGAAACAATGCAGAAAGTCCTTTTCTAATCAAAAGTGTACAAAGAGGAGGGGCAGAATGTTCTGTTCAATCTAGCTCATTTACTCTTAGGATTACTGATATTTGGTGGTATATCATCCCTCTTATATATCCTTATGCAATTTTTGGCATCCACTTCCAGGAAACTTTGTGGAGCAGGCTTTTCAGGGCACAAGATGGATTGGTCACTCATCAGGAACAGTGTTCTGGCACTGTATTTTCTTTGTTTGATATCTACCAATATTTTCTCTCCCAGCATTCATCATGTAGTTAAAAAGGACAGGCATAAGAGGCAGCAAACTGGGAAAAAAAGATTGCCTGATGTTCTAACCTTGTTTTTCTTCTCCTGTGAGATGAACCATGTGTTTTGGAGATTGAGTTCGACTACTGTACTGTGTTCCTTTCGTTGGTAGACATGCTTTTATTTATGTGTGTATATATTTTTAATCTTTCATCTGTAAATACACAAACATGTTTTTCCACTTAAAACATAATGATATCTTCATCTGGTCTAAGCCTGGTAGACAGCTCAGCCACACAGAGCCTCTTACTCTCTCCCCACACAATGCAATGGGGGAGAGAAAAGAAGTGGTGCAACTGAGATAAAGACATTTTAATAGGGAAGGTAAAAGTAATGTACACAAGCAAAGGAAAGCAAGGAGTTGATTCACCACTTCCCATGGGCAGGCAGTAGTTCAGCTCTCCCCAGGAAAGCAGAGCCCCACCACACATTACAGTGGCCAGGGACAACAAGTGCCACAACTCTGAGTGCCCTTTCTTTCTCCTTCTTCTCCCCACTTTTATGCTGATTGTGATTTCATGTGATATGCGATGTCCCTTGGGTCAGCTCTTCCAGCTGTGTTCCTTCTGAGCTCCTTGTACACCCTGAGCCTTGTCAATGGTGGAATGGTGTGAGAAGCAGAAAAGTCCATGTTGCTGTAAGCACTCCTTGACAAGGCTAAAACATCCCTATGTCATCAGCACTGTTTGTGTCACAAATCCAAAACAGCACCATAAGAGCTGCTATGGAGAAAATTATCTATCCCAGTCAAGATCAGCACACAGGTGAAGCACTGTTTTAATTTGTGTTACCTGACTGAAAGTCCTGAACTGAAAGCAGTGAGACAGCCATAATCATGTAGGATAGATTCTGTCACCACATCTTTTACGGTCTTTCTCTTAGATATAAAATTGTTCTTTGTTCACCATTTAAAGTCTTTGCTTTTACTTTTTATTAGACATTGGAAAAGGTTCCTAATCTTAATGTTTGTTAGGCTTGGCTTTTCATACTTCCAGGCATTCACATATTTTCAGAGGCATTGAGGGCTGTAAGGAGTTTGCTCTATTTTGTAGGTCTAAAATACCATGCTGTATCTATTAGAAAAAGTTAAAGATCCTGATATGAGGAAAACATTACATTGCAAGTGTCTGTAAAATGTCTGTTTTTCTAGAGTAGAGCTATTTTTATAAATATGTGTTTATCTCTGTGTCTTTGAACTTTAAACAAGGGAGATATGAACCAATAATTTAAGTTCCCTGTTTTTAAACATAGAAAGCTTATTCATCCAAACAAAGTTTGAAAATTACATGTGTGATAAAATGTGTTTAACTTTAGGGAAAGGGGATGAATAAAATTTCACCCTAAAGCAAATAATACATTACTGTAATTTTTAGCTCAACTGGGATGAGAATCAGGACACTGACTGAGAAGATTAATGCACTAGATTGTTAAAAGGCTCTGCCCCAGTCCACATGTTGACAATCCTTTCACAGATCAATCTTTATTGTTGTGAAAAAAAAAAAAGGCGGTGACTTTATTGTCTTTAATTCAGGTAATAGGTGTCCTTTTTCTAGACAAGAGGTTATTATTTATATATGTAGTTCTAGAAGAAAGAATCACCAAGGCATTGAAAAAAATTCTCCCCACACACACCCTTGAAATTTTGGCTAGAGAAATGAAATGAAGATATAGAACCAGGTATTAAGGTGAACTTCACACACGTGTCCTAATTCATACTTATCTCTCCATCTTGATCCCCATTTCCCTTTTCCAGCTTAATTTTCCCTTTTGTAAACTGTTACGGATATTGCTATAGTTGAGGATAATAATTTCAAAATGCAGTTATAGGTGACAATGGAACTGTGCAGTGGTAGTGAAAACGAGGCAAAGTGTCCTTGAGGTTTTATTCCAGGGGCTGTTATCTACTGACTTGGTAATGGTAAAATATCTGCTTATGGTTGGTGATACACTGGTTAAATATATTTTTAAAGGACCTAATTTCTTGAAGTTCTGATTCATGTCGTTTTAGTTTTTTGGCTTATTAGTTAAGGTTTTTTCCGATATATTGTGTTAATAATGTTATTGTCTTAATAATAAGCTTCATTGAGGTCACATTTTTGCCTTTCATATTTGATATTTTATACTAATTCACGTTAGAGTGGACAAGACCAGTTGCAGTAAACATGTGAAAAGGAAACTACAAATATAGAACTGATTGAGGATATTGTTTTCTTTTATATAATTTTTATTAATAAGTTTATTTTATTTTGTAATTCTTACAAGTCCTGTGATTTAAAAACATAGTTACTCTCAGAATTCATGAATAATCTACATTAGGCCAATAAATATGTATGCGTCTGGTTTCCCACCAGTCTCATCTCTTAGAACAATGCATACATTTTCAGTGACAATTTGAAGAAATGTGTCTGATAATACCTTGTCTTGTAATAAACGATACAGAACAAAAAACTAGTATGATATCAATGATTTTCCAAAGAATATGTATAAAGAAAATGCTCTTCAAGAAATCTTAACCAGAAAAAAATAATCCCTCTGCGGTTGAGATGCCTCTCAAGAAAAACTGAACAAAAACTTTATAAAATTAACAAAACCTCCATATCTTTTAGCCATATACATGAACAAAGATGTGCAATATATATATAAACCAATTTTGCACCAGTTTTACAGTGAGAACCACCAAGATGACATTTAGGGACTGTTATAATTCAGTTCATATCTGACAAGAGAGGGAAAAACAAATTACTTTCAGAAAACACCAAGAAACTTGTGATCTATCCAGAAAATTCAACATTTTCCAGTTGTGTCTTCTCTGTTTGCATGTTTTTCTTTTGAATATTCAATTTTGCCACCTTCCCACCATCAGTGCCTGTGCAAGTGGGGAACGTGAAGTCTTGTAATAAATTTAGTCCGTTTCCCTTGGTGGTGTCCATCTTTTCTGAATGTACTCTGGAGTGTGTTTTCATTCCCTTGCCAACTATGTCAAGCCCAGGAGCAGCAGCAGAATCAGTACAAACAGGCTTTCCCTGGTCTCTAAGACTGAAGATAGGCTCTGATCAAAATCAGTAACCAGCAAATTCACTCCTTTCTAACTGCTTTTATGAGTTGCCATCATATTTCTAAAATTACATTTAGGAGAGACTATAACCAGAGTTCCTGTGACTCTGGGACTGTATTTCCAGTAGAGGATTCTCTTTATTTTTTTTTTTTTTTTTATTTTTTTAAACTTATCTTTGCTTACACCTACATACTGTAACTTGATTTGTGAATGATAGTAAGAGTTAGTTGTTTGGTTTGGTTTTTTATAAGAATTAGATTAGTCATCATGTATCAGCCTGGTCTGTGCCTGTCCCCAGGTCCAAGGAGGTGCCAAGGCCTGGCACTGGGGCTGCTCCAGTGCCCCTGTTTGGGGTGGAACAGGCTGTGGCTGCCAGGCCCTGCCATCGCCAGCCTAGGACCCTCTCCTGTCACTCGGCCCCTAGAAGCTGCCAGCCCCTCTGGTGCCCTGACAGTGCTGCAAGCACTGCTTGTCAACAAACTTTTGTAAGGTGGATGTTTTTCTTCACATTTTAAAAATAATTTTTAAAATCCATCCCACAGTCAAAAAAGAAACAAAAAAAACACAAAAACCCCAGAGCTTTTCAAATTTGCAGTCAGTACATTCCTTATGAAATATTTTAAGCATTAGGTATAGCCCCTGAAAATTCTCATGCTAGAAGAGGCAGAAACAGATCTGTGTTCACTGCCCATTGCAGAGGAGTAAAGCTCTGTCTGCAGTCTATAATTTAGGTCCCTGAGGATGTGGTTTTTTTCTTTTCACATAGTTTTGTCTTGTTTTTCTCTTGTTACACTCTTCAGGACTAAAGCATAAATATAATAAAAAAATTCATGACCATGATTCAATGTTGAAGTACTCTAAATTTGCTGATCCTCTTTCTATTTTCTTAGCAGGCCCTTATTTCCTTCCTATTTCCTTATCTAAGTGTAAGTATTTCTGTTACATAGAATTTTCAAAACATGCTTATGATGTTTTCAAGGAAAGGTTCAACTCTATCTGTAACACTAAGAAAGGTGCAAGAGTAGAAATCTGTCTGGAATTTGGTGAAGTACTCGCAGTCCCAGAAGCAGATATAGCTGTCATGGGAGCAATCCTAAGGGAAGTGGGTAGATTAAATGAGATTTTATTCTCTTCCAAACTCTTCTTTCAAGAAATACATTTTAGATCAATAGATTGCATCTACAATGTCCAAATAGAAAATGCAACAATTCCCTGTATATCTAACCACTATGCCAGTTAGACTTCACTTTACTTGAATTGAAGATGCAAATACAGTGAGGGACTTCAGAAGCTTAGACTGTTTCTTCCTCAGAAATGTCTCTTATGATGAGGTTTTCTTTTTCTCTATTTTCTTTGTCTTCAACCTGAAATGGCAACTGCAAGTATCACAGCATGGAACCTTTCCCTTCAACGGATGTCCCAAGTCTAGGCTTTAATCCAATTAATATCAGTTCTGATTAAAAGTTATATTCATGGCAAAATGGATCTGTAAAGATCATCTACAAAAATAACTGCATCAGTGAAATATGTATGTGTGTTTATTTGTGTAATCCTTAACCTTTGCTAAAATATTCTTCTGTGCTTTAAAGAGGAATCCTTTATTTTGAAAGAGGACACCGTTTCTGGTTTACTTTGCCCTTTTGAAGAGAATACAAAAAAGAATACTGCTTTAAATTAGGCAAATTAAACAAAGTTTTAAGTTTTTCAACACAACTTTGCACTCCTGTATAATCATGCTTCTGGATTTTTCCTTATAATCCTCTGTTTTAGTAAGTAGATTAGATTTGTTTCAGATCTGATACAGTCTCCAAGAGATTCTCAATAATCCTGATAATATATATTAACTATTGCATTTTCTGATTCTGAAAAAAAAATATGTATTTTACATCAATTTTTTTTAAGTACTCAATTTTTTTCTTCTAACCTCTTATTTATGTAATGCAGAACATTGTCCAAGAGTTTCAAAATGCTCTGGTAAACAGCAGTTGCAATGTATGCTGAGCTATTAGAAATAGTACAATTCATTAAAAAATGTTATAACACATATCACACCATCTTCTTGTTTAGATAATATCCCATTGATTCAGGAAACCAAGAGTGAGTAAAATGTAATATGAAGCACTTGTAGTACAAATTAATTTGACTTGTGTAGCAGTTTTTAAAATTCTTTTTCTTTACATAGGTTTTGGATAGTCATCATTCTTTTAAATTCTGTATTTCTGTTTTTTCTTGAGGTGGAACCTTCTTTTTGCTGATAGTTTTTCCATTATAAAGATCTTGCAAATGAATTCTTAATTTGGAGTGCTGAAAAAATATTAAGCAAATATACCTAAAATCAGCATCTGTTAATTTTAATAAATTTTGAAACATCCATTTCTGGTGTTGCTTCTTTTCAGAGAAGAGTAGATATGAAATAATTAAAAAAAAAAAAAAAAGAAAATTTAAATATAGTTGCCTAGTCTGTGACTTTTTGCTACAGGGTGAAAAGAGGGTGATACATATTTACCATCCATGTGTTTATCTTAGGATGCATTATTCTTTAAAGATATGAAGAGTTATAAATTCTGGTTTCTCATAGGAATGGCCTCCTGGTATAGGAACTTGTTTGGGTTTATATGTTCCCTTGTTTGGGAACTTTGTAGTGTTTATATATCAGATACATATTACCACCAAAACAAGCATGAGATACATGGAACTGACTCTTTTTTCTTGACCAGCTAACCACACAAGAGGTGAAATGCCCACAAATATATTTCATTTGAAAGTGGATTATTCTGGCTTCACAGGAATTTTGTCCACCTGGCAAGACTTTAGGAACGCCCTAACTTCCACAAACATTTTTTGTAGGTGATCTACTGTATTCATCAAGTACTGCATTAACTTCCCTGTAAAATCTAGTAAGAATTTTTTTTCTTCTTGATTAATTCTCAATTAATAATACAACTAACAGATGTTGCCAAATGACAGCCACAATGCTGTGGTATTTTAAATTTTTTCTTCTTTTCTTTCTGAAGATCCTTTCTGATGGAAATACTCAGGGTGAATTTCAAGGCCTCGAAATTAAAAATGATTCATGTAGCTGCTGACACATATTCCTAGGTAGAAGCAGAATAACAAATCAAAACGAAATGTCCTTTACATTTTCTACTAAGTCAGCCATTTTACTGAAAAGATTCTAAATTATAACTAAAATTTCATTTTTGATAGGGCTGTACTACATGGGAAGAACATAAAAATAGGTTAAAAAGTAGCAGTAGTTTTAAATTCATGTAGGTTTAAGATTTTTTAATCTACCTTACATTTTATCTGCATTACTATCTATCTTTTATCGATTGTTAGGAATCTTGTACCATTCATTTTATGACAAATAATGTCTCCATGTAGAGCATGAGTTGAAATACTCATTGGTGCAAATATGGAGAGGAAAATATTTTTTTATTACAGGATGTAGGACTTGTAAGAATATCCAGACACATGCCTTTTGCAGTACTTGCAACTTTTGTGGTACTTTTAAAACCCAGCCAATGATGTTGGCTGTGCTGCAAGCTGCCTGTGGCTCAAAAGAATATCAGAGTACCTGTCTCCAAGAGTGCCATAGTTATCTCAATTCACTTTATATCTGGGACTTTCTTTAGGGCTCACTTAATTTACATACACATAAGGACAGTCCACCGCATTCCAACCAGTCAGTGTCCCCTGACCACATCTGTACTTCCTGTCCTCAGGAGCAAGCAGGATCTGGGGACAGAGGCTTGTGAAAGGACCAACCAGCCTTTGAACTGGTGTTCCCTGCCGCTGTGGGCTTTTGTGGACATTCTCTGCTTTCAGGACCCTGCTTGGTGCAGAGTCAACAGAAGATCAGAAAAAGGCTTTGATGGCATTTTTCTTTTCGACCAGTCAAAGTGGAAAGAAGCAGGTCATGTTCAGATCATCAGTCTTAAAGATCTTAAGATCATTAATCTTAAAGGTCTCCCAACCTACATGATTCTTTCACTCCATGTTAGCATTTGTTTGTGCTGGCCAGTTTCTTATAACATGGACACTGAAGCTTTCAGCATACATCTGCCTTTCAGCATACATCAAATGGCAAGGGAGTCTGTCTGAGCATCACTGGTCCTCATATCCATGGTAAAAAGGGTCTTCTCTCCAGTGATAATCTTCACAGTGCCTGTGCAACACTGTAATGTCATCTGGTTCCATAGCAAGGTCTTCTGATTTCCAGTCCAAATCAGTTTCATATAGATTTAATTTCATAGCAATGGATGGATGGATGGATGGATGGATGGATGGATGGATGGATGGATGGATGGATGGATGCATAGATATATAGATAGACAGACAGACAGACAGACAGATAGATGGATAGATAGATAGATAGATAGATAGATAGATAGATAGATAGATAATGATACTGTTCTGAGAGAATGACTTAGTAAACTGTGGTCTAATCCAAAATATAATATGATGGCATTGCTCCTTTTTCATTGCCCATTGATGGCCTACTTCAATGACTTAGCTGTAACAGAAGCCAGTGGTAGAAAATCTGATTAATCTCTCTTCATTTCAAAGGGATTTTCTTTTGCTATTCAGTGAAATTTGCATTAAGCTCCTGAAATCAAACCTTTCAGTACTGAAGCAGAAATTTTTAAGACAAAAATGCAGGCTCTAACTGTACTTCATTGTCTTTATGTGTGCTTTGGTTTGTTACAGCGTCTCCTTTCTGTCCTTAGAAATACCAACAGATAGAAAAAAGTCTATTTGAGGAAGAAATATTTTTAAAAACCTTCCTTTTTTTCAATCTCTTTATAAATATCACATGATAACATATTTTAAGAAATACTATGGAGTAGTTTTTTTTATCCTTTTAATTTTAGCTGAAGATAACTGTTTTTTGCTGAGGATAATTTGAATAACTATCTTACTAGAAGCGGTAAAAAAAGATTATTTTCTGAATCAAAATGGAATTGTTAGTGGTATGCTTATTTCACTTATGAAATAATTAAATAAAATTTGTCTGATCCAACATCAAAGCTCTGATTTGCACTCATTTCTGTTGAGATTGGCAGTCACTATATTTTAGATAGTTTAGTGTAAGATGTTAAGGGGAAGGAATTCCTGTCTAGCAGAAAAGTGAAAAGGAAGAAGTTTTCTGCTTAACCACCTGCTTTCCTGCCCAAAAAAAAAACAGAAAAGCATCCTTGTGTATTAGAAGGTGCATTTATCTTTGAAAAATAACTTCTACAGAAAATCTTCAGATAAGCTCATAGTTTGTCTTTTGAATATATGTTTATGTTACTGGCCATTCTCATATATATTTTTAGTTTATGTTCCATGATTCAGTAACTGTTGATGAAGCAATACGTAATGATCTAATTTTGCTATTCTGCTTGTTGGAAATGTGGGTGTAATGCTGAGAACATAACATAAGAAGTAAGATGTTTAAAGTTAGAAATTGCTAGTGGCAGGTGGTAGGTTAGACTGCTGTTAACTCTGAATTAATTATGTAAGGTGCAAATTCTCCTAACTGGAAAAAAGGATCAGCTTTCAGATGTATGGGGTTTTTGTACTGTGTTCTGAAAAGAGCTTATAACAATACCTATGACTGAGGTTAAGTAACAGTTCCACTATGAGGCATATAGGCTTTGATACATTTTGTTATTTAAGCTGAAATGGTCTATTATATAGCTGTTATGTCTGATGATTGTGTTATTTCAGCAAAAGCTCTATAGGCTTACTATTAAGATCTATAAAAATCTTCTTTGGAGGTCTTTATGGATACCATGACTCAGAAACTGCAGTAGGTCAGCTCTAGAAATCAGAGATGAATCTGAAAAATTGACAAAATCTACCCAGTACAAACTTGCTCAAGTTGTAGAATGCTCAAAATAACTTTTCTGCCACTGTTAAAGAAAAAAACCCAAAAAACAAAACTAAAACCAAAATCCAAATGGGAAAGACAGTAGTATATGATTAAAGAATTATTTAGAATTTTTTAGAATACATTTCTTTAAGTTGAAGAAGTTCTATAAGAACATCTAGTCCAGCCATTAACATAACACTGCCAAGTCCACCACTAAGCCATGACCCTAAGTGACACATTTACACTTTTTTTGGTGACTCAGCCACTTTCTTTAGCAGCCTGTTCTCAAGACTGAAAACCCTTCCCACAAAAAAATTTCCTAATATCCAACTTCAATCCCCCCATGATGCATGGGCCATTTTCTTGAGGCCATTTATTCTTTTCAATCACTGATTGCCTGGGAGAAGAGACCAAAACCCACTGGCTAAAACCTCCTTTCAGGTAGCTGTAGAGATTAATAAGGTCTCCCCTCAGCCAACTTTTTTGCAGGCTAAAGAACCCCAGTTCACTAAACTGTTCCACATATTACCTCCAGACTTTTGACCAACTTTATTGTCTTCTGGATACGCTCCAGCACCTCAGTGTCTTTCTTGTAGTGAGGGGGCCAGAACTGAACACAAGATTCAAAGTGCCAAGTACAGAGAAAAATTGCTGCCCTGGTCCTGCTGGCCACACTGTTGCTGATACAAGACAGGATGCCATTGGCCTTCCTGGCCACCTGGGCTCATGTTGGCTCATGTTCAGCTTGCTGGTCATTCTTGCGACCATGGTCATTCAGTTCAAGGCTCTTAGTTGTCTTGGGTCTGTGTTGAAGACAGAGGCAAAGAATGCCTTAGACACCTCTGCCTTGTCTATGTCCCTGTTTGTGAGATGCCCATCCTCATCCTGTAGTGGGCAGATGTTATTTCTACACTGCCTTTCAGCATTAATATATATGAAAAATTCTTCTTATTGTCCCTCAAATTTGTGGCCAGCTTAGTTTCCTATTTGAGCTCTGGCTGCATAAATTTTCTCCCTACAGTGACAAGCAGTATCTCTGTATTCTTCCCACACTTGACCTGGTTTTCACTGGACATACATCTTCCTTTTCTGTCTAAATTCCAAGAGAAGATTCCTGCTCAGCCAAGCCAGCCTTCTGCCTTGCCTGCTTGACTTCTGACATTTGGAAATAGCCTGATCCTGTGCCCCTAGAAGGAGATGTTTAAAAAGTAACCACTGTTGATGAACCCTAGCAATTCCAAAAACATTTTCCCAGGGACTTTACTCACTAGTTCCCTGATCAGCCTGAAGCTGGTTCTCCTCATGTCCAGAGCTGAACTTTTTCTGGCACTTTTCCTCCATTCACCAAGGATTTTAAACTCGTTCACTTAATGGTCCTTGTGGCCAAGATGGCTGCTGACCACCATTTCACTCACAAGAGCCTCTCTGTTGACTAGCAGCCGGTTAAGAAGGGCATCTTTCCAAATTGGCTCCTTTGGGACCTGCTCCAAAAAAACTGTAATCTAAGTTTTTTAAGCATCTTCAGGCCTGGGTTGCACCAGAGAGTGTGATGCTCCCAGCTGATGTCAAGTCCAGCATAAGGACAAGGGTGGTTGACTTGGAAGTGTCCCTTAGTTCCTCAAAGGTTAATTTTTCAGTGTCATAGTTCTGGATAGAAATTCTGTAGTAGACTCCCACAAAGCAATCCAAATTACTAGTTGTTTGTCCCTCGATTCTTACCTAGAGGATCTCAACTGCGCCATTGCCAACTGTGAGCTCCCTACACTCTAACCTTTCTGTTATATGCAATGCCACCCCTCCTCCTCTTCTGCCCTGGCTACCTCTCCTAAAGAGCCTGTAACCATCCAACAGGGAAATCTAGTCACTGGAATCATCCCCACAAGTTTCACTTATATCAGTGATATCAAATCTCAGGGACTGAGCCAAAGCTCTGAACTCATCTTGTTCTTCATGCTGTGTGCATTAGTGTAGAAACATTTCAGGTGTGGTACGTTGTAGACAACACCTTGTGCAGCAGATTGAGATATCCTATTAGTGCTCATTTCCTCAGGATTTGGCACATCATCCTTGTGTTTACCCCTAGCAAGCCTGGTATTTTCCCTTTCCCCCTTCCAAGCTCTGTCAATGAGCTCTGCTACTCTTGTGCTAGAGCTCCTTTCCTCCTCTGAGAAAGCCACATGATGTCAGCGGATCGGTATTGAATGAATCATCCCACGGTCAAAAACCCCCAAATTCTTCTGCCTACATTAGCCTCAGAGCCACACATTGACCTGATGGATTTGCTTATTCCTATCAGTATTATTCCTTGTTAAAGGATATCTGTGTTCCTGTTTCTTCAACCAATCATCTCTGAGCCCTGAATTCTCTTTTGATTTCTCCTAGACTACTCTGTATTTTGATGTTGCTGGCTTGAACAGCCAAAAACGGATAGCAATCAGAGAGCCTTACTAGAGACTGTGAAATACAATATAATGTGATTATAATACCTACTATGAAATCTCTACCTAGAACTACTCTCTCAAATGAGATTGTGTGTTTACATTTATACTCAGCATGACAGAATAAATCAACAAATATAATAAAAAATAGCTCTGATTATCAGTGTAAACAATCATAGTTCATGACTTTCATAATCCAGACCTATTTGAACTGGTAAATGTAGATTTTTTTTGTACTGTTATTCCTTGTGTGTATTAATTTCTGCAACTCCAAGATAAAACTGATCTTGTAAACAGTTTTATGCATGCTTAGCTTTAATACTAACCTGTGTTTGCATTGGCTAATGCCCTAATGTATATGAAATGGATTAAGATAATGCAAGTGGATTTTTTAACTGTTTCAATCTGTGGTCTTACATGTGTGAACCCCTACACTTCATGAAGTCTTGATATCCTTCAAGTGAAAGATGATTATTTTTTTCATTTGACTTAGAAATTTCTTCCTTCTAAGCTATTAATAGGAGATAAAACACTGTGCATGGGTTTTATAAAAAAAAGAAACCATGAGGTACAAAAGAATGCAAAAGCTCTTTCAAAAGGGTGGAATATCAGATATTGCCAGTAACAAGATGACTATATTTAAGAAAAAAATGGTGTTTGGCAAATAAATAGGAAAATAGGAAAAACATCTAATACTTTTTGAGAAGGTTAGAAAGCTTTTATTTTCAGGATTGCAAGAGCTAAAACTATCTTTAATGAGATATTGAAGAAAAAGAGGAATAATCTTAGGCGTAGATATGAACTGTGTGTCTTTCGAGAGTCTGCTTTATAAAAATGGGAATTTGCAGAAGACATTAGAGAAATTACTGTATTAGTCTAGGCAAGACAAAATGAAATAATGGGTGACAATCGTATCTGAAGTAGAATTGTAGTATTTCATTATAATGTCTATGACTTTTACATCTGTAAAGACCTTAGGACTGTATTTATGTAAGCAATACCTTTCTTTGAAATTAATATTCTCTGGTTTTGATACCATGTGCCCTCACAAAATCTTTTCCTATCAGAACTGGTACAAAAGAAATATCTAACTGGCACCAAAAATGTTCTTGTTCTGCTTCTGTGTGTCCTTATAGGGACTTAAAATGGATCATACTAAATATTCTGGTATCTTATTTCCTGACATATTCTTATTCTCTGATGACAGGAAGTGTATTTAATAAATTGCAAAAATCCAGATACCCCATTTTGATTCTTACTGTGTGAGTGGACACTGTTATGTTGGCTGTGTAACATGGGAAGTCCCCTGTAGGCATCCATTATTTTATTGCAGACATTTACCTTATGTGTTGCTGTTGACAATCCCAGCACATTTTTTGTTATACACATTATAGAAATGTTCCCCTTTTCTGTTATTAATAATTCAAATGTAATTTCTTCAGAAATGGTTTTACTTGGACATGACATTCTTCTCTTTGGTAATGAGCAATTGCATACTCTTTTGCATCTTAGCAGGTCAGGAAAAGTTTCGGTATGATTGGAACATACAGTAGATTATACCAATTATACCGAGGTAGTGATTTTGTCTGACATTTTAAGGAATCACTGATTGTTGATTTCTTGGAAAATGTGTTAGAACATCATCATTCTCACTCACCACCTTATGTGGGTCTTATTTTGTGTCGAGTACAAAATAGTCTAATTATTTTTGCATTAAAAAGGGTTGACTTATTTCCATTTTCACATGGACAAATAAAAAAAAGCTCACAATACTAATAAAGCCAATAGAGTCATGCTAGTATATCCCAGGCATGATCTCACTACTCTGATTTCACAATATTTGCTCTTAATTATTCATAGTACATATGCTCCAGTAAATCCTCATGATAGCCATCATCTTTAACATTCATATTTTATGTTAATAGTAGGTGATTCCATCTTGTGACTCCTATTAACCAGACAGGTGAATGACTGGTAATTTTAATGAGACCATTGAAAAACAATAGCTTGGATTTCTTTGTCAGGAGCTGTAGTGATAGGACAAGGGGTAATGGGTACAAATTGAAAAAGGGAAAATTTAGCTTAGATATTAGGATGGAAATTTGTTACTGTAAGGGTGGTGAGGCACTGGAACAGGCTGGCCGGGAAGGTTATGGCTGCCCCTTTCCTGGCAGTGTTAAAAGTCAGGTTGGATAAGGGCTTGAGCAACCTGGACTAGTGAGAGGTGTCTCTGCCCAGGGCAGGGGGTTGGGACTGGATGATATTTAAGGCCTTTTCCAACACCTTAACATCCTATGATTCTATGATTCAGGGGGTTTTGTAGCTCAATATGAAGATACATACACCTTTAGCTTGCCACTTTGTTGATTCTTATTTCACTGTTATAAAGATAATAAATGTAGTGTTTGCACATTTGCTAAATTATCTAATAGAGAACAAATTTGGAATTGATACCACTAACATAATGAAAATCTTCTGCTCTACTATGGAGCAGTGGTTTTGGCTGCTATCACTGTATGTTGATGAAGAAATCTCTTTATTTTGGGATGTGCATCCCAGGCAGTAGGAGTGAGATGTCATACTGACAAAACTCTAGCTTATGTGTTAAATGGTAAGTATTACAGCAGTGCAAGCTGGAGCGGAATCAAACCTTTTTTTCTCAGCTATGAAGTCATGACTTTGTGCTGTTATAGTTGTTGACTTGACTGCTTTGTTAATATCAATAATGTATTATTTGTTCTTTCGTTTAGCTACACTTCTTCCTAATTTTGAAAAAAACTTGTGCAATTAATTCTAAAAGAACATATTGAGTACTTTTTACACTTGCATAGATCATGTGTATCTGTTTAGCTTCTCCAAATTATATCAGCAGTGAGTGTAGCCATCACAGCAGGACATTGCAGTGAGCCTGAAAAAAGATTGGTCCTTTCAATGTTGATAATTTAATGTTAAGGGAGTTATTTGTTTATTTTGTTTGATTACATAATTAGTTGGGAAAACGATGGAAGAAATTAGCGTAAAAGGGATTTTTTTTCAACGGCATTCTTCAGTGGAAATAAACCATCAAATATTTTTTTTCAGTCATTGGTTCAGAGCCTGTGACACCAAATATACAATTACTTTTAGTTCATTCATAAAAAAATTGAGAAATTTAGGAGTGGAATTACAACAGTGCCATAGAAAGATGATGATTTCATTGTCCATTTTATCTAGTGGGAATTAGGTAGGAGATGGAGTTTCATATTTTCCTTTGCTCAGGGTGTTTGAGCCTATGCTTTACATACAAAGAATATAATTAAAAAGACTAGACCATTATTGTTTGGCTGCACTTTCAGGTAAAAAAATAGAAGTGGCAATGATTGTTTTTGCCCAAAATGAAGGAAAATATTCTACAGTGTAATTTTATTGTATTGTTTTGATACCTTTAGAAAGAAAATTTTTAACTCCATTTTGAAATTAGTTTATCTAAAAGTTTGTTTACTAAAATATGCCCATGCGACAGAAGTCCCAACTCAGATTCCCATTCCACTCACTATTCATGAAATATTTTATATCGAAAGGCAAACATGGGGTTGTTTTGTCCTCTCTGAAAAGCTCTTCTCTGAAAAGGACATTTGTGGCATTTACAAGAAACGGTTCTGATTCTAGAACCTTTTGTTATTATTACAGTAGGTTTGTACCATATTTTCTATATTCAGAAACAGTAGCCAAATATGTAATATTAATTAAATTGATAATATTTACATTTAAAATTACCTGTTTAATGAAAGTGTTTTAAATTATTGAAACAGCACTGCAACAAGTGGTGAGTTGTTAATGATTTATTGGACACAACCATAATCAGACAGCAAATTGGAATTTTTTTTAATGCAATTTAAAAAATATATTATGATAAGGAAGTGCAATTTTTTTATCATTTTAAAGCCCTCCCTCAGAAAAAGATCTGTCTTTATTTAGTAACTATGTTTGCTTTGTATCCTTAATGGAATTGTTTTCCAATGAGTAACACCTTTAACATTTCAAAGTACAGCTCCTTGAAAATATATCTCCAAAGAAAACATTTCTTCTGGAAAGTAGTACTCCTCAGATATTTGTGGAAGTGTGGTCATGAAAGGAAAAGGAGGGGAAAAATAGACTGGGCAGTCAAAGGAAGAATAGAGGGGCACAAACAAGTGTGGGAACAGTGACTGTTCATCTGTGGATGCTGAAATTGTAAGGGATCAGCTGCATCAAATGAATGTTGACAAATCCATGTGTCCATAGTAAGGCTTTTTATACTGTCCTTTGCAGCATCCTTCTGGAGAAATTCCCCAGCTTTGGCACGAGTGAGTTCACAGTGTGTTGGGGGAAGAACAGGCTGCAGGGCCAGAGCTCAAAGGGTAGTGGTAAATGGGGTTACAGCTGGCTGGTGATGCATTAATGGTCACCAATGGTGTTCCTCAGGTGCAATTCTAGGGCCAATCTTATTTGATCTGTTTATCAATCATCTCCAATGAATGCACCTTTAGCCAGTTTGCTCATGATGCCCAAGTGAGAGGTACGGCTGACTCTCTTGAGGGACAGGAAGCTTTGCAGTGTCATCTAGATAGATTGGTGGTTTTGGCAGTGGTTAATGGGATGAAATTTAACAAGTTCAAGTATCAGATTCTGCATTTAGGATGGAGTAATGTTGGACACAGCTACAAATTGGGAGAGTATTTTCTGGAGAACAGTCCTTTAGAAAGGGACCTGAGGGTGCTGGTCAGCAGCAGCTCAATATGAGTCATCAGTGTGTGCCCTGGCAGTCCAGAGGTGACTGATCCTGCATCCTGGGGTGCATCAGAAAGGGCATCTCCAGCCAGTAAAAGCAGTGATTATCCCATCTTATTCGGTGTGGGTGTGACCTCACCTTGAGTACGGTGTGAACTTCTGGGCCCCATCATTTAAGAAGGATATGAAAGTCATTCAAGGTGCCCAGAGGTAGGAAACAAAGTTGGTGATAGAGCTGGAAGGGATGTCCTGTGAGGAGCAGCTGAAGAGTTTGATTCTGTCTAGTTTGCAGAGAAGGAAAGTGAGTAGTGACCCCATTGCTCTCTACAGCTTCCTAAGGAGTTGAAAGAGAGAGGTAGGTGCTGAGCTCTTCTCCTTGGAAATCAGTGACAGGGATCAGGGAATGGTTCAAAACTGGCCAAGGAAAGCTTTAGACTGGGAGAGGTGGTCGATGCCCCAAGCTTCTCAGTATTGAAGACGTATTTAGATGATGACCTTAATAACATGTTTCAACTCAGCTGACCCTGAGCTGGTCAGGCAGTTAGACTGGATGATCATTAAAGTCCCTTCCAACTGAAATAGTCCATTCTATTCTCTTGTATCCTCTATTCCTTCTGAATTTGTGAAAATGTTAAAATCCCATGGCTATGTACATCTTACTGCTACAACTATATGTGTATATACATACTATATATAGCACATACATACTATATGTATGTGCTATATGTGTCCCCACCCTTCTTCTAGGCCTCCTTCAAGAAAGGCCACAGTAAGGCCACAGTAAGGCTGAACAATCTCAACACTCAAAGCCTGCCCTCACTGGAGAGGTGCTTCAACCCTCTTGTAGTTTTTATGGTCTTCTTTTAGACCCACTCCAAAAGTTCCATGTCTTGTTCTGAGATTTCCACAGCTGGGTGCAGTACTCCATAAAAAAAGACATAATCATCATAATTTAGTAATTTACGGCAAAATAAATAATTAAAAACTAATCTTTATTCTTTATAATACATTCAAAAACTGATATATTACATTTTCAGTATTTCTTAGCTTTTGTCATTAACTAATTTTCTGAACTGTAGAATACAAGAAATTCTAAGATTTTGCTTCATGACAGATGTGCTGCTTCAAGTTATGAATTCAGTGGTCCCTAGGATTGTAGTGGACTAAATCATGTAAATAGAAAAATGTAGGTAGAAAGAGAGAGTACAATTTATTTCTATTTTTAATTCAATATCCTTTCACACTCTGATTTTCACCTCCAGCCAAATTAATTTCTTTCTGATTAAACTGGTGATGTCTTTTGCATTGATTATTGACAGAGTGAAGACTTAAATACATGTGAACTAAACAAGCAAATCCATTCAACAAAATTAATAACTGTTTTCTGTGTTTAAGTCCTCTGCCATGTTTACTGTAATTTTGTGCTGCATTTTTATTTTCAACTGCTTCTCTACCAGCTTCTGCTGCTTCTGGAAAACAAAGTTCCTGGATTATCAACCATTTCACACATAGTAGCTACACAAGGGAAAGAGTTAGATCAACTCTTCTTTCAGATTGTCCTCTGTTTTTATTATTCTAATGTTCTTTATTTGCCCACTCATGACATTTAAGCCTTCAGTTATTGTCTCTTTGTGTGTATGTGTGTATTCCTTTGTCTTGTATGTTGTTAGTAGTTTTTACATTACTATAAAACATCACAGAGTTTTTGATTCCTGAGTGATTGGAATTGAAAATCTATGTAAGTCCTTGCCTTTGGCAAAAGTTGCCATAATCTCTTAGAACTGAACTTATCTCTCAGACCTAAGCCTGTACTTTATTAGATATATTTGATTTTTATTTTACTTGAACAATGAATTCATGAATAATTCAGTCTTGACTGAAAAGATGTAAAATAGAGAATCCTATTGAACAAAGGCATCTTAAATAATCAAGATATTATAAAAACTTTCTGGGTTTGTGGTCCATCTAGCACAGTATCCTGCCTCTGACAGTAGGGATGACAGTGTCAGTAGGGTAACTTGGGCACCTTTTGCTCCTATAATACTTTCCTAGCATCCATAGCTGTTGCATTAGGGTTATAAGGGTTTGTCACATATTGCCCTAGTCTTTACAATATCTTTTTTATGAATCTATTGTCTGCAACTTTAGCAATTTCTAAACTTGCTACTACTCTTCTGTGGTAGCAAGTTCTAAAAGTTCACTACCTGCATTTCAAAGTAATTTCTACCTCTTTCAAACCAGCCTCTCTTAGGAGTTTCATTTGCTGTTTTCAATTATAATGTTGTTGAATTTGCTGAACAACAGTTTAGTGTTTATTTTCTTACATTTTATTACCCATCAGAACTTAGTGCTGTCTTCTGACTTTGAGATTTCACTCCTTTGTCTTTGATAGAAATACAGAATAATAGCACAGTAAAAAAAAGCAAACAAAATGATATAACAATCCTAGTTTTCTTGCAGCAAAATGCATTAGCTTTCCCATTCATAAACCTTGAGTGTATCTTCCTGCAGTTCTCAGTCAATAGATCAAAGAAAAAAAGCCTCTCTAGTTCCTCCTTGTAAAGTACTTAGACTGAACAATCAATCTACTGCTTCATTTCTGTTCCTGACTTTCCTTGGACTGTAAGATATGTGTTTTTGTACTTGAAGGCCAGAACTTCTTCAGTACTTAAAATATGGATACATTAAGATATAATGAGTGGCACAATGTCATCCTCTCTTCTATTCGTAATACATATCCGAACGTGTTGAAAATTTAATTCTCTTTTGCAGCTGCCATTATTCCTGTGATCTAAACCCACCAACATTAACTAACACCTTTGCTTTCCTCAGTTTTAACCACAAGTATACATAGGCAAAGTTTAGGTATTTTTTTTGTGGTTTATTACTGTACCTTTCCCTGCACTAAAGCTGGTCATTCACCTTTCTGCCCAGGTTTTTATAAGTTTTTATAAAACTTCTTGCAGGAGTTGGTGTTAGTTGGTGTTTAGTTTCCAGCACCAGCAGCTTGGCTCCATTACTATTAAAGTATAGACACTGATGGTTTTCTTTAGATTTCTCTTGTCTCAAAAGGTTCCCTACTTCCAGTTTGAAAAATTCTTCCTATCTACACTACACTATCATCCACATATAGAGATGATAAATCCTTACCTACATCTCAGGTTTTGTATATCACCCTGGCAGTTTTCCATGGAGACCCTGGGCTCGAGTTTCCTTGCTGTGAAGCCATGAGCATTCCACCAAAGCATCCATTTTGCATTTTTCTACATCCCTGATAACAACATAAATATGCCTACTGAGTCCTCCCTTTCACCTCCCAGCTTTCCTGACATATTAGCGGACCAGTGTAACATTTACACCTAGCAGACTATTGCTGCTATAGAATACTCTTGCAAACCTCAGCTTTTTACCTTTCAGATTTTCTTAGCTGTTTCTGGGAGGTACAATAGCAGCAGATGTTGTTGAGTAGGTTTGACAACATGGTGTTGGATCTTGTTCGGGTGTTAGATCTTTATATGTATGATCTTTTTGCAGTAAATTAGCAGAAACTTATCAGTAGATTGAATAAATTGAATATTACTTAATACTAACAAACAGAGAGGGAAATGACAGAGAGAATGGACCCTGACAGAGTGATCTGGAACAGTTGAGAATTTTCCATATGCTAACATGCCGCAGAGTATAAATACTGTTCAAGTCCACCTTTCTTTGTCTGAGCTAGTCAGTCTCAAATCCTTTAATGTTTTGGGAAAATGGAAATTTCTTTGAGTTCTCATTTCATCAAAACATCTAAAAAGTCCTAGATCTATCTAGTTCTTTTAGTTTGATAGAAAATCTAGACAAACCAGCTCAAGCTTAACTATTGAAGGTATTTAAAGTAAAATCAGATGAGTACACAAATGCCCAATTAACATGGAGAGGAGATTACATTAGGCTTTAGCATGTACTGGTGTATTTTCACTTGACTGACTGAAGTATAATGTTTTTCACTTCAAAATTTGCTGCAGAAATTCAAACCCTATTTATAAAAAATACCTTGGAGATATCCAACAGCCCACAGTCTTTATCCTTTAACAGTCTTTAATGAGTTATTAAAAAAAATTTTTTACTTCCTTACAGATTACATTTTACTGGAGCTCAAGGAATGAATGAGTAACAGTGATCTCTAGCCTGCTCTTTGTCAGCAAATCAAACTCATAGTTTCTCTTTTTTCATGGCTTTTCTATAACTTTACAGCTTAGCTTTCTACACTTTAAGAAATTTTAATATGACCTAGATGATAAACAAATTGAATTATTTAATTGACTAATTTAACTAGGAGAACTGCTTGCCTTTTCCATATTTACTTGTTATACTAGAAGAATGTACTGTTTTGAAAGGCTTTAGAAAATTCCCATTAGAGATGCCAAAGGAAAAAAGATATTTAAAAGCTTAAAATTTTTCTCTTTCATGCCCAAGTTGATGAATCTGTGGAACATTAAAATCCTCAAAAACAGAAGTCTTTCAGCATAGTTTACATTTGCTACTCTGATTCCAATTTTCCTTCTCCTATAGGAAGTTTTTCTTCTGAAATTGTTGTTTGTATATGTTCATCTAGTTAAATATGTCCTTCTGCATCTTTGTTACTCAGTCTTGACTTCTTTTATGGTTATTTGAAGGAAATGGGTACTTCTGTCACTTTTTGTCCCATTGAAATGTCTACAGCATCCCAGAGGCAAGGTTTCACTTCATCAGTTGAAAAGATATTTAATTGCTTAGAAGATAGCACGATTGCATGTCTGAACGAAAGTGTAAAAGTAACCTCTGATCATACCTGTATAAATGTCTTCCAAGATGCTATATTTTAGTTGAAATTTCCTGTTTGAAAAAAAAAAAAATCAGTACTGTGTATAATACAGAGGTAATACAGAGGTTACAAAATATTAACTTAGTAGAAACTTAGAATATAATGTTGACTGAAAGATGTACAGGGCACTGTTGCAAGTGTTACATAGTAACACTCCCCCTTAACAAAAGCTTTCATTAAATGACTAGAAGACCCATTATAATAATCTTTTAACTTTGTTTGACCTTGATGTATCCTCAGCTTGAATCTTGCACCAAGTTCTTGGTACTCAAAAAATGATGGAGGCTAGAAGGGTTCAGTAAAACTAACAAGCAGGATAAAGATTTCAGGGAACATTTCCTGAAAAGACATATTGAGAGCCTTGTCCTTGTTTTCACAGAAGGAAGTGACTGGGAAAATAAATCATAAGAGTCCTCAAATATCCAAAAACTGACTGTAGCTAAAGGAAAATTGCTTTCTGTGTCTGTTGCATATGGAAAAGTTAATTAATGCGGACTCCCAGATTCCATAAAATGTCATCTTTTGTTTAGATTGGATATAAGGAAGGCTTTTTATATTGTAAGGGTCTTTTTTGTGTTTTTTTATTTATTGTTTTTTAGTTTTTGATTTTTTTATTGCAGTGAAGTTGGTAGAACACTAACACAGATTGCACAGAAAGGTGCTGAATGTCTTCTCCCTGTAAACATTCAAGGTCAGGTTGGACAGTGTCTGTGTGAAGATGCCCCTGGTCATTGTATGGAGTTAGGACTAAATGACTTTTAAAAGGTCCCTTCCAACCCAAGCTGTTCTATGGCTTCATGAATTTAAAAGAAGCAAAACCCACAAATAAACAAAAAAACTACACATGCAAGACAATATCAAATAAAGAAAAATCCAAAACCAACTGCTGCCACAACTTAGGTTTTACAGGGAAGAGAAAATCCTCTCAGCCAAACAGTATCCAAGTTATCCATGTTATTCAAAAGGATTTGGAACCCAGATAAACCAGCACACAAGTTCAAAGTGATGCTAGTGGGAGAACTGCAGAGCAAGCTACCTAGCTGGAGTTGTTTATCCTGGAGAAAAGGAAGCTGATGGGAGACCTTGTCACTCTCAACAACTACCTGAAAGAAGGTTGTAGAAGGTGTGAGTCAGTCTCTAACAAAAAATAGAACAAAAGGACATGGCCTCAAGTTGCACAAGAGGAGGTTTAGATTGAACATTAGGAAAAATCTCCTCACTGAATAGAATACAAAGCAGTAACTCCTCATCTCTGGATGCATTTTAAAAACACGTAGATATGGTACTTGGGAACATGGTTTATTGGTGGACATGGTAGTGCTGGCTTTATGGTTGAACATAATATTCTTAGAGGTCTTCTCCAACCAAAATGATTCTATGATTTTAGGACTTGTAGAGTAAAGAAATAACTAAGAGGCATTCTGCTACAAATGTTAAAAAGCCCCACACCCCATAGTTGCAATGGGGAAACTATGAACTATGAAGAACTTTATATATATATATATATATATATATATATATACATATATATATTTATATATATATATATATATATACATATATATATTTATATATACATATATATATATATGCCTTGTCCTAAAAGTGGCATGCTCTTTACAGAAATATTTTCAACTGATATTGAGATAAACTTTTTAAAATTTATATTTAATATCACAATAATATCAGCATTGAGAGGAAAATCAGACTAACAACAACATTCATAAACAAATTTGAGAATAAGATATTAAAATTCTAAAAAAAGTTACAGAATATAGAATAGAAAGATTAGTAAATTAAATTAATTCAACAACTACATGATTTGTTATATGCAGTTTACATAGCTTGTTAGTAGGGGTGCTTTTTTCAATGATCAGGCAACACATGAAATGGCAGCATGAGAAATGAGATACAGGCTACTCACATGTAATGCCATAGTTTCTCTTGGTTTATCTGAGCTGTCATAAAGAATACAGAAAAAAATTACTTGGAATAAGTATTTAAACTGCTCACAGTGTGAGTGATGTCTCTATAATGAGAGTTTTCTTGCAGAAGAGCAGGTCAGCTGCTGCACAGAAGCCCACCAGCCTACAGTGTTACACACCTTACCATATGCCAATAAAGGTAGGACAGGAAGGGAAATTAAAAATATTTTATGTCTCTATCAAGCATGTCTTTATTTCAGTTCTATGTTATGGCCACATAAATATTTGAATAGATAGCTTCTAAGAAAAAAATAGTATATTCTGTCAATAGGCATTTTAAAAATAGTTCATAAATCGATGTTTGTTTCTTTTTTCTCAGTGGTGCTTTATATTCACAGTAATAAGATAACTTTTCCATCAGCATGGTGGAAAAATGAAAGATCCATCAAGTAGTTTTACACCATGAGATTGTCAATTTGTTGATTATTTACTAGAGACCAGACCTTCACTAGTAAAAAAATAGGACCAGTAAGCTGCACTGTTCTCTTTAACTAATCTATCCAAGATGTATGCATTTACCAGTAATAAAAACACAAAAGTAAATACTTTAATTTTACTGTTTTAATACTGAGTTTTTTCTCCTTTACATCAAGGGTGAGCGTTTAGATTTATTGCCTGATTTTCTAGTGTACATCCCTGTGAGTAAAGAATTCATTCCTGGCTATGAATGTGTCAAGTAGCCAGTTCTCAAAAAGATGGAGCCTCATCTGAAGAGGAAAAATGTTTTCTTAAGATAAACATTCCCACTGCATCACTTCATATCTTATCACAGCTTAAAAAATTAAAGGAAAATAAATAAACAAATGGAAACAGTAACAACAAAAATCAAACAATGAACAACAAACAAATTTTGGGGCATTAGGTCTCGGTAAACAAGATCAGCACAGCGCAGTGTTTGTCTACACAGGAAACAGCCCAACATAAATGTGACTTGCCAGCTATTTGTACTAAGAATAAATTGCCAACTGTTGATGTGGGTGGCATCCACTTCACAGTTAAGCAATCAATCACATAGACTTTTCATATCCCTTGTTTTTGCATTCCTGCAGATGTTCGCATAGAAAACACAAAGATGTAAGGATTTTAATCCTAATATAGTTTTTCACAGTTACCATTTCACACTTCCATACTTATGTAAAGGTTTATAGACGGTACTTCTTAAAAGTATCAAAAGGAAGGAAAAGAAGTGTGTTGAGACTTGTTTCTAAATATGTATGTATGTATGTAAAGAATAGATACAATGGCTCAAAATAGGATGGAATGTAATTACAGGATTTTCATGCAGGAGTGATTCTAATGTGAATGAACAGAGCTTGTGTATAAATTGAAATGCGTTACTTGTTTTACTGATTCATTCAGATTAGTGAACATCATTTTTGATGAATATAAAAAATCTTCCAAAAGCAAAAAACTACATAGCAGTATTTCCCTCCTTGTTCAACTGCAGCAAATCCCCTTTGAACATATAAATATTCACTACTGTGGAAAAATTGAATCTATCCTTGGGGCTTGGGAATACTCTTTTCTGGCAGACACCTGAAGTTGTGTCAAAGCTCTTTTATCTAGGATGGTGGTCACAGTAATATGGGGCCTCTGGGATAGAAGAAAGGAGAATGAAGGAGGAATTACAGAGCTCCATAAACCATTGCTTATTTTTGAAGTAAGCAAAAAATTGCACTTTTAAACTTCCTTTGGATAGTTTTTTTTTTTCTTTTTTCTCCCCTGTGACATTTTTCAAGACTATCTAATCTGACTATCTAAGTCAGAACTTTTAAGTTGTTTTGGCTCTGCTTATATTCCATTCCTGGGATAATAATGTACTGTCTACATAAGGGCAAGCTACACCAAATGCACAAATAACATATTCAAAATTTTTATACAAAGGATTCTGAAATCTACTGTCTATTTTGTGTTTTTCTATCTGCTAAATTTGTACTTATTTGGATATATTTTTGATCTGTATCAGGATATTTAGCATATTTATTATATTAGAAATAATTTTACTGTTCTGAGTTTAGATAATCCAAGTGAGGTACCTGTCCCTTTAAAACTAATCAAAGGTGGACTGGTGTACTTCCTTATTTAACAATGAATTTAGACATATACAATGTTAGTGGACCATATATTTAAGCTATCCCCAAATGTGGCACTTAAGGAGCCAGCAGAAGAAATGAATCCATATTCTGTTCCTTGCCCTGCCTACCAAGATAAGATATGGAGCAGTGGTATTTTTTTTTCTCTTTATTTAAGAGAGAGTGAAGACTGAAGAACATCATGAAACCTGTCAATGGCAATCTCATCAGTGCTATTATATAGAAGTGACTGCAAGAAAATGGATTCTGGCAAGAAGTAAAAGTGTAGGCCCTGTTTAGAAGAAAGGAATGCAAAGAAATCTGTGCTCAAATATTTTCTCTTTTGTAGAATAGAATATTAGTCTTCACAGTGTCAGTTAGGTATCAGTGTCTTAGATAAGTTAACACCCAAGTAAAGTTTTTTTCAAGTGGCTTTGCAGCACTTTATATGCATCAGCAAAACCACATTTGGTTTGTGTAGATTTCAGTCAAGATCTCCTCCTGAAAATTACCAGTTTATAACTCCTATGTTTGTTCAAGTAAATAAATGCGATGTTAGATAATTCAGCAAACTAAAATGTTTATTAAAAGCAGGTGTTCTTTAGATGGTCTGTACCTTTGCTGTGAGGAGTTACAGCTAAAAATTACCTGTTTGAGTTCCATTCAGAAACAAGTGAGAAGCAAAAAGCCTTCCAACAATATTCAAAGTAAAATAGAAGTACAGTCATGTTCAAAATTTGGAGCTAAGTATCTTGCACAAGCCCCACTGAGAGTCCAGTAAAATTCTTTTCCTGGCTTTTAGACCATTTTTTTTTAAAGGACATATTAACAATCTGCTTCTGCTTACTAAAAATAACTATATTTACAAATCAGTAGAGGAAAGGGACAAGGGATAATCCATACAATGTGGTTTGCACTGTGAAGCTTAGATACACTTTCAGGTGAATTTTGGCAAAGTGGTGTGAAAAAGAATCAGACATCTAATTGATACCAATATAATTGCTCATATCTGCAAAGCCAAAGCAGAAATAAAACAGAGATACTGAATATGGTTATTAAATAACTGTGAAGATTTGTTTACTTGAAAAAGCACCGTGTGGGTTGACTTTTTCTTTAAATCTGTTTACATGCGTGGTCAGTTTTACTGTTTCAATTATACGTATTTCAATTATATTTCCCTAATGCATCTAGGGAAAGTTACTTGACATAGAAATTACACCTCAGTTAAATATTCCTTTGTGTGTTCCTGAACCAGAATTCCAATTATACTTTGGTTAGTCCTAGCATGCCATTTAAAACCTTTTTGAAAGGCTTGCAGAGGAAAACTGACCTGTTTCCTTATGCTGTGAACATGTAGAGAATGGGTCAATTTACTTACATTCTAATCCTAAATGGAAGAAATTACTTCCATTGAAATCTAGTATAATTTGTTGCAGGCTTTCTGTTAGATAGCACTTTCTGAAGATGATAGAATACATTAATTGATTTTGTAGTTCAGTGACACTAGGTTAAGTGATTTTCTCAATCACACAGCTTGGCTTTGAGACTTGCTTTCGTTTTTCTTCTTCTTCATTTGAAAGATTTTTGTCAAATATGTGGGAGGCACTTGATGGGAGAAACATAGCATGCCACACATAATTAGTATGATGAATGTATCAGCCAGCGCCTGCCTTTGGTTAACTTACTGGATTTTAGAGCAAAGGCATTAGTGGTTTAGGAGGAAAAGGAGAAGATAGATGAGAGAGAATGAAAAGAGTAAACAAAAATGATCTTCAGTACTAAGGGTTAGTTGGAAACTATCACTACAGAATTAGAAAATGAAAGCCTTTTTTTTTAAGTAAAGTTACTGTCAGTATTGTTTAGCAACCAGTGGCTGATATTGCATATTATCCAAATGATGCTTATGTAAGATTCAAGACCTGTTTATGATTCTGTGTATTCTGTAAACAAATATCAAATTTTTCTTGTTCAAAACCTCAGTTCCAGTACCTTGTTGTCTAGTGGAGAATGAATAAATTCATCTATCCCTTATCAATCCCTTTTCATTTCTCCTTTTGTCTGACAAACATAAAATAGCTACACTGTACAGAGCAGAGTTCTGTGAACTGATCATGCTGGTTTAAAAGATCATCTTCTCTTGCTGTGTTTGACAGTTATCCAATACCTATAGTTTCTTCATCCCTGCCTTATAATGGATGAAAAAGAAAACATATTCTGTAGATACAGTTCTCATAGATGGGGGTGGTGAGGGAGGGAAGAAGGGTGGGGTGGAGGGCAACACATTCATTTTCTTGTTAACATACCTCCAGATTCTAATAAATAACATGGGGGCATTGCTAATAACAGAAAAAGACAAAAAAATATTGATGGTTTTGACTAAGTACACATATATCACCAAGAAAAGTTTAAATGAAGCCAAATGTTGCTGAAATTAGACTTATATAATGGAATAAAGAAGATAAAATGGCTTTGCAAGTCTCTTCCCTCCTACTTGAAACTTGTACATGGTTGACCAGAAAAGTCTTTTCTTTTGCATTTGTAAAGCACTTCATGCCCAGTTCTGCAGTAAGCAGTAAGCTTATGCAGACCTTGAATTTTCATTTGTTTCATTTTTTCCAGACTTATATAGGTGTACATCTGTGCACTTATGCTGAATTTGTTCCTGATGGAATCACTTTGAAGGGTATTGCACAGTTTAGTTTTAACTTTGTCTTGGACCTCTGGCTCTGAAGTGTATTTGTTATCAGAGACAGTAATAGGATCTAGCTGCAAAGCTAAGCTCTGGTTATAAATTTATATTTCTCCAATATTGCATGTTCTAGTGCAACCCTTATTATGTCTCACCTCTAGTAAGAAAAATATTTTGTACTGACAATGTATTCCTAACTGGGGGTGCTGGTGGATGAAAATCCGGACATGAGCTGGCAGCATGGCCTTGCAGCCCAAAAAACCAACCATCCTTGTCCAGCAGGTGAAAGGAGGTGACAGTGCTCGTCTGCTCTGCTCTGGTGAGACTCCAGCTGCTGTATTGCATCCAGCTCTGGCATCCCCAGCTCAGGAGGGGCATGGGCGTGTTAGGATGAGTCCAAAGGAGGACCATCAAGATGATCAGAGGACTGGGGCAACTCTCCTGTAAGGAAAGACTTTGATAGGGCTGTTTAGGCTGGAAAGGAGAATACTCTACGGCAACCTTACAGCAACCTTCTGTACATAAACAAGAAAGAGGAGAGATAAGATAGAGTGATAAGAAAGAGTGAGAGAAACTTCTTAGCAAAAGCTCTTTCAATCCAATAAGTGGCAATGATTTTAAACTGAAAGAGGGTAGATATGGGCTGGATATAAGGAAAAATTTTATATAGCGAGAGTGGGGAAACACTGGAAAATGTTGCCCGGAGAGGTGGTGAATGTTCTACCTTTGGAAGCATTTATTGTCAGTTTGGGCAGGGCTCTGAACAGACTGATCTGTGTTAAAATCTCCTGCTCATTGCAGAGATTGGACTATATGATTTTTAAATGCCACTTCCAACACAAAGGTGTCAATGATTCTACTGTTTTAACAAACCATTTAAAAGCTAAGCAAAACTTGCAATCAGCACACTTCAGTGTCAGAGATGGCTTATTAAAAAATACCATGGTTGGTAACAAAAATTATTATAATTATAAGATGGGGAAGGGTGAGTGGAAGTGGAGGTGATAGGAATGACAAATCTAAGCAAATGTGTCAGCACAGATAAAATCACCTGTTGTTATGCAGTAGGAGATTTAGCTGTGATCTGTAGAGAGCAAGTTTATATAAGCAGTTCCTTCTCAGGACACCACTCAAGAAGGAAGTATGACAGATTGCTAGGGGCTATGCTATCAAATGCTTTTAACAAAAAATAACTTGAACAGTTTAAAGTTATTCTACCAGATTCTAGGCAGTCAGCCTGAAAGACAGGCATGATGATTGAACAGTTTTTCAAGGCTGCATGCTATATTCTGTACTAGATATAAAAAAAATTGTACAGTTTCCAACAGTCACCTCTGGCAGAATATTGCAATAGTCAAGAATTTTAGTTACGCACACACTTTTTTTTCCCCACAAAGTCATCAATATGTAAAAATAAGAATTTTGTGAAAGAAAAAAATCCCTTTCAAGCTTTTGGGTATATATAATTTTCCGTCACAGTTGGCAATGGTTATGTTATAAGATATGTTTTGTTTTTTTTTAAATCTTGGATAACTGAAATCAAAACATTTCATACAGTCACAGAATCACAGAATCTCAGAATCACAGAATTAACTAGGTTTGAAAAAACCTTTGAGATGATTGAGTCCACTTGATGACCTAACACTACCATATTATGAAAAAGGGAGTAAAGACTACAGTCATTAAAAACCTTTTTTTCTTTCATTCTTTACCTTTTAACAAATTACATTAGAAGGCATAAATTAAGGTTTCTGCCTAAAATTTTCAGTGTTTCAACTGCTGTGATATCATCCCTTGCAAAATAATAATTAGGATGCCTTGCACATTAATTATTAGATCCTCAGAAGTTTGGAGGAATCTGTAAATCCCCTAGTGTTAAAGCAGCTTTAGTAAGTGTTGTCTCTGGGAAAGCTTCAGAGGAATTATCCCTTCGGGGATACTTACTACTTATAATTTTGGACATACACAAAGTTGAGTACTACTGCTTTGTTTCTTCATAAGTGTATATGTCAAGATATTTCATTTCCTTTTCACATTTTAAATCACTGCAGAGATGAATAGAGATAATGGCACAAAGCCATAATTGTGCATGAAACAAATGATTTTCATTTCTAATTGACTTTATTATTCATTTATTCACATAAAATAGCTATATGGCTTATGCATCTTGCATTAAGGCTATAGAAATGTAGCGGAAAATAAAACGTTTGCATTTCAGCTGGTTCTCAGGGATGAGAGGGGCTGTGAGAAGCTGGGCTTAGTTTCTGATTACAGCCAAACTCGTACTGTAAGTCTCCTGGAGATCAGTCAGAGCTTTCACAACCACAGATTCACAAATACCACAGTTTTGTCACTATAGGTGTGGTTGTATACAATAGGAACTCGTGCATATAGGAACTCGTGCACTCCCAGATTCACAAATAGTGCAGTTTGCCAATCTCATGCCAAAGGTCTGTCCAGGTTCAATGAGAACTTACAGAATCCAGGTTCAAAAATGCTGCAGTTTATTGAAGCAACAGAATGACAGTTCGGGGATTTCTGGTGATGAATGCAGTAACTACAGAGTGTTATACGTTTTGAGACAAAATATAGTAACAGATCTACTAGCACTATACATATATATATATATATTTACATATATATATATATGTCTGTAAAAATTATTCCTGTGTCTGTTCCAATGCAGTTGGAGGGACAAAGCTCACCTAAAGTTGTCCCTTTAGAAGATTGGGAGTGATGGATTTCATCAATTCATACTGATCCACCAGAAATATTATTTTTCCCCTTCTCTGTCTTTTTACCCCAAATTCCTTCTTCCTCAGTGAGGCACTGCTCAGTGCCTCAGTGAGGCACTTTTAGACCTCTTCTTCACCCCAGATATCCTTCCAAAGTTAGGCCTGGTCCGAGCCTAGTATGAGACCACCAAGGGGCCTAGATCATGTTTTTCCCACAAAGACTCTTCAGTTCTTCACTAACTTAAAGCAATTCCATAGCAACTCTGGCAATTTTCCACAAAATCAGAGAAAACATATCATTTAGACTTGAAACATGTGATGACGCCTCCTTCACTTCCCTTCAAAATTCCTTCTGAAGTCAGTTTATTTAACCAGAATTTGATTCTATTCTTTAGGCTTTGCAAATACTCTGTTGTTGTCAAGCAATATTATGCCAGCTGGTCAGAAATACATATACTAAACACAAACACTGCATTGAAGTAGAGGATTGTAAGTGATGAAGGAAAACTCATTTTCCTTCCGGTGTTTTGCCATTTGACAGGTTTGCAGCTGTGTGTACTTGTTTGAATTATTTCTGCATTACTATAAGCATCTCAGTCTTTTAAGTGGGGAATGCACCTAATGGTCTGGAAAATTATTTCAATGTTGCTTAAAAGCTGTATGTGACACTGTAGTGTATGGTGCAGTAAATTCTTGGCAGTTAACATAACCATGAATGGGGTGAAATATAGTTATAGATAGTACACTGTAAAAAAACATAAAAATGGCTTTTCTTCTCATTAAATAACTTTTAAAAGAGGGTAATACTATTTAATGATAGTATGCTTATATATAGATTTTTTTAGCAAGCTATTTATCTTAAACTTAACTTTCTGAATCTTGTTTTAATAAAATTGAAAATAAAAAATTTAAAAAATAACCCCACAAAATATATTTATAGTCAGCGATGTGTGTTTTAACCCATCTGTATCTCACTGAATTTCAGTTTCAAGGAAAATAGAACAAGATATAATGAATTTGTACTGTAACTTTTACTAGACATGTTAAGGCTAGTCAATAGGAAAAATTACAATGGGATTTTTAAAGCACTGGAATGCATTGCCTGTTAAGAAATGCCAATTTTCTTAAAAGATGTCTTTAAAACCTGTTAGATCAAAATGTGCCAGTAATAGTTCAAACACAGCTAATCCTTCCTTAGGAGAGGAAGTCCTGTTTCTCTGTGATTGTTTTACTTTATACTTGGGTAGATACACTTACAGAAGTAAGATTTAATACTTTAAATTGGTATCCTTTTAGAATGTATTCCTGTAGAAATTAAAGATTAATTCAGGCTGGTAAATATATTGGAAAGGGAATGCTATAGACTATAATAATTTCATTGTTTCCTGAGTGATTTTCACAGTAAAATGATTATTTCTCATCTCAGAGGAAAAGTGAAACTTATTTTGTTTGTGGTTTCTTTTCTGGGAAAATGTAACTGTTTTATTAAAAATGCAAAATTCAAACTTTTTTTTTTTACGTCTATAACATATTAAAAGAAAATCAGCCAAGAGCTATTGAGGAGGCTAATGAATATTCTCTCAAGATGCAAGAATTAACGTAGCCTGGAAAGAGGCTACTTGCTCCTGAGCCATTACTAATGAGTGGGCTGAATGGATTTCTGGGAAAAGCAGTTAAAGAACAAAACACAGATATACTAGGAGGCAGAAACACAAATCTCACCCATTGGAGGGAGAAGTCTCCTGTTTCTATCTTGTACTTTCAGAAGTATATATTCATCTATATTAGACACTTAACGTGTATACAAACTGCAGTTGCTCTGTGCATTGTCAGTAAATTCTTTACTTTCAGGATGCACCAAACCATGGAGCATCTAAAGACTCAGTTTGCAGTGGAAGATCTCTTTACTCCCTGGGTGTTTGACACTGGCTGTGTAGGTGCATATTATCTATTTAGTACCTCAACAGTAAATCTAAACTGGAATATATTTTACTGGGACCATCAGCTAGTTAGATTTGCTGTGTATGGGTGGGAAAAATGCACAGAATTCTTAAAGCCTGTAAAGATAAAGTTTTGGACAGGTTATACAGAATGTACCTTGGAAAAAAACCCAGGATGGACAGAAACATTGGCTAGAAATTGGCCTCTTTTTTTTGGTCTAAGTTTTTAGTATAGTTTTACAACATTGTTTAAAGTGTAAGATCCTAATTTATGTAAATCTGAACATTAGAGGCTAGATTGTCACATGATAAAAGTATTCTTTTCATAACCTTTGTTTTCCCAGTTCAAAAGGAGGGAGGAAAGGATTGAACACTACGCAGGTACACACACATGCATATACAGCATGAAAGGAGCATGAAATATCCTTCTTTTATTTTCTTTCTCTCTTCCTTTTTATTTGAGTCCTTGTTGGATAAGTTGTTGGCAACTCTTGCATTTCTATCCTATAGCAAATATTCTCTTTGATCATAGAAGCTTATTGTATTAAACTCATTTTATTGTCCATAAACAGAGAACTGGGAACATCACCACGGTGCAAACTAAGATAGCCACAGGAAAAAAAAACAAGAAGCAAACAAACAAACAAACAAAACCCCCAAAACAAAACAAAAAAAAAAAAAAAAAAAAAAAACAAAACAAAAAAAAAAAACCAAAAAAAAAAACCAAAAAACAACACAGGGAAAAAAAAAAGTAAAACAAGAAGAAAAAGCAGTCCTTTTAACAATACAGAAATACTCACAGCTGATGGCGTAGTGCAGTGTTTAAACAACTTTAATAAGAGTTCTTATGTGAAAAAAGTCTATACTAAAATGTTTAGAATATTTCAGGGGATTTCTTGAAATGTGATGTGTTCCTAAACAAGCTCACTTGAATTGACACTCAAGAATTGTTCAGTGTAAAGCTGAAGGACGCTGAAAGTTGGTGGAAATTCATATGAATTTTCATAGCACCTTTAGAACATCAGGCATCATCATTTTGTTTGTATTGCTCATTACAATATCTGTATAGCATATTTGTATTGTTGTTATCCATTTTGCACCACTAAAAAGAGACCATATTTCCTCCAGAGTAAGTGTAGCCTTAATAATGAGGCACAAATACAAAAAAACATTGTGTAGCTTTCAGACTTCATAATTGCAGGGCTGGTATTTAAAAAAAAACAAAACACATTTTAAAGTATGAGAAAAGATTAAGTTCTTCATATATTTTCTTAATGTTTGCTCAATATGTCCCTTTGAATATAGTGTTCACTAAATTCAGTAAACAGATATATAATTATCAAGATATCCTTTGTGCCATTATCAAGTATGAATTTAATTCATACATCGCTGGTGTGACAAGTCAGTCTTTTCATATGCCTGTGTAATAACAATAAGCTTAGAAAAGAAATAAAAGAAATCCATTTTGACAGATTTATGAGAATTTATAGTGTTTATGCAGGACTGTCATACACAGACATATCTTCAGTCCTTTGCTAGAAATAGCTTTCAAAAATGTATTTAAAAAAACCTATGTGGAACTGCAATGACTTCAAAAAAGGTTCCTTATGTGCTGGATTTGTAAAACTCAAATAAATAGTGAGAACTTGTAAAAGGCACATAGCTGCAACCATAGAGTGTGCAAGGGAAGATACTGTGTGTCTCTGGACATCCAAGTACAGCATTTTTCCTGAAACCAAAATGAAATGGTCATCTGTGTTTGAATTATATACATACAATATGCAACAGTCATAGTCTGAGCAGCACCTTTCAAAAACTTGAAAATATAAAGGGAGTATTGCTACAGGTCAGAGGTGCTGCTCTGGAGCCAGCTGGCCTGGACTGCTTGCTAATCATCCCTAAATATTTGCTATGCATAATGATATGTATTGCACATAAAAATTGGAAGTGAGTGCCTAAGTAGTCTGTTCATTTACTGGTCTGTGAATCACTGGGTTTGTCGTGGACATGCATTCATTTCCCTGGACATGGTGGGTCCTGGTTTTGATTGTCACCTGTCACTGATAGGGAAGATGAACTGTCTGACAAATAATAGACCAACATTGGACTGCTGGAACTTTGGCCCTAAATGTTCTGCTATTTGGTCAATATCACTTAGGCAGTCATAAATTTTCAGTAGTTTACAAGCAGCAGTATTAGCCAGAACACAATAAATGATCAAACCTCTCTTTCTCCCTAATCTAATTGCTGTCTTCTTTACAGAAAGAATGAAGCTTTTTTATTCTTCTGCAAATCAGTTTTATGCATACAAGAATCTAAAGATGAAGAAAATTATTTGAAATTTCATTGTCCAGGGTTAGGGCTAATTTTGCAGAGACAAGTGAGTACACTTAATTGCAAGTCATGTTTTCAAATGACCACTTAATGCATTTACAGTTGAAAATTGCACCTCTTATCTATATTATCTTGCTATTGTGTAAAGAAAATTATCTTGCTAGGGCTTCAATTTTTTCAGAATTAGAACAAAAATAGTAGATGTAATGCTCTGAGAAAACTTTTAGAAGCCTCAAATATCTTGTCCTGAACAAAGGGAATTTGTTACAGGCAGAGAAATATAGTAATGTCTTTTCCAAACTATGTATATATAGGGCATTAAATTATTTTAAGATCCTGAGGATATGTTTATCATTTTCCTTTGACAAATGAAATCTTTAAAAAAGGGTACTAAAAGTCTGTTCTTCAATCTTTCTGTAAATGACTTCTGTAACACGTTTCACAAAAAATGAATTGTGATATTGTATTACTGTTATGGATCACCCTGAGAAAATTTTCTGCATGTCAAAATATAAGTTTAAGGTTTACTTTTTTTGTCTCCTGAAAATCAGAATGCAACTTTTTGTTATGTCTTTGGAAATATTTAGAAGAATTTATTAGGATAGTATATCCTCTGACGTCAAGCTGTAGATTTTCCCATACACACGAGAATGTTTGAAAGCAAAAAAAAATTATAAGTGTAAGATTTTCTAAACAAAATTAAGTAATTATTGTTGACACAAATGGGTAATGTCTATTCATGCTAAAACAGCTACCGTGCACCATTTTCACATCATGGACAATTATATATTGGAAGTTTTCTTACAGAAATGGCAGAGCTACTTAATTGCAGCAGAAAAATATCTACAACATCTGTAAAAATGTGAAATCCCTTAAAGTACTCATGCTCCATTTTAATTTTCAGTTTCCTGAGTTACCACAACTAATTTTTTGCAAATAACTGCCCTAGATTTAGGAAATACATGGTTCTCTGTAGTTGTCTCTTGACTTAGGTTTATTTAATTTTCAATATTTGATTGAATTTAAAATAGCTGAGTTTTAGGAAGTCAGAATTTTATTTCACACTCACAGTGTTTGTTTACTTAAATATTTTCTCTAAAGATGCAGTTCTAAATCTGTCAATTTGTCCAATTTCATTGGTAGAAGTACACAACTCACAAAGCTTCTTTCTGTAATTATTGCATGCTGTATATTGGAGCATCAATATACAAATAATGTGTTTCACTTGCATACTGAACTTTCTCCAGTTAGACAAGATGGTAAAAGACTCTGGCGAGTTTAACGTAAGATGGAAAGTAGAGGTGGGGAGATTTTAATTTAATTGCCTGCTCCTAAGAGGAAGCAAATAGCCCAAATACTGCTGTCTCTGTATCCTGTTCTTGATCTCAAAACATTGATTCAAATAGGTGTTTTGTTCTTTGCCTGTGATTTTATTAATATTATGTTATAAACAACACATAATTATTATCCAGATTCTCCAGAACTGTAACAACAACCTTGCTCATAGAAGACGCTCTTCCCTGATATGAACTTCCATCACCAGTAACACCTGTAGAGCAAAAACTCATCAGCTAAATGACTGGATTTACAACTTAGTCCTAATCGTACTAAGAAGCTTTTTTTGCCTAAAAATAACAGATAAGATTCTTTCCTGGTGTCAATCAGCACAACTTCATTACCCTGATATGAAGTATCTGGATTTATCAAACTTGACAATATGAGATCCTGGTCACCCTCATTGGGTGTGTACTTTAAGAAGGTTTTAAGAAGGATGGACAGGAAAAGTATTTGGCAGTTCCAAACATGGCAGGTGAAAACAGGTGCAATATCTGCAGTTGAAAACCTCCTGCCCACTCTGTTTGGGGCTCCCCATTCATCCTGGTACTCTGGATTTTTACTTTTTATTCTAATACATGAAATACATTTTTTTGAATTACATATCAGATATGTAGGTATCTTATTCTCATCTATGCAGATTTCTTATGCTGTTTTATATTATTTCAGGTCATTCTAGGGATTTAGAAAATGGAGCAACGCCTTCAGAGAAATGCTTATTATAGTAGATTCAGTTTAGAGGATAGACTTATACAGACATATATAAAGAAAACACTGGGTAAAAATGTCTCTGTGCTTCACTCATTTAAAGAAGAATGCTGGAAAGAATTCAGAATGAAAATTTGTATACTGCTCTGAACTGCTGTTTCATTTTGTCATAGAATTAGAAACGGGGTATTTTTATATATCCTGTGCAGTGGTGTTAAGAACAATTGGGCCAGGAATAATAATTTAGCTTGACAATAGGCAGTTAAAAACAGAGAGTTATTTGATATTAAATAAACAGCCTTCTTCTTCAAGAACTTTAAAAAATAATCTTACTCCTCATAAATGTTAGTAGAGTAGGGAATCAGTTTTGGGGGTTTTTTTTATTTTTCATTTATGTTTAAAAACTGCAGTAATAGATTAATTTAAGGTCAGGCACACTAAGGAATATGGCTTTGCTTTTTGTAATTGAAAGTTTATTTCTTAGTGATTAGTTTACAAGTACATTTGAATAAATTTCAATGAATCTTCATGCCATTATTTAGAACTTGCACTTAGAGTAATCACTGACCTTTTGTACCAAACTGTAAATCAAGGTAGGCCTATTATATGTGTTGTCCTACTCTGAATTTTTTATATGAAATGGAGAAATTTAAAATCATTTAATAAAATTTTATTTGCTTTGGAAAGGACATGGAGATCCACTTTTAAAAATTATTCCAGGTCCTCAGAAGGCAAGAAATTTCACAGCATAGAACCCCAAGGGAGGAAGAAACCTCTCTGACACTGCTACTGATCTGTTTTCTTGCATTTTGTTTATTGAGCTTATTGATGACTGAGCAAGTAAGTTGAGTCTTAAGTTTGTACGTTTTGTTCTTTTCTCATAGAGAAAATTAAGCCTGAAGGTACAAAACAAAGACTGGTGCATTTTTTAGAAAATTTAAATGAGAATGGTAAGTAGGAACAAGGAAAGGAAAGAAGATTTTTTTTCCTTGCCTATTTTTTACCGAACCCAGCCTGGAAGTTTGCAATATATGGTGCTTGAAATTATAGTACTTGTGATTGGATTCATAAAGTTGTATAACTTTTCTCAGTCTGGGTGACAAAGTCATGACTTTTCCAGGACAAATAACAAAATATATGCAGAGCTATTCCTAAGTAAGTCTTGCTCCATTAAGAGTTTTTCAGTCAGAGCTAGTATTTACAATTTTCTGATTTTTCTAAATTCAGAATAATTTCAAAGGCAGACAATGGTTGTTTCAAGAGATGTTCAATACTAATATGTACAGCAGAAGTTGAGCACTTTCTTGAATAATGAATTGACTCAAATTAGAAACAGAAACAGCTGTATAAAATTGATTTGTGTAATATTTTATGTTCTGTGAGACCTTATTGTGAAATTTTTTAACTTATTGTGAGAGTAGTGTGACAGCACCTCTTTTTGACGAGTTACACCAGTAATTCAGTAATCCAGTAATCATTTTCTTGATAGCGGTGTACTGTAACAAATGAACAACAAAGACTGCTGTTTTCAGCCAATTGTAAGTTTTATTGCACTTCCAGGTAGAGATTTATCTTTTCTCTGACTAGATCGATCTGACTTCAGGTCAATAATTCCTGATTGAATCTCTACAGAAGTCAGTAGCCACCTATTATGTCACCTAGTACACAAAGATTTTGTGCATGTCAGGTCTGTGGAAGAAAATAACATTTGTGAACATGTTTCACATCCTTTATGAGATTCCTTTAAATTTTATTTATATATCAAAATTATTTTTGTGTCCATAAGAAAATTCTGAAAATTGTGGTTCACCTAAGGCTACCACAGACACATTTTCGGCGTTCAAAAATATCTATGTGTTATCTGCCATGGTTCCTTGGTCAGCCTTCTGTTTATCCAGAGTACAGTTCTTAGATATTTTTTCTCTTATGCAGAGTTTGAAGTAATTTTTTTTTTTTTTTGCGTGAATAGATAAGGATTTTTATACAAATATGGAAGCTTCAAAGAATTTCTAAATTTTTTGGTCATTAATTTTGCTTTTCAAGATAACATTATGATAACTTTTTTACATAGATATAGAAAAAAAAATTGAATTTTTCTTTCAAGGACCTCGAAGGAACCAATTACTTATATTTTAAGGCAGCTGTATCATATATACATATTTACACTCTGATGTATTCAATCTAGCATTTCCCACAATTAAGAATTGGTTTTTTTATTAATGGAATTCTGCTGGTTATTGAATTTATTAATGTTTTTCTTTGAAAAGGTATTAGCTTGCATGGCCACTGTCATAGGACATTAGGTGCATGGTTTTCCTTGTAATCCAGATACCTGGGACAGATGGAAAATTATTCACATTCGTGTGTTGACACCAGTCTCAATGTAATTCATTCACACTCTGCAGAGAAGCATGCTGAAGTGCTCAGCAAGGCTGCTCCCTAAGTTATAAAAATTATATGTGATGCCATCCTGCTGTCCTTAACATATCATGCAAAGCCAGTGAGGCACAGCAACACAGTAGAATGCTCTGTGGGTGTGTGAGGAGTGAGCATCACAGGGAGAAAAGAACACAACCTATGTGTGAAGGCTTGGTGCGTTGGCTAAGCAGGTTTTCTTACTAATAGGTAATCTGAATTGTATGTCTTGACCTCGTCCGTCAGTTGTAATCAAATTATTCAACAGAAAAAAGTCCAGATGTGGAATCTTTTCAAGACTGTATGTTGAATTCAGTTTGTTTTGGTTTTTTTTTTTTTTTTTTATTAGCTTGACACTATTTTGAACCTATTAGAAAGGAGGAATTTATGCTTATAGTCACTGTCTCTCTGCTTGACCTCTTATCAAGGTGATCTACTTTGAAAAAAAGCCAAAATATAATTTGAAATCATGGGCAATTATGTTAATTATCTCCAATTTTTTAGATATACTATTATGTACTTATTAAAGACAAAAAATTTAATTTGCATTAAAGCAAATTAATTTACTAATAGTAGATGGGAAATATGAAGTAAAGGCTGTGGCTTCGTCTTTATTTTGTTTCATTATGAAGGAAGTAATAAGGAGCTTTGGATTATTACTGGAATATTAGCAGCTTTAATCTTCATCTGCATCTTCCTTTCTAATTTTCATTCAAGCTGTAGATTAAATATAGCTTTGTGTAAGCCAGAAGATGTGTAACATTACAGAAGAAATGCTCAATATAAGCAGTCCAGCAGTCTATTCTATTTTAAGAGAGCAGGATTTCCATGTTTGTGAATATAAGTAGCTAGTTTTTAGGTTGTTTTAAGCTCTTTCTTGTCAATTGTGATTTTCTTTGAGAAGACTCATGTGCTAATTCCAATCTGCTATGTTCAGAGGTTACAGAATGCACCCCCTTTTTACCTAATTGCTTTGTTGGTCACGTGTCATTAGGTTGTTCCTTCTCACAGAGGATTAAATACACCTATAAAAAGGTTATATCTGAAGAAATTGCACCAAATGAGTAATGTAATCTCTTCCAGCATTCTTTGCCCTTGCCGCCACAGTGATATCATTTGCTTGGTTCCTCTGCTTGCATATCTGAGAAGTAAACTGTTGTGGAGACTGCCTCAATGTCTAAATGGCATTAAGATAAATGTTAATCATGTATATCTGTATCTAGGTGGGTTCCACAGCTATCTTGGCCTAACATTTCATTCTGTTATATAATCAGCCATCACTTGTAACCATCTTTCAGCAATTATTCTGTTCCCTGTCCCTTGAGGTTCAGGTTCTTCTTGCTATTTTAGTACATTTTTAATTTAATTCTCAAAAAAACCCATTTTCAACAGAGAAGTAGCATCATACTTCTGCAGGCTTTATTCCAGACACATGCCTACTACATTAGCAGGAACACATCAGAGTTTGAGCATCGTGTTGGTACAGGTGGAGGATCTGACCATTTATCCCTTTTGGCTCCCAGCCACATTTCTTCAGAACTATAGAAATGCCAATTATTTGGGTTCCAATTCCAAAGAACTCATGAGTCTTTGCAAAATCACTAAGATGTTTTCTATGAAAATATAATTATTAAATCTTGCACAATCCTGCAGAGAATTAATGTATAGTGCCAGGTTACCAAGACATATGAATGTTTTTATTCTAAGTCTGTCTTTACGCTTTCTTCTGCTTCTCCATACCACATCTTCAGCAATTTTGTTGGAAAAAGCGTCTGTTCAAAAATGGAAAAACAATTTAAAAAGAGGTCAAAACCACTCAGGTAGGAAATTTGCTTGAAAGAATGCTTAACTGTATTTCTATGTCTGAAAAATCATAGGAAGTTGTGTGCAATTTGTACTCCAAAAGAAACTACTTGCACATTTTCAGGACTTAGCATATTGATAAATAGTTTTTGAGGAATGAAACCTTTTTTGCAGATTCTTTTGCAGAATCTGCACATGAAAAAAACATGGCAGAATTTCCTTTTCTTGACTCTGAATTGTTTGCTTTTTTAGGAACAGAATTAGATTAATGGGGGATTTATAATTTTTTCCAGTTCCAAATCTCGGAAGGGTAGTAGATTCTCCCAGAGTAAAGTAGATAAACAAGTTTGCAGAATTTAAATGTGTGTCAGTTTTCTGAAAGGCCAAGCAAAACCAATTTGCAATTTGAGGCTGGCAAATTTAGGCAAAGAGAAAAAAAAGAAAAACAGAGTAATTAGAAAGGATTTAGCCAATTAAAAAGATTGGGATAATGATAATGTCTGTCCGTGTGTTTTTCTGGAAAATAGGCCATGCTAAACAAACCTGATTTCTTTGTTTTGTGAAATGCCAGGTTATATTGAAAAGATAATTGCCATGCCACACACAATTCTATTTAATAAGATAGCAATCAGTAGTAGCAACAAGGCACATAAGAAATGACTATGAATTGGCTACCTGGGAGGTAGGAAAAAAGTTATCACCAAGACAGAATTGTCATGAAAAAAAGAGATTCCTCCAGGACTCTACAGGGTTCAGTGTAAGACCAATTCTATTCAACTTCTTTCTGTGTGGATTAGCAATAAACAAAAGACAACCATTGGCAAAAATTTTGGATGACTATTTCTGTAATAGATATCCCTTTGATTACAACACTTGCATATTGCACATTGAAATGCATTCTCTTCTTTCTGGAGGTGTTGTGGCAGCAAAATTTTAATTTAATTATTGTGATTGTTCTAATACTAAAACTGAGAGGTGCTGGGATTACATTTGGTATCCATGCAATTGTCACATAAAATGGTGTATTTTCACTCAGAGAAAATTGCTTCAGATTCCTTAATTTAGGAGGCATCAACAAAATACTTTTTTATTTTTTAATTTCTGTCCGTTACTCATAAAGATGTTAGAGAAGGTTATTTTTACTAACAGTTATTTAAAATGATTTTTTTTCTTTTGGGGGTATTCACTGTAGTACAATCAGTCTGGTCAACCCACCCCTTATTTTAATACCAAATCAATGCTACTCTAGCCTATTTCTTTAAAATATTTATTATTTTCCTTTTGAAGTATTCTTATTTTTCAGTACTTTTTTATTTTTTTTATCAGTTCTCCTTAAAGGTTGGATTCATGTATTTCATTTCAATGTTAATTTTCTTTAAGGAAGTCTTTCAGTACTATAGTCATGACCCGAGAAGAAAATTGACCAATAATTGTCATTTCTATAGTGCCGTGACTTTCGTCCATGAAGTGTGTAGGTACGTCTTTGTAAAGGAACAAAATGTTAGTTATATAAAGCAGATCTGAGTCAAAGGGCTGGATTAAAAAACATCTTTGTTATAGAAGAATTCAGAATGTGGATTAAAACCATAAGCTTTATATTGCAGATTTCTGTTTACAGTTATATTTTGAAGTAAATTACAAATTCAAGTCAATGTCTATTGAGAGTTCTAAATTTTAATTTTATTTTGAAATTTTAAGAAAAAAATGTATTTTCTGACTTTTTCAATATCTGTCTTAAAATGAAAAAAATTGGTTTCTCTTTCAAGGTAGAATTACATTAGAATTTGAAATGTGTTTTAATACATACAAGATGTTCAGAATATTAAGTTACAATAAAATAGGCTAAATTCATACCCTAGAAAAAGCAGTGATAAAAATAGTGCTTTTATTCCAAAAGAAAGAATAATGTTAATAAAATTACCATCTACAATACTTCAAATCCCTCAGTAAATTGTAAACTCCCACATTTAGTTGGCTATTAAGTAGATATTTGGAATTGCATTTGAATCATAATTGTCTATGACCATGGCAAGACAGATATATAAGAAACTAAAAAATGGGGAATCAAATGTGACTTACTGGCCCTTCCTCAAATATCTACTGACCATGCTCATGTTTCAACAACAGAATGAAAATTTTCCAATCAAAAAAAATACTTACTTCCCCATGACAAAACACAGTTTGCCATTAAAGTGGAGTTGTGTGACTGTTTTCTTTTTGTTTTCCCCACTACATAGAAAACCTCTGAGCTCAAAATATTAAAATAGACCATGTTTTATCTGGAGCAATTCAGACATCATGCAGAAGTAGGCTGTAAAATAAAGATGACTAAAATTCTGAGGTCGTTACTGAATGTAAATGAGTTCTTATTTTGTGTAAGTAATAAGATAAATTCTTTAAAGTGTACCAGACTTATGGGTAAGTACATATTAAAATACTTCAGTAAATGCATAGCTATGCACCTGGCTGTGGCAGATATTTTCTTAGTATTTGTCTGCACTTGAATTAAAAAAGTCTTGATTTTTGCAGTCTCAGTTGCAGTGGATCCTTCTGTTGTAGCTTTTCTTTTATGTAAGTTAAATGGTTCTTCATAGAATGCTAAGAAAGACAACATAACACATTGTCAGATGCTGCAGAGCATATAAGTATCTTTAAGAAAATTTTGTATAAAAGGAAAGGTATTTACTGCCATTCAGTAATAAGAATAAATTCAGAGAGCCTGAGATGGAAGTAAAACTTGCCAAAAATGAAGTCACTTTCAGGGCTTTCTGAAATCCAGGGGTGTTGGGGAAAAGGAAAGGAAAGGAAAGGAGCTATCCACAATAGTAGATATATCAATATTTCATCTCAGAGTTCTTTTTTGTCAGTTTTATCTGATACTTTGAGGATAAATACAGGACCATCATGAAGAAATTTTTTAACTTCAATAGGTTGTGAAGAACTGTCAGTACTGAGAAGGAGGCTTATGTGGTTATGGGCAAGAGCAAGAAAAGCATAATCAAGTTTAACAGCATTAGATAGTAAAAGTATTTACAAGACATATTGTTTCATTTTAGTTATTCCTGTGAGTAATAGGGGGTAGGACTTGATCCTTATTGGTCCTATTCACATAAGAGATTCTGTGGTTCTACAGTAATTCTGGTCTCATTCATTTGGAAATGTCACTGGGGAAGACATGGGTTTATTAGTCAATTAAAGATCAATCATCAATGTAATGTATTCCATATCAAAATAAAAATGTTGAAATTAAAAAAGATGGTATTAAAATCTTAATTGGAAAGTAAGTAGGTTTCCCATCATACATGGTCAAGAAAGATAAATTCAAATTGGAAAAAGTGCTTTCCAAAACTCTTGAAATTGTCACACACAAACAAAAAAAAAATATTAAAATTAAAAAACCCTAGCAAAACTGGTGTGCTTTAGAGGCAAATAAACTTATAAAAGAAGTTAGAAGAAAATGTGGTTTTTTGGGAGAGCCTTTCATGTGGGAAAAAAACCATCTCTCATAATTTTAAGATGGAAATAGGTATGAGTATTTGTGAGGACAGAAGTCCAAACCTGTGTGTTTGTCCCAGCTCCATTCCAATAGATTGACCCTTCCATATGTTGTATTTGATTTTTAACATAGCAGTCAAACTTCTGTAGAAATTCTTTACTTAATACCAGAAATAGTATGGGTTGTACCTGTAGTGACGTCTATATCTTGGGTTTTTTAATTTTTTTTTTCCTTTCCTACCAAAGATGGATAAATACTGAAGGCATAGCTGAGAAGTACTTGGTTAACAGGGTCACAGTGCTGCCTAAAAAAAAAAGAGGCAAAATTAAGATTGTGTTTAAATTTAAAAAACCTGTGACAGCTTTCTTTTTCAGTTTTTTTGGTAAATGTTTTAGTCAGGAAAATATCTTTCTTAAGATTAACTTCCTGTCTTCTTGTGGGATGTACACCAACCCTTGCCAAGCATACAGAAGATACTTAGGAGCAATTCCTGCTTTAAAAAAAACCTCCTAGATCACTTAATTTTATCTTAGTGGAAAAGGCAACTAAGTTCTCCTTACACATTTTGGGATCAATAGTGAAACTTGAGATTATGCATGATTTTAGTGCTGCACTGACAGAAGCTGTTGGAGCTGCTGGTGACAAGGACAGAGCATTAGAGTCCTCACATTAGTTACATACCTTATACTGATGATACAATTTCAGGATGTATAAATGGATCTGAAACCCAGGAAAAAGAGGAAACTAAATCTTCTCTCACCCCCTGCCTGCAGCTCATCACAACTTTAAAACTAGTTTTCCTACTCTAAACTTTGCATACAAGGTTTGGAAACTAAAAGCCGGCCCAATTTAATTTTCTCAGTTTTCAGAGAAGAGGAATCTTCTGCAAGTGAGAGAGATGAAATGATTAGTCATGATTAGTCATCCACAATCCTAATTAACTATCTACAAGCCTTGATTAAGTGTCATACCCCTTTGAAGCAAACAAAGAAAAGTAACCATAAATCAGGGTAATCTTTGTTTGTTTAAATTAATTTTAAAGTGAAAGTGGCTAGTACTAGGGAGGATAACGCAGAAGGAATGTTCTACTATGTTACATTTGATCTGTTACAAGTTGAAATGGAAGGTTGTTTTAAAAATCCCATATTTCTTACATGCATATGAATAAGCATGATATGTTTGGTTTCAATATAAAAAACGAAAACAATTCATTTGAAAAGTCAAAGCAGGACATTCTCAGTTCTAAGACATTCCCATATTCCTATTTTTCAGTAAAATATATTTTCAGAACAGTAGTACCAGATTTTGTAAACCATATTTATTTTTATGAAAATGCATATTTAAATTATAGCAGTTCCTTTTATCTAAATGACTCTGCAAATTTGCTTTTCTGAATTTATAATGTGTATAAGTTGTGGTTATTTTCAATATATCATGTTGCAATTTCTGAAAAAAATATCTGTCTCAAGTGGTATCATTTTGAGGAAAAAAACACTGATGAACTAAACCAGACTTGTATACTATTTTTAGCCAGCTTGTCCCAATCTACACTTCTGATGGAAAGTAACTTACAGTGCAAAACTGTGTTAAAATAATTCTAAAACTTCGTGGATGCTTAAAGCAATTCTTTGTGCACAGATCTCCTTGTTTTTGTGTGATTTGCTTTCAGAAATTAATGGACACAACGGTATAAGCTACATGAAATTTTCCATTTTGTATGTAGTAATGTTTAAATGGTTTTATTGAAGAAATGCAAAGAATGTAATTTTAAAATACAAGAAAGATAATGCTCTGGAAAATACTTTTTTACATGATCTGAAACTGTGGGAGTCAAAAAAGCTTGAGAATTGTGCTGTACATAAAGTTCTCCTGAAGAGTAAGGCTCTACTTATGATTCTTTGCATTAGTAATTATTATATGATTAAAATTTACCCAGAAGCAACATCTGATGGTGTTATGCTATATCCTTATTGCAAGCAAGAGTTCACTTTCAGAGTTCAATGGAAGTTATGCTAAAATTTTACCTCTATAAAAATGTAATGTTAATAAATTGGGCATTTTACATCTTTATTTATTTCTATGAAACTCACTCCAGTCTATTACTATCTTTTATGCACTGGTGTGCTCAGAACTGCACCCAGCACTCCAGATTTGATGAGCAGAGGGGAAGAATCCCCTCCTTTGACTGGCTGACAGTGCATTTCAAAATGCTGGCCTTGTTTGCTGCAAGGACACATCACTGGCTCATGTTCAACCTGAGAACCACACCACATTCTTTTCTGAAAAGCTTCCTCCCAGCTGGTCTGTCCACAGAATGCAGTAGTTTCCTACCTTTCTCTTTACTGAATTCCATGACTTTTCTGTCAGTCTGTGATCAAAGAAATTAGCCAGGTTTAATTTACAGATATCATCACAGGTGGAAAATGTCTCCTAATTGAAGCTGCGCCCATCAAGTTGTCTTTCCCTACTTTTATTTTAATCTTTGCTTCTACATGTATGGGTAACTAAATGTGAAAAGCAATTCTGATGATAATGGATAAAAAATAATGCAACTTTAGGATCATTCCATTTTGGTTTTCTCTCTCTAACATAGTAATAACAATAAAAATATTATCTTTTACTTTACAATTATTAATGAAGCCAAACATTAAAAAAAATCTACATTATTGTCATGTACCAAAATGAAAAAATACTTTTTTTTGAGATTTGTCAAATAGGAAAATCTAGCTTTTGGATAGTTTTAAGAGATACGTGATATATTAATTAAGAAATTAACTTTTGTTAGAAAACACCTTGTGTCTTATTCCTTGGGGTAAGAGTTCCAATTAATTTTTTTTTTCTCTTAAGTAGCTATTTGAAGAGTTATATGAGAAAACACTCTTATTTTGGCAATGTAACTTTGGATCAGGAACTTTATAAGTTATATTAATTATTTAGTAATATAATAATTGATTTAGTAAATACTGTTTCAATTTTATCATATTATGCAGCAGATGTTGTCTAGAGGCATCTGGAGCTGTGTTTTATAAACGTGTATATATGACACAAACAACTAAACATTTAGCTCCACCTTTCCTTTAAAGAAAAGTTATGTCCAGCCTTTGCCCCTGCTTGAACAAGCTAATTCTGATGTTTTGTTTGTTTGTTTGTTTTCTTTCCCTCACAGGGGTCATCAGGACTGCCTTGCACAATATGGACAGGGAAGCCAGAGAGCATTATTCCGTTGTCATTCAAGCCAAAGATATGGCTGGGCAGGTCGGAGGGCTGTCAGGGTCAACAACTGTAAATATCACACTCACAGATGTCAACGACAATCCACCCAGGTTTCCTCAGAGTATGTACAATTTCAACATATAACTGATTTGAAAATCATGTTGATTTTCAGTGAAGTAAGAAGCTATTAGTGAAATCCAGTTAGTAGTCAAATTCATGGCAAAAAGACAGCTTGGAAAGCATTTGGATTCACCAATATTTTTTAATTTTCCAGCATTTCCAGATAAAACACAGAGATGGCATAGCTAAAATACTGAAACTAGTAAAGATTTCTTTCAGTCTAACCGCTGAATAATATTGACATGGGTTACAAATGTATACTGTTCTCATATGAGAGTCATTCTCCAGCCCCTGTTAAATGCATATTTCAATAAATGTGTGATTTTGATCCCATGAGGTAATTGGGATGTTCCTATGGTAGATAACAGCAAAAGGCAATTGATTAAAATATTTAAGATGCCTTTGGCTGCTTCCATATGTATCTATCAAAATTTTTTTCTTCTGCTTTCTCTATACCAAACAAAATTTTTAAGGTCAATTATTACATTTAAAATGGTCAAAATCTAAGATGTTTCTCATAATAGTTAAGCAATGGTGGAGCCTGACTTTATCATAGTTAAATGAGTTGCTAATATTGGTTTCAAACAATATTATCACATGAATATATGAAGAATAAGTGCCAGAATAGAATATCCTAATGTGGCCACTAATAGGAAGTTAATTTCTATTTGGCTCATTGGATACACATTGATCTGGCACAGTAGCTGGGATCTTGTAGGAATTCTGAATTCAGTCGACAATTTATGTAAAAATCTTCTGTAACATAAATGCTTTCTCTCTGCATATTGGCTCAAGGCCAACGAGAATGTTGTAATCTGGTCTCAGACGTTGCATGAGCTGTTGTAGAACATAATGGGCTGGTAGGTCAAGGCACGTCCACAAGGAAGTGCTTTAAGCTGTTTGAATTAAAAGATTTACAAACAATAGTAGAGATCACAAGGCTCCAAGGACAAACAAAGCTCTCTGGCAATACACATTGTATAAAATCTGGCCAAACAGCAAGTAGGCTTATTAGAAGCGTTGCAGAAATTATCATCTTCTCTGTGCCTCACAAAGACTTGAAAACATAAAGCTTTTGAAATATACCCTTAAGTAAAATATTTTTGATATTATGTTCCACAAATTCTTCATTGCATTCGTCATTATATTTAATACTTCCTAATTATTGGAAAGGCAAAAGGAAGAGCTTATCTTTGAACAAGAGCTGAATTAAAAAGAAAGAATGTCCTAAGTTTTCTGCAAACTCAATGGATGCAGGAATGGATCCCTATCTATTAGGTTTCAAGAACTGGCTTCTTTTATTTTGAATGGAAGGACTTAGATGGCAAATTCATTGGCAGGCAGAAATGTACATTGCCATGTCTATTTATCTGTATTATTATTTTTTCAGAAATCAAAGAAATACAAAATGTTCATGTAACAATTTTTACATTCTAAAGGATTTTAATATAGTTGAAAATGACAAAACATTTCAGATTTAACGAAAATTTATTCAGGCAGAATTAAATTGTATTTTAATATTTATGCTTTTTAAGATAAAATATTATTTCTAAAACAATTCTTGTAGAATACAAACATTGCTTTCTTTCCTTACAGAAGATTCCTATGCACAGTTATGAGTGCCATTATTTCTTTACTTCTTTTCAAGAACACCCCTTGCAATGAGCAGTAGCTACATGTTAATAATAAAGAATAAAAATCCAGTTGATCTTAAAAAGGCCATTTTACCATCATGAACTATATACATGAGTCTTACTCTAAAATAAATAACTTCTTTGCTTATTTTTTCCTCTGTTTCCTTTGTGTGCCATGATTTTCAGTTAAATTTCTCTTCAATTTCCTTATTAGACGGAATGCTAAATGAGACTTACTGAGGCTTGTCACATTCAGAATTGAATTCCAGGGAAGTGCTAACCAAAACTGGCTAAATCGAGTGTATAACCCTTGGGACAGGCTGAGCCTCAGCTAAACCACAGACTTTCTTTTGGTTAGTTTCCTTTTCTCCGTTACCATACTTGTGAGTTTTGAATCTGATTCTAACTGTATGAGTACCTTACTCGAGAACGTGCTGGGAAGTACATCTGATTGATGCTGTTATTATTTGTTTTATTTACAAAAATACTTTGTTGTATATATTGAAAAGATATACTTTTCTGGCTTTAGTAGATCAGTGTTCATTAGACATGCAGCAGCAGTAAGATATGCAGGAATTTTCCCCTTAAAGAAACACTTTAAATCCCTAATTAAAACTTAGAAATAAAGGTTATAAATATATCTGCTTGAAAGGGTTTATTGTTTTTCTCTGCATTCATTCTTAAAGACCAGACTTTCTTTCAAAGAAAGTCCTAACAGAAGAGCAATAGTTTTCCCATTTATGAAAATAATCTTGCAAGAATAATATGAAACAGGACTGGATAATTTTATCAGTCTGATTTCTGGTATAGGAAACACACCTGAAAAATTCTGATTGCAAAACAGTAGTATGTCTCAAAAGTAGGAAGGGGAATGTGAATTCAGCAGGAGAATAGTCTGAAACCTCACATATTTTTTGCTTATCAATTACTTCCTGCGCCTCTTGTATAATATTGGGGTTTTTTTCTTATATCATCAAAAATTTCCTTTCTTTTGAGAGTTAAATAATAAATGGACTATCTATTCCATGTAAGCTGACAGACAGTGCTCTGCATAGGAAGATTTTTGCATCTCTCACTTCTTGTTAATTTCATCACTGATGGATCTGTGTGGTTGATGACTGAGGGCTCTAATATCATTGCCATAAATTTATTTCCTAATTTGGTAGAAGATATTCCATCTTCCAATAGCACTGTTATCAGCCTTGAGCTACATCAGAATATTCTGTATATTTTCTTTCAACAATTCTCTCTGGTGTTGCTTAATATGAATAAGTTATCTGTGTTTTGTTCAATATGAAGAGATTCTGATAGCATCACGCTAAGCAAAGGCTTCTATTGACATTCTTTGTACATCAAGTGCTAATGTTTACATTCTGGCCAGTGTGTAGAAGATCTAAATGCTGTGTCTACACTCTAATTTGTAGGTTTTGGTTTTTGTTACAAATAACTCAGTTCCTTAGGATAAAGCAGAATTTAAATGCAACTCATGACTTAAAACAATTTTTATAAAGCTTGATTTTTGAGGCTTGACAGTTTCATGGCAATAGTAAACATAACATTTCATAAAATTAGTTTCATGACAATAGTAAACAAACTAATTATGCATATATATACATAATTAGTTTGGCCTGTCTTTTTACCATATCATTGTATGAAAAGTGCACAATCATGTTTAAATAGGAATGTGATATGAAGACGCTCCTGTTAGTTCTGAAAAAGTAAACTCACATCCTAGAAGGAGACATTATTCAGTGCTAGTAAGGTATCCACTATCTGGCCTTGTTAATATAACTCATTAGTTAACTTGGTGTAAAAGTATCTGCTACTTATTTTCTTTTGAAAGTCATACTCCAGTGTGGTCATTTCTGTGCCTTCGGCTCCATGTAATAAATCTAGTTCTCATTATTTCCTGTTGTGAGAAATGTCATGATTTCCTGTCACGAAAAGTCAGCATCCTCTCACTCCCCACTGCCATGTGCTGCAGCCTGTCCTGCCCTACCTGGTGACAAGTCCATGGCTATCTGCCTTCTCTTTTACAGCTTGGCTCCTGCCCAATGTGTTGAGGAAAGCAAAATTTTCTCTGATTGTTTTTAGCAGGTTTTTCTCCTTTTTTAACGCAGTATCTGCTAAGAGGCTTTGAGAATCATAATGAGTTTTGGGTCTCTGCACTTCTACTAGATTTGCCTGATATTGGACAAGGATTAAAAATTACTGAAAAGTATTGAGTTAAAAGGATTGCAAAAGTTTTGTGTCCCCAGTAACTCAGATATTAAATAAGGACACAATAACTGATTTCTCATAAGATGGCTGACATCTGATCAACTGTACCTCTTTAAATTATAATTTTTGCATAACCAGTATAATATAATTTTTATATAATAAATATAAAATATAAATTTTATATAAAAGATATAAAATATAATTTTTACATAATCAAGATCCTGTTCATTGTTCCATTTATGGGCTTGAGAAGTGGGAACATATGAACCTAATGCAACTCAAGAAGTCCAAGTGGAAGGTCTGCACCTGGGTCAGGGCAATCCCAGGCATGAAAACAGAGTAGAAGAACTCAGTGAGAGCACCCCTGAGGGGAAGAACTTGGAGATTCTGGTGGGTGAAATGTTGGACATGAGCAGTCGATGGGCACTTGCAGCCTAGAAAGCCAGGTACATCCTTGGCTACATCGAAAGACTTGCACCCAGCACATCAAGGGAGGTGATTGTCCCTCTCTGCTCTGCCCTTGTGGAGCCCCACTTGAAGTGCTGTGTCCAGATCTGGAGTCCTCAGTACAAGAAAGATGTCTACCTGCTAGAGTGGTCCAGAGGAGGGCCATGAAGGTGAAGAGAGGTCTGGAACACCTCACTGGTGAAGACAACCTGAAAGAGCTCAGGTTGTCAGCCTGGAAAAGAGAAGGCTCCAGAGAAACCTTGCTGCAGCCTTCCACTACATAGGAAGGACTTAGAAAAAAGATGGAGAGTAACTTTTTACATAGGCAGGTAATGATATCAGAAGGGGGGGCATTTTTGAAAGGGAAAGAGAGGAAGTTTAGACTAGATATCAGAAGGCACTGGACCAGGTTGCCCAGAAAAGCTTTGGATGTCCCATAACCAGAAGTGTTCAAGGCCAGGTTGGATGGGGCTCTGAGCACCCAGCTGTCCCTGTCCATTGTAGAAGAGTTAAAAACAGATTGTCTTTAAGCTGCCTTACAACCAAAACCATTCTATGGTCTATGATTCTATACGTGGATGAGTCCAGCAGTGATCCAGTATCCAGTGAGTATCAGGAAGAAATTGTTCTACTTTTAAACGTTGCTTATATATTAAGATTTTTTCATTATAATTAGACAAATATATTTTCCTTATTTGATGCTTATCACTTCTCGTTTGTGTGACCTTTACATTTTGATGCACAACGTAATTGTGATGCTGAAAAGTATTTTTCTTCTCGCATCTTTTTAAAGGTAGATATATGTTGAATTGATTGAGGTTTCAAAGTCAGTGCTCAGGTTTCAAAGTAGATGCCTAGTGAGTGACACTTCCTTTGTGAGTACAGTTGGTGTTCAGTATACTGATTTTCTGACTTTACAGGGAATCATCCCAAAGCCTCTGACTTTTTTTTTTTTTTTAAGTAGCTAAAGTGTTACATTAGAAACAGAATGAGGTGCAGGTATCAGGTTTTTTTTCTGTCAGTTTTCAGAAACTTCCTCCTGATTGTGATAACCAGAAGCAAAGGTAACTGGGGTAAGCTGCCACTGTGTGCCTATATTACCTGGTGTTAATTTTAAACAGAGAAGTATATTTGGGCTTGACTTTCTAGAAGTATTTAAAATCACCTGCTTAGCAAGACTGCTACACAATGACAACAAGCTGTTTTAGGGAGTGGTAAAATAGACGAGCCTTGCTAAGTGATTTTTTAAAATTTCTCTCTTTGTAAGAGATACTATATCTTTTTAATGTGCTAGCATCAATCATTCATCTATGGGATGCCTTGGAAATATGAGAAATGCATTACTTGAGATGTGTTCATTGGGTTCAAAAGGGAGTTAAGATATATGAAATAAAAGTATATGTACAGAAATGAGTGTATGCTTCCATAGACTGGAAAATGTTATCTAAAGTGATTTGTTTAATTTTCTTTTTCCTTCTTATTTTTGTGAGAAGAATGGTATGCTGTGATATTTGCACAATATTTGAAGTTAAAGCTACCAAATTATTTCATATGTCACTAAAATCTGACATGAGTTATTTAATGGCATTTGATCACATAGGAAATCTCATTATGTTCTCTTTCCTGAGCAGAATAAATGTGATTTCTGTAATCAGTTTTTTTTTCTATAAAATGTAATTAACTAAATATGATGCTTTTCAAGAGTATTGAATATCTTATAGTAAAGTCTCCTTTAATGAAAATTAATGACAATAAAATTTGGCAACAGAATTGTTTATGGAATTTAAATATTCCAGGAAGTTTGATGGGGGAAAAATATATTTATGTAAAAGTCAGATTAAATACTTGTAATAAATATGTGGTCTACATACTGAGTTTTAGCACCACCTAGATGCATCAACTTTACTCATAACAGTACTATGGAGTGTTAATTCACTTTATTGAATATTGTCTATAAGGATTTCTGTGTACCAGATCCATTATTAATTACACATATCATTTTAAAACACTCTAAACAGTAAAAAATATATGCAGGTTTTGTTTGTTTGTTTTTCTATGGGTTTTTTAATACGACTGTAATGGTTTCGGGAATGAGGGAATGTTGTTTGTTTTTCTCTCACAGTAGAGAACTGGGAGCAGGACCACTCCATTTTGAGGAGTGTTTTTGGAAAGCCTTAGTTTTCATGTCCTTTATGAAGTTAAACCCCAGTGTGATTACAATCCTTTCTGTGCTAGTGCCAGAGAAAAACAAGCATACCAACAACAAAATAAACACAGTCCAAATGGAGTTTAACCCTTATACAGGTATTGCTATTGCTATCTGCTTTATCCAAGCTGCCTTGCCTGATGCAGCCATGGTTCCCTTTTAAATAGCATAAAATATGCTGAACAGAGCACAACCTCTAGAGACTGCTACAGATCACATCCAACAATTAAGGTCCCCATTAGTGATTATTATGGAGTGCATATGTTGCTTTTCCCATGTCATTTGCATAGAAAATATTTATTTCGGGATTCAATACCTAAAGGCAAGTAGTTAAATCTGAAAATCCTGGAGAAACTCAGTTTTCTTTATGTTTCTGCTTTTAGCTATGAGCAGCATAAACTCAATTTTTACAAAAATGCAGAATATTTTTGTTCTCCAAGACTGAAAGTTCAGTATTCTGAAGTCAGAAAGCTTTCAAGAACTTTCAGTTATTGTCTCTAAAGGCAAAGTGTCATGGAACATAAACTCATCACTGATAAAAATCTTAATCACAATCTTAACTCCTGTTTTACACTGAGATGTAAGAAGCAGAGACATTGAGATTTATAAGTCTTGTTTCAGCCAAAGTCTCTTGAATCAAAGAAGAACATTTTTTTTTCCTAAACTGACCCAAGGTTTCTATGTTCTTCAGACTTTCAAGGCAATCAGAAGTTTGAAGGGTTTGAGTTTTGAAGTTTTTGATTGTCTTATTTGCAAATAAGAAGTAATGTCACTTATAATTCAAATACATTTAGAAAATGCAATAGCATTGGGCGTTTTGGCAGGGAAGAGGAGTAAGGCAAACATACCTCTTGAAAATTTCTTAGTTTAGTTTCATTAAAGAGAAGTTGTCATTAAAAAGAATGTTCAGATCAAAATTAGTAGATATAAATTGACTGAACTCCTGCAATCATAAAGGTTTCTATACTTATAATGATGATGGATTGAAATTGGTTTTATTACATTAAAAATAAGCGGAGTAAAGGAATATGGGACATATGTCCAAGACATACTGTGACAAATAGGCTTCTAAAAAGACTGCAGTTGCTAAAGAGAAATCCAGAATAACCTATTACAGGTAATGAAAACAAGCAGCTCTGTGAATGAAGAAGAGCTATTTCTCAAAGATAGCTACCAAGGAGGATTGAGCACAGTCCACAGCTGAAGCTCTGCTTTAGTTTTATCAAAGATGGCAGGCAGTGAAACATGAGACAGACCTTTGTAAACGACAGGATCATAGGTTCACGTGAGACTTGAAAAAGTACCCAAAGCCCAGCTTAAAGGAGGCTCAGTTAGATCAAGTCACTTAGAGTCTTGTCTAGTAAAGCCTTGAAAGGTCCTTTGTAGGTCCCTTTCTGCAAAACTGCTTTACAACTGGCTGGCCCCAGCACATACTGATGAATGGCATTATTCCTCCCCTGGTGCTGTTTCTGAATGTCATGAGGTTGTTTTAGGACATTTCTCCAGCATGTCCAGGTCCCTCTGAGAAGCAGCCCTGCCCTCCAGTATGATAAACACTTTTTTCCCAAATTGGTGTTCCATATTGTCTTTTCTCCCTCTCGTTGTTAAATATGGTAATGTCTACTGTTCAAGACATTGTAACCTACAAAAGTAATCAAAATTATCAACAGAATAGAATAGATTAATAAATACAATAATTTCAATAGTATAGTAATTGATTTTCATTAAATACTGTTGCAATTCTTTTTTGAGTGGTTCAGACAGAGACAACTCTCTTTTCTGAGAGTAAGATACAGCATTGGAGGTTGCCTGTAGGCTGAAATTAAAGTCTACTGTTCTAAAGATAAATAAATTATTTCTGTAGTATAATGACAGATAAGCCATCAAGTTTATTGAAAGATGAAGATCATATACTTGAATTTGGAAAATGTTTCAATTAGCATAGACTAAACTCCTGAAAAGTGGTACCTGCACAGTGCATTACCTGGAAAAGAGTATTAAATTCCTCATATCATGAGCAAAGGGAAGGCATGTGAATGAATGTGATAAAAGCTGAGAACAGGATCAGCCAAGATTCTTGATCTGTAAGAAACAGGCCAGCTCCTCTAGAAAAAATTAGACCATCCCCAAAAGATTTCTGCTTCACAACAGTGTCCTATCAAACTTTTTTTATCCAATGCCCAAAGAAACATTCATAGGATCAGAAGCACAGGTTGTGCTGAGTTTAAAAGAACACATGGGAGTCATTAGGTCCCAATGGAGAGCACCCAAGGAGTTACAGCGTGTGCCTGAGAGCATTGTCAAATCCATCTTGGACTCAAACAAGCTTGGCACTGTGACCTTTTCTCTGGGAAGTCTGTTCAGTGCTTGATTGAGCCTTTTGTCAGGTCCTCTTGCTAACAGTAAAGTTTATAACTATTTAGTATTTAACATTTCCAATTTTACCACTAGCCTAAAAAAAAAGTATGCAATACAGTTTAACCTTCATGTTGCTTAATTTTATCTTCTTGCATATTTGGTCTTTTTAGATAATATTTTTTTGCATTTATCTACTTGTCTCTATGAGATATTGTCAGCCTGTCTTTAATAAACAGTGGTTAAACACCTGTTGGGAGACATTTCTGACCTAAGAGGTTTTTTTTTTATTTTTTCAACAGCTTTCTTTTAATTCTATTTACATTTTTCTTTAACATTTCTACAGTTCTACAAAAACTGACATAATTCATGAGTCATTTAGAATATTAATTTTACTTGAAGTTTTAGTATTTCAGAATCTTTGAAGCAGGTATCAGTAAAATAAATTTCTGAAACAGATGGCTAACACTTGGAATATGATTATAAAGCAGATCATAGTATAATGTAGATAAATATATTTGAACAAGCTTAACTATTTAAAAGTCTCCAAGTTCAAGTTCACTCTATCATATGAATTATAGCCAATCCAGTTCCTGATGTGACTTGATATTGTAACATATTCTTAATATTCTTAATATTTTTATTTTCGTAACCTCTTCCTTTTTGGAAGAACAAAAATGTCAAAAAAACATATTTTGCATTTATTTTAACACTAAGTATATTTTGAAATTAATCTCATCCCATCCTTATAATTTTATGTATGAAATAAAGCAACCAGTAATACAAAAGTGTCAGTTGACATCATCTGTAAGCACTAAATTTTGCAGGGCATTTATTTGGAAATTTGTGTAGGCGGCTTTTACATGCATTGCAAAGAATTGCATCGAAAGAATAACTGAGTTTTTATTGAATTAAGTAATTGTCCTGTTACATCAGTGTTGATATTTTTGTTTTTTACATGTTAATTTAATTTTTCTCTTGTTCTGTTGGGCATTTCTTATTTTCCTTTAGATTTCCAAATGAATAATGACTAATTTTTTTTTTATTTTTCTATGAAATCTCCTCTCCTTTAGACTAATAAAGATTAGTGCGCTTCTCACACCACTAGTTCTTTACTAGTCCTATGAACTAGTATGAAAAAATTAATTCAAAACAACAAATAGGTTTAGGAGCTGTTGTGCAAGAAATTACATAAATGTATGATTAATCTTCAGTTTTCTGGCAGGTGACGATAAGAGAGTTATATTTTACTGATGATATCTATTCCCTTTCCAATTGCCACTTCTGTAGGTTGATAATTTCTTCAATCCACCCAACCAGTAGTGGATTTCTGCCATATCTCAGGTTTAATCTCTGAATTCAATTTAAATTTTGCCTTTCTTTTTATACACGCTTAACATGAGCACCTCTGCAGTCATGCTACCTGGATTCAACCCAGCAAACAGTTAACAATATGTTAACTTTTATATGTCCCCTTTCAAATCTGCTGATCCACTGTCCTGCCACTCAGTTTTGCACTATTGCACTGACTGCCACAAAATGCCTTCAAAGAACATAAAAGGAACCCAGTAGAGTTTCAGAAGATTTGTAATGACAGAAGTTATTTTTCTTTTTTTACTATGTTGGTGGTTGGGCTGTAAACTCTGCAGACTGTTAGGGAGGCATTTGGATTGGAATTTATTAGATGGGAAATTAGCATGTTGTTGGTATGTTCATGCCTTCTATTGGATGTGAATTATTCTTTTCAGTACTGGTAGATTTCATCATTCCTGCTGTATTATAAGGGTAGCATTATTGGAGAAATCTTCTTGAAGCTGTTTTTCTGGCCTAGTTGCAGGTGGAAATTGAGGTTTACCATAATGACATTATGTCTCTTTGCCACTTTTATTTCCATGTGGTGGCTTCTTGTCCACCAGAAAACTTTGTACCTTTTAGAAAGAAAACTTCACACAAAAGCATAGAGACAGTTAAGAAAATTATCTTTCAAAAAATATTTCACTTACTAATTATTAACCTAGCATGTTGCAAAAACACTGAAAGGAGCAAGAGTTGTAAAGAAAAATGTCTCTGGGCATAAATGTGTAGTACTTCTTTGTACCCATCGTGTTTATTTTAATTTACTGTGGATGACAGTGGACATTTTTGTGCAAATGGTAAAAAATTAAGACTCATTATATTTTTCTTTACTAAAAATCATGTGTTGAAAATTTTGATACAATTTTGCAAAAATATTTGGATTTTGGGAAAAAATGCAACATATTTTTCAATTCAAAATTACTCACTTGACCATGCATTTAATTGTAAGTTGGTGAAATAAATATACTTTGGTTATGGAGAACATAAACTTGTAAAAATACTATTACGAAGTGACTTCTGTATTATGCAATGTACAGCAATAGCTGTGAAAACTAAAATCTTACATTAGGTAATTTGAATCTTGAATAGGGAATGAAGGCATCCCAAGTAAAATATAATTCACTTTTGAATTCTTCCAGGGTTTTAAATAGATTCATAGGTTCATTTGTCACTTTATGAAATGCATAAATACTCTTCCAGAGTCAGACATCTATCAAGCAGGTAATGGTTCTCTAATTTAGTTTGACTAGAAAATGTCCAAACTATTATGTTGCTTTTTTTCCCCCTCAGAACATTATCAACTGTATGTTCCTGAGTCGGCTCAAGTTGGATCGGCAGTTGGCAAAATCAAAGCAAATGATGCAGACACTGGCTCAAATGCAGACATGAAGTACACGATTATAAATGGTGATGGCGCTGGGGTATTCTCCATATCTACTGACAAAGAAACCAGGGAAGGAATTCTCTCTCTGAAGAAGGTAAGCCATAGAAGATGTAAAATTTGGGTGAAAATTCTACTTTTGTCCCCAGCTTTCTTAAATCTTGCCATAGAAATTTTATCGGTGGCAATGAGTGTGCAATTCAGTTTTCAGAATAGACTGTTATTCTTTGATTTACTTTCCAGTTGATATCTAAATGATCCAGTATTGTGCTAAAGACTTAAAATGTTACTTGGCAAGCTATTGCAGGGTTATCATTTATATGTAGTTTCTATATTTGTCCCAGTCAGCTGAGAGTTCTTATGTGGGTTTGTTGTTATTGAGTCTTGTAGATATAAATTATATGTAACCATACACCCTAAAAATTAAAAGTGAGTATATGTTCAAAATTACTAATATGAATTCTGGTCTTGATTAATGGTTGGATAAATGAAATCATGAGAAAATATGAAAGAAGAGAATAAATAAAAAACTATCTAAAGCATGATTCTATTTTTTCTGCTTCGGCATTGATATGTATGTATTTAAGATGTCAAAAATAGTTTCTTATTCAAGGAAATATTATTTTTATAATTCATAAATATTTAAAATATCTACTTCAGTATCTTAAAAAGCTTTAACTCAGTGTCTTTTGTAAAGGTTATGTAATACCCACCTTTTTCAACCACATAAAAGTAAATTGTCATTTTTATACCACTGAATTTATTTCATGATGTCCTTGTTATAGCTAAAAACATAATCTGGTATTTCTTCTTTAAAATGAGCATTATACCCTCACCATGGCTGCTGTTCATGAACTACAACATTTATTAATATACAAAACATGAAGCAGAAAGGAAGAATTTCCAACAAAATAAAAGACATAGAAAACTCTGTTAATTCACATTTCTTACTGGTTTTGGCAAAGTAGCTTCAACAAATTTTTCACTATTATTTAGAATATGACAAAAGCATGCATTGCCTGTTCTTTTACATACACATTACAATTATTTAAGTCATTTTTACATCAAGACAAGAGGAGGTAAGTTTTGCTTAAAAATGTTATATTCCAGTTGAGCAGAAATTCAACACTTAAAAGTTACATAAATTTGTGTATAATACCTCCATTATTTCCTTGGATACCTTATCCTTTTGTACAGTATTTAAAAAGTGATCTTGTTTTTGCTTTTTTTTTTCCTTTTTTTTACTCAGATCTTTTATGCAGTTTAATAAGCATATTATATGCTGTGTGCTGTAATTGCTTTTAATTTAGATTGGGTTTCAAGCTGAATTTTTGAGACCCTACCCAAAATAAATAATCTAAACTGAGGACAGAAGTGTTTTGGTTTTGCATATCAGATACCAGTGCCTTCTATACCTTACTATATACCTATACTTACTTCTATAGTAAAATAGAATTACTTATCTTCTAGTACTTCTCCAGAAGAATTAACAGTAGGCACATCAGAAAAGTCGGAAGTAAATATATTATTGTGTCTAATGACCTGAAATCCTTATCCAAATATTAAAGATTTCCTTATGTAAGATTCTGATAGACAGATAAAACTTTTGAATGAAGATAGAAAACATGTACAAAAATTCTCTTTAATTAATCTAAAATATAAATGTTTTCTTTCTTTCTGGGGAAGACAATGATCTTCAAGGATAATTTTAGGTAAATACAGAAATGCTTTGCATATTTAAAGACACAAGAAAAGTCTGTCTTTCATCTTATATCTACAGCTAATGATTGAGATGTTATAGGTAAAAAAAAAGCAAATGAGAGCAAAAAACTAACCTGACTATATTTAAAATGTCAGCTTTTTCTGATTATCTGAATAGATTTTTCCCTTTAAAAATGTTATTGTTTGATCAAGGAACTAGATAAAATAAAGAGTTTGTGTTACTACAAGACTTTGTGTCTTGTAGTCTTCTCTCACGTGTTTTCTGAGATAAATGAATCTTCCTGTACAAGTTAATTCAGTTGTTGTCAATATAAACTGAGTTTTCCAAAAAGACATCAAAGATAAACGTTGCAGTCCTTTTTAAACCTGTTTATTCTTAGAATGTGCATGCTGCAGAAAAATGAAAATCACTAGTCAATATTTGGCTACTCATAACAAAACCTCCATAAATTAATGGACATCAGAGTTAGAATTTATTAAACGTATATTTCTTTATGAATTGACTTGAGAAGGATACTTAGCTGTTTTTTCTTGCGTAGTAATAGATTTACCAGGCTATGGTTAATTTCCATGCCTTTAGAACTTTTTATTTTTACATTCAGGAAAGGGAAACAGAGAGTAAGAGGGTCACAAAAAGCCTTATACTGATAGAGTTTAAAGAATGAATTAATTGTCCTTAACTATACAAAGGAGAAATCAAACAAATATATAAAGTGTATATAAATTCTGATTAATTTTTCTTGTACACCATCAGTCAAATTTATTGTAGATTTCATCTATAAAATTCACACTGACAGTGAAAAGCCAGAATGATACTGGTATCAGTGGAATTCTGCCATGCCATAGAGGAAATAAAAATTCCCTTTCTAAAAATAAATATGTGCATATGCAACTTCTTTAATGATATGACTGTGTTTGGAAACTGTTGGAAATAGACAGTCTACATCTGCTCTCTTACATTGAGCAAGTGTTTTCCTGTGAGAAGTTGCTTTTATTCAGTTGAGAATAAAAGAGATGCCCAAAAGAATTTTAATGTCGTCCCTGTCACTGTCTATGACCATTTTTTATTTAAGATGTGAAGTTATTTTAATTCAGGATACATCATTCTCTACCTTTTTCAGGACCTAGGATTTACTGATTAAAACCAAAAGGTGACAAAATTCAGACAGTACATTATCAGGAAAGTAGAATCTGAGACTTATCCTAAACCATGGGCTATTTCCAAAGCTAGTATCTTTTTCAATATTCTGTTGCAGAGAAAAATTGAAACCATCCTGCTTCATTTATATCCTTCTATATACAAGCTATGACAGTGGCTGCCAGAATATCAGAGAATATCATCCCTTTCCAGTGACATGAAGAAATGTTTAAGTTAAACAGAAAAGATGTTGTTAAGTTGCTAGCAGGCTAAACTGGAGAGCAGAATGTCTCTGAGAATTTATTTTTTCTTCCAACAGCCACTCAACTATGAAAAAAAGAAATCATATACACTTAATATAGAAGGAGCAAATACTCACCTGGATTTTCGCTTTTCACACTTGGGGCCGTTCAAAGATGTGACGATGTTGAAGGTCATCGTTGGCGATGTGGATGAACCCCCGCTCTTCACCATGCCTTCCTATGTCATGGAAGTTTATGAAAATGCAAAGATTGGGACTCCTGTTGGCACAGTAACAGCACATGATCCTGATGCTGCAAACAGTTTAGTGAGGTATAGTAAATCCAAATTATAGGAATTAATTATTCAATCATGATATTGAATTTCAAAAGCTTAATGGTCAATGAGATCTGGAATGTAGGAAGATGGTTTATTTTAGTACATGAAGGAAAACATAGGTTGGAACAGTGTCATGATCAGTCTGTATAGATTAGATTTAGTAACATAACCTTTAACTTTATTTGATTTGCATTATAATTCCCATCACTGGTCTGAGCAAAGGCCTGATTTTCCAGTAGTGTCCTACTATAAATTTTTGAAATATCATAGTATGGTTTTCCCCCTGCTGTCAAAATTGCACTGGCCCTCTGCACACTTGTTTCACTGTAGTTGTCCCAGGTGCTTGTGCAAGACAGCAAAGTTTAGATACATCTTCCTTTTAGAGACAAGCAGGATCATTTTTGCAAAACTTTGGTTGAGGATGAGCCCAATTTTTTGTTACATGCTTCAGCTTCAGTAGAGCATCAAAAGAATCAAATATGTGCAATAATGAATTTTGTGGAACAATATAAGAGCTTTATGTGTCAAAGGTGGCAGTGAATCTAAAAAGTCTCCGAAAAATATCTGCAAAAAGATTTTTGATGATTTTCCTTTCCATGACACAATAATATAGCCTTTGTAAAAATAATTTTATTATATCCTTGGAAAGCAGTTTTTCTTCAGCTGGTTAGGAAGATTTAGTCTCCTGACTGAGTTGAAATCTGCTGGGTATGTGTAATAGCCTTAGTAAGGTGAAACAATCTTTTCATAGCAATGAAGACATCCGATTTTTATGGTTCTTTTGTCATAATAGTCTAAAATTCAAAATGTTTTGTGTCAGAGAATCAATATATGCAATTTCTTAGTGGCAAGTTATTGCCTCTGAAAAATTTCCACTATGGTATTTGTGCCTAAATTGTAACATACATAATAATTTTTTTTCTAAAAATAGCTGCCAAATTCCTGTAGCTCTAATATTGTAATTCTGAAGCTATTAACACAGTCAGACCCATTATTGTCATGGAAATTTGGAGTAGGAAGGGCAAGTCCATATTTGACTAACTGGTCCATAATTCAGCTGTCTGTTGCCCATAACAATTTTGTCTAGAAAGAGATAAATCTGACAAAAGGGAAGCAGCAGCAGTTTGGACAAAGCCTGGGAGGGCCAGAAGTAGATTTTCTGGGGGAAACAGGCAGTAATCTGGAAACAGAGGGGTCAAAAGGAAAAAATATTTTCCAATACTGAGATTTTGTATTTGCTTTTTTTTTTTCCAAACTTGAATTTTTAATTAGTGATTGAGGACAGAATATTAAGTATCCATATTATTCATATAATTGAGGGAAAAAATTGTTCTTACTTTTATTGAGGGAAAAAATTGTTCTTACTTTTGTCAATCATGTTTTTACCTCAGTTGACATATATTTTTGAGTATTTCTTTCCATTTTTCTATGTCTCAATGGAGAAAAATATATAGTGCTAACGTAGTATACCAAACCATGAAGATCCAAAGGGAGCCAGTTCTCAGTTACATATTGGTGGGGTTTGGCAAGGGCTTTTCATAGAAAGCAGAGACCACAATCTCCAGGGAAGAAAGACAGAGATAGGACTTGACCTGCTGATCTCTGTGTAGCAGGGAAGTAACAGAACAAACAGCACTTCTTATCCAAATGGCTCAGATGCATCTCCAAATACTGTGAGGCTACAGGGCAAGATACAGAGCAGCCATTTGCTTATCAGTCTTTCCTAATCCACTTGTGCATCCTTTCCACTTTATAAGGACACTCGCTGCCGTGTATGAGATTGATTAAGCATTTAGGCACACGCAGTTGAAACCATGTCACTTTGCTATTCAGCTGCTGAAAGAGATACAGTGCTCTGATTTGTTCACTGTCTAATTAAATAACAGTTTAATTTGATGGCAGGAACAATTCTTGTATACAGAATAATGGTTGGAAGTGTAGTTAAGGTAATTAATAGTGCTGAAATCTTTTTAGGTTATTTGAACTGAACACAAAAATAAGTAGCATCATCTACTGCTATCAGTAGAGGGAGACAAAGTGGGTTTTGTCCTTATTTCCTCACTGCGATTTCATCACAGTGATTTCATCTTGTTCATGAGCTGAGCAGTCTTCAGAAGGCACTGACTTTTTGCCAGCGCTTGTACTAGTGTTTCAGTCTTTAAACCCCAGCAGAACTGTAATAACAAATGTAGCTAATAGCAGTGGGGTCTTTTTATTCAATACCTGGCTGGCCATTTGGACTGTTCAAAAGGATTTTTCTTTTCAAGCTGATTGATGGTTTTTTTCTTTAAAAATATAGAAATGTATTTTCAGGGAAACTTTTTAAAATGCTCTGTTTTAGAATAAGATCATTATTCTACTGAAATATGAAAAGCAAGATATAATAGAAAGCATAAGAAATAAATATAGTAAAACTTCATCATGTATTAATTTTAAATATAAAGGGGTTTTGAGTAGTTTGAAAATCACTTAAAAATTTACCTAAAAATTATTGTCTAAATCAACAGAAAACATCTTTATTTGTCATGCATTCACAGGTATTACTGCCCTGTTGGAACATTTATGAAAAACTAATCCCCTTTCATTGCTTTGTGTCAAGTATTCTGCCTCCATACTCATATCTTTTGTTGCTTGAAAAGGTCAGCGTTAAGTCACGTCTTATAATAATATCTGATGTGCAAGTGGATCTTGAAAAGTATCTTCCCACACAATGCGGAAGAAAGCATGACTATTAAATGCTCTAATTACAATATTTTCTTAGTCCATTATTCATTTTAAATCCCTGTATATCTACTTAGAAATTATCTTTTTTTCTTTCTGTAATCATACACAGAAAACCTGTGTGGTGATTAGGGGCGCAAACAGCTTTTAATTGGCGAGGCACCTGGCTGTGAGTGCTGCCTCAGGGCAGGGCAGCGCCTCCTGAAACCCTGACATCCTCCTGTAGGTGGTGATCCTTGGGTGGTGAGTCCGCCCAGGCACAGCTCATACTCCACATGATCCTTGGAGCTTCCCAACTGCCTCTGGTCTGCTGCCAGTGGAATGTTTTTTGGGAACGTGATGCTGTAGCTGTTCCCCAAGCCACGTCCAAGGCAGTGATTCAGAAAAGAGCTCAGATGTATTTTTAAGACCATAATACTTTCTGCAGCTCTGATGTAACAGTGAAAGTAGCTCCATGACATAGACCAGCTCCCCCAGAATAACTCCCTGGCTTGATAATGTACTATGAAGAACTGAAAGCCTTTGCTTTTGCTAATTTTATACACTTAAGAGTAGTGTTTGAGAAATAAGACATCCTGTTGTAGAAATACAGTAACATCAGATCACTGAGTTCTCCTTTGTCATGTAGTGATACAGGGGGTAAATCACTGTTTTGAGCATTAACGATAACACCTCTGCACCCTCCAGTAATTTTTTTACATCCACTTATTATGTTTAACTTGGGTTGTTTGCATTTCTGGGAAGAATTTTTCTTTTCCTGGTATCTAACAGAAAACTTGTGGTGAATGGGGTACAGGTCCTGATCAGGACTCTGCCTGTGACAGCAGTGTCAAACGATAAGAAAGATAAGCGTCTTCCCTTTTCAGAAGGTCTACAATTGCTTGGCTAAAACTGATTTGTTATATTAATATTTTGGAATTCAAGTAAATTTTCTGTTGGACCCTAATCAGGTTGTAATATGCGTTGCTATAATGTATTTTATTCACAAATATTGATCAGCTATAGGAAACGGAAGTCAGAAAAAAAACCCCGGTTGCTTTGCTTTTGGTTTTAGTTTTATTTTTTTCTTTTTTAAATTTTGTACTAAAAATTAATTTTAATATTTATAATTTTTTTTGTCCTAAAAATTGACTTTTAATTTTGTGCTAGGTTGGTGAAGAATAAGAGTACAATCCTGCTTCTCACTTTTCTAATGGTCTTATGTTGTTGCCTTAAAATGGATGATATATCATAATGGTTATAATACATGTATATACTAATGAATGCAAAAACTTTCCAACAACACACCTGGTATGTAGAGGCTCCAATAAGTTCCTAGTTCCCTTCTCCTACTTTGATTTAAATTGACAAACTTCTCTTTTCTTCTTTCAGAAAGAATACAAAAAACAATGAATTACAGGTGCATATGATTATAACAGTTAATATGGTGTAGGAATTTTGTCATCAGTTCTTGTATTCAGTAGAGAAACTTATTTCAACTTTTGCTGTATTGATTGTAAAAGATAGTCATCTTTTAGATTCATCTGAAGGTGAATATTTTAGAAAGTAATCTTAATTTTCAGTAAACAGTATTTTAAGAAGCATGGTTATATGTAGATGAAAGAACATAACCAATAAGTTTTATGCTTTCCCATGATTATTTCTCAAGGTATTAAAGATAAAAAGGATTGTGAAAAAATCTTTTCTAATGTAAAGTTTAAATTTGCTAGAGGTAGAGTAAAACCTCAACTTGTGATTCAAATTGAAGGGATGTGCAAGACATCTTCATGAAAGTATCTAAGGGAGGGGCTGAAAATTAAATTATATTTTTAAGTTTCCCTCCCACCTCCCACCTTCTCTGAGATCAATTCAGTCTCTATGCTCTCAGCAGAGAGAAGGGATAAGGCTGCTCCCCTTCTGGAAAATACAGAAGTCCCTTCTCCTAGTTTTTTTAATTTGCCTTACTTGCTCTTTGAATGTCATATAAGAGGTATAAAATCAGTTTGTTTCCTGCTGTCCTGTGTACAGCCAGCATGGCTTCCCTAAGGACAAGTCCTGCTTGACTGCTCTAGTGGCCCTGATGGAGTGACTGTACCAGTGGACAAGGGAAGGGTTACAGATGTAATTTATTTGGACTTCTGTAAAGCCTTTGACACAGTCATCCACAACATAATTTTCTCTAAACTGGGACGAGATGGATGGAATGGGTGGACTGTGACACTGCTTGGGGTGACATAATTGCAGCTTCCCAGTACCTGAAGGGAGCCTACAAAAAAGATAGGGAGGGACTATTTACAAAAGCATGTAGTGGCAGGACAAGAGGGATTGGCTTCAAACTGAAAGAGCTTAGATATTAGCAAAAAATCCTCCACTGTGAGGGTAGTAAGACCTTGAAAAGGGTTTCCCAGAGAAGTTGTGGATGCCACATACCTGGAAATGGATAAGGTGTGGTTGGATGGGGCTCTGAGCAATCTGTTCTAGGAGAAGGTCTCACTGCCCATGTCAGAGAGGTCGGAACTGGATGGCATCCAAGATCCCTTCCAACCCAGGCTATGATTAAATGAGTCTATGACTCTCTCTTGTCTGTACTTAGGGCAGCTCGCTGAGATCAGGGCCGTCATATAGAGAGTTAATCCCTCCTTCATATGCATGGGGCAGAATATGTGAGATTTTCCAGATGCTGTCAGGCCTGCACTGGTGAAGACAAAGGCAGAAATCTGCCCTCCTCAAAGAAGACCTCAAAGCAACAACTTCATGATCTTCCAGTGTTGTCTCTAAAACTGTCATTAAACTGAGACAGAAGAGCACCCTATGTTGAATGGCTGGAGAGAGATGGGAATTTTTCTTCAATTTCTTCACTCATTCTCCACCTGATTTCAGAGTGAGAAAATATTATAAAATCTTTCTTTACAGTGTTGAGGTGAGAGGTCTCTTGCTATTTTGTCCCCTGAGGCCTCAAATTAGTTTTGATTCTTGTCAAATTATGTGTCCTAGATCTCCCAGTAACAAGCATGTCCATGTCCTCAAGTAGGAACTGGTAAAATGTTCTGACAGCTCTTCTGACTAGGAAAATCCAGCTTAGGATAGTGGTCAGAATCCCACATCAACCAGAGCCACCTCCATCCCTCCCTGAGAGCTGAGAGAGGAAATGCCTCAGATCAACTTTTTGACAATGAAAAACAGATTTTTCATACCAGAACATCATCTTTATGTTTCTAGAATTTTTACTGACTTCAGAATGTCTCAGACATTTACAGTCTTTTATGGTTTTAGAGTCAGCCTTCATATTGGAACGTTTCTAGAGTATAGTAATTTTGATAGGGTCATGCAACTCCCTAAACAGCCATAAATCTATCAATCTTGGGTTTATTTGCTTTAGTGTATAATATGTAGGGGAAAATAAGATAGTATGTAAGTAGAATATAATTCTTTAGCTGGTAGGTAAAAAAGTAGGCATAGGTTTAGAGAAGTAGCTATAGCTGTAGCTAGCTTGTCGGGGAAAATAGAAGTGTTTCTCATGTAACACTGACTGCTCTTTATTGCTTATCAGCATCTGAATGTTAATCTCTTTGAATAATAAGCAACTCAGATATAATAAAATATAGTTCTGCTATCAACACATCTACATGAAATGATTTTGGAGACAGTCATAATCCTGTGAAGAAATTCATAAAGTCGTGAAAAGACAAATCTTTATTTTGCTTTGAATTCTGAATTATGCCTTGAAGGGTGTGGCCTGTTCTTAGCCTACACTAACTGGCAGAATTAGCTGGAAAACTGATCGCTGATTACCACATGCAGAGAGAAACTGCCAGCTCGAAATGATGAGTGTCTAGAAATAACTAGACATTTGTTTCATTCAAATGAAGAGTTTCAAATTTCCTGTGCTCAAGGTGAGCAGTGTGCTAGAGGATAGGAATAAGAACTGGAGCCGAAGCTGACTTCTGCATGAAATTCAAACCAGCAGTGGCTGTCTCTCAGAGACTTTCCTGAGAGACAGTGTTTCACTGCTGTGAATTCCCCTGTTTCCCCTGGGATCCTGCAACTCACATCTCTAGGACCAGGACATGGAACACTGCCACTCTGGCTGAGCTTTCAGCATGAGAGGTGAGCCAGGAGTCTTGCATGGAAACAACAAGGTACTGCTGATCAGCTGGTGGATGTCAGCTGGCAGCCAGCACCAGAGAGAACTCAGCAGGAGCAGCATATTGAATCAACTTCCTTTAAATGCTGTGAGAGAACAGTGTCTTTCTCAAAATTATGCTATGTCTGTTTGAAAAGAAAGCAAAGGAATAGTAAACAGAGGGGATACCTTCTCCAAGATATCTTCAAATGTATTCAATTTTCACACCTGGAAAGCACAGTTGAAGGTTGTAGTTCTCAGCAGCAGTCTTCTGCCAAGGAGCTCTGGAACATCGAATGTCTCCTTAATGTACCAGACATGCTGCAGGGAGAAAATTGGTTACCTGCTGATTGGCATGACTTCTGACTCATACTTCACAATTGCTTTTCTCTCCTGGCTGAATTTGTTTGAGCTGTGGGGAAATAAATTGGCCCTGGAATGGATGTACTGTAGTGCAAGATAGTCATGGCAGCAGAATGTCTCCCCACCACTTCATTTGGCTTCAAGGCTTTGCTGCTGGTTCCCAGGCTCATGAGTGCTGCTGTTAGGAGGCAGAGAGAAGATAAAAGGCACACACTCAAGTTATGTCCCAGCATGGGCCATTTCTTGTTGTTCACCAGCTGGTCAAACACAGAGAGTGTCAGCTGGTTGGTTCTCTCAGTCTTTGTCATGGTATACATCTTTTTCTCACTCTATGCAGTTGCTTACTCTTCCTTTTCTAAGATATTTTATAAAATGAAATAAAAATTTCTGTACTTTATCTCTTTTGGGTTAAGGTTCTTGCTTAAATCTTTAACTGAACAGGTTTCCTTACAATGGCATTTGACTTTTAACTGATAAGTCTTTAAAGATTTAATTGGTTGGACAAGGTTCTGTTCTATTCCCATGGACTTTCTTTTAGCAATTCTTTGTAAGCAGCTTTACTTCTTATTTAAGAACTGGCTATTTGCTTATGTCTCAAAAGTCCAAGGAAGTACTGTGCTCCTTGAATTCACATCTGGCTGAAATTTGTCTTTGGAAGTTTATTATTAATATGAGATTCACAGCCAAGGTAGAAATATGTAACATAGTTCAATCTTACAGTTTATTATTATCTTATATTATCTTACAGATAAATAGGGTAATAAATGAAAAATAACATAATGAAAAGATAATTTAAAGATTTGATTGAAAAAAGAAAGAAGCAACTTAAAATCTCAAAGCTATTTTAAAAGTTCAAACTCAAGGCTCATCCTTAAAACACAGAAAGTAGAGAGAGCCATACCAGAACAGTAACAGCTTATGCCAGTTGTCTGTCCAGTGATAGACTGGTGTTAATACTAAGACAATCATTTAGGTAGAGAGATTCTGAAAATGCTTATGCCTTTTAGCTTCAGAAGCCCTCCTAAATGGTTTGAAGATCATTAATATTTCTAAACTATTTTAAAATATCTGCATTATTGGAGTCTGACAGCTTTCAGCAAAAATGGGTGAATATCTGTCATCACTGGCTCACTGCTTCACTAAAAGGCAGGAGGTAGGGAACAAAGCCAGAAGAGCCAGTGGCTTGCTTTGGTCAGAAGGATGTGGATGGAGCTGGGAATGCACTTCCATTCACTGAGATTGCCGAATAAAAACATGGCATATGTTGCATTTCCCAGTGTTAGCAGGATTCAATTTTGGTATTTAATTTCTTTCAGATTATCTTCAGATAATGTGACTATTAAGTTTTATATATTCATGATTCTTTTCAATGAAGTTTATATTAGATTGGTTTCTGTTGCTGGTTTGTATGTAAATAGTTTTTGGAGGGCTGTTTATCTAGGCATGTCTTGTTATTAAGTCTCTTTATTAACATGTGCCATGCATCTCTGATGTGCAGATTTAATGTGCAATGGTTATAAGCACGCTATGATGTGACATTTTCATGAGATAATGTCTATAAATAAATATCTCAAATTGATATTTTAAATTAATTTTTGAATTAATGCATTCTAAGTGAGCAGAAGCCATCAACTGACTTAAAGTGAAAAATCTCTCTTGAAATCACTCTTTGAAATTCAAAACTTGCACTATATCTTTTTGTGGTCTAGAAAAAGCATCGAAAAGCAGATCAGTAGATGTGGAGGGAAGGGTAGGAATAGAAGGGAATGACTGTCTGTTGCCACTACGATTCAGATGAAAGCAATTTTTTTTAATCAGATGAAGTAAATTCAGAAGCTTAAGTAAAGAATCCTTGGCTCAGGGATGTGCTTTATTTATGGGTATATCTGGTCTTTATTCTCAACATGTAGATAAATGAGCGACTAGTATTTATAAAGATCTAAATTGTTCATCACTTTGTAAAAGCATTGAAACTTGTTCTAAATGTCCTCTTACAGGACAAAAATTAGTTGCTCTACCAAGAGATTTATTGTACAAAATATTTTTAATACAGTTGGAAGCAAAACCAGCATTTCTAGGTTTTCTACTGTGTGGGAATATCTTGTTTTACTGACATGTTAATCAAAGTTGGGGAATACAAGTGCAAATATCTACTTTTGATGTGATGCAGTTTTAAGGAAGAAACTGGAGTAGTGGAGAAGAGCTGAATATTTTAATCATGAGAAAACCTAAGAAAGTACCTACTCCTTATTCATTAATTGATGAAGAAAAGAATTGTTAATCTGTGAATATTTCAAACTGTATGTAAAAGTTAGCACATGAAAGGGAAGGGCTACTCTGGAAAAAATTTTTAAAAGTTTCATAATTCTAGCAGAATAGGAAGTAAGAGTCTTAGTACAATGAGTTACTACAGGATTATTTTGTTCTCATTAATGACACAGAAAATACAACTGAAGTTATTAATTCAATCCTAAATTCATTAAATGGAGATTTGAGTTTCTGTGGAACACACTTAAATAACCGATTTAGGAAAAAGAGGTTCATATTAAAAAAAGGAAAAAACCACCCTCTTTTACAATATGTCTATGAATTGTGATCATGTAAAAATGAATTTTTTTTGTGAATGATCACAATTTATCAGAAAATCAAGCATCAGCTTTTATACACAAGCTTCATTTTTTGGGACAGATATTTTTCTTTTTTTTCTGTACTTTGCTCAGAGGAAGAGGTAACATTTTGTCATAATTCATATACACACAACAGCAGCTGGTAATTCATATAGATTTAAGTTTTTTTCTCATTGAAACCTAATATGAAATTCTGTTTACTTTTAAGCTACAGTCTACAAAAAATACATAGCCTTATTTTTATGGCCCTGTGGGGGTAATGGCAGTAATGACTAACAGAATAGTCACTGTAGTCACTGCCTGATGTTGATAATAAGCAAAGAGTGTCCAGAGTAATTAATGTTTGCAGGATGAGACTCTTGCATTATAAGGTTTGGATTTGCAGTACATATTGGATTTTCAGTACATATTCCATAAGAACAGGTCAGAAAAGAATATTTGATTTCTTTTTTTTCGGCAAATAATCCATGTTGTTCTCAGGATGCTCCTAAAGTCAAGAAAAACAAAGCTATACTAGGAGAGAAATAATTAAATTTTATATTTGCATAATTTTTAATCTCTACCAGTAAAAGATTTCCAAGAAAACTGAAGGACAGTTACGGTTCCCACACTTTCTCTTTTAACCTTCTAGTTCATCATGCACAAGATGCTTGTGTATCTGTGTATATATATTGACCAACACAACCAAACATTCATTATTTCTGTGTTAAAAGTAGTATGACCAAAACATTCCAACTATTTTTCCTAGTTCAGTTTTCCTAGGCTTCCAAGCATGAGGTGTAAGGCGTGGAGGCATTTCTCCACCTTAAACATTTATCTTCTAGACAAAGTTCAGATGTCTACAAGACTCTGTAGCAAATATGGCAGTTTTGTGGATTTTTAGAGATTGATACCACTCTGTCTCCAAGTTTTTTATAAATAGTTAAAGGCAATGTTATCTGTGGACATGGGAGATACAACTTCTCCACTGACACTGGCACAGTCTTAAAGAGGCGATTATAGCTTGCACAAATAGGGCCACATAAAATAATGCCAAGAGGATAATTGTGTGGTCCATTTTAGTTCTTTTTTGGGATGTATCCTCAGAGGATTCCAATATTCCTCAAAGCAAAATAAATTTCTTTGGATGTCTGCACCATCCAATATTTCATGATCAGTGACTGATGAAAGTTCATCAGGAGTTTTAATTCCTCTCCTGAGTTTAGCAAGCATGGAGAACCATAGCAACTTTCAGAAGTGCGTCTGCAATGACGGCTGTGTGTAAATTCATTAACTTTTTTTATCTTTTTCCGGCAACATCACTGTTTTGTTTTTTGGTTTTTTTCCATTCAGTTAGCGATACAGTGAATAATGTCCTTTGAAAAAAATTTCCTGACTTAAACTTTTAAAGATTGCTCCATCACCTACATAATCAAGATCTTCTTAGTCCACTTGCTCGAAGCAGCTTGAGTTGCCATCTTGCACATCCAAAGTGTCATTATTGGATACTTCTGGTATATTTTGGAATGAGTTATTCTCAAATGTTGGTAATAATGAACTGCAAAATAGATTCTGACTTTTTTTAGTTTATGGGAAACAGCAAGGACAATCCTGGCTCCAGAAAAATGTAAAATGGGTAGGAACTGAGGTCTGCTGTCTCCCCAACAATTCCAACAGTCATTCAGCAGGGCTTTCACTCTTCATGATGTTGAAAGGAAAGACGGAGAACAGGTGAAAAGAAAGATATTCTATCCTAGGTTTGGATGCTTTGATTTTCAGTGACTGAACTATGGCTCTTCAGCTGCTGAAAATACTTGAGGCATGGCAAGAAAATCTGGAGTTCCAAAAGGCAAGTTAGCATACTGTAAGGCAGATGTAAATACTTCTTGTAGGTAGGAGAGGTGGGTTCAGGTTCTTTTCAGTAAGGAAGTCACCCTAAGTCACCAAATCCTATCTGGCTTTTCCACTGAGTCTCCAATCCTTTGACCAGTTAAGGTGACTCACTCAGATTTCTGCTTTCCCTTCTAAGTGCTTTCTTTCTTTTATTTTTTCACATCACTTCCACCTTTAACATATCATTCAATTAAATACTTGTTTGTTTTCTTGCTTTTTGTTTACACTACTGGTATAAATAAGTACATTGTGAGAGAAATAAAACTTATTTTTAATTGTTTTATGCTTGGCAAATTTTATGTGTGCCACTCTTTTTATTAGCTAGGAATTACATTGTGGTAATGAAAAAATAAGAGCAATTGGATGGGACAAATAAATCATTTTGATCTTTACATGCCTTCCATGAATTAGATATATATGGAATTTCACAAAATGAAAAGAGGAATGAAAAATTATCAGGAAAAGTAGTTATGGTACATAAAATAATATTTTTTCTTTCCTAAATTATTTTTTCTGGAGTTAGTCAAGAAGGCTTGGAAGGGTTGAGTAATTGCTTCATTTGTTAAAATCCATTGTAAATAATTCCAGCTTTGAGAAAAGTCTTGTCAATCTTTTCTTTTGTGTTCTTTCCCTCTGCTTCCATTACCCACTTCAAGGCTTTTAGCTTCCTTGCTTGGCGAAGTGCCACGAAGCCAAGGGAGCAAATCAGGGAATTTTTGTTTTTCTTCTAGGGTAGTGTCAATGGCTGCTCTGGGAACCAGATGTTTCTGATTCTCTGTAATGGTGATGTTCGAAATGGCTTATGTGTCACCTTGTCATCGAGTTAATGTCAGAGAGGCATGCTTTGAAACAGGAACCAAGGCTCATCACATTGGTTTGCAGTGACAGGCAAATAAGCAGAATAATAATGTCCTAGTTTCTGCTTTCTTTTCTGCTTTTCCATTTCACGATTTTTAGTCAAAATACATGTGTATATTACCTTTGGAAGGTTTGTATACTGCTGTGTAAAATACCACCTGTTAGCAATTTATATCTTAGTCACTCACGGTGGAAATATTGTTATATATCAAAAGAAATGAAAGATTATGAAAGAACTTAAATACGGTATTACCTTGGGTTTCTCCAAATTATTTTTTTTTCAGGTTATTTTTTAAATGTCTGTGATTTTAAAAGTTTGAAAGTAATATTCTTATATAGCTTTCTGTTACTTTGGATTATATATACTACAACGAATATATATTTATTGTTATATTTCTTCATAGATATTTCATTGATCATAACACAGAAGAAGATAGGTATTTCACGATTGATGCTAGTACTGGAACCATTAAGACTGCCAAGATCTTTGACAGAGAGGAGACACCTTGGTACAACATCACAGTGGCTGCTTCTGAGATAGGTAAATAATTTATTTGGCACATGGTATGAAAAATAAAAATTAGAAAGGAAAATAATCACTCTCATATTTTGAGAAAGACTACATTAATATGTTATGTTCTTTTGAACACCTGTGGGTTTTTAGCTAGTCCAGATAAAGAAGAGTTTTCTGTGTGTTTGTTAATACTCTAACTCCACAGAACAATTAAACAAAATCACATGCCTGTGTGAGTCCACCTGTGTAAATTTGCCAGATTTCTCTGCATGGGACAGAAGGCTGCCAACTTACCCAGCAACATTTCTAAGCATTCAATCTCCTAAAATAAACAGCTTGTGCCATTTGTGTTTCACAATTCATATGTCTTAGAAGTTAACACTATTTAGTACTGTCTGAGAAATTCATCTCTCCTTCTTGTATCTACTATGGACTATTTTAGCAAATTGCATGCCAATTGTACGCCCGTGTTAACTTATATTTCACAAATGCCTAGTAGTTTCTGATTATGTTTCTGGCCTTTTAATGGGCAAATTACCAAGATATAATAAATACTTACCTGTGCATTTGAAAGTCCTCTAACTTTGGTGAATCTCCATTGCCTCAGATAAGCCCTGCAATGATCAAAAGCCATTTGGCTGAGGAGTATGAGACAAATATTTCTTCTTGAGGCAAGGAGAGTTTAACGAACTTTTCAGTTTGGCTTTTTGATTGCAGGGTCTTCATTTTTCCATGGTCAAAGTTTTAAATTTAAAAAACTCAACAAGGAAAATGAAGAAAAAAAAAGTCCCATTCTGGATTGATAGATTCAATTCTCCTAAGCACTGTTCATGTTACCATCTTTCAGTGGCAGTGATTTTGATCAAAACTGTGAAATACTTTTATGTATATTAGTTTTCTTTTTTTTTTTTGTTTTGTTTTATTAATGATAAAACACAGGTTTTACCTCTAATAGGTTCCACTGACATTATTTAGCCCGGTCTGCTTTCAACTGTTTCAACTCTTGGTTAAAATGTAATCTGTTCTGCCACTACGGCACTGGCGCATGCTACAGAATAAACAGCATGAATTTATTTCATAAAGACAGCAAATTGTTTCCTATTATTGTACCTACATTCACAAATAAATTGACATTTTGTGCTAAGTACTTCCCTACAGTAAATAATAGGATCTAGAATTTTATGATTAGCTCCTTGAAAAAGCAAACACTAACACTCCTGTGTGCTTGACAGTGTTGACATATATAGAATGTCATTTCAGTTCAGCATAAAACTGAATTCAGCATGAAATAAAATACAATTAAAGCTTAATCATAACCAGGTGCATACTGTTAATTAAAAAAAAAAAAAAAAAAAAAAAAAAAAATTTAAAAGCTACACAGGGACACTGAAAAAAAAAGTATTCATGAGTCCTTTTTCGGAAACCATTGAAATATAATTTTCCAGAAAAAAATCTCAACAGCATAAAACTTGAACATAGCTTTCTCCACATTATTTGTTTCACATAATCAAAAGAGTGCTGGTACATGTATCATGCTGAGAACAGCATGAAGAAGGAGGATTATGTTTAAAACTAAAACAGAATGGAATAAATTATAAGAATTATACTTTTTTTTTTTTTTTTTTTTTAATTTTAGGTGGTCTGCTTAGAAGTCTCTGTTTCAGGTGCAAATTTTTACAGGAAAACACAAATCTGATTTTTTGTCCCTTGCTCTGCCTTTGTTACAGTTAAAGCCGGGGTTGAAAAAATAAGTAAATTTATAGAGTCAGTTGGAAAAACAATTCAATTATGAAAAAAGGAAGATATAGTAGTGAGGAAGAGATGGATAACAGACAGACTGACAGGCAGCCTAAATGACAGACAGCCTTTCCTTGTGTCTACTTCCTCAAACATTTTGTTTTTTGTCATATTTGGAAATTACAACACTGTTCTTTTCCAAATCCATTGTGAACTTAATAATGAATTTATGGTGGAGCAAGGGGCATATGCTGTGTATGGCCAAAGCTCTTCCCTTAAGTGCTATCTATCCCATATCTGGTCTTATGGTTTTTGCTTTTAAGCTCAAGCACTAGGTATTGCAAAACTAAGACTAAAGCTGAAATATCAGTCAAAGGCTATGACAAAAGTGTTATTTGGCTGTGAGGCTGATATTCCTCAAATTTATCTGACACAGCAGAAGGCATTTGCAGCTTCTGACATCATTTGCTTGGCCAAGAGCACAGCAGAACCTCCAAGGCCCATAAAGACTGTATTCCTTCAACAACAAGAGGTGCTCTGTGGGTATAAAGTGTTGATTGTAGTTAGTTTCTTGAAGTGTTTTCCTCTCTTCACTTTGTGCTACATATCACTGATAGAATTCAGTTTCCACCTATCATCCCTTTGGCCACTATTTGTAACTGGGCTTATTCTACATAAATGAAATTTAGAATCAAGATTATATTTCTACCCCCAATTGTGTGATATCTTCATGCTTCAACCTCATTCTTTCTCAACCTTTCATAAGATATTTACTTTCACTTTTCCTCTCTGTATGTGATATATACTGTCTGCATTGGTCAAGTGTCCTCTGAGATCTGAGGAAGTCCTACCACTTTGCTCTTCAGGAGTAATGCTGATGTAATAATCCACAGGTTTTTTCTGTTTGTGCTCTTATTTCTTAAATCACACTATTATTATAAAAATTAATGGGCAATCCTTCTCTTTCTTTAACATGCATTGTTCTTAAACAGCAGCATTTTTGTGTCCAGAAGCATTTGCTTTGATTGTCTCAATAGGAGTGCTTCCTGAAATCTCATTGTAGTACTAGGAAATAAGATGATAAAGTAGTATTATAGTTTATGTTGAAGGATCTAAAGACTAAATCTAAGACAGGGGGAGGGAGAAGTCATACTAAGAGTAGTACTAATACTTTAAAATACAGATTCATATAGGGTGATTACCATTTAATTGACTTCTTAGAATTCTTTGAAAAAAATTTAGAATAGTCTGTTTGAAAGAGGGAGAAGATATAATTTGATTGATTCTAGTAAAGGTTTTTAAACAAGTCTTTGACAAGAGTAATGAGAATAGAAAAGTACAGAGCAAATGCACAATGTTTTATAACACAAGAAAGACTGATTTAAAGGAAAGAAATACAGTCATAGCTTAGTAATATCAAGAATACAGTCTGTCCCTTGGAAGTAGAAAAACTTAAGGCTGAGCTATTTCAAAGACTAACAGAATCTGTCAATTAGAATTCATTATAATGATAGCACTCAATGATGCAAAGTGATTCAAATTCCAAAATTACCTCCCTAGCTGGTAAGAATTAAGGAAGATTAAGAAAAATTCATGCAAGAACAAGACACACAGAAGAATGAGCTAGATAACTGAAGGGTGAAGTGGATGGAAAACTGTCTGAAATGGCAGGTTGAAAGGGCTTCAACCAGCAGCCCAGATAGCAGGTGGGGTCCAATCACTAGGAATTATTTCTGGTGGCTTATGCAGGATATAACAGCCTCTTCATTAATGATGTGATATGTGGAATAGAGTGCTTTCTCAACCACTCTCACTCTTTGCAAATGGCACAAAACTGGAATAAAGGCTCGTACATCAGACTGTTGTGTTGACAACCAGAAAGATCTCAATAGGCTAGAGAAATGGCTGAACAGGAAATGAAGAGAGATTGATGAGAGGGAAATTAAATCTTGAAGAGAGATTTAATAATAGGAAATGCAAAGTTGAGCACTTAGAGAGGAGTAATCCGATGTACCAGTTCACATGCACAGCCAACTGGCAGATGAGCAGCTTTTGAAAGAAGGTTATGGTGGAGATCCTGGTGGATGAAACCTGGGTGTGAGCCAGTGATGAGATCTTGTGGCAATGGAGGCCAATGCCATTCTGCACTGGGTGAGAAAACATTGGGTGTCAGCAGGCTGAGAGGGGTGATCCTTCCCCTCCATACAGCCATGATGAGAGCCCAAGAGGAATGCTCCCAGATCTGGGCTCCTCAATACCAAAAAGACTAAGTCCAGTGCAGAATCATGAAGGCTGGAATGTCTGTCATATGAGGAGAGGCTGAAAAAGCTCAGATTGTTCAGCCTGGAGATGTGAAGGCTCAGAAGGAGCTTATCAATAAGTTTAAATAACTGTTAGGGGGAGTCAAAGAGGTGACTAAAGATGATGAACATCAAGAAAGATTCATCTGAGTAGTATACGGTAAAATAACAGGAGGCAATTTGAATAAATTGAAGCACAGAAAATTCCATTTAAACCAAATAAGAAAAATGGTTTTACTGTGAGATTGATTGAAAATTGGAACAGGTCACATTGAGAGGTTGTGGATTCTCTGTCTTGGAGACACTCAGAACCCAACTGGACATGGCCAGAGCAATGTACACTCTAGATCCAGCTTTGAGCAAAGGAGTTGGACTTGCAGATCTATGGAGGCACCTTCAAAATCAATGATTCTTTGATTTTTTGGTACTGGGAACTGTGTTTTTAATGTGGAGAAGAAAATAAAAGAAGAAAATGGAGAAAACCAGCTTCTTGATATGTTTTTCAGGTGATGTTAACATCAAAAGGTTATCGGAGTTCAAAAAATACTGACATGTAGATGTATAAAAACTGTGCTTCTAATTAGAAATGTGATTTTTTTTAAAAGCAAAATAAGTGCTTATATTTTAAATATTTTAAAGGTACCTTTTAACTGGGAAGTTGTCACATATTTCTCTTATGCAGCTGGTTATTATATCAGTGTGTAGAATGGATTCCTGGATTTGTCAGATCATTAGCAGTTTGGGATCAAGTTGAGATGCTCCTGATTGTCTCCAAAATGCTCTGCAGTGGCTGAAAATGGAAAATCACACCACTTTCCACTATTTGCTTAAAGGACCAACTTGAATGCAATGGGTGCAAAAACTTGTGATTGAAGGGTGTGCTGGTTTAGGGCAAATTTGTTAAAGAATCTGCAAAGGAGGGCCCCCCTCCAGAAAGCAAAACCCACACGGCCCCTCCCCCCAATCGGTTCGGGAAAAAATTCCTCGGAGAGAGGTGGAAAGAACCTGTTTATTTGACTGGCCCCGCACCCCCCAGCACACAAAATGAACAATACCCGATGACACCGCTTTGAGAAAGATGGCAAAATCAGAAAGTCTCTTTCGGGGGGGGGGCGGGGTGGTTGCTCTGTTCTCAGTCCCTCCGGCGCTGGGCCAGCCGCTGCAGCCGAACCTTCGGTGTTCCCGGGTCCCAGTCCGGAGCAGGTTCGAGATGGTCACAGGAACAGGAGAGGAGAAACAGTCCAGGAAGCAATGTGGACTGTTTAGCTAGAACTAGCTAATAAGCAGAGGCAGAAAGCAGAGCAGAAGCAAGAGCAGAAAAAGAGAGCAAGCAAAAAGCAGCAAGCTGAAGCTGGAAGTGAAAAACAGCCCTATGTACCGCTTGTCTCTGTCCTGATAAGAGAAACCCAAACAAAACTTCCGCTCTTCAGTGCCGGTCTTAAAGGCACAGAACAGATGAATGGGGATATACAAGCATCATAACGTCACCCCAGGACAAAGGGACAATAAAGAATTCCTAATTTATAAAGCTGTGGAGAGGTTGTATAGAAGAGAACTGAAATAATGGTGTTTCATGCCAGGTTTTGTCACATCCCCGAAACTTGATGAAATCCAATCAAGAGTCAGCAAAAAAATTACCACGTTAAAGAAACCTGTATATACAGAGCTTTGACACTGTAATGGATTAGAAATCAAAATACTGAAGAGACATCATTATGCAATCAATTTTACAGAAAAAAAATCCCACATATCTCCAAGGTGCTAAAAAAATCAGACATTGGAAAAAATAAAACCCAACCAAACAAATATATTTGTCTTTGTATTTACTTTGGCATGGGTATTCATTATGAGCTTCACAGGAAAAATGCCAAGGGGTTGAGTTAGGGCAGTATTTAATGGCAAACTATGCAATACCCTATGTGCTGTGGAAGGGATATCAGGAAAAAGTAATTGCAAAAAACTACTCAAAGAAATAACTTTTAGACATATTTAAATAGAGTGCCAACAAACCCTACTCAGAATTTAAATATGTGAAAAGTTAGGATAACTCACGAGAATAAAAGTTTGGAACATTCATTTAAAAAGACCTAGAGTAAATAACATTAAAGTGTCTTTTCTAATTGTAACATAAGTAGTTTTTTAATAAGTCTTGGTAAAAACAATAACAGAAACATACAATTATATAATTCAGAGGAAAACAGCATTCACAGAGATAACTAATAATATGCAGCAGTGTAATATAAGCTGCCTTGAGTTGCTGAATAATGGAAGTCCTATAATTGCAACAAATAAACAGATATAGTGTGTTTTTATGTTGAGGTGTGGTTATATCTATTATTAGGAATCACAGGGAAATTGCTACCCATATTACCATCATTAAACAGCAAGGTTATGAGAAGAATTTGACAGTTCTTTTTCACATTTTATATTTGCAGAAGAGAAATTACAAAGATTTGAGTAGGGTATTAAAATATATTACTCCTGATAACACTGCATGAGGCTGTCATATGGAGAAGGATAACTGAAGCTGGAGGGGAGACATAAAGTATGAATAGTATTTCTGTTAATAGTATTACGAGGCAAGCAGATTTATTTTACAAAAAGTGAAATCAAAAGACAGAAATAGACAATGATTTTGGTTTATTTCGAAACACATGACAGAAACATATGCATTGCCTGAAGGAAATAAGTCTTTGGAGGAATACCTTCCTGGCATACACACTAAAAATAAGAGAACAAGAATTTATGTCAATTTATTTTACTCATTTTTAATTTTCCACATAACCAAGAATGACTCTAATAGCTTGTGTCAAATAATCAGTTTTTAGAAAATGTTTTCTTTACAATATCTTCAAGAAATCATCTAAATCAGAATAAAATGCTGTTGGAGTTTTATAAACTCCTAGCCATTTGTATCTGGTTGACAGCAGGATGATTTTTTTATACCAGTGAGTTTGTTGCAAGATTCATGCCTCAGTTTTTTTTGAACTGAATTTTTTTCTTACAATAAATATAAAACGTCCTCATAGTGATTTTTATTTAGGTCTCAGTTGTTTGGCTTTTTTCAAAACTAGTAATTTTTTGTAGTAATAGAGAATGGACTTAAGGAATGAAATTCACTATTTTATTTTTTTTTTTTTTAGTATCATTAGAGGGAAATACTGTGTTTTGTATTGGTTTTTTATATATATGATTATCTCTATAGATACAATACAGAAACAGAAATAAAATTGTTACCATAAACCCTGACTTCAACAAGGAAAAAAAAAATCACATTCATTCTTTATCTTTGACCTCACTTGCATTCTGCCTTCTAGTTTATGTTCAGAAAGAGTTTTGGTATTGATGACATTTTTTTTCCAGAAAATAGAATCTGGAAAAAAAAAAAATTCACCAATAGTATTTCCCTAAATCTGAAAGAGATTAAAGAAGATTTTAAAAACAAAACTACTGGGTTTTGAGACTGTATTGGTCATGGTGTAGTGACAATGACCCGGATATCTGCTACATTTTTACTGGTGAGAGCTGGACACAGTACTGGTACCTGGTCCAAACTTAGCAATGATACACAGTTTACTTTCTGGCTTGGCAAGCTGCCTACTAATGCATCACAGCAATATGAACTTATAGTATCATAAGGGTGGAAAAGACTTCTAGGATCATTGAACCCAACCATTTAGCCGGGAGAAGAGGAGCCTTGGGGAAAATGCTATTGCTCCCTTCCACTGCCTGAGAGGAGGTTCCAGGGAGGTGGGGGTTGGCTTCTTCTACCAAGTAACAAGTGAGAGGACAACCAGAAATAGTTTAAAGTTGTACCAGAAAAGATTCCATCTTGATATTAGGAAACATTTCTTCATTGACAGAGTGGCCAGGCACTGGAACCAGCTGCCCAGAGAAGGGATGGAATAACAATTTCTGCATGTTTTCAAAAATCATGTGGATTTAGCAGCCTCTGCTGTTTTTTTTAATGCGCTTACCAATGCAATACAGAAACCCTACCAAAAAACTATTTTAAAAATCTAACAGTTGCTGAAAGGCAGTTAGTTCTCTAGTTAGCCTGCTCAAGGAATTATGCTTCTAATTCCAATTTCAATGCTTATTCCCTGTTTATATTGGCTTAGTCATTGGCTTCTAGGCATGCCAGAGTTTCTTCTCCTGTTTCTTTGGGAAAAGCAACAATGAAGATATTCCTACATTATCATCTGAAAATGGGATAGGACATGGCTCTTCTTAGCTACCAAAGTGAGGCTCTAGAGAAGGGATAGAGTTTGGAATCATATGGCATTTACTTCCCTTTGAAGCTTTGTGACAGAAATGTCAAAAGGGACATTTCTGGATGTTTTGTGGTGCCCTGTTCTAATCAGGCAGTCAACACCAACATTGTCTGAGAATTTGGCTTGAATTACAGCAATAGAGGGTTTCCAGCCTGAAAACTCTAAATGTTTTTGATCTACTGCAGTGCTATGATTATCACTATTGCTTTTGTGGTTGCTGCTGCTATCTCTGCTTCTGTGATAGAAGAGAAGTGAGCAGTGCCTTCAGCTTTATATTTATTAGTAAAAAGTTAAATTTTGCTACAAGAAAAAAATAAAAGCATTTGCTATCTATCTTCAGGTAACATTTTTTAGAAGTACCCACTTCCTTAAAATGAAGACTGGAACATTAAACTTATTCTTAGATTCTGCATAATTTTCTCCTTCCCAGAATATTTAGTTTATCACATAAACATCATCCTGAATTGAACCCAGTATTTTATTGATATTGCCACTCCCGTTTGCATGTTGGACATTCTTCCATCACTTAGGCTTTTTTTTTGGTAGTATATTTTATCCTTCCTAGATCTATGTTTATTCGTCTAATGTGTTAAAACTAATCTTTATTAGAGGAATGTGATGAGTATTTTGTACTTCTCATTAAGAAGTAATGGTATAGAGAGCTAGCTGAATTTCCTAAGTATTGGTGTGCATTGTAAGGTCTTGAAAAGATGTCAAATGGACTTATATCAAAAAGTAAATACACCCACAAAAGCTTGTTGATGTCAGAACTTGCATTCTGAAAGTCATTCAGGTAAAATATTTTTTATGAAGTCTATTGGAATTTTGTTAGTGTGAAAAGAAACTCTTAGTCATCAATAACTATATTAAAAATCTTTCTTCCTGAACAGGGATTTAAAAGTTTACCCAAAGAAACTAATAGAAGAGAAGATTCAAGGCTTCACATTGACTCTTAATTGGGTCTTCTGTATATTTAGAGTGGACTTGCCAATGGAGGATCTGAATATGAGGATCTGGATAATGAAATTTATTTACTTTACAGAAGTTTAGTATTCTGGAAGAAGAACTGTTTATTCTGGGAAAAGTCTCGAGCATTAGAAAATAAGTCCCTAGCATAGGTGAATCAGAGCAGTGTTTCTGCTTCAGTTGCCCCTTAAAACAGAGAGCATTCATTTCGAAAAATATATTCTTGAGGCAAATGCTAATAGGACACAGAATATTTTGTGATGCACAGGCCAGAAATGTATGTCAGCAATGATTATCTTAAAACTGGAAATCTGCCATGCTGCTGGAAGAAATTTCCCTTATTAAGAAAAATGTACTATTAAAAGTGCCAGTTATTAGATTGGTTTGGAGATTGCAGGTGAATTGTATTCTTGAAAAAGACTGGAGTATATTTTGATTCCCAAAATCAAAACTTAAAAAAAGAAAGAGAAAAAAAAATATTTCCTTCAATTCCTTCTCATTCTCTTCCCCTATTATAAATTGTTCTGTCGCCTTGCATGCAAATTTAGGCATGCACACTGCTCAAGACTGTTTTGGTAAGTGGTGTTAATACTGTACCATTAGCATTTTGTAGTGAGTATCCTGTCAGTATGGAAATTTGCCTGCAAATGTCAGTGATTCCATGAGGTACTGGCTTCCAGGGAGTTACTAATATTACCTTGTGCGTAAAGAGCTCTTTTGAACTGATGAGGTATTTATAAATTCTTCATACTGTAAAACAGCTGCAAAAGTGATAAAAGTAAACTTTGTGAATCTCTATAAAATATCTCTGCAAAACTACTGCAAATCTAACTGACTGAGAAAGATTGCGATTGCTCTGGGTAGTGGTGACAGGCATACAAGAGGACACATTCAAGGCAGGGCAAAGAGGTCTGCAGCACTGTACTGAAACAAAAGTATTTAACTCTTTTTGTCAAAAGTTTGATTTTTTTCTTCCCCAGTAACTATATGCCAGGCCTACAGAGCAGTCCTTTATCTGTGGTACCCACTACTCTGTGCCCTCTCTGATTTTTTCTGCGTCCTCTGGGATGTTTTTTGCCCCCTCATACCTTTGAAGAGGGCCCTGCTTTGAGCTGGAAACTGGACCAGTGACTTCCAGAAATCCCTTTCAACTAAGATTTTTCAGTAATCCTACGATTATCTGATAATCACAACTTCTGTTGCCTTCTTGCTAAAATTCTTACAGATTTTCTGTAGTATTAAAATGTTAAAATTTTTCATTATAGTTTATGAATCTTGTCTCTTTGTGTGTATTGTGTCCTTCCTTCATGTATACCACTTTCTAGTTCATATACCTTACAAATTATGTTCAAGAACCTCCCCAACAAAGTCTCAAAACCGAAGTTTCTTTGGGCCATAGATATCATATTCTGTAATTGTAGTTACAGGATTTTTTTAATTTTCATTGTCTGATTACATTAACAGAGGGCATTGCCTTAATGAGTTGCAAGCTAAATTTAAGTGAGCAGAAAGTAATGTTAAATCTGTACTGCCTGTGCTGTTCTGCACAATCTTTTGACCTACCTTCAAGAAAGGAACAAACATCTTTTTGTATAACTACTCATACTGTGAATGTTCTCCTGGAGAGAAGATTGCTTCCTTCAGAAAAAACAGCACAGACAGATGAATATCTCCCTTCTCCCAAGTACTGAGTGGACAGCCAAGTGTAATTCTTCTGTCACTTATATATCCCCAGCATTTAAACTTTCCTCAAAGTTTTCTACTAAAGGTGTTTTTTTAATATGGCAATAGAGAGCCTCATTCCTGCATAAAAACAGTGGAGATAGTCCAGTTTGTCTCTTAGTTCACCTTTTACAAAGATATTTATAGATTTGGGGTAAAGCTGCAAAGTAAAGGAAAATTTCAACAAGATAATGGCATTTGCAAGCCTATACATGTCTTCTGAGCATGTTCTTCTAACTTCTAATTCTAATGGTAGTTGGGAACAGCATTCCTCTGTTAGTTAAGTCTTCTGTTGACTTTTTTATCTCCTTTCTATTAGGTTCCGAAAGTATTAAAATAATTGTGTGAATATGCACATATTAGTTAAAAAGAGAATATGAAAAATCTGAGGGAACTTCTAAGACCTAGTTCCTTGGCCTAGTATCCCATGTGAGGAAAGAAAATGAGAGATCTCTTCATTAAAAAAAAAAAAAAACTTCAACATTCTCAAATATTTCTTCACTGAGAGCCTACATCACTGGTGGTTTTAAAGCCAAGTGTGTCAAGTTGATGCTTTTCAGAATTCTGAGCAGAGATCATTAAATGTGTGACAAATATAAGGCATTTTCTAAATGACCATTTTTAACAGAAACATAGTAGGGATTAATTATAATCAAAATAACCATGGTGAATGAAGTTTCACCATGAATAAAGCTTTGACTACTAATTTTTCTCTCTCTTTTATTTTTCTTTTTTTTCCTCATAAGTACACACATGAACTTTTAAAATGTCAATCCATAATACCTCATTCTTCCATTTTATTCCATTTGAAAGATTGACTTTACAGTTTTCTACTGATAATTTAATTTAGTTGGTGAATGCAAGATAAAGTTTGTCATCTAAGTGATACTTGTACAGACTCCAGAAGGCATGTATTAGATAATCATAAAAAGTTTAAATACATAATTCTTTCAACAAAATAAAATTACCTTAGTACTTGGAAGTAAGAACAAGGGTATTATGGACTGAAAGAAATTATGAGGTGGTGGTGATTTTTTTTCATTTTCTCATGGAAACTGTATTCTTTTTGAAAGGATTCTAGTTATTGTGCTTTTTTGAGGGTGTAATCTTTCTGAGAGCGAGCTGCCATGAAAGTACAAATCATAGCCTTAGGCATTGGTACTTAAATATTGTTTTCTTTGTGCCAAAACCAGACTCACTTCTGCTGAACTTTCTTTCTTTTCTTCTGCTAAAGCCACACTTACTAACTACTGTGTGAAATGTCATAGCAACTTGTGAGAAACCAGAACTCAGTTTTAGGGAAAGTTTATATATGCCTATGTGTTTTTTTATTATATTTGCATTTTACTTTCTAAACCCTTTAAGAACCTGTGAAAAAGAAAAATGCTCTCATATTATTTGCATTAGACTTAATTCAATACTATGAGGACAGTTAAACATTAATTACCAAGAAATTGATTATTTTTCACCATAAAGTGCAACAGTATGAGTCCAACAGCTTCCTCCCACTTCATTTCCAGAGTAGCTTGTATTTGATTTAAGTGACTTGACTCATGCCATACTTCCCACTCATTTTAATTGCTATTTTTTCAAAACAGTTAATGAAGTGCAAAAAACATGCTATATTATGTTGTTACCTAAATTTCTGTAGATGCATCAAGTTTTTATTTAGTTATTGTTTTAATAAACCACTTTCAAATTGAGGATTACATGCAATATTGAGTATTATAAAAGACTTAATACCATCCTATGTGTTTTGCAGACAATCCTGAGCTAGTGAGCCATGTTCCAGTTGGTGTTAGAATTCTGGATGTCAATGACAATCCTCCCGAGCTTGCCAGAGATTATGATGTAGTCGTCTGTGAAAATTCAAAGCCTGGTCAGGTAACTAGCACAGCTATATTTCTTCCAGTGATAAAGAAGAATTGCTTTGTTAATGTCACATATGTCAGAAGTTTGGAAAATGTCATAACACTTTCTGATTTTACTTTAACATTTTGTACTTGATTGAAATTTTAATTGTATGAGGCAAAAGGGAGAAAATGTTGGCATTTGTTCAATATCTCTTTCTTGTTGCTGCAAAAAAAAAAATACTCAAGCTATCTTCTGTAAAGACAGGTAAAACTTTAATCCTGTCAGATAAGATATAGAATTTGACAAGCCACTATCCTGAACAAAGTGAATAAAGCAGATTTAACATCTCTCATCCAAGTGCCACACAGTAGTAATGTTTCAAATGCAGCTCACTGAAATGGCTGGTGAGCATGGCTCACATCCTCACTCTTTGCTTGTTGGTTGCCCTTGTCTATAAAGGGTTGTTACACAAAAGATCTTGAATGGGTTTTCACAACTATGAGGATGGGGAGGGCCAGAACTGCCACTGAATAGCTGAATCACACTCCAACCACTGCTCCTCTGATTGATGCACGTCATTGCAGCCCAGGGTTTGAGTTTTGCAAAGTGCTTTTCCTTTTCTGCATAGACTCTTACCCACAGCACTGTGCTTGTTTTGCATTATTGCACAGGTTGTATGTTTCAATTATGAGCTGATATGTTTCCTAAGGAATGTGTTACTAGTAATAGCATTATTTTCATCAAATCCTTAAAAAGAGTGTACACAAATGCATAGTGACATATTTCTGTTTTTAAAGCTGAGACTATAAAAATGCCATGCATCATCTGACTGTAGCCTGATCAAAGTTATCTTCACCAGCAGCCAAAAACTGGCACCTAAAGCACAATATAAGAAAAGACCAAGTGTGTTTGATATTTACCACAAATTCTTCCCTGGTATGAGACCATTTGCAGGTCGTTTCCTGATCTAAATACGGTTTGTGTATTTTTAATAGTTCTTTAATAACCATCTCATATGAACCTGTCAAACTTTTTCTACAAAAAGACATAAATTTTTGGAGTCTGCTGCTTCATGCACCTAGAAATATTGTAGTTTAATTGCATGCTTCAATAAGACCTGACTTTTTTTTTTTTTAAATCTTTCCATACTGTCTTCAATCAATATTTACCAGTTCTCTTGGGAGAGAAAGAGGGAGTGTAGTTGATCTCTATTTATTATCACTGTGACATGCATAAATCTCTAGTATGTTGTCCCTTAGCTGTCTCTTGTCCAGACTGAGTTAATCCGACTTAGCTGGGGCAATCGGTCATAAAGCCCTCCCAGACTTTTCATCATTAATCTTTTCCTCCTCTAAAATTTCTTCAATTTTTATCTATTCACCTTGAGATAGAATCAAGATTCAAGATGCAGGTATGCAGTGGTTTAAAATTCTTATAATATTTCATTCTTCATAGTATATGATAATCTTTGCTTTGATCTTTAGTATTTTCAACACAATTTCTAAGAATTACTTTGCTTTTTAACCACTAGTAAGCATGGAATGCACAAAAGCATGCCTGCCATAGCACCAATATCATTAAAGGCAATAGTCAGATCAGAGATCACCATCATGTGTGTGAAGTTGACTTTATGTTATGTAAAATGAATTTCCTCTGTCTTTGTATTGCCTGGCTACTTGGTGTTGCAAGGTCTTTAATGTCATCCCTTCTTCTTTTCTTCTCTGAACAATTCAATATCATGAGTAGATTTGGTGGGCTGATAATCACACTCTTTTTAAAAAGACATTTATTATTGATCACTGATCAACAAGTGGCCCAGCGTAAGGAGGAAGTCACTGTGGCTTTCTCTCCTTGTGTAATATGCAATTTGCAGAAGAGATCCTATTTCCTGTCTTCAGAGCCATTACAAGTGCAAGAACCTTCCGTCTTATCTAATGATTGCATAGTGTTCTTCAGTGCTCTTATTGAGACACTGGAAAATCCAAGTATGTCTGTCTGTCAACTGAATATCTCTTATTAAATGCTTACTAAATTAAAAATAATGTTCTGAAAACTTCAAATAAATGAAAATATAGAATAATTAGAACTTGCAAAAAACTAATGCAAGAAAAAAAATCTATTTTAAGCATTAGTTGCAACTGATTCAACTTTTCCTGATATTTTAAAAAATAAATTATTAAACAATAAATATTAAATTCTTTTAATAAATAATAAGGTAAATTATGCAAATCTGAAGCTATCTCAGAAATGTTTTTTGCTGGGGATGCTGGGGCTGTTGTTGCTGGTAAATAGCTACTGTTTTGTAGCAAAATTTTAATTCTCCAATAGTAGTTTTACAAATGATAATTTATGGGCAAGATCTTTGAGAGATACAATAACATTTGCTCACTGTTTGGGCCAGCCTTGTGCTTTTCCCTGAGCTACTGTTGCATGTCTGAATGACCACTGACCTCTGCCACACTGCAATTTAACACCTGAGATTAGTGCTGCAGGGACTCTGCAAGCTGTAGTTTAATACCAAAGGCTGGACCAGCTTCATGTTGTATTCTTCAACTCACAGGGCTCCTTCACATGTGTGTAATGACAGATTTTTTATTTGCATTTCACAACAAGGTTTCAGAAAAATTGTAACACTAAACGAAAGCCAAAACCAAGCCCAAAAGTACGTGTCTTGCTCAGATGTTACAATCTAATCTAAGGAAAAAAACCAAAAAAATATAATAGTGTTCAAAAATATTAGGGAGAGGCAAATAAACTGTTGCAGAAGAAGAAAAGTGTTCCATATGCTATAAAGGGCTCCCAGTTGGGTGGCTCTGAATCACTGAAAAGGCAGTATAACTTTGAGTTATCCATCATCCTGTGAGAATGTTTCATAAGATTTATTCCTAAATAACAAATGTGGTTCTTCTAGGGACATCTGCTTGACTTGGGCTTCCATGTTGCACTGTCCTGTAAGATCCACTATTTCTTTCCTCAGCACATCTATTTTGAAATTTTTATGTATGAGATAAACTAACCTGTAAATAGTCATTGAAGAACTTTTTGGTTTTGCTTATTTATTATCAAAATACCTTTTTATGGAGTGAATTCACAGTATCATCTAATCGCAGAGCCTGTCTCCTGCTTTTTCCACTCCACTGCTCTGTTATTTGGAAAAAAAAAAAAGCTTCAACTTTTTAATGCTTAAGCCTTAAATCTAAACGACCAAACCTAAGGCATGTCAAAAGGAGGAGGCAATAATTTCCAGGCTGAAGTGACAGCTTTGGTCACTTTGTAATCATATAGGTGAGAAGGGAGACTCAGCATCTGCAACAGATTCCTAGTGAATCTTGGTTGATATTATATATTAAAGTAGACAAAGTAGTTGTGATTTGACCTTAGATGACATTCAGACTTGGAGAATACTGACTTCTCGACATATACTGATTTTGTGATTGACTGTGAAATTTAGCCAATGTAGGAAAATGACATTTTGCCATCTTCTAAAAAGGAAATCAATGTTACTTGGCAAGGAATGCTTCTGCTATGTTTGTCATGTGTATATTTGCTTGTTTATTGATTCAATTTTAAAATGATTCTGAGTAGAATTTAACACCTGCTCTCTGTCTTCTTCAATTAGCTCTCCTCAGTTCTTGAAATTCTCTTTTCTCATCATGTCTTGCCTTTAAAAAAATATCATGACCCTTCAGTTTCATCCTATCAGTGTTGTCAGCTGGGCTTAAATGAAGCTGAGATTACGTTTTTCATTTTAATCAGGCTTGGCATGGTAAATGTTAAGGTCTGCTAATAGGCTATTAAGTACTTGGCCAATTAATTAGAAAAGGGTTAATAGTACATTTGGGTGTCAAGATGACGTGTACTTTTGTTTCTCACTGGTGAATGAATGTCTTGGATATATTTTCTGAAAATGTGTGAAGTTCTTGTTTAAAAACAGGCCTCTAAAAATGCTTTGACCTATCCTAGTAAACATGAAATATTTATTTTCTAGGTGAAAAAGCAAAACTTTTATACTATGTGGTGCTATACTTTTTACATATATTCATGAATTCAGGGAATGCTTGTATTTACATATGTGAAATCAGGGAATATAGACAGTATATTTTGAGTTATAAAGTTTGTCTTAAAACCAAATAATTTTTACACAAGTCATGTGTCACTGACTCCTTGATCAAAGGTATTTTTGTTGCAGAATGGCATGCTCTTCAAGCAGCATTCTGTAAAATGTCACTGAATGTTTTATGTAGCATAGGGCAACAGGATGAAAATTTATCCACCATGCTGTCAAATAAAAGCTGAAGCTGCATGGCAAATTGACTTATATTTCACTGAGAAACAACACTGGGGATTTACAAAAAATATTTAACAAAACAATATTTGTTTTTCTTACGGCCCTACCTGAAGTTTTTACAGATGTGTATGACATTTAATGACATGTTTAGTATTTGAATAATAACAGAAATAGATTATTTTGAACATAGTGTTCCATCACCCCTTTTTTTGCCTTGCTGTGCCAAATATCATTTCAACATTATGAACTAAATATATATAGCTAAGAAAATCTTATCTTTCTGGTTTTACATGATAGTTTTACTAACAATAGTGCCACCTTTGCAAAATTCAGTAGTGAAAAATTAGCTTTTGCCAAAATTTTCAATCAGTATTGTCATGACTTAGGTAAAAGTCATATGCATGCTTATAGATATTTCAGATTTTTTTCAGATTGGTTTCACTTTGCTCTACTTCACCAAAAATATTATGACAAACTAGTAAAATATTATTGGCAACCATCATAAGTACTGTTAATTGGTCTCAGATGTGTATAGTCAATGCAATGTACTTTATTCTATACAGTAAATGGAGTAGGCATTGTACCCTATTGAGTTGTCATGGTTTAATCCCAGCTGAAAACTCCTCCCCACACTCACTCACTCCCCCACCAGTGGGACGGGGAAGAGAATCAGGAAAGTAGAAGTGAGAGACCTTGTGGGTGGATATAAATCCAGTGTAATGGGTATAGTCAAAGCTGCACATGCAAACAAAGAAAACCAAGGAAATGACCACTTCCCATGGGCAGGCAGGTGTTCAGCCATCTCTGGAAGAGCAGAGCAGCATCATGTGCAGTAACGCTGACTTTAGAAGGCAAATACCATCACTACAAACATCCCCTCCTTCCTTCTTCTTCCCCCAGCTTCATAAGTCAGCATGACATCATATGGTATGGAAAATCCATTTGTTCACTTGGGGTCAGCTGTCCTGGCTGTGCCCCCTCACAACTTTTCCTGCACCCCCAGCCCCTGCTGGTGAGGCCCTACAAGAAAGAGAAAAGACCTTCATGCTGTGCAAGCCCTGCTCAGCACTGACAGAAACATCTCTGTGTTATCAACGCGTTTTCCAGCACAAATTAAAACCACAGCCTCATACCAGCTACTGTGAAGAAAATTGGCTGTACCCCAGCCCAAACCAGAACATGGTTTAAAAAAATAAATTTGTTTTGCTTCTCTTACGTGAATGAAGGTAGAGATTTCTGTGGTGTCTTTCAGTTTTAAAACAGACCAAGCCACTGGAGTCTGTGCTGGGTATGTTTCAGGTTCAGTCCAGACAGACTAGCTGAACATTGAACAGAAAAATTCTTATGAAAAGAGCACTTTCCCTCCCCACTTTTATGTTTCCCTCAGGATATCTATCAGCTCTGTGCAGCAGTCTGTGTGGGCTTCACTGCCTATATCACAGGAACAACTTTTATTGGATTCCACTTTAGCACTTGAGTTTCAAAACCCAGCATGAAAATGAAAGTTGAGGTAGAAATACTGTTTGGTCCCACATTCCTAGAACTTAGATCAATTTTAGTTGAAAGTAAATTTAAAACACCACCGGGGCTTTCGAAGGCAAAGGTCCTACCTTTCAAAAATACCTCTCTCAGACATGGTTCTGGCTACATCTAGTTCTGTTGCTTTTGGGCAGACTAAACTAAAACCAGGAGTGGCTTCTCTTCTTCCTGTTCTGTTCTCTGGCAATTTAAAACTGATTCTTAACAGGAAATTTTAAGCAGAGATATGGTTAGCAGAAATATTTTAGTTGTTTTTCCTTACCAATATTGAAGAACATCCAATTATTAGGACAGCAGTCAGATGACACTTCACACAGACCATTCCAGTTCAGCCTCTATTTTGGCTCCATGAAAACAGATATTTAGCTAAAACTGTAATTCAGGAAGTCAGCAGGATACAATGCAGATGGTGATAATCTCTACACCCGGTCCTGACTGTATCAAAAGATCAGAAAATATGATTCCTTTAGATGCTTTTACCTGGCTCTGAAGTGTGGTTTCTGAAATATTTCCTGCTAGAGAAATCAAGTTAATGACCCAGTCACTTCATCTGTTGAATTCAGCAGCAGTCAAGTAGAAAATTAAAATAAGGTAAACTTGAGCATCCTGCTGAAGTCAGGCAGTACGTGGGTCAAGTTCAAATTTCAACACATTCACTGCTAATTTTTATTTCAGGTAATTCAGACTATCACTGCTACTGACAAAGATAACTCCGCAAATGGCGCAAGATTGCATTTTTCTCTTGATGAAGGGCTTTCTTTGAATCCCAACTTTACTCTAAGGAACAATGAAGGTAAATCAAATACATAAATCTCAAAGAAATGGGCTTTTGTTTTGTCTGGGCTGTCTGAATTGAACAGAACAATTTCCATGCATTTCCTTACAGAAACAGAAAACTGTAACATGTCATCACTGAGCTGTTGGATATCAAGGACATGTGTACACAATATTTTGAAAACTATGAATAATAATATATTGCATTTTGTATTTATATTCTACTTTATTTTAGCATTTATACCTCATACTTTCAAGAAAGCTTTTGAAAAGTAGATTAATGAAAAATATGTACATTTGTTCTGCTTTTAGGTGAATAGCACTGATCGGGTACTGTCAAGGTTATTGCTAATTATTGCTTAAAGGAGAAAAAAAATTAAGGGGCATAAAAATTGGAATTCATGCTTACTTTTACAGATATGACATCAAGAGCAGGTCCTTCTGTGGTCCCTGGATGGTAGTCTATTTCTTCATGCCTTCCTAAGAAACTGTTCCTAAACATTGGAATCAGAAATTCATAGCAGGTAGTCCCAGAGGGAAAACAGCCCTCAGAGTCTCCCAAACAAGTGTTTCTGAACATTTCTTGAGTGAAAAATTGTCTAACCTCCAAAACCCAAACTAATTCAGCCTTGCTCTTGATCAAGTATTGCCTTGTGATCTCCACTTTGCAACCTGATGAAAATAAGAGTAAAGTTTAAATGTTTGTCTAAATTTTCCTCCTGATATTTTGTGTGTGTGTATTGTGGGGCTTTCTTTGTATGCCTATGTGGAAGTGTATTGGATTTGCCTTGTTTTACAGTTATGTATTTGGAGTACTGCTGTGGAATACATTCTGAGATCTTACAGATCACTAGTCCTCTGTAATGCATTAGCACCATCATTGTTATATTTGGTACATACAGTGATATTGAAACAACTCTTTACAGAATTTTTTATCTGTTTATAAAACCAATCAGGGAAGGAGATTGACTAATCTGCCTAAAGAATTTGTTCCAATGTTTAACTATACTTACAGAAGAAAAAGAATAATGCTATTTATTTGGCATATAAAAATGGATTTCATATTCAAGTTCCAAAACAGATCAATAAATATATATCAATATTAAGAAACAATCATAAATATTGAAGGGATAAATAATATATTAAAACTTTTCCCTAAGTAAGACACCAGCACTTTCCCAGATTAATATATCTGGGAATATAATATAATAATAATATATTGTGATGGAACATTATAGAAAAAGCCATACTCTTATTCCTGAAATGATGGAGGGGTACTAAAATATATCTGTATTTTAATCTGTGTTTTCAATAAACTCCTTGAGTATTAGACTGTGTTCTCATGCGAAAGACCATGTGCATGTTCATTTCAATGCAAGATATTTATACGAAGAAGTCTTTTTGAATAGCTCTTCTAAAACTGCCGTTTGTGACAAAGTAGATATTTTATAGTTTTGAACATATTTAAAGCTGGGTCTGTATTATGTCTGTTCATTGCTACATAAATTATTGAACTACACAGATTTATAAGAAGACATGAACTTCCAACAAATATTTGATGCAGCAATGTCATATTTTGGATAGAAATATTCCACTTTGGATAAAAGCATCACTTGCTTCCAGGTTTTTTTTTGGTTTTTTTTTTTTTTTTTGTTTTTTGTTTTGGTTTTTTTTTTTTTTTTTATTTTTACTTTCCCAAGATTATCGAGAAATTACTTAGCAATCAACAGAAAGCGGTGTTTGGACTACCCTAAATTGGATTTTATGGGGATGGGGGGGGTAGAGGAAGGAACAGAAAAAGATGTCTATTAAGACAAAAGCCTATTGTGCATTGTGTTTTTATTTCACCTAAGGAAGTATAAAATCATGCACTGCTTACAGTATCTTGCACCAACATTCTTACACATACAGAGACTCCAAAATGCAACTTTCCAAATTGGCCATATAATTAAAAAATGGCTTTTTAACTCAAAACATAACAAGAAATTTATCTTAAAAGTAAATACATAATTATGTTTTGCTTGGAACAAGGCAATTTGAATCTATTGTTTAAACACTGTCTTTTATTGGGACCTTTTCTTTGTGACACAATCTATACATAAAATAGTAGTGAAATACCAATGAAGTACATGCAGCTGTCTAGCATTTACAGCTTCCATATTTCTCATCTACTTCTATTCACAAACAGAATTTCTGTGCTTTCTATTATAGGAAATAGCAGAAAGAAGGTGGGCAGGAAAGGCATTTCTTATGTCTGTGACAAGTTTGCACTTTTGAAAACTCATGTTTTTGAGCATCTGGCATTAAAAATAATCAGAATACTCTGAACAGAAGACAGCTGCTCTGGATTTCCAAATTATATAAAGGCTGGTTTTTATGGAGGGTTTTATTTGTTTGTTTATTATGTTTTTTAAAGAAAAAAACCTACAAAAATTGCCTTAAGAAAAATTTTTTATACTGCTTTGTAGAATGATAAAACCCAATTTCTTGTTTTCACATAGAAAATGGTGGTTAGTAGTAGCTGTATCTGTCTCTTCAAAACTATATTTCTCTTGCAGTCACCTTCTAATTCATCCTAAGTCATTCATTCTACGTCATCCTCTTCTTTTATTTCTTCAGAAAAAGGGCTTAATTTCATAAAAATATCAATAGACATTTTTGCCCCTTTGTTTTCATAACCCAAAACAACAGTTTTGTTCTTGAACCCTAAATACACTTTTTCATGAATTTACGACTATTCATTTCTTATCAGTATACTCCACAGCAGTGCACTGGATCTTAAAATATTTATGCTTATATCTGTGCACTTTGACTGAAATCTAGGGCTTGTACAAGCAGAAAATTCTCTAGTTTATTCCTATCTACCTGTATAGACTGCAGCAATATACAATCCCAGCATGTCTTTGATTCAGCTCAATAATCTTCTATGCCTTCAGCAAACTTAATAGGTATTAAACCCTCAGTCCCTGTAATTGATCATTTGACCAGTTAAGCTTTTATCTCTTGGCCTGAACTTGTGCATTTTCTAAATGAAAATCTCCACAATATGAAATCTCTGTTTGTGGAATATTCACCCTCATAATGCAGAGTTTAAAACCCTCAGGGAAATGTAGGTCAGGATGGAGTGACAGGGCTATACCAAATATAACATCCAGCAAAATTAAGAGTTCCTTGGATCCCCTTCTGTATTCTGCTTGTGCTACAATTTTCATTTGAAAGAAAAAAAAAAGGAAAATACAGAATATAATAGTTTTTTCTCTACTGTATTCTTAAGGTACAAGAGATTCTTTGTTGCTCTTTAGGTTTTATTCCATACTTGAAAAGTAATGTTCAGAGAGAGTAAAGGCTTACAAGTACGAACAAGAGGACAGACAACAAAATGATGCAGTATCTGTGTTCATGTAAACAAGGCAGAACAAGAGCTGGAATAGAATTTCTTTGTTATGATAAGAAAATGTTTTAAGATGTAATAATTTTCTGCAGCTTTAGAGAGCAAACCCACAGAGGAAGCCTTTCTTTTTTGTTTGAGAATTGTACTTATGAAGTTCTTTTAATGAAAACAGGTTTCTTTGCAATTTATTTTGCCTACAAAATGGTTACAATTTCTATTAAACCTGAAAAGCCAAGTACTTTTTCTGCTGTGCTTTTATATTGTAAATCAGATTCTACATAACTCATTTAATTGTTGTCTGTGTTGTTCTCACTTCCTTTTTTAGGATATTGTCATTGATAATTTTTTAATCCTTTTTCTAATATCATGAACTTATATTTTTTGCATAATCAGAAATATCTACTTTTGCATATCCCATTAAAAACTTTCCATAACTATATGGGGCTAAAACCATTTTCTATTTGGAAATCAGAATAAAGGCAACAGAAGTTCTTCCCAATAGATCAATTTCTATGAATTCTAGAATTGTACTTTTTTTTTTTTCTTGTCCTAAAAATAATAATATTTTTCCAGATACCTAAGGAATTGTGGATATATTTGTTTTTTTCTTTTTTTTTGTCTGATGGAAAATGCATATGAAATATTATTGTTATCATATTTCCAAGCATGAATATGTAGAGTAACTTCTCTTTCAGAACTTACATAATAATTTTCAAGAGATGAAAAAAGATTGAACCCTCAGAGAACAGTTCACTTAAAACATTTAATAAATTTTTGACTGTGAAGCACTGTTTTGCTGGTGCTAATTTTTTTAATCACAAGATATACAATTTGCCATGGATGCTTAGTGGCATTGTAAATTTCCTAGACAAGAAGGGTTAATGCAGATAATGGACACATTTACCCAACACTGCCAGTGAGATCTGTGCATTCTCTTACGTCAATAAATTGAGATTGCTGACTTCTGATAGCAGTCTAAGTTTAGCTTACTTTCAATGAAGAACACCTCCCTAGAGAATGCTTAGCATTTGTTTTCCTCTTCTTTTATTTCTTCAGGACAAAGGTTTCATATCACAAAAGCATTTGCAATTTATTTTCCCCCTCTGCCCATTTATCTCAAAGATCTGGCCCTTTGATTATTGCCCAGTGATGGAGAATATTCTGGAATTGGAAAAAAGGTACGCCATTTTTCTCATACTATAATTCTGGAGATTCAATTTTCTTAATTTTATGTCAGAAGATCCATTAACACCCACAGAAGTGGAGATGTGTTTTTCTGTAAAATTTAGAGCATGATGAGTTCAATGGCATCTGTATAAAATGAAGTTTTTAATGTATTCATCCACCCATGCCTGTGATATATATTAACCTTTCTCCCTGTGTCACAGATCAAAAAATAGTAAAAAAAAAAAAAAAAAAGATCAATTTTACTCATCATTGCTGTTATTTAGAAAGAGAACAGCCTCCAGAGAGTAATTGATTCCATCCCAGTGTGAATTTCTTACAGAATCTTCTCTTTATCACTCTGCCCTTCTTATTTCCTACCATATTGGACAATGTGCCTGTGAATTAACTTCAGAGCTTTGCAAGTTGCAAATGAATATGCCAGATACCAGACCATGGCTTAGTTGTTCTGGAACACCTAAAGTGGCATTTAAAATGGTTGGATTGAAGCCCCCACTTTGCAACCCATCACAAGAGGAAAACGCCCGCATAGTTCTGGCTTTCATTTACATCACAGAGTCGTGCTTGTTCTGGATATGTGATACTGTGAATTACTGCTGACCTTCTGTAAAATATCATCCTGCAGAGAGGACAAGTTGTAACTGGAGAGAAATGATATCTGAGAAGTGCAAAGTTAGCATCACACATGGTGACTGAAGTACAGTCCACAGAAGTACTGTTACTGTAAATGGATTGGGTGTCTGAGTAGGTATTATCACAGAATCAACATATGGAAGTTAAAAAGGAATTCTACCATGATTATAACAGAAAACCAGGAGCAGCTACTCTAGAGGGAAGACATTTTCCCTCTTCAGGCCTCTGAACATCTCTGAAATTTTTTTTTATTTAAAAAAATTTAGCTCTAAGACTGATCATAAAGTTATTTTAGTGCATAGTGTAGAGGATCTGCATTTCTTCTCTGGACTGCAACTTGTTGGTGATTCAAAAACCAACTATAAGCAAATAACTATATTTCAGACCAAAAATTAGTTCTACGTTACTTTTCATTTTTGCTGCCCACTGAACTAAAAACTTACAATAGCTTCATGCCCATTGGCAATGGCTTTGAAGACAGCAAAAGAGAAAAAATATTTACAAGAGCCATCAATAAAGAAATGAAACAGAAATGCATATCATGAAGTTCACATAAACAAATTAACAGCTCCAACTTTAGAAATGTAAGAAATGCAAATCATTCCAATATATCTTCTTTGGTTTTAATTAGTTTATGACTTCTCAGAAAATTTATAGTAGTTGAACTGCTGACACAAGCAGAACTGAAAATTGAAACATGCCTTAAGATATAAACAGGATTTTACTTTTTTTTTCTTTTACCTCCGTTTCTCTTGTGTCTGCATTTAATGTGTAATGTGTCAAAGGAATTCTCAAATTGTGAATAATAAATGAGCATCCTCTGATGCACTCCAGCAGTCAGTTTCCATGGCCTTACCATTGTATCTTTGTTTCCTTGATTTTCCTATGCCCTCATTTCTTTATTTAGCTTAGAAGCTCAATGTAAAAAGGCAGAGATTATGGAAAAAAGACTGTGATAACAGCCTTGTATAGAGTGTACAGCCTGGATTAGTAAACTGTGACATCTTCAGAGTGTGAAGAGTTGCTGTGTTACAGCCCTGTAGCATTTCCCATGGGTAACCTCAAACTCACTTAAGATAAAGCTTAACTTCTAGTTGACATATTTGCAAAGAGCAGCCCAAACAGGAGTAAGTTTAGATCATTAGAAAGTTTAGATCATTAAATGGAGCAATGTATAAAACAGGGTATCAGATAAATATTTATTTCCTTATGTGGGAGTTAATTTTCCTTAGCAGTCAGTCCTGTAATCTCCAGTGAGTCCTGGTTCTTATCATACTCCTCAAGGGTGAAGTTCACCATTTAAATCTATTGAGATAAAAAAATCTTTCCTTCCAGGTCTAGAAGAATGAGATCTGTAGAGCTCCTCATCCTATTGCTATTGCTGCTGTCCTATACGCTTGCCCTCCCCAACTATTTGCTGTATCTTTTTTCAGATACCAAAGAAATTTCTCACTACATAAACCCCTTGGCTCCCTTTCAAACTACTTCTGTTGATATAACTTTTTTCCCCTTTTCAATAAACTCTTTTCTAGGTCATCAGTGTCAGACTCTATACTTGGCTTCCTATAGCTTTTACAGATGGAGAGATTTTTTGTTCTGCAAAAAGCTCTTAAAAGTTACTGTCTTTCTAGCTCTTCTCTCAACACATTTCTATAATGGTTTTTGACACGGAACAAAAGCAATTAAAATTTGAAAGCTCAGAACACCGGCATGTTGGCTGGTTTTCAGGATGCAGTCAATATTGCAGTTTGGCTGCAAGAAACTTTTTTTCTCTCCATTCATTATGTTAGTATACCTTTGCATATGATTATCCTCAAGAATGGAGTTCTGACTAGAGCATCAGAGATATAATCTCTGAGTTATGGCAATATGATTGGCTTTGATAATTATCTGCTATGCTTGATTCTCAGTGACCTTTGGAAAATCAGGCACAGTTTCCTTTCTTGAAAAAATATTAGATATCTCCTTTGTAAAATGTTTTAAGCAATTTAATGAGACAAAAATAGTATGTGAGAGTTCAGATACCTTCCAGTATTTTACTTGTATACTTTATTTGTGTTAAAATTTGTGAAATTTCATGGAAGGAAAAACTTTACACTGTTTCTTTGAAAATGTTTGTCATGGGACATGTTATTACAGAAAGTTATATGTTATATTATATTCTGAGTATTTCATGCAACATCTGTTTCTACAGAAATCTACTTACTACCCAAGAGAATATAAAAAAAAAACTTCACCGTGGAAGTTCTTTTAAATTAAAAATTTTGTACTGGATCCCTTTTTCCTTAATTGTGTCTTATGCCAATATTTCATTGTATCTTATAGGTAGTTGTATAATGTTAAAAGTACAAGAAAAACAATTTAATATTGAATTAAAGAAATACAATTCTGAAAGAGAAAAACGTTTATTTTTTTAAATGTGTATTTATTCTTTACAGTATAAAAATATCAGTTCTTTTTTTGACAAGGCCTTCCTCCCAGATAAGCAAGGTTTAATTATGGCTTTTTTCACATTTTTTCACTCTAACATTGAATTGTATAATTTTCCCATTTCTTCAGATTTTTTTCTCTTCTTTTCTTTTTTCTCTTAACTTTAATATTTTTTCCTCACAATTTTTCTCCCATCTGTCCACATTTACCCTTGTAGCATACATTCTCACATCTCAATGTTCTTTCCTTTACATCTTTGCCAATAGTCTCTGCGCTAAAATTACCACAAGATCCCTGATCAAGAGTCCTCAGTTTTTCTTCATTATGCTCAGTCTCTGATGCTTTTGTTGTCAGCAAGCATTTTCATCACTGCTGCTGGAGCTGTGCACTGCATCATTCACTCTTTTTAAAATTTAATTCACAGGTGACAAGCACAGAGCTCGGCCGTGCACCTCCTCTTGACTCTGTAGAACCCAATGGCTTTATTATCAATGGGTTTTTCTCTTCTGAATTTACAAAATAATGTGAAATTTGTATTGCAGCTCAGCAGCACACTGTTATCATATTGCAAAAAGAATTTACATGCCACAGTGTGTCATGATGCCTGCATGAGGCTATTTAGGAATGCTTAAGGATCTGCAGACTGTTGGAATAATGTTGAGGCAAGAAAAAAACCTGGTGCACTCTTGTCCATACTGCCTGAGAAGGGTCACTGGTGTATGTTAATAACAGTGACTGTGCTTGGGTGTTATGTGAGAGTTCTAGTTGGCCCAGAACAACAAAATGCAAAATATTTTGGGGGCAGGATGCATACCTAACAATTAACTTTGCAATGTTATATCATGGACATTTTATAGTCTTCCACAGCACTATGGTCTTATGTTCTGTCAAAATTTCTCAGATTAAAGAATTATCACCTCATTCTTGTTGCAGTAAGTTTCTGTAACTTGAATGAATATTGCACCCACTCCAAGTGAAAAGAACAACACTTAATGAATTTATAACAAACTCATCCATGCTGGATATTCAATATTTCAAAAATAGGGGGGAGTGTGGAGGTGTGTTGTGGGCGTTTCTTATGTACAGAAGTAGAGCTAAAGAACTTCAGTGCTGAGTTCTTGGTTTATCAGCAATTGTATCATTTCCCAGCTCATATATGTATTTCTTGTGTGAAGCCTGTCACCAAATATATTGTGATATTATGCTGATGTGGGATGATATTGCCAGTTTTTCTAAATGTCACCGTCAAATGCCATGCAAAAGAAAATGTTGGCAAAAGTGGGTTAAAATTAATGTTTTAAAATTTTGCACAGAGCTTGACAGAAAGTATAGCATAAAGAGTAACCACCTGAAACCGATCTTGTATCCAGTTTAAGCAAAAACTTAACTCTTTCATTTAAATATGTGTGCAGCAGTCTAATGGGCAAATATATGCCACACTGGCTATTTTGTTGCACTAGATGTTCACAGAGTTACATGGATTTCATTTTCCATAGATAAAGCTATTTAACAGTGTAGCTACAGTGGTAAGGAAAAATAAGAAATTTTCTTGTTTGTTGGTTTGTAATAGGAAGATGAACCTGGCAGATGTATTCAGTACTTATCACCCTTCTATTATTTGCTAAATATTCCAATCTCATAACCCCACAATTTGAAACCATGTGGCAAGCAATACAAGAAGAAATCTCTTTTCTTCTAAAGTCTCTGCATCTATCAGGCTCCATCTCTCTCTCTCTATAACTGCTTGGGCTTCAAATTCTCACTGTTTCCATTTTTATTTTTTTTTTTTATTTATCTTGGACTTTTTTTCAGAGGCTAGTAATTAAATAGTGGTGGCAACAAACTGAAAATAAATTTTACACATATGAATATTGGCTATAACTATTTATTGCTGCAACATTTCTTCCCCTGCATGCTCTTTATGCCTCTTAATTTCTTGGGCTTGAAGGGACATGTGTGCCTACTTCCTACTCTCCTTGGTGCCTACAAATGCTCTTGCAATATGTGTGTAATAAGCATGAGGTTTTCCTTGTCTATGCCAAATGGATCCATAGGTAACAGAAGGGTGAAAATGTCTTATGTCACGATCTCTACCTTTCTTATTTATCTTTAAACTCTAATAGTTTATAACATGTAATATCCTCTCTTTTTCTCTTCCTTTGCCTTCCCTCTTCCTCCAGACCTCTTCAAAGCACGTGTCTTTGGTCACTGTCCTTTCAGATATTTTCTGAAAACTCACTAAAACTTTTAAACCTTTAATAAATACTAAAACGTGAAAGTCTCATTTTAGTTTTTTACTAAATGAGTTTTAATATTCTACTGAGTGTCAAGAGGATTTTGGATTATGTGTTGTGCAAAAATTTTACAGTAGTTATCCTCATAATTCCAGGTATTCAATTTGACAAGGGTTCATATGCCACCAATGGCATAGCATAGGATGAAAATACTTGCAAATTGGGCCCAAAATGTTTGTCAAAGTTCTCTTGATTCCAATAAAAATACAAGAGTTTTAAGTACTCTTATTTATATAATGTTAGTTACTTTTCAACTCCTCTCCTTTTTTGTCTATTGACCATAAAGGCTTCCTAGCAAATTTTAATTCTACATTGCGCATTTTCATAGATTAGGGCTTGCTGGTTTTTGGAAGCCCCATGCTTCCATTTGATGGGAAACAAACTGTAAATAACTTCTTTTTTTTTCATCTTTTCCTTCACTGAAATGTTGTTCTTGTTTTGATATTGTAGATAATACGGCCAGTATTCTGACCAGACGAAGGAGATACAGTCGAACCACCCAAGATACCTATTACCTCCCTGTTTTGATTTCCGATGGTGGCGTGCCCCCTCTCAGCAGCAGCAGCACCCTCACCATCCGGGTTTGTGCCTGTGAGAGGGACGGACGAGTGAGAACTTGCCATGCTGAAGCTTTCCTCTCCTCGGCTGGCTTGAGCACGGGAGCTTTGATTGCCATCCTGCTCTGCATTGTCATCCTTCTTGGTGAGCCATTTGCAGTTCTAAGTAGTGCTGTCCCTCCAATGCCTCTCGGAATCTGGCGGGGCGCAAGGTTTCAGTATGGCATGCTTTTGGAACAGTGGTTGCCTGGTAGTAGGAGGCAATTAAAAACACAAAGCTGTGATTAGAGGGTAAAGGTTTAGCTAGAGCTCATAGGGGAAAAGTGCCTTTAAAGTACATTTTTGAATATCTAGAATCCAGTAGAAAATTTTTTCAGAGGCCATCAAGTAATTAGCACTGGAGATCTTTTTTTTCCATAGTTTGGAAAGATTTCAAAAAGAAAGGACTCTAATACCATGTCTTGAACAGAGTGAAAAATTGTAGAAAATAGATGGGCAAAGCTTTTTGAAATGTATTATGCTGTAAGAAGCATCATTAGTACTCTACAAAAGCCATTTCTTAATTACCATTGTGGGATAAACTGATAGCAATGCACAACATAATCCACAGGGACAAGGTACATAGGAGTCTATAAGCAGACTCATAAGATTAATGCCATTACAAGTGCATTTCCTCTTGACTCTTTTTAGGCTTTTTATTTTTCCAGGTCAATTCCTGTGTTACCCATTAGTTAATATTGTGGTTGGTTTTGGGTTTTTTTTTTTTCCTGTCAGAGACACAGCTTGCTGTGTGCATGACTCTGTGCTACTCATGTGATTTTCTGCACAGAGATGGCAAGAAATAATAGCAATTACAGTGAAACCGAGAGGATATTTTGAGGATTTTTTCCCCAAAGACTACGTTTTCTAAGACCTACTTTCTTTACAGCTTGCTTCAGTATTTTCTTGTTAGAAGGCCATTTTAAAATATACAGTTATACATTTATCTTGTAATTTTGTATTTTATTACACAAAATTGAATATTCATAAGAAAAAAAGAAATGTTTTCCATAATAATTCAATTTATATGCTAAACATTGGTTTTAATGAAGCACTGAAAGCCCTGGATTATGCTTCTGAAAAATGCTAACTTTAGTTGCTCATTTTTCATTTACCTGAAAGGATATTATCTCCATTTCTCCTTTATGAGATCCCTAATAAACTAAGTAGCAGATGATCCCGAATACCAGTACTGAAAATACCAGTCTGAAAAAATTACACCTCTGTATTTTTGACTTAGTGTCTGCTATTTCTGTAACATACTCAGATGGAAACTTTAAACCTACTCTAATATCTGCAGTTTTCTCTTTAGCAATTGTGGTCCTTTTCATCACCCTAAGACGTAGCAAGAAGGAGCCTTTGATCATTTCAGAAGAAGATGTCCGGGAAAATGTTGTGACATACGATGATGAGGGAGGTGGAGAGGAAGACACGGAAGCATTTGACATCACAGCACTGCGGAATCCATCTGCTGCTGAAGAGCTGAAATACCGGAGGGATGTTCGGCCTGAGGTGAAGCCTCTGTCCAGGCATCATCCCTCCTCAAGCCTTGACAGTATAGATGTTCAGGAGTTCCTTAATCAAAGACTGGCAGAGGCTGATCTGGACCCCAGTGTGCCCCCATATGACTCCCTGCAGACATATGCCTATGAGGGTCATCGATCAGAAGCTGGGTCTATCAGCTCTCTGGATTCAGCAACGACACACTCTGACCAGGATTATAATTACCTTGGAGACTGGGGACCCGAGTTCAAGAAGCTAGCTGAACTCTATGGGGAAATAGAACCAGAAAGAACAACTTAGTTGTAATTCCTAGAACAGAGAAGTTCCTAAACCACTGGACAGATAATGACAACAATGGTAACAAAAAAAAAAAAAAAAGTGAATACAGTACTTGGAACTGAGTAAGTTGTATGCAGTTACTGTAGAACAAGTGCCCTTTTCATATTTGAAACTGGGTTCTCCAATTGAAAGAAAGTCAAATTTTGGAAAATACAGAAAAAAGAATCTATTGTCCCTTGTGTATTTTTTTTTAATTCCTCATTAAAGTGTCTGGTACCTTATCTGCAACAATACCTAAAGTAAAGCCAAGAAATTACATTTTTATTGCAATATGCGTAACAGCTCCAAGCTGCAGTAAGTTTATGGTCATGTCTGTTTGAGAAGAGAGCTAAAAAAGGATCAAATGTCTTGCAGGTGGTTGTGATATTGCATTTCTAGCTGTGCTCTAGGCCTTGTGATCCCAACATGAAGTAGACAATGAGGTTTCCTATCAGTGTGAGAAGTGATACCAGTCTGTTTCCTTTGCAGAGGTGATAAGCCACACCTGTCCTCTTAAATAAATGGTCCTTTGCTGATTTAATCTTATTGACTTATCAGGTTGCATTGAGAAGCTGTCATTTTGTTATGTCCTTCATAATCTTGTCATCCATAACCAGCTAGCAGATGGAGGGCATCATTATCTGTAGCTCAAACACAGCTCTAGCCCATAACCCCAGACCTGCTCTGTTACTGCGTGCTGGAGGAACAGTTGTTTCCAGTGTTGTGCTTTTCTTTTTTGTCTTTTCATGGAAACATCATTCATCTAAATGGAATAGGCCCAAAGTACTCTTTATGCAGCGAAGCAGATGAAGCATAGGCTTTTTCAATAAAAACAACAATGGCAGCACCATTAAACTACATGGATTTTTGGTTCACTGTGCTTCACTTGTGTCAAGAGCTGAAGCTTTTTAAATCTTTTGCTGGTCTGAGTCCAGAAGCTACGACAGTCTGTTTAAAACTCAGAGTTCTTAATCACAATGTTTTTCTATTTCTGTGTGTGACTAAAAGCAAATAGAGCTGCTGGTAAGACATTGAGATAGTGAAAACTGAAGCAAGGAGAATAAGATGATGATGTCTTTTTCTTTTAAATTCAATCTACTGATATTTATTTCTCTTAGATCATTTGCCACCTCAGCAGAACAAGATGGTTTTTCCCTATTTCAAGCATCATGGAAACAAGAGCATTTCAAGTCAGTGAAAGAGATATACCATTACTGTGGTTCCTATGGATTAAGTAAATTGATTTCTTACATTAGTAACTTTAGAGCATTGCAGGAATGATAGTTCTCCTTAACATAGCAAGCTGCTTAACACCTAATCCAGCAATTTTTTTTTTCTTTTTTTAGCAATGCAGCAGCAGAACTGCTAAACAGTTCTGTTTAACATAGCAGCCTGATTAGCACCTCATCTAGCAGATTTGGATTTTTCTTTTCCTTTGTTTGGATTTTTAACCTTTTCTTTGTCTTTCTGGTGATAATACTGGGAGAGGACCAGGAACTCGTAATATCTCATGAGAGATTGTGACCTATAATACTCATGATCATTATCAACAGTCCTCTGCTCCTAATTCTAGCTCCACTTTAGGCAAATTGACTTCTTCCAGTGTGCATTTGATTGAAAAACCATCCAGAGTAGAAGTTGTGTACTTTTTTTCTTACTCTGGGGTCTGGAGTGCAGAGTGATACAGATTTGTATGCTGCACTAGATTCTTCCCTCCGCATTTTAGGTGCCACTTATATTCAGCTTAGTAAAGAAGAGTCTATATTTATTGCTGATCTACTGTGAGCCACACAGGTGAACTAGATAATTAAGCCTTCTTTTCTTTACTCTGTGGTTGGATAGGTCCTAGACATGACTGAAATTTCTGATCAGTTTACTTTGAAGAGATTTTTTTTTTTCTCCTGAGATGTAGGTGACTGTTTTTGGTTTAAACAGCCTTCAGGAAAAAAATAGCAAGTAGCTTTGTAAGCAACTTTTACACTCTGAAAAGTATTAGTTGTACTCTAGTTCCAGAATTGTTTTTCCGTACACTATTTTGTTTAAAATTTATAATTACTCTTCTTTCTTTCAGAATCTGAGCCCACATGAAAATTTTGTAGGGAAAAACACCTGAACCCTAAGATATTCTGCTGATGATTTGAAAGTAGTTTAATAATTTGTGTTAATTTTTTTATATGCTTTTTATGAAATACAGAATCTTTTAGAAAAGCATTTAAGGAGGCATTCTTACTGTAGAGTGAAGTTAGATGCAGTAAGAGTTACACACAAGCTGAGAATGGTTGTCTTTTATTGTCTTTTTTGGGGGTAGAATTAGGATATGTTTCAGTTTTGTCCCAGATAAAGCAACTAGTATTGTGTGATTTTATTAGGAGCAATTTTCTTTTTATTTAAGTCACACTTGCTTTATGCCAACATCTAAATTTTTATATTGTATGAGTAGTGTGTTAAAAGCAAAATGTTTCAGCATTACTACTACCATAATACTTTGTATCACAGCTGCATGAAAATTGCATTCATTGTTGTATTATAGTTTTGAGAACTGGATATTAGTTATCTTTATGTCTATTCCCTCTGGCCCTACACCAAAGCAGGGAAAATCAATTGTATTTTGTGTTTAAAGCAGTGTTTGTGCCATTGTTTTTTTTGATTTACATCACAGAACGTTCAGGCTTACAGGCAACAGAAGTGCAGTGACACAAGCAAATAGTCATTCCTTATGCTAATGGTCAGTTTAAGTCAATAATAACTCAGAGAACTAATATTTCCCTTTTTGCCATTCCTGGTGCTGTCTTTGCTGCTACACAGCACATGCATCGCACCCCAGGAAACCTGAATCCTTTGAAACTCTGCAGAATTACTGAGACGCTGCTTCTGTGATGCTGCGGTGTGTCCTGTTTGGTGCGTCCCATCCACAGTGATCGCCAGATGTGCTTCTCTATCATGATGTGTCTGCATGCTTGCTATGCTTACTGTGCTCTGTTCAAATACACATCACAGTGTCGTGTTGTTTGCATGACAAGTAACAGAATGTTAAATCTTCAGGGCCACAGAAGAAGGTCTCACAGTGCAGAAATAACAAGTTTACAATTTTATTAACCCAATCTCTTTTTTTTTTTTTTTTCCTTTGGTCGTTTATATCTTAAAACCAAATTTAAACTATATTTGAGAAATTCGCTGTTGACCTAGATTCTATGTTGAAGTAAAAGAAAATTAACACTGGATGGCACAATCATTTTTGTAGCATTGGTGATTTAAACACAGCACATATTCAGTGAAAGTATTGTGGGAAACTTTTTCTCAATTTATGATTAAGTCTGATTATATATACTATGCTTAAAGCTTTCATGGATCTTTTGTGTACTCATATTCTCAAATATTTTCCTATTAGCCTAAATAGTAATCCTGTTGCTGCTTAACAACTAAATGCTGAAAACTGCCAGTTTGGCTTAAACTGAAAATACTGAGTAAAGTTAAATGGCACATGCAAAGTGATACTTAAGGGCTTTTCTATTTACAATTTGATTTCTACAACAACCATTCAACTAATAGTACATTTTCACCAAAATAATTAGCTGCATTCCTTCAAAAATCCCTCTTTCTTGTAATGGTGAGGGCACTCAGTGAGGGCACTTAGATGCTAATCTTGACAAGTCAAAATAATTTAAAAAATGGTCAGTATAAGAATTGAAAAATGTGAAACTTGTCAAACTAAAACCTGTCAAAAATGTAGTTTAATGCACTTTAAAGACAAGAAAGAGCTGGAATTCAGCTGGCGTTAGATTAGATTCATACATTGAAAACAAATTAATTTGTTTATCAGTGTTACCTTTTATTACATACACATAGAATACTGTAAAATTTGAAAGTAACTTCACTCTGTTATGCACTTTATTTTTTTGCATTTTTTTAGAAAACTAAAGTAACTGCAAACATTTTTGAGTTTTAATTCTAATTGATGCAATTGTTTAAATTGTGAATACTGAAAGAAAATGTCTATGGAAAAGTAATATTTATGGTATTTAAGGGGAATTACAAAATTTTTGTGGTCTAAAACTTTTTTAAATCATCCTTTAAAAAATATAAGTATTGGACCAGTCTGGAATTAACCAAACTCATAAACTCACACAAGGGTAACAAAGGGAATATTCTGAATGCAAAGAAGGATATGAAATTATGCTGCCTAGTGTTACTTTGTGGATTATAAAGTGCTAAGACCTTGTACTTGCAGTACATATAAATGGCACAGTGCATTCTAAGGAACAGTAGAAGTGTGTTACAAGTTTTGGGCCATTCTTATTTTTCCAAAGTCTCCAAAAAATATATATATTTTTTTTAACAAAAGAGTAATGTAAAGTATACCTCCTTATGCAAGTGTTACTGATAGAAAATTGTTACATTTTCTTTTAATAAACAAAAGGGACAAAATCTTTTATTCGTATTTTTCAAATAAAATGTGCTCTTTGCTATGGTGATGGGTTATTGTATTCCTCATCACAACCAGAATGTGTTATTTTGCCTTCACTGCTGTATCCTACACTCACCAAGGAACCAGAACATCTGCAGATGCTCCATCTTTATGACCCGGGTGTGACACAGTTGTATTAATGAGGCCAATGCCAGAAACTATGTGAGTACTTGAGCTGGATCTGAAATGCCTGGTATTGCCCCTTGGTGGTGCCACTATTTCAAAGACTGCCTCACATGATTATTGCTACAGATGGATGGGGATGGAGAGAGACACCATAAGATACTTTACAACAGACTGCAGTATAGCTGCTAAATGGTTCGTTACTTTTACTTGTGGCAACTGTTCCTCTCCAACCATCACTGTCCTGAAACTGAAATACAGTGTTGTAGAACGAATACATTAACCACATGAGTGAATTGGGGAATTGCACGTCTATGAATCCAAATTGGTGGTAAAAGTCTTAGTTGTTATCCCAAGTTGACACAGAAGGCAAAAGTAGACAAGGACATTAACAATGCTCAAGCTCAGGCAACTGTAATGAAAGTGCAGAGGAGTCAATCGTTCTCTCTCAAAGGAATCAATATACTTTATCAACAAATGACGTCTCAGAAAATAATGACACCATAGCTCACAACAAACTTGTTGCAAGCAAGGCTATCTTTCCCAAACTGTCATAAAATTCAAATATGAAGTGAGGGTGGACAGGAAACAAAAGTAGAATTTTCTTGTTGAACCCTACTTACTCTATTGTCCATGAGTCAATTAAGATTGTGTACCACCACACTAAGCAATTTTCACAAGTGCCTCACCACAAACACAGAAAACAAACAAACAAAAAAAAGATGGTAAAATAGTATTTGCAAGATAAATATTGTCAGCCTGAATCTGAAAGCAAGTTCAGGGAAGTTTTGTGGTATTTGTTTTAGTCCTCAGCTGAAGTGTTAAAACTTTCAAAAACACTTTGAGAAATATTTTATATTCAAGACAGATTTTTTTTTTTTGTCTTAACAATACTTTCTATCATCTTATATTATTCTGAAATTGACTTTTAGTTGATTGATTTAGATTTTTGTTTGGAGTCTATACTACTTCTATATATGTGGCAAATGTATTGTTTATGCTTAGGTGGAGAGAGACTTCAAAAGCTAAAACATTTGGCTAGTGAGCTTGGCAGACTTCTTCTGTGGGTTTCTCGATTATGTGGCATTTTCTGTTCTTGCAACTCCTCACAAGTCCACCAAGGAAGTCCCAAAGATCCAATAGAATTTCCACGCTATCTGTCTCATAATCTGGTCTGTTCTGGAAGAACATGCATCAGAGCTGATAGGCAGTCAGTACCTGCAGAAATATACTCATCCAGCTGAGATATCCTCAAAGCAAAAATGGATATTGGGATGAGCACTCTTAGAGGATCGTAGGGCAAAAAGACCTTGGAAGGTGATCGATTCCCAGCCAAAGCTGAATGAAATCAGGGTCCACAGGAACTCCCACCATAGTGGACCTTGTCATCATGCATGTTCAGTGCGCTGATGCCTTGTGAGCTCAATGGAAAGCTCTGTATAGGTACACGTAAATAAGTGAACTGCTCAATTTTCAGAACTGCTGCATCTTCTGCTAGAATTCTGGGCAGAAGTGGGTCTTAATAAATACATTTGTTGGGTTAACAGTGTCAGCATAATTTTGAGATATTCTGCAGTTTTTACACACAACTTTACCTACCACATTATCTGTCTTGAAATAAATTGGATTGCTGTCTACCTTATTCTTAAGATTATGCATTGTTTCTTTAAATCTGAATTATATCTTTGATTTAAAAGCAATTCTTCCCTTTATTTTCTGGAACCGATCTGGGTGCAAAGCACCTACAATTAAAATTCAGCCCTGTTTTGAAGGCTCAAGCACACACATCTAACAGCCAGCTTCATTATTGGATTTGAGCTGGGCAAAAATCAAACACTGCTTGGGTTTGAAAAGTAAAGCTCACTCTTATTAAAACTATTTTGTTTCTGCTAGTCTAGGTCTATTGATCAAAAACTATGTTTGAAGTGAAAAAGTGTATGATCCTGATTATGTCATATAAACCGCATTTGGATTTCTCAAAAAGAAGTAAACATAGTTCATAATCTGTACTACTTGCAAATTATATTACCTTTTTTAAAAATCAAACTTACATTGTTCTGCATTTTCCAGATAATTTCAATGCTTTATGCTGCATAAATTTTTATCCGAAAAATTGCAACATGGAGAATAGGAATTGAGACATCAAAATCTTTTTAATCTCTAGCTGCTCCAACTATTTAAAAGAAGAAAACTTGAAAATATATTTCTTTATGATACAAACTGAATTATCAGCTCTGAAAAACAACTCTCTTGCATATGATATTGGTAACGTTACTGTTCTTTCTTTCCTGTTTTTAGCAGGTTTTTTTAAAGCAGGATGCCAAAGTATACCTTAAGTTTTGGCTAAATGGGTTATATAACTGCAAGTATAGCATGTGATTTTCTGAGATAAGGAAATTAAATATAAAGTAAAATTCTCAAATATTGTATGTGAAACAGAAACTCAGGCTATATAAGTGTATCAGAGACCAACACCACATAAACATATTCAATCCCATTTACTGCTAAAAAAAAGGCCTCTAATGCTCACGATATTTTGTCCTCTAAAAATGTATATATTCATACGTACATTTCATATGTATCTATCATATGTATTTCATATATATTTCATCCATTTCATATTTATTTATCAATAGAGTTTTTATACTTTTTCTGTAAGATTCACTGCATTTTTTGACAAAATTTCTTTTTGTGATTTCCTCAGAATATTATGCAGTCAATTCTGTTGAATTTGATGGAAACATTATCAGAAGGACAGTTCTTTGATAGAACTTCTCACCAAAATCTGCAAGTAATTAATCAATAACTAACTGGTCAAAGCACTTTATTATGGATGAGCAAAATAGACTTCAGAGCAGGATGTTACATGGAGATCGCTCACTTGAGCTATTTCTTGATCATAATCCCACTAGAAGTTCTAATCCCATTAGAAGTTTCAATGAATTTTTACTGATTGTTTAATGATTATTTTTTTAATAAAACAACATTCCTATTTTCAGTCAAGATTTGTGGGGATGGGGCATCCTGAAAACATGACTTATACATTTTTTCACTTTGTATCCTGCTTTATTGTTCCTTTTTTTTTTTTTTTCCCTACCCTCAAAGGCCCTCTTTTTGCACTGAGTGCTTGGAGCACTGCAATATAATAACTCAGGTTAAGTATATCCAGGGAATTTAAGAATTTCTCTCTCTGAAAAAATGGAAATACTTTTCAATGATATCTGATGCCAGATGTACTAATCTTCATTTTTGTTCCCTGGGGCAAATATTTAGATTGGACTTTATCACAGCTGAATTCCTTACCTTTTTTTTCCCTGCATGATATTCCAAAATTCAAATAACTTTTTATTATAACTTAAAATATCTTGCTGTTTTTTAGCATTTATATTGTCCAAGACCCTAGTGTCTGAGGTCACAGAGAAAATTATATTATTTCCTTAAGTAATTGCTTACTTTAAAAGTAAGATTTCTGATTTTAGTGTTACAAAGTAAAGACTTATAAGGGAGGAAAGAGAATTATAGGAAGCATGAAGAGCAATGGAAGAGTAGTAGAGTAGACAATAAATGCCACAGGACAGTTGTGATTACACAGAAATTTTTAGAAATGTATCACAAAATGAAGTACATAGTGATACATGTTAGATTATTCAGTGGGGTATTACAATCTTTATTGTAAATTTCATGAATGAAAATTGCAGTATTTTATGTCTAGTCCCCTTCAAGTTAATACAAACGTAAGTTATATGTGATATAAAATTGGGATAGGTTAGGAAATACAGAAAAAAATTCAGTGGAAAATGGACATAACTAAAAGTTATTTATATGGTTCTTATTGTGTTTCTTTATATTATTCGGGTTATGCTATTTTTTTTTCCCAAAATTGCGAATAACAATACTGGATCACTCATACACAAGAAGATTCCCAATGGTATGCTTAGGTTCTTGTCTTCTCAATTTGACATGAATTATTGAAAGTATTTCATTTGTTTTGCAGGAAGTTTTGGACTGTACTTTTCTAATGAAAAGCTGCTATAACTTCCTCACTTCTGGAGAAGTATTTTAATTTTTCTCATAAAGATTATAGATTGCAGGAAGAATGACAAAAGCTACCCAAATGGCTGCAGGTGCAAACAGTTATGTGTCTACTTACAGGAATCTATTACTTTTTGCCTGATTTGTACCCACACAAAATATTCTCAGACCTCTCCTCAGGCATTGGAGAAAGCTGTTGTCATGATGTACATAAGAAAAACATTTGCTGACTCTGTTCTATTTCTTTCAAATCTAACCAAATTTAAGGTTAGGTGACTCTAATATTACTTTGTTGCTCACACTTTATTAAGCTTGTGTGAAAAGGAAGTTCCAAAGACCCAGGTGTGAAAAAATAAACCCACAAAAAATATAGACATTACATGAAACACAGAACGTAAATGCACCATACATGAACTTATGCTATATTTTAGCTTATTATCTAAGACTTATCCCTAAAAGGAAAAGGGGCAAAATCTTAGGCTGTCTTGGATGTTCAACCTCCACACTGGAGTCTCAACTGTCAGGTCAATGAATTAATAGTTTTAATGTGTACATGCAAAGATGCAGTCTGTCAATTGAATGGTGAGTGACTTTGGACAGCAGTTTACACTTGAACCCAAACTGTCTGTTCTCAAGTTATATTTTAGAAAGGAGGAACACCTTTTGATAAAATGGGTCAGATGGCAGAAACATCCTAATTTAAGTGAGTGGAAAGAATACTTGGTGTCTGGTAGAGTTCTACATTATTCTGACAGCCAGGAAGCTGCTGCTGTGATGTGTTACTGTGGAAAAGAAAACTTTTGGCCTCTGAAAGTGAAAAGACTCTCCTTATTTTTCGAGGCATTTTATCACAGACATTATCACTGCTTGAAAGGACTTATCCTGAAGGTGAGAGGTTGTGATGGTCAATCTGTCTATTTGCACCTTGGGCAGTTCCTGTTGATGGTGCAGGCTGCATGCTCCCTGGTACTGATCGGAAGCACCTCATTCTTGAGAGACTTTTTAATAGGAGTATGGTGGTAAATGTACTTGGTTCAAGAAATTAACATGAAACTCTGAGCATTTCATTTCAAGATCACAAGTTCATATTTGACATGGAAATGTCAAATGTAAACATGGGTAGCAGTAAATGACTACTTTACAGGAAATTTGTTTCTAATCTCGGTTTGGTACAGAAAACCTCCATGACGGCAGTGCCAAAGAAATAGTAACTCACTATATCACCATATGCCTGTCTGCTGCTAGTAATTTTGAATCTCTTGTTTGACTATGGGGATTTGACAAGTAATCCTGTAACAGACATATCCAAATTTTACGTAAAAGCATTATGTCTGTATTCAGCTCAACATTCCATTTCCAGCTTCCACCCTCGCTATATAACTGCTGTTGTTCCCAGATTGCAGTGGATATAAAGAACTTATGGGTGATAAGGATCTGAACTTCTTGCTGCTGAACAGACACCAGCTGAAATTTGCTGCCTCAGGAACCTTAATATCTACAAGAGCTGATAAACACTCTCATCTAAATGTTGACAGAAACAACATGAATAAAAATAAAATAGATTATGTTTTGTAATTGAAGGCCAAGAGACAGACGAACTAAAGAAAAAATAAGATTGAAACATTTTTGAGAGAAGTGGAATAAATAACTTGATGTTACTGGGTGGCTTGATATATCTGGTTATTCACGATGGAAAATTTATGGATGAGCAAAAGTCCTTTTTACACTTTTTTGAAATTGATAAAGCATAACTACACAATGCACACAGGAAAGAGGTATAGCCATATGGGATCCAGTAATAATGGACACGAAACCGCAGTTCATTTATTGATAAGAAAGCTCTCTGTATGCAATGATATAGAGTCAAAGCCAAATATTTTGTATATAAGAACAGTACAGTAGAAAAAAACTTGTTGCTTGAGCGTAGTACACTAAAAGCAAAATTCTGTTCCCTGAAAAAGAAATGATGAGGCATCCATAAACAAATATACTTTCCTATTCATTCCCTATCTGTCCTTAAGAAAATACCTTAATATTAGTAAATCATTGATTTTTTTTCCAGTCCAGAATTAGTTAGACCTCATTGTTCATATATGTTTTCTTGAAATCAATCCTCTCCATATATAAATGTACTCTGAACAGAAGATGCTAAAACAAAAGCTGCAGGAGCTTCCAAGTCATAATTTCTCAATAACATGGAACCTTAAATCTAAGTGATTTAGAATCTCAACTTTAATATTCAGCTTTGAAAATCCTGTTTTGTTAAGTACTTTAAGAACCTGGAGTCCAAAACCTACACATTCTATTTTGAAAATATTCTTAGAAATCATCTAGAAACTGCCACAAACAGCAAAATCTTGTGGGCATTGCAATTCCTAGGCATACAAGTTAAGAGTACACCTAGTTTATACAGAAGGTTAATCTTCTAGGCTTTCTTGAAGGATTCAGTAAGCCTTTGAATAAAGGTAATATGATTTTGTCATTTGGATTTCCAATAAGATTTTGATAAAAATCAAAAATATTTCATCAAACTTATAACTACATGATCTGAAAGACAGGTTTGAGAACAGAAAAAAAAGTACATGGCTACTTTATAAGGTTTCTCATTGTAAAGAGTACTGATAGGCATTTTTTCAGGGGGGAAATGGTCTGATATAGCCAAAGATAGTCTAGAAAACCCAATTGTGACTATTTGAAAAGCAATCAGTGGATCATCACTGCATGAATTGAAGCTGTGGTTGAAAGGGAAAAAATACAAGGTAATGGGCAAAAGCAAAATCTATCCAAAAGGCACCTGCTCTTTGAACTCAGAATAAATTCAGTCCTCATGGAGAATATTTTGAGTTGCTATTTCTAACTAAATATCTGCTAGGTAGTGACCAAACCCAATATAAACAAATTTGGCATTAAAATGTATTAGGTAATAAGAGAAAAAACAATTAAAAGTGTCAATATGCTATTGCAAAAATTCAGAGTGATTCCATATTTCAACTACTCAGTAAAACAAGATAGTGCCATTCAAAAAATAAGAGAAACCACACAGAAGTCAAGAAAATAGTTAATAGTTGCAAAACAGCATGCATATCAGGAGTTTCTAAAAGTTAGGGCTCTTCAATTTGGAAAATAAATGAGCAATGGGAATAATATCTAGCAAGTTAAAAATTTCAAAATTACAACTGACATGTGGGAAATAAATAAAAAACTACTATTATTATTTTTCACAATAAAAAAGTGAAAAGAAAAAACTAGGACCTATAAAGTAAGCTTTTAGTTAACAGATTTGAAAAAAACAAAATGAGATAGCTTTTCACATGGCATACAACCAAGTGGTAAAAGTCAAGAGTTGATGCAGTCTTTTTTCCATCACAGATGTGGCTTTGGAAATCACACAGATGCATTTTTTTTCTTTGGCTACGGTGTTGTTGACCTGAACTATTGTCCTGCCTAGCAGTTTGGAATACAAAGAAACCATCACTTAATTTCCAGCCCTGTGATACTTATCTGCATCCTCTTCTGCATCTTTTGAATCTGCCAGTCACCCAGTGACAGAAGTAGTTCATGAACCTTCTTCAGCTGACATGGCTCATCCGCAGATAATACCAGTCAGGAAAATGAACCCACAAGTTCATTTAAAGTCCAATGAGTTATGAAATGGAAGTCAATGAACTGCTGGCCTCCACTCATCCTGTACAGTCCAACGGCTTCTATTATCCCATTCAAAATGCTCTGAAGTGAGTCATTGCTTAATTAAATTATTAAGAGCTGAGATTACAGGCAAACCACATAAAATATTCAGAGAATAATTTTTAAAGAGGAGCAGAAATGTGAACCACTCTGTTCCTCGACTATTAATCACATCACCTGTGACGCTTAGGGGGTTTTTCCCTTTTATGCATGGGACTGTAGCTGACAAAATACCTGTTGAGAAAATAACTCAGCTGTGTGGGGTTTTTTTGGTATTAGGATACCTCAAAGCCAACTTTGAAATTAATTATTCCAATTATATATGCTAAAACATGAGAAATTCAGAGTAAACTGAACTAACCATTTAAATCCATCCATTGTTGAAAGTGGTAATTTAGAAGAAAACTTTGAACTATCACATCTTTTTCTTCAAATATTACAAATTGATAGAAAGGAAATTAATATTTGAAGCATATGAACTTATAAATTTTACATTGTCTATGTAATAAGCAAATAAATTATTCATATTATGCAGAACGACAAGACACGTGTGGCCAAAGCACATTTACTTACCTGCAAATTAGTGAGTGATTTTATTATAATTACTTATCTTTTTTCCAGTGCCTAAACTTTTTTTAAAAAATCACTCTTAGTTAAATTCACTGATAAAATTTTATATGGCTTATGTAAAAAATAGACTGTTTTGTAGACAAAGAAACTCTGTTGCTTACTGAAAAAAAAAAAAGGCATGCATTTCATTTAACAAAAGACAGTATAATCATATTGATTATGGTAAAATAGATGTATGGGATTGGGAATATAAATGGCTCTATGGAGGCCTTTCTGTGTGTAAACATATCAAGTAAATACATTAAAACTTATAATTCTGACTACCTCTTACACAATGAAGATTGCATTCTTTGCTTACGATGCGTTTACTGCTAATACACAAAAATTCTTTGGGGTATTGATTGCTTTGCAGTGATCTATTTCTTCTTTCCTTCTTGATCAGTAAAACATTTATTTGTTTCTTGTCTTTAAAGTTCATCATTGTACCCAGGCTTGTATCCAGCTTACAGCATTTTATTACCTCTGTCAATGTCATTTGCAAATGTGACAGCTATCACCCATGGTTAACAGCTTATTTATTTATACAGAACTGACACCAATATCCTGTCCAAAACAGTCATAAAACCCAGTTAGGCATAAGGTATGCAATGTGCTTCACACAAAATGCAAATGAAAATATTGATCATATAAATAAATAACTCTGTCATTTCATTTAGAGTAGCTTGAGTATTCTAAGGTAAGAGCCTTATATTACAGAGTTCTGCTTACAGATCCAGTTTTACTCAGTAAATCAAATCCCCCCTCCCACACCACACATACTTTTCCCTGATATATTGTTTACTTTTAAACATATTAAATATATGGCAAAATTACAAATTTGGTTTGAATAAACAGTAAGAAACAGTTGCCTGAAGAGAGAAGCAGACTGACAGCAGAGCAACAAATTTCACGCATTCGTGTCAAACTAGACAGGTTTTATTCTTGCACTAAGAAGTTTCAATACATCATCTTTACTATTCTGTTTATTTGATAGAAGCAAGGTTGTTTTTTTTTTTCCATCAGATGGAAAAAAAGTCTTTCTGATTGGTGATTTATATTAACTGACTGGGATATTCTTTTTTATCCATTTGGGATAATATTGGAGCTTGATTATTTCTGTATGATGTATTTATATTTATGTGTCTGGTTTTTAGGATGAATCACAAGATTGAAGGGAGCACTTCGTTCTGGAATGGCTCCCTTGCTCTACTGTTTCTATTTGAAATAGACTCAATTTTTTTTTTTTTTTTTTTTGTTCAAAGATGCTACCCTGATAGCCTTCCTGGAGAAAAATTGTTTTGCATTACAAGATGTTGGGGGCATATTAGGGTAGAAATGGCAGTGGGTGGTGGATGCTTAGAGGCAGTTAATTTTCTGTCTCAAAATAACTGAGGTGGCCACAGTTCTGATCTATGTTTTTCTCATGACTGATGCCTCTACATTACCTAAGAGCCTTATAGAGCATAGAAAATATTATATATGTGAAAAATATGACTGATGTGTGAAGATTTCAACATTTTTATTCGAAAACTTTCTATTTTAACATATGAGACAAAATGTAGATAACTGCCTATAAATCATGTGTTTTATCTTTCAGTCCTGCAGAAGCACAGTGATAGCCTGACCTACATCGGAATAGTTCTTCTTTTAAATTCTAAATTTTGTGCAGCTCGGCATGATGAGCTACCTTTTGTATGTTGTTGGATGGAGTGAAACTGCTTCCCAGCAGGGCAGGCTTTCTAAATGAATTTTTGCTGTAAGTCACACATCCAACTGCAGTGTATTCACACTGCTGTTAGAGAGACAGCACTGAGAAAAAGCTTTCTGTATGAAGAAGTCACACAGTTCAGCACTTGGGAGTCATGGCTGTTGATGTCTTATTGTGGAATATAAGCATGAGGGAATAAGAAGGTCTGCTTTCCCGTGCTCCTGGAGCTGAAGTATTTGTTTATGTTGCTTGGCACTTAGACCTCTGCCTAACAGAAGGCTTGATTTCATTTGTTAGCTTCAAGACTGGGTCGACAAGGTCCAGACTCCACTAATACAATTCCACTGGCTAGTTTGTTTTTTATTTGAAAGTAAACTTTATTTTAACTTGCTGTATGCTTTGACTCTCAGGCATGACAGAAATATGAGCAAATAGGAAATCTAGAGCAGAAAAACACTTCCTGAAATTCTTTGTTTGTCCTATATTCTTCAGTATGTGGAAAATAAACCATTAGCAACTCAAATACTTTCAAAAATTTAATGATTAGTTTTTGCTGTCATGTTTGGGCAGACAATTGCATAATGATTTATGTTAATGTGTTCTTGTGCATTTAACTTGATGACCATGCACTGGGATCGGCCCTGTCCCAGCCATGCTGCAGCAGGAATGGTCTCCATCTCCCCACAGCCCCACACTTCCTGGCTACAGGCACACTAAGCAGCCACTCTCAGGCCCAAATCCTGGCCTCTTCACCCAGGAATCGACCCTGTAACCCATCCTTGCTGTCACAGTCTGGACATCTGGGCCAGAATCATCACAGCCATGATTCGTCCATGATTCTAATATGGCTTGCATTCCTTTTGCAGAGATTTCTGTGTGATTTCCAAAAGGCTGTCTCATCTCATATTGTCCAGGCTAACTTCTATAAAAGCCAATAAGAATGTTGCTGCTTTTTGGACTGCCCTTTGAATTAACTGTGCCTACAATTTGCATTCTGTAAACTATGAGTACCTCCTGTTTACTGATCAGACAAGGAATGGCTTAAGATGATGCAACAGTTGCCCAGCATACTGGGTTTGTGTGGGCAGGTTTTGGTTGCAGGGAGACTACAGTGGTGGCTTCTGTGAGAAGCTTCTAGAAGTTCCCTCCATGTCCAACAGAGCCAATGCCAGACAGTCCCAGAACAGAGCCACTGCCAGCCAAGGCTGGGCTAATAAGAAATGATGGTAAGCCCTCTGTGGTAACATACTTAAGAAGGAGAAAAAAAAATATTGTGCAGTTGTAATTGCAGCTGGAGCAGAGCAGGGTGAGAATGTGTAAGGTGTATATCTCTGCAGACACCGAGGTCAGTGCAGAAGGAGAGAGAGGAGGTGCTGCAGGCACCTGAGCTGAGATTCCCCTGTGGTCTCTGGTTCAGACCATGGTAAAGAAGCTGTCCCCCTGCAGCCCATGGAGGACCATATGGATGCAGAAATACACCTGCAGTTCATGGAGAAAACCCAGGCCAGAGCAGCAGAACACCTGAGAGGAGTCTATGAACATGTGTGACACTGGTGCTGGAGCAGGATCCTGGCAGGGACCTGTGGACAGTGGAGGCCATGCTGGAGGAGGTTTCCAGGTAGAACTTATGACCCAATGGTCCTGATGGACCTGAAGAACTGTGCCTTAAGGAAGTGTGACCCTTATTGCAGCAGTTTGTGGAGAACTGTTGCCTGTGGTATGGACTCATTGGAAAAGTTTGTGAAGAACTACCAGAGCAGGGGAAGGACTCCCCTCCATCAGCAGCAGAAAGAAACAACATGTAATGAACTGTCTGTAACCACCTAGCTATTCCACTACTACTCTGTCACTGAGAAAGGGATGGAGGAGAGGGTGGGAGAAGAAAAGTTTTTAAGTTCTTATTTTGCTTTTCATTATCCTGATTGTCGCTAGTAATAAATTCAATTAATATCTGTAATTCAAGTCTGTTGTTTTCTGTGACAGTATATGATGAGTGATCTTTCTCTGTCCTTACTTCACCTTATGAATCCTTCCTTATATTTTCTCTCCCCTGTCCAGATGCAGAGGGGAGTGATAGAGATGTTTTGGTTGGTGTCTGGCACCCAACACCTAGCTATTCTTACTTTGTTGCTTTTCATAGCTTGAGGGCAGCAGATGTGATTTAATACATCTAGCTCAGATAATATATTCAATGGTTTTCTGCTTGGCAGGAAAGCCAAAGAGAACTGCAGAGAGGAAAAGTCATTCTCTCCTTGCCATTAGATTTTGCCACTCCTATAAACTTCAAACTGAATCTGAAGTAGTACAAACAGAAGTGTGATCAATTTCTCAGTGTGAATGAAAATAGAGGAACCTCTAAGCATAACATGATAAAAATTATGACCCACAAGAAAAAAACCTTCTGTATTGAATAATTTCTTCTTTGTAGTCTTCCACAGCATGTGCAGGACAAAATCATGAATATTGCATAATATGTATTTGGAACATAATACACGGTGTAATTCCTGAGAAAGTTGTTACTGTACATCACCATTTGTAGTGGTGTTTGCCATAAGACAATATAAATTTTATTTCAGGCAGAGAAAGAGATACTAGTTTCTTGTGCCTTTAAATCTAATTGCTTAGAATATTGTATAAAATCACATGTAGTTTTGTGCAGAGAGCAAGACATCAAAAATTTCTTTCTTTGGTCTATTTTAAACATTGCCTCCTTTACCTCATATTTTCCACAGAAGTGATCAAGGCTCAAAGAAGCTCTTGCAACACTTTTCAGATAGTTTCAGTCATTTTTGCTTCACTTGATTGATATTACTATTCCCATGTGTTGTGTTAGCAAAGTAGTCATGCAACACATTTGAAGCTTGAATTAAAAGTCCATGTTTTCCCCCTGAACAAGATTCATAAATAAAAAATATCTTCTCTGAATAGAATTCAGGTATTGCACTGAAGGGAAAAGGCTTTATATGTTAACACTGTCAAGAGTCAACGATGCATAGTAAAGTGGCTCCATGAGTGATGAAATTCAGATTTCAAGTTAATTCTCTAACTTTCATTTCAAAAAACTGCTCCAGTTCACTCAAATTTGTTAGCATTTCTGTCAGGATCAGTTCAATTTCATGATGCAAGTGTGCTAAATAAAAGCTTCGGATATATAGGCTGTACCTTAAATCATCATTAATAGGATTGACCCACTGCCATAGAGAAAATGACTTTCAGAACATTATATCTGAGAGACAGTTTTAGGTGACATCCAGATGCATCCATTTATCACTCACATTCTTTTCCTTCCCCTAACTCTAAAGTTCATTTAGCAGGTTGCATCCTACTTCATCCTAGTACCCTTAGCTGACTGTGATAATGTGAAGACTGTTACCCGTCTTTGGGTTCTCATTAAAATGACCTGTTGAATGCTGCCAAATCACATTTATTCCTGCAGCTGACAAAGGAATGCAGTTGTTCAGATTATGGGTTTTCCAAGGACTGGTAGTTCTGTTAGTTCTCATGAAAGAACACTGACAATTGTACACATTCAGCTCACATAAGTTAGGCATTTTAAGGAAGGTGTCCACACTCAGTGCTCATTCTTTGTGCATGAACAGTGTCTCTGGGTAGCAGGTATCTGTCATGGTTTGACACTGGCACAATACTAGTGCCCCCATGAGAATACCCTCTCCCTGGTGTCTGCTGTGAGATGTGACCAGGAATAAGCAAAGCAGGCTCCTGCTTAGAAATAAAGAAAACTTTATTAACTAAACGACAAGAAAATTACTAAACTACAAGAAAAGAGGAAAAAAAAAACCACACAAGGAAAAATGAAAACCCTACAAAATCATTTTCTTCCTCCCTCCCACCAAATTTCCCAATGCAATATATTCCCCCAAATCACCAACTCTCAGTCTGGTACCACCCTTTAGAATACTCAGTCTTGAGTTCACCAAGAGTGAGGAGTCCTTCTTGTGCCATAGGCTTCTCCCGGAAACACCATTGAGACCTCTTGTGTTTCCTGTCACAGGTGGCACCGCCTGGAAAATCCTTTGCCATCGTGACATCTTCCTTCAATGCCCAGTGCTCTCACCACTGCACATGGACCAGAGCTGCTTCTAGGGTTCCCCTTTTAAGGATGTTTTGTCCAGTTCCAACAAAAAGCACAGTCTCTCACTTTCCTCCCCAGATTTCACCCCCTGGGGCTGAGGGGTCTCAAAAACAGAGATCTTCTCTTCCACTGAAGAGCGAGGACACCAACCACCCTCCTCACCTAGCCGTCTCTGTTCATGCACTCTTACACATAACATCACTGCACTCCCTTGGCTCTGAGCCATTGCCTTCCCCTAAATACAGTCTCTGTTTCACAGGGAAAAAAAAAATTGTTCCGTCCACGGCTATACAAGAAAAGTCCAGCCAAAAGGCCACTCTATCATCTCTCCCCCCACTCAAGAGTCTTCTCCACTTCCCTCGTGGCCCATCCCCTCTTATCTCACTCTTATCTCTCTTCTCATTCAGCTCCGGGAGGATCAGCATTTGCAAGGTTTCAATCATGCAAGAAAAGGGTTAAAATTTCAGTCTCTGCCTGTCCCAGAGCTCTGGAGCTCCCACGCTGCCCTGCCAGGCACCTTCTCGCCCGCACTCCCCCCTTCTCCTCCTGGGCTGGCTGCTATCAAATTCAGACACCAGCTCTCCCTCTCTCCCCCCTGGGGGAGAGGGGAGAATGGCTGCCCGATGTCTCTTGGTGCTCTCCCACCCTTCCATCCTCAAGGGCCTCCTCACCCCCCATCTCTGTCCAGGCCCAGGCCTACCGCATGGCTGCCCCTCCTCTGCCCAGCAGCAGCAGCTGAACGGGGGAGGGAGATCCGACCTCTTTGCCTCGAAGTCCCAAGAGGGCTTCCCAGGGGAGCAGCTCTCTTTTTTAACCCCTGTGTTCTCAGAGGCATGTCCAAGTGTCCCAATGGCGACATCAGGTGCCAATATTAAAATCTGAACACCTACTAGTGACCACGGAATATCCCAGAAAACCCACTTCCTGTCAATGTCAAACCATGACAGTATCTAAGGCCGTTTATAGACATTATTAGGATAAGTATGTGGGACATTCAGCTGGGACAACTGAAATTCTTTACCAGTCAAGTGTTCAAGTTCCATACCGATGTATGGAACTGATGTAATACTGAGTATTACATACCGATGTAATACTGAGTATTTAAAAGTGCTAAATATTCACCTACAGTTTGAATGGGAGTAAGTTCATTTTTAAGTTGTGCTTTTAGAATGTAATTAGTTTTGTGTTAATTTAACTGGGATTTTTTGCTTCACTGTTGAAAAGACCACTAATAAAACTAAACATGAAGACACAAGTAGACTTGAAGGGAAAAGTAGGTTAGAAAGAATTGTCTTGGTTATATGTACAGACCTGTTTAAAATTTTAGAAATGACCTGCTATAAAAGTTCAAAACCTGCTTTATATTTCTTAGACAATTTTCCAAAGAAAATTCATACTTCATTTTCTGGGAAATATAGCCACTTTATGAAATTAACTGACTCAAAGAGTACAAATATGTCAAATGTACCTTTTGAAATAATTAATTGTACAGATTTGCACAGACCAAATTGAAAAAAAAACCCCTCTATCCTGCTATATTCTTCTTTGGCATTGTGAATTGATTACATTTCAGATAGACACACAGAACAGTCATGAAAAGTTACAGCTCCTTTAAATATTTTTTCTGTGCTGAAGCATCAGTTGATTTCCTTGCTGTTTTACTAATGTGTTCACCAAAGGGAGACAGAGTGTTTTTGCTCATTATGTCAATAGAGTTGAAATTCTCTTTCTGTTTAGTTGGTGGCCTCTCATGTTTTTGAAAGTAGCTGAAAGCTATAAAATCCTTTAGTTGGCTTGATTAGACAGTGACCCTTTGCCTGCCATTGATTTCAGGATCTAGAGTTTATTAGCAGGTCATCAGGGTACTTTTTTCCCCTCTGTTTTCTTGGCCATTACCCAATTTGAGCAACTAAATACTAAACCAAATCAGAACCAATGTTGTTCTCTTTTAAAAGATTTCAGTTTTTTTCCCTTTGTATAGTTACAGAATTTTCATGTATATACTAGTACTTTAATATATTTGACATGCTTATGTGCTAATTCTAGAATTTGTATTGATTTTTTAAATATAGAAATGCAAGTGAAAAATAAATGGTGACTCAGTATGGATTTCAGTTAAAGGTTAATCCCTATAAAGGCTTTTAATGAAAAAAAACCTGAACCCCAAAACAAACAAAAACAAACCAGATGGAAAAAGCCCAACAAGATATTACTAAAGTAAAAGCTCATTAAGTGATTTGCATCATACCTTATCCCTCCTTTCTGGAAACAGAAGCAGAATTATAGGTTTTCTGTATAGTACTTACATGGAAAGAGCATTCAGTGACTAAAGTTCAGAGGAAAAAGAAGGGTTACAGTCTGCAGATCAGTGGCTGTGGCATGGCTGTGCATAAAGCATCGATGGTAGGCACTGGAAGCAGAGCATCTAACAACTGTGTAAACAACAGAACAAAATGGATACTTGTCCAACACAGTTTTCATTACCTCCTGTTTTGGTGCAGTTTGCTTACTTGCTAAGTGTACCTGCTATTCCATCATTATGGAGCTTGCAAATAGTGAATAATAAAGGATTATGGTCCAATTTCTGTATAAAAGCACTCAACCCATTATTTGTACTTTTGACTGTGATGTTCAGCTTGCTATTCTCTGAGCAGTTTCCTGATAAGTTCTGCATATATTTGGTTGAGACTGCAGTCAGGTTATATTCCACTAACCTGCCCACGAATATCACACAAAAAAGCATTCCAGTCTTTACTTATTCATGAAACTCAATGCATTGTAGAAGGTGAAATATTGGATAGACAGAGAAATTTCTTCACCAACTGAGTTTTGGCTGATACAAATAAGTTGTAGGACTATGTTCTTAAAAGTTCTGCTATAAATTGGACCTCAACTGATTGATACATAGTATTTTGAGTGTTTTTGTTTGATTGTTTCAGACAAGCAAAATCATGAAATCATAGAATGGTTTGGGTTGGATGGGACCTTTAAAAGTCATCTAGTTCCAGTGATCTTCCAATGGGCAGGGACATCCTCCACTAGATCAGGTTGCTTAGAGCCCAATCCACTCTGCCTTTGAACATTTCCAGGGATAAGGCATCTACCACATATGACAACATATGCCAGTGTTTCACCACCCTCAATATCTAATTTAAATTGATTCTATTTCAGTTTAAAACCACTACATCTTATCCTATCACAACAAGCCCTGCTAAAATTTTGTCTCTGTTTCTTTAAAGCCCACTCCCACATCTGAAAGGCCACAAAAAGGTTTCCAAGGTGCATTCCCTTCTCCAGGATGAGAAACTCCAACTGTCCCAGCCTGTTCTCATAGGAAGTTTTCCATTCCCTTAATCATTTTTTTCACTCTCCTCTAGACCTGCCCCATCATCTTCCCTTGCTCAGAGGACCCCAGAGCTGGATGCAGTGTTCAAGGTGAGGTCATATGAGATGGAGCAAAGGGGCAGAATCCCCTCCCCTCACCCTGCTGGCCACACTGCTTTGGATGCAGCCCAGGACCAGTGGATTTCCGGGCTGCAAAAAGATGTGATTGACTCATGTCCATCCTTTCACCCACCAGCACCCTCAAATCCCTCTCAACAGGACTGCTGTGAATTTGTTCATCCCCCAGTTAAACTAATTCTAGTTTTCTGAGATGTTACTTATCTTCCATTCATTTAAAAATAAAAAATTAATGTTTAGAACCATTAGCTGTGAAAGAGCTTTATCTCATAAAAGTAGTCAGTGAACTTCCTAATAAATATTCTGACAAATGAAGGGAACAAAGAGGTTACCTTGATTTTTGGTCCTGATGTGCATGATATCCTGCAGAACTTTTTCTTAGTAGATGTGATTATCCACTTTGTAAGTTGTCTATAGTCATCTGCAGTTCATGAAAAAACATCTTATCTCTCATTAGGGCTCCCATATTTCTTTAAAAAAGGGTACTTTGAAGGTGTGCTTTTATTATAGTTTCTTTTTAGCAATTCTTGAATGTTTCTGATAATTTTTCATTCTAGAGTAGTTTTATTTATTCTGAGGAACTTTTTCAAAAATCTCGTTTCTTTATTCTGGACTTTCCTGAGCAGCTCTGACCACCACCCCTGCAGCATATCTTGAACTACAAAAATCTGCAACATGCATCTGCAAAAAGATAAATAGACTGATTCTTGTCTGCTACTTTTGATGAATAAGCTGACAACACTGTTCTCTGTGGTTTTTTTACTTCTGGTTTAAAGTTTCCATGTCTAAATGGGAAAAAACCAATAATCTAATTTGATTTTTACAACAATTTATGTAATATTTGCATTATGAATATGATTTTAATTTGGAATCAATAATGAAAAAAGGTTTTAACAGTTACAGCTTTTCTTAGTTTTTCTATATCGTTACTGTTTTTCTTTCCTGTTCTAGAGAAATATAGATTGTATTTTCCTCCACTTATTTCTCCAACTCATTTCAAAGCATACATTCTTTTCCATATATTGAGGGAAATGTAAAAACTCAGTAATTGTTTTGACACATGCCTTAAATTACAAGGTAAGAAGTGTAATTTTGAAATATACTTCTTTTTTTTTTTTTTTTCCATTTGTTAAATGACCTGGGACAAAAAGGAAAATGAATTACTTTATTAAAAATAACTACATTTTTTTGTAATTCCTCTGGTAAAACGGCATTCATCATACCTCCCTGTTCTCCCCCATCTTTTCATCCTGAGCTATAATCCACTCATTTGCTTGACTGACTTTCTTGAACTTTGACCTTTGTTTTAGTCAGGCAACGTTAAAAGTATTAATCTGGCACATGCACTCAGGTGTGATCTGCTTGACTACACAGTCATAGCTTCTCTGCCTCTCATTTGTCTTAATAATACAGCTAGAAGGATAAAGAAGCCCAGTCAGGTCATGTCAGCTAATGGACTGTTCTTGTCACGGACCAAATTTTCTTATTAGAGGGAGTCACTTCTATGTTAGATCTCTTCTGGACATTATCTATCTGTATACTTTCCCCCTCCCTGGCAGCTCTCCTGTCTAACTGGTTTTAATTAATATCACCTCTTTCTTTCTTTGAGTCAGTGAGCCAGCAATAACCATGATGTGTCATTTTCTGTTATGTTATACTATTTGTATGCTAGTATTTGAGCATGGCATGAGATCTCATTCTGCAGCTGAAGACCTACTGTTCAATATTACAGATCATTGAAAAGAAAGCCAGAGTATTACCTTTTACCTTTTTTTCTTAAATGTGGCATATTTTTTGAAGAAAACACTAAGTAAATTATTGGGGAAGTTATTATTCATATTAGCACTGAATTCACAATATAAAATGATAATACATATAGATCCCAATAGCAACAGGGTATGATACCAAATTTCACTAAAAAAAGCTGAATTTCAGCTGAATTTTTTTCTTAACTTAGTAGAATGGGGATACATTCCTTAATATTATTAAGATTCAGATTAAAATATAAGATGTGTTGGAAAAAAACATGATTGGAAGTGGACTAGACATCTGTTCCAGTACTGGTCACTCTTTTTGTAATTTAAATGGTGTATTATTTTTCCCTGCATTTTTCAAAGCTCATAGCCTGCTGCCAACCTTGTTTTCAGAAGACAAAACCTTGTATCTTGTCCTGATTTCGACCCAGATCAGCAGGAGGGGGCTGGCCAAGACTGTGATGCTATTCAGTACAGCGGATGTTCAGAACGATGTAGAGTCCTTTCTTCTTCAGATACTTATGATGGGACACTAAATCTAAAAAATTCAGTACTGAAAACCTTAGCCATGGTTGATTTCAAGACAAATTATAAAGCTTCTTTATAATTGATTAAAATTAAAAACTGATATTTACTTGATAAACTCAAGAGAGTTAACAAATAAGTTGTCGTATTGTAAGTAAAATGTTTAAATTTTGAATTATTAATTCTGTAACTCCCCGAATCATAAAGTCAAGAATTATTTTCAAAGTCTTTGCTGGTTTCCAGATATATCTCTGACATATGACTGGTTTTGTTTAGCTATTTCTATCATTTGCTGTTAAAAATAACATTAATGCATCTGTTCTACTAAAGGACACCTTCCCATATCAGATTAAGCATCTGTGTAAAAGCATTATATAGTCAATACCAGTGTTATTTTATTTCTTATGATGAAGAAAGTAGTGTAAGTTTGGAAAACAATGAACTTCACTGAACACAGGCAAACTTCTGATTGATCCAGTCTCACCATCACTGAATAGTTGGAACTTTTGCTTGCATCCAAAAGAACAATATGCAGCTGTGTGGTAACACAGTACCAAATTCTGTCTAAAACATCACTTTAAAAGATCACCACTTCCAAAAGCAGTCATACTTCTGCAGATTAGCTTATTATCTGAAGACAAAGCCTTTCATGCAAGTAGGCAGGAATTCTCATTTCACCTTTAATGAAAAATAAATAGGTCATTGTTTTTTGAAAATGCAAAAATTTTGGGCTTGTACAGTTAAGCATGGATGAATAAAAAATATAATTTTAAATACTGATTTATATGATTTACAGGAACTTAGGTGTTACATTTACTAAGCTATAATGCATGGCTAATCAAACTACTTGTAGGACTGGTCTATTAAGTTTTGACTACACTTCTGGAAATACTTTATGTTGCAGAGCCTGAATAATTTAAAACTTACATAAATGTTTTGCAACCAAAAAATGCTTGTGATTGACAGCATTATAAAAACTCAATAATCCTAGCATCTTTTTTTGTTTATTTTATGAAATTAATTACCAAAGCATTTTTTATCTTTTTTTTTCTGCTGGTAATGATAGTCATCTGTTCATTTTGTGTTACAAAAAAAATCAAAATCCATGGAGTTCTTGTTTTCAACTGTGATTTCATGTATCTTCATATTCAGAATTCATATTAAAGCAAACCCAGCTAAAACAGCAGGACTCGATATTAGTGTTGTGTAATTCCTATTTATGATACTAATTTCTATTTTAACATCAACTAAGGAGAAACAAAATGATATTCAAGTAATATTTTGCACAATTTTATGCAAAACAGTCAGAAACAAATCAGACAGAAGCAGTGGATGAGCAAACACCCAACCAAACCCTTGCTAGTTGTTATTTAAAGCAGACCCTCCAGTGGAGTGGGAGGTGGTGGGGGAACAGACATAGATAACTCTCATTTCCCTCACAGCTAGACAATTAATTCATTTAACCTCCTGAGTGGCCAGCTGATCTTGAAAGATTTGTTGCATAAAGAAAATTTGATTTGTAGAAAATAACTATGGCCTTTTTGTATTTTCCATTAACATCTTGCAGCATCTGTAGTCCCCCACCACTCCCCTCAGATCTGTGATAAGAAACTAGAACTTCAGGTCACAAGAAAGAAACTGCCTACATTGTGGGGAAAATTCTTCCAGAGTAATTAAAGAATGTTATTAAAAACAAGCTTTTTATAAGATTGATTGAAGCATTTAATATCTACGTGATGCAAATTCTTCTTTCAGTGGGTGAGAGCCAGGACAAAAATTACAGTGATATTTAAAGAACACGTTTAAACCTTTATTTTTGCACCTTTATTTTTCCACCTCTATGTTCAAATATCATTGAACATAGAGGTGCAAAAAAATTGTTTATAATCTTAGTGGGAAATATAATTTCAGCAAAAGGAAGAAGAATACCTAATATATAGAATTTTCTATAGCAATCAATTTGATGGCTGCATAATAATTAGAAACATTTGCTGCTCTGTTGCTTCAATAAACTGCACTATTCATGAATCTAGATTGTGTAAGCTCTCATGGAACTTGACCAGACCTTATGTTTTGGATTTGTAAACTGTATGATTCATGCATCAGTGATAGTGAAAGTTTTACTAAACTCAACCAGACTGGTAGTAATGAATTGGCCATAATCAGAAATTCGGCCTAGCCCCACCCTGGCTGATCTGATCCCTGAGAACCATCTGTAAGGCAAAAGGACATAGTTTCTGCCAGATCTCTATACCCTTATTGCAAGATAAGGTAAAGCAAAATGAAGCAGAAGTGCTTTCTGTAAAATAATTTGAATGTAAAGGATATAAGTTTGACATTGGGTTAAGTTAAAAAAGTCTGTAGAAATCTTCAGAAAACTCTTTTCTGAAGATCTTTATAACTAATTCATAAGAACAAAATTCATAAAACAAAACCAGAAAACACTCCACCTAGGAGTGTTATATATCCCTATATCCCACTCCTATATCCCACTTCACTGTCCCCTCAGAAACAAACATACATGGAATTTTTTGCTTGGGTTCAGAGGTTACCTGAAACAAAGTAGTAGAGAGACTCAGTAGAGGATGATCATTAGCCTTTAACTTCTTAGATACTACAATGAAATCATTAGCATATTCCTTTAAAGAAGATCCCTATATCTTATACCTAATCAAATCACAAAGAAATCAATAAAATATGTGGATAAAATGGATATATGTACACTTTTGTCCTTCTGACATACCCACATTTTGGTAAACTTCAGTTTCTAAGCTGTCACTGATTGAATTTTGACTGAGTTATTTAAAATACTTGCTTTAGGACTATCTATCATTACTCTATGTACTATTTCTGCTACAGTGATTTGCCACTGAAAACCAGGTGACAAGATAGCTTTTAAAAATTGATCAATTGAACCATTTTTTTGTTCAGCTTCCAACACAGCTAGTTAAACAAAAAGCAGTAAAAATAAAATTTTAAAAGCATCTTTTGTAATGTGAACAATTATTAAATCTCTGACACAGCCAATACAGACAATAATTTAATTTAAATGGAAAGTGGATGGTATTCATGAAGAGGATAAAACAATATGAAGAGATAAAATCTGCAACAGTACCTCTGTCACGCAAAGATGATGAAAACTCCTCCACCAGGAAGAAAAGGGGAGCTGATGGGCTGAACAGGAAAGATAAATCATGACTCTTCTCCCTCAGACAAAGCATTCACCCCTCTTGCTTCTCACTCTACATTGTGGTCTACCAGCAAGCTTCCCTCTTTCCTTTTCAGAGTACCACAAACAGTTTGAAATGTTTTTTGGACACATCTGTTGCTTCAGTTGTCACTGGTCATGGATTGGTCTGTTGTCATCTATTTCCTCAAAATTAATGTTAAATAGTAAGCATGGTTCTATGGTAAGACCAACTGTACCTGCCAAAGCTGCCACATTTTCTGTTTCTTATTTAACATAGCAAAATTCAATCTTTTCCTAAGGAGACGGATAGGAGCACTGGCTTCCCTCTGCAGGATATGCATCTGATCTAACCTAGTGTCTGTGCCAGGGATGAGAACTGAGCAGTTTTACTCAGATAAAATTTAGTATTATACTTGCCTTTTTTTTCCTAAACTCCAGAAGTTTGCACTAATTTCTAATGAATAAGTTATTCTGCAACAGGAACACTATGTCATGCTTTCTATATTATGCTAAGTGCATTTATTTAAAAGTCATCAGCTCAATTGAGACTGTATATGTGACAGATATACTGCATTGATGATCAGAGATGCTTTCCTGGAATGAGGTCAAATTAATGATGCAACTGTAAAAATGCCTCATAAGGCTGGTTTACAGATTATGTAGACATTACATCTATGCTATAAATTGTGCAAAGAACTATCAGAAAATAAATGCATGGTACTTGTAAAAGTTTCTAAAGCACTATAGAAACACTATAGTGTTTTCCTAAAAATTCATAAAATGTTCACTTGGCCATCTAAATCAAGTCTAAAATTGGTTGCTTTTTTTCAAAAGTAAGGAACAAAAAATAGCTGAATAGATGGATATTTCAATGCAAATATGTAACCCCAGAAGTGCTTTTTAAAGTTGATATTTGTGAATGTTTTGCTGTTTGTTCTTCTTCATTATAGTGAAGCGCTTTTCATACTGTTTTCTAAAGCTACAAATATCATATGTGAAATACAGGCATATATATATATATGCATACAGGCGATACTGGCATGTTATTCTTTTCACTTAAAGAACTGAAAGTGAATAAAACATTACAATTTTATACACTTGAAATTTTATACACAGAAGCATACTTCTAAAGGGTTAAAGTTCTTAATTTGCCAGTTCTTTTCTAGGAATACACTTCTAGGTGAAATATATTAGCTCAAATACTTTGCCATAGCCCAGAAATCATAATAAAATAGAAATAAATCAAGCAATTTACACATATTCACTAGAGATTAGTGTTCTAATCTATGAGACCATGCGATTTTTGGTATTATTGACCTGGTGCTTTGTGTCTGATTAGTTTTCTGTCATCTTATATTTCACAAAATAATTTTCCAAAAACCCAGGTAGATTTTGTCACAGATGAACAGGTTTTACCAAACTTGTTTGGGTTAAGACCTCCATTAAAACCACAAAGCAGTTAAGCAACATCTTAAGATTTTTAGAAATGTTTCCTGTTCTTATTTTGTCCTCCATCTTTTAACTGCTCTTTGAACTAAAGATACAACCATCAATATTTCAAAACAAACAAAAAAAAATTCCAAAGCAATACAGACAAACATATTAGAAAAAAACCAACAAACCAAAACAAAAAAAAAAGTGGAAATTCCGTGTATTTTCAGATTTAAGAAATTTAACAAGTTAAGAAATGCATATCTCATGCATTCTTCTTTCTAGGAGCCAGAAAATCAGAGAAAGAACCTATTTAGAGAGTTGATATTGAAATTATTCCAGAGCTGTAATATGTACAGATAAACCCAAAGCACAGACAAACTTTCCATTTAGTCCTTCCAATCTTTTCTTCTCTTGGAGACAGATTTGTTTTTATGAGATTCTCGGATACCATGTTATGTCTACATTAGTCTCTAAGAAAGATTTCTGGATGTGTACAGGCAAAAGAGATGAGCAAATGGTCTTGGCGCTTTGGTTGTCACTATTAATTTTCCTGAACTTGTTTGCTTACTATTAATTATGCATGCACTAGCACGGATGTTAGGAATGTCAGACCAGCTTTGCTAAAATGGTAAGTAAAGTTGCAACAAACTCAATGGAATGAAAACACTGAATAAGTAAAAGGTGGTTATTTATAATAGATGGGCTTTCTTAAGTGTTATTGATTTAGAAAAGGCTCACTTGACAAGAAATATCACTGTGCTTTTAACAGGCATTAATCACCAGAAGGCAGTGGCCTTTTAGAAAATAATGTTTATTTGATTATATTATTACTAAAGTCCAGATGATGATACACTATACCACACTCAAACAAAATATTTGCAGAAACTTTCCATAACATTAATGTTTTCCATATAATGGTAATTCCCACCAAAGACTATGGGTAAACCTTGATTTCTTTAGACAGTTTCATCCACTTGTTTTTAATTTTTAGGACTGAATATCGCGTATTACTAGCAGAACACAAGTCTGAGTGAATTCAAATGAAATCTCTTCCCTGAAGCTCTGTACTCTCATGGGAAGGTGCCAAACATATTAAAGTAAAATTGAAGTCTGGAATTGTCTAGATTTGTTTTAATATTTTATTGTACTAGCTATGAAAGGTTTGTGTGGCTAAAGTCGATTCAAAAAACAAAATGGTGATTGTTATTAAACTACAGACATTGTTCACTATTATTAATCTCTGCATTTGTTCAAACTTGTTTTATTAAATGGCTTTATCCAATGCTTAATTATTTGAGATAATGCTTACCAAAAGCATATATGACAGTCCTTTCCTGTACCGTTTCTCACAAAGGTCCAGCAAGCAATGATAAGAAAAGCATTTTTACACTACCAAATGGAAAAGATGCATATTGACAAACGCCAGCATAAAAAAGAAGAAAAAAATAAAAAATTTTGAAGATGACCTGAAGAAGCTTCCGCCATAAACATTTAGTTAACAGACCATTATGGATTCCATTCACCTGCACTTGCCAGAGGGATCACAAAACCATTTGCGACCAAACAGTGAGAAAGAAGTTCAGGTAATAGTGACTTCTGTAAAGTACACTACTAATCATTTAACTGTGTGAATAATTTCCACTCTTATTTTGGTTGAGTGATTTTGCCTACTGGTGTGTTGTGTAGGTATAACTTTGCCTCAGAAAGTAATGGCTTCTGCCATATGGCAATATGAGCCATAATAATGCCACCAGTATCACTGGTAAATCCATGGTTCTGTATATGAGATATGCTCTGGTTTTGCTCATAGCACACTTTTGAACATAAATCCAGGGAGCATGGAGGAAGCACCTGGCATTTTAAAGGTCTGGAATACCTCAGAGGATTAGGAGGAGGAAGAGGTGGTAAGATGTTTTCTCTAAGCTACCTTGCAGAATTGACCTTAACCCCCTTAACTGTCTGAACCTTCAGAAATCAGACATGAATATGTCAGTACATATTTTTACCTAGGTGTGCTAATGTGCAACAATCTCATTCTGATCTTACTGTTCTTATCCTGCTGAGGGAAAGATCTAAAATTTGGCACTCCCCAAAACCCAATAAATTTGCAAAAGTGATTTTTTTCCACATGAAGAAGCATTTTTTTTCCACATGAAGAATGTTCTCCTCTTCAAGATTTTTAATAACAAAAACGTTATTAGGATTATAACCTCCTTGAGGCTGAGGTTTCATTGTTTAGCTTTTGTCCTAAAAATCATCTCATCCAAGGTTTATGCACTGATTCTAAGTCTATGTAAATAGAGCTGGAGGATGATTGTTCATTCTCTTCTTTCTCCTTTCTCTATTTTATTTTTTATTCTCTTTTATCAATCCTTTGCTGCACTAGGACTCATCTGAAAAAGTCCCAGTCTCCCCTGCTTTCTCTAATTATTAAAAATTCTTCCATGTGTTGCTTTTTACATTATTCTCCCCAGCTTTTACAAACAGACTTTTCCTTTTTCAGATTATTCTGCTACACACTTGCACACACACAAGATATATGCAATATACATGCATTCACACACACAGACACACAGATATCTATACATACATATATATGTATGTATGTATGCAGAAAATCATAAATGCTTCTAGACAAAGGTCATGCATAATGATACGTAGTCATAAGCTGTGTCTGGCAATGAAAAAACAAATGGGCAGGTTTCCTAATGATGAAGACTAATGCAGCTCAGAATTTAGTTTCACTCAGTTGTCACAGCTGTTTCATACATACTTGAGCAGAAGAACTTCAGCTGGGAGGTGACTGTGTCATCCAAGAGAGTAACCTTGTTCCAGGATAATGTTTCTGCACTATAAGTTAATAGGTTTGACTCACCTTTTTGCTGGCTGACAGAGGGAGTTTTATCTTGCCTTTCCTTCTGGACTGGCTTTCTGCTAGACCACAGCCTTTGGCTTCTGGGCATATTGGAAGTGAAAGCAGTGAAATTCCCATCACTATCCATGTGCACCTACTGCGTACTTCTAATAGAGTCTTGATCCCTAAGCTTTAAGTAAGACAGAAGGATAAAAGAAAACTCCTTCTCTTGATTTCAGTCATATGTTCACTGGTTGAAAGATAGAAACCAACACAAAATTCTTTACAGCTACATCTGCATCTGCAACATGTAGCCACCTGCAAGTTAATGCTCTAATAGGAACAGATCGAAGAGGATAAAAGAAAAAAATATGCTTATGCAATTGTCTGACCCTAAAATACTTCTGTGTTTCAATTTTTTCATGATTACCAAGAACAAAAACTGGATATACTATATAAGAAATATATAAGAAGGTACTAGGTTTGGGAAACTAAATATTTATGATGTCATACTACATCTAAATTCATACAGAGTGTTGTGTTCCAATACTCTGATGTGGTAAGAAGCTCCTGAAAGTTAAACTACTGTCTAAACCTTCCAAAAATCTCTCTAGAGTTGTAGCTGCAAGCACTTGTTTTTCTGTGTCCCAGAATTCAGCTGTGCCTTTTATTATGCAACTCAGTTTCATCTCAGAGATTGGATGCATTTTGAGAATATTTACAAATAGAAAAAACTCTACTACAATTTACTTATTTTCTTTCTGGCAGTTAAATTTGTTGTTTTCATCTGTTTTTTTTTTCACGTTTCATAATAATGTTTTAGGATCCTGTATTAAATATAAAAAACTATGTGACATACCTGTGTATCCCATTGCTTTTCCCAACAAAGGAAAATTTGATATTTTGAACAGAAAAAAAACCCCAGTGAGTCATTTATAACACCATAAACACTCTTTCATTTAGGAGAGTCCCTAAAAGCTCAGTGTGAAGATTGAAATAAAGATAGGGGATGATACATTACTGTATTATTTTTTCTTACTTTTAATGAGTAAATGACATTCATGCTTGTCAGGATGTAGTCAGCAGGTATAACAAAAAGTAATGATATAGGAACCATGTTAGCACAGTGACACATATGAAATACAGAAAATATCAGCAATTACTGATTAAACTAGATATTCCTCCTATGTAAAGCAATGAATACATGGAATTCTAATAAACTATTTGTATTTTGAACTTCAGTATTTTTTCAACATGTCTGTATAAATATAGTGAAATAGTAATGAGGAAGGTAAAAAAGTATACTTTATAAAAGCTGCACACTGTTTCTGGGCAAAATATTTAAAAATATTTAGGATAAATTAAACAGCAACATGTAATTGACACAGGAGTCCAAATCTCATTTTCAAATGCCTAAGTAGCTGAGAGCGCCTAAATATTCATATTTGACTTATCTGGAATTGCAAATCTTGACCTGTGACATGTTTACTAATTAATCATTTGGACTATTCACCATTAACTATGCAGAGTATAAGGGATTCAATTGAGCTGCATGTCATGTTCCTGGAGAGATACCATCCCACTTAAAAAAATAGGAGGAGTAAATATATTGTACATTTTCTATGAGCTTTCTGCTTTAGACCAGCATGAGCTAAGCTATGAACTCTTACAGTCAAAACAGGGATGTACACGCGACAACATATTTTGCAGAAATTGAAAAGACACAAAATGATTCATTTCCTTTCTTAAGAGATTGACAATACAATATTAACAATCTCAGAATGCATTTCTTGAAAACCATTTTTACAGTGCAAGTTATATCTACATTTTTTTAACCTGACCTGATGTTATCTAGAAAAACTGAGACATAGGCCCAACAGTTTTGCTTAATTAATTGCGTGAAAGACAACATATAGTAAATGAAACTGAGGCTGACAGATCTAGTCAGTCTAAAATATTTTAAATCTTAAATTTTAAGACCCTTGAATTTTTCTTAAAAATTAAAAGTAAAAAAACAAACAAATCCCCAATATCTATGGCTCACATTAAAAAATCAAACCTATTCTTTTCCCCATTCTGCAACATTTCTATGGACAGACTCTTGAAGCTGAAAGGGTAAATATGACAAAAATTTATGCATGGCTTATGAACTACTGAAGGCACTCAGGCATTAAAATTATTTTCATGTGATAGCACTACATGTATAAACAATTGATCTGATCCACAATTACACTGCACTATCTTGGTTTTCTTTACCCATTCTTGATAATACCAAAACACTTGCATCTGAAATAAGCCATATTCACAATCAGTGGCAGAGACGGAATAATACTTTCTTGCAGTCAAACAAAACATGTTTTAGAAATAAGTAGGCAGACATGGACCTTGATTTTTGAAAGTGTCCTTTACATACTGGTTTGGAAGGCCAGACACTTGGAATGTTTGACAGAAACCTCACTGTGTGTAGAGACACTTGTAGAGATTCTGGGAATAAAACACATTTATCTGTGGAGCTTTAAATGAGAGCAGAGGTGAAACTTTACAGGACCCAGAAAATTAAAATGCATTTATCTCCTTTCTTCCAAGATTTCTTTTCCTCTTCTTACTGTTGGTCCAAGCATCCCTGAGCAGTACTTGTTGGTACTATTTGGATAGTACTAAAGGCTGTAGGAAAAGGAAATAAAAAAACGCAAAAGACTTTTTAGTATTTTGAAAGAAAACAATAAAAATAAGAGAGCTTCTAAATGGAAAGGCAGGAAATGAGGATACATTGGAATTATGTGATACCATAAAATCAATTATTCAGAAGAAACAAGAGATTGAGCCAAAAATGTAGATAGAAAACAATGACAGCAACAGCAAGAAAAAGGAATAAAAGATCAGTACTGTGCCTGCATAATGATTTTTTCATGGCTTATGTAAAAACTCCTATGCACCTTCTCATTTTCTGTATGAGGTCTCAGTGTGACTGAAGTTTATCAAGGGAAAAGGCAGCATTTCTCTGTCAATGAACAAAACAGTTCATCAATAATTAAATATACGTGATCTGAAGCTCACCAGGCATTTAGAGTCTTAGAAGTACCTAGAGGAATGATAGGTTAGATGTTTGTGCATGAGTCAGGACCTCACAAAACCAGGTTAAAGTGTAATTCTCCTTCAAAGTTGGTTCTTTAGACACTGACAGGAGACAGGAAGGGTTTCCTTCTAGGGGTTTTTTGCAACATATCATGTGGAGGTAATATACTGATACTATTTGGTTACTCTTGGCCCAGCAGCATTAGGCAACCACCAAGTCATACTTCAGCAGCTGTGGGATAAAATTCACCAAAATAACTCCCCTGCCCCATATTTAAACCTAGGTAGCTAGTAATCAAAATCAGAAAACATAGCTTTGAAACTGAAATGCAGAGTTAAGATTGCAGATTTTTGCTTCATGCATTGCCTTAAAACATAGGGGAGTTTCATACCAGCTCACTTTAATCACTGTCAGATTGGAGTCTGACATGCACAGATAGTGCTGAAAGGCAGAGAGGCTCCTCTATGGAGTAATTTTAGATAGGAGCTGAAGTTATGTGTCCCAAATCATTCACTAGATGATGCTCTTTCTCTTATTTATACATAGGTCCTAGACAGGCTAGCCACTAGGCATATTAATTGGTTGGGTTGTTATGCTTCCCTGATGCCTTTATTTATGAGGTAGGATGAGCTACTGTTACAAAGAAAGCAGAAAATATATTAACACAAAGAAAAAGGGAGCATGTCCACTGCAATGGTGAATGAACAGAGAAAAGACTCTAACAAAACCCCAGCAGATATTCTTAATATTTCTAGTGGTTTTTAATCCATTTAAAAATGAATTTTTATGGTGTTGTTAATTTTCTTTTTTTTTTAATCAATTGATATTAGTGAGTTATAGAGAAGAGAGTTCAAGTATTTTTAGATAAGATATCTTGAAGATAGCTGGCCCTTAAGCCAACCGTCATGACCCAGGGCATACACAACTTTTGATTCAAAAACTTGACCCTTTTTGTATTAGATTCCATGTACTGAATCCTTCTCTGCTCAAAGACAACTGTACACTGTGCTGCATACTAGTATAAGGCTTCTTTTTTTCCACCTCCATGCCTACAGGTGGATTAGTAATTGCTATTCAGTTTCTGGCTGCCACAGTGCAGGAATCATGATCAGGCATAAGGAACAGGACAAGTCTCTGCACAGCAGACAAATAGAACTGAAGACTCTAGATTTTTAGGACTGTATATATGACTGCCTTGGGATATACAATATCTCAAACAATAAAGCAGCAAAAACTTTATTTTTTAATACAACTGGATGAAGAGAAAGATTCAGGGCTCTGCTACTGCAAGGGCATAAGGGGCACGCAAGGTTTTTTGAAACAGTCAAACGAAATATCAGCTTGATGAAACTTTATCATTTGTGTGTGTATGTGGGAAATATTATTTACATTTTTTTCATCATGGTATATTATTTTGTCCAGTCCCTAGATCCTGAAACTCCTCCCTTCATGCAGAAAATTTCTTAATCTTCTTAGAAAATGTTAACAGTTCTGTTGCAAAAGGAGCTTTCGTTCTCCAAGAAAGAAAATATTCAGAAGATATTTAAAGATAGCAAAAGTTTAGGTTGCAAAGGAAAATCTTCAGTTTAATACTAATGTACCTCTTCCCTCTTCTTGTATTTGACTTTACTGATCTTTTAGAATATTGCAGTCAAATGATATTGCCAGAGTTCCTAGGGAACTGAGGTAGCCCATCAGCAGATGTATTGCAGGTCCTTCCTGAGTGGCTCACAGAGGATTCCATTTGGTGACAAAGACTCCAAATTGAAGTCTCTGAAGTGATTAGGGGTCTTACCTGGGACTGTAGAATAGAAAACAACAGCGATGCATGAGTTAGTTAATGGAAAGTAAGATTATTGAGAAGCTATTTTTTGTGTATTATTTTTGTAGCTGATAAAATATACAGCATAAAATATACAGTTTTGTTGGGTGATTATATCTCATTCTTGTCAGCTGCAGCAAATACTGTCTGCCAGAAGAAAAAATAGAATTTTTATAGTCAATGACTATATCGATTTAGCATTCAGATTTCTCTGGTGAGTTTAAATCTAAATTTTCCAACTTGTCTAGCTCACTATTTTGCAGCTTACTATTTTGCAATTCCCACTGGAATTTGGAAGCCAATGGTTCTATTGTAAAAATGTAGCTATTAGTAGGTAATGCATTTTGTATCTGCCATATCTCATTAGATAAATAAGGGCATAGTTCAGGGAATTAAAAATATTTTTTAAAAAGACTTCATGAAATTAAAGTACTTTTTTATGCTAGTTTCTTGTTCTTATACAGAACTAAATTAACCTCTTGGGACCATGACAAATCTATTCTTCATCTGCAATTCCTGTTTTAACTTTTTTGTGCTACACGATCTTGCTTGTGAAACATTTCCTCAAAAAAGTCACTAGGGGAAACCAACTAGTCAGACAACTCAATTCATCTTTTAAAATGAAACTGTACAATCAAGAACTGCTGCATTTCTGCTGACAAGCAATTAGTCAGAACTCCCAATTTTGTGTCTCTCTTTTATCTCTTTTATCAGTCTTCTGAGCTCAAGAGAGATAGACTAATGGCAAAATTTTTAAATATGGTGCAATAAGGCAAAAATTAATTTGCAATACTTTTGTAAGTTCTGAAAAGAGATGTCTTCTCTAAATACATGTGTCATGAAGTCTTGGCAGCTGATTTTGAGTTAGAAGAAAAAGACTAAGAATGTCTGCTTTAGCTGAGGTGGATCACAGAGTAGTCAGAACTAGATGCTCTAATGGGAACACATCAAAGCTACTTTCTGTCTCAACTAGTACTTGCTTAAGAGATAATTGTTGAGACCTGAAAACAACCACCAAAAATAATAATTGTCCTCTTCTATTTATTGTCTTCAAAAGTGAACTTGGTAGTTGAGGATGACATGACTGGAGCTGGAAGAAATAATGTATTTATATAAAATCTGTTGCTGTCTTAAAGTGTAATCCAAAATTACAAGCAGAAATTCTGTGCATATATTTTAAAACCAATTGTGCAGAATTTCTTGTTGTTCTTTGATATTGTTATACTAGTAAAAAAGGCACTTTTTATTAATGCATGTGTTTATGCTTCATGTACTGTATATATAAAATGGTGCCGTTCTCTTGGATTTTGGTTTTTTTTTTTTTGTTTTGGTTATTTACTTATTTTTTGAAATTATGTAAATCATGTGATCATTGCAAGATCAAAAGAAGATGTAGTTCTGTCAAAAAAATAGGTTATTTGTATACTTTCACCGCTAGGAGGGTCAGTAGTTAATCTGATGTACAATGATATTAGCACAGAAAAAAAAAATACTGTCATGCATCACTCAAATCCTCAAAAACTGCAGAAAATCTTACTGTTGTATCTTATGAATGAAAAATATTTTGGTGCATAGGATAAATGTGGGTTTGGGTAATATTTTTTTGGAAGACATTAAGCAGCATATGGAACATAGTAACAAAAAAAGTAGGGCTCCATTATATAGATAAATATATACAAGCCAATATTTTGCAAAACTTAAAAATTGCATACTCATTCATTTATTCTTCAAATTAATCTGGAACAAGCAGTCAGTAGCTGAAAGAAAGCCTTCTCTGAAAGATAAGACGATCTTTTCCTTTCAACACTGGTGTTTTTACTCTTAGGATTTTAAAGAGAGTAGCTCTCAGATGTACTTAATGAAAGCAGAAAGGATGCTTCTCTCCTGTGATGATTGTGCTTTGTAAGGGTGAATATCAGTGAAGAAAAAGTCATCAGCTAGAAATAGACAAGTTTGGAATATTTGGTCATAATGTTAAGATTGGGGAAAAATAAGAAGCAACATACTATTATGAAGTAATTAATATTATTAATTTCCTTGTATTGCAGTGTTTAGAGGCACAGGAATAACACTAGTAGAAGCAGAAAAGATAGATGCATAAAAGACTGAAAAGTTTTGCATCAAGCAGTTCAAACTAAGTAGTTAAACTACAAAGCCCTGTTGAAACACCATTTTATAAAGGCTTTGGCAAATTTTTATGGTACACTAAAATCTATACAATATATGAAACAGTAGGTGGAGGCTCATTTCTGTGATGTAATTTAAACTGGAAAAAAAAAAGGAAGTCTCATTCAAAGCCCTAGTTTTGTTCAAAAGATTCGAACAACAGAGTAAATACAGGTTAATTGATCCTCTCTATTTATCGGGTAGAGAGTAAAACCTCTAAAGCATGGATTAGCTATTTTTAAATTAACGCATGGCAGGCAACGTAATATTGACACTAGAAATGTAAGTTTGCCTGTTCTTTGGTCAGTAGCTCTTAGTTCCTTTATCTGAAGGCAATGTCTTGCAAATACCCCTGTGCTGCCTCATAAGCTGTGAACTTGAACTAATTTTCTTCACTCTATCTGGGGAGCCAAGTGTTCTGAGTGATCTTCTTGCTCTTTCTCTCCTGTTTTATCAATATTCTTCCTCATAATATTGATAAAACTCCATATAGCTCAATTTCCAACTTATTTTCGCTGTTGTAATGAAGTTATCTCTAACTCCGTAGGAAGATCTATGATGCAATTAGGCTCCTTCTGTGTTATTTTCCTGCATAAATTTGTAAATTTTCTTATCATCTGAATTTTTAAAGGGGGCCTAGATGCAATGACATAACAAAAATAATAATATATAATAGGAGAATGACTTCATGGTATATATTGAACAGCATTGAATAAGTAAGAAGGCAAGAGTGAGAAAACACTATCAAATTTATTAAACTGAGAAATGCAGGGAAAATTCAAAAAATTCCTATTTACTTTATTATTTTTGGTTTTTTTAAATAATCTAAAAAAATATAAGTTTGAAATGTCTTCTAAATCTTAGTGCCTTTACATTGCAGTATAGTAGCAAAGCACCAATTTCAGATTAAGTTCCACTCATCACATTGCATCCCATAGGACTAGTTGAGTTTTAATAAAAAACTCCTAAAAGTCTCTGCTTTGGTGCTCTCTGGCAGATAGGGCCTTTGACAAATTCCCAAAAGCAAGCAAACTGTTTTCTTCTGATGTGCTTTCGGTACCCATTAATAGCAGACAGGACAAGTAGATTTTAATGGCTTTTCCTACTATTACTTACATTTATCAGTATTTCAATTATATCACATTCTCCAAATTTTTTGCCAGTCTTTCTGGGTATATTGTTTTACACCTGGCTGCAGCACTCATTCCTTCACCTCAAGAAATATGGTGTCCCAAAGTACCACTGTTCCTGGATCATGTCTGGCCTTCTGTGTGCACAACAGAAACATTGTACTACTGACATATTAAGGGGAAAAGGAAAAAGATTATGCAGGAGCAAGATGTGTACACATACAAGATGTGTACTGCTCATCTCTTGACACAGGGCTCTGCCAGGACCCAGGGATAAGAGCAAAGCTTTCTCTCTGTTTATCCCTGCATGAAAGGAATTCCTTTAAGGTATGTCTGATTTCACCATATATAATATTATTTTTTAAGAAATTTCCAAATGTTAATGAAAAGTTCCACACAGACCTTGTAAACTGACACTTTACTATCAGAAAATGGGCAAGTATTCCTCCTCTGGCCTTGATGCCTTGAGAGGCTACCTACAATAGAGACTAGACAGAGTTAAAGAACAAAGCAGGAATTTATTAAAAGGCCCTCAAAGGACACCTTGGGCAGTACAGGAGCCCAGTCAAGGCCACACCCAATATGGATGACAGGTCACACGTTTTCACACTTTAATAAGTTTTGGTCAGTTTACATATTGCGGTTAAATGCTCAATTACAGCTTCAGGTTATGAAGTCCCATCCTCCCAGTTTGCTCTCCTCAATTTGCCATTGTTTATACTTTTTGGGCTTGAAGCTGCAGTGATGTCTTTGGTTGTCAGGCTGGAAAAGGATTGTTTTGTCTAACAAAACTGTGAAGAAAACTTGCTAACACTTTATATGAAGTTCAGAGTTATATAATAATGCAGTACAGAATTTGGAAAACATGAAAGCTAAAACTTAAGGCATAAGCCTACCTGTAGTGTCTACCTCTGTACTTTCCTCTTACCATTGTTTCTCTCCCCTAATGGAAACTCAATTTCAGTGTAATTTTATTAGAATTTTCTCTGTGTTATGTCTGGTGTTTTGTTGTTGTCGTATCAAGAATGTTACCTTCCTTCTTTCTTCCCTTTGATTGTTTTACCATAGCCATCTCCTTGCTTGGACTGCTCTTTTGGCTTGGAAGACTACACATGAGAAAGGCATTAAGGATATGTCCAAATGTTGTATTACAAAAATGCCTGAACAAATTCTGTGTGAGTTTCAAAAGCCAGATAGAGTGGCATTAAATCTAAGGCAATCTTGCTGAAAGGCAAGGTATGTTAACATGGGTGCCTTATCATATTCAGAACTGAATGTTTTGTGTCCCATCATTTTCCAACATGAGCATAAAGAGTTCAAGATGCCTGTAGTATATTGAACTGATAAATTTTTACTGTAGCCTCTGAAAGATGTAATCATTGTTGATAACATTACATTTATCAACACTTCCATTCTCAATCTGCACTGGCAGTTTTTCTTGATTTTTGAAAAATTTTTCTCTTTTTTTTTTTTTTTTGTCTAATCAAAAGCCTCTAGGACCTTTTGTCCTGAGATAGTTGCTATTCTCACTGTGCCATGCTATCTGTCTGTATACAGTATTTGACAGTCTCAGTTTTTTGTGGGTTTTACACATAATGTTGGTCTGATGAAATCCTGTATGCCCCTTAAAGGTTTTGTCACAGGTTGAAGCAGCAGCTATAATGTGCTGAACAACTTCAAGGGTGTCTGGCATTTTAGCCTTTATTTGACAGCTGAGTATAAATGTTATACTCCAAAAACACAGTTGGAAACTGAAATGAAAGAAAATCATTCTTTAAACTCTTTTTACTGAGACTAGATCTGAAAGATCTTTCCCAAATGTTTTTGATTTGTGTAGATTGATTTGTGTCCCAATCCACTGGTGCAGGGACCCTGTACCCTATATCTTCTGTGTTATTTCTCCATGTAAACAACCTAGTTTTAGGAGAAAACTTTCAGTGGACAGAGAACATATGATACTGCTCTCTATCTCACATGCAGATATGCAGATGCAGTTTCCTATATGTAGGCACTCTAATTCAGTTGATGAACTGTGGGATGCATTTAACTAAACTAACAGCTTCCTGTCTTCTTTGGGAGTTGCTAGAAAACCAATTTTGTAAAGGGAGGTTTGACAGAACAATTGTCCTCTCCTACAGTGTCACAAAACTATTTACCTTGATATCTGTTCCAAATCCCATTCAAAGCAAGGTCAACCTTAAAGTTGAGCAACCATTTAACAGCCCCTGAGAAACTTCCTAGTGAGAAAATGAGACATCCTTTAATGCACTGTCTTATGAAGCATTTCTATTTAGTGAATCAATATCATAGACTATTTTTCAATAAGGTCACAAATAGATGTTATGAAAAGGGCTAATCTTTATAAGTCTGTAGATGATTCTGACCCTAGAGAACAAACACAAGAATCATCAGCTACTTCAGGTTAACAGCCTCTTTAAGACAATTCATGATCTCTTTCCATATTTTTTTCTATAAGCACTATTGAACTTTCCTTCACATCATCCACTACACAGGAAGAAACCCAGATTATGAGACACAATCGTCTATGCTTTTTGCATTCATCCATTGGCTCGCTGGAATACCTTTCCATTGACACAATGCTCACAGAACAGAAAAAGATTTTAAGGAGCAATTAACTTCAACCATTTTTTTTATGATGATCACAACTGACTTCAGAGTGAATTCAGTTCTGATTATTAACTCTGGCATCAGGCTGTTAGCTTTGAGTTAGTTGTTTCAACCTCTGTTTGTTTTGGGTCCAGGTCATGGACAGCTCCAGTTTGTGGATGGCTCCAGCTCATTTCAGCTTTTCATTTTGCCTCCAACTCATTCAGAGCTCCCATGTTTTTGCTCTGTTTTGTTTAAGGTCTAGCACTTAGATTTCTCCACCAATTATATCTCAGTTTATCCAAAGGTCCTCTTCAGTTCTGGTTAATTTCAGCATCCATTTAATTTAATTTCTCATTGTTCCAACAACCACGGGTTTTGACAAGGTTTTAAGTCACTGGGCCCTGCCAGGGGAGCCAGGTCCAGCCTGCTGGGCTGGCTCTCATGGCAGAATACGTCAATGAGAGGAGAACAGTGGATGTTGTCTACTTTGACTTCAGCAAGGCTTTTGACACTTACTCCCATAACATCCTCATAGGCAAGGCCAGGAAATGTGGGTTACATGAATGAACAGTGTGGTGGATCAAGAACTAACGAAATACAGAGCTCAGAGGGTCATGATCAGAGTAGTAAAATCCAGTTTGAGGTCTTTGTGGCCAAGAGGCCACATCTGGAGTGCTGTGTCCAGTTCTGAGCTCCTCAGTATTAGAAAGGCAAGGAGCAACTGGAGAGGGTCAAGTGAAAGACCCCCTCAAGTATGAGAGTACTGAAACATTTTTCTGATGAGGAGAGACTGAGGGAGGTGGGCCTGTTTCATCTGGAGAAGACTGAGAGCATATAAGTATCTCAAAGGCAGGTGCCAAGAGAAGGTGCCAGATCCTTTTCTGTGGTGCTCAGTGACAAGACAAGAAGCAATGGCCATAAACTAAAACAAAAGCTGCACCTCAACATGAGGAAGAACTACTTTGCTCTAAGGGTGGCAGAGCACTGGAACAGGCTGCCCAGGGAGATTGTGGAGTGTCCCTCTTTACAGACATGCAAAACCTGAGCACATTCTGTTGTAACCTGCCCTAAGGGATTTACCCTTGGCAGGGGGATTGGATTAGATGATGTCCAGAGGTCCCTTTCAACCCTAATGATTCTGTGACTCTATCTTACTGATGATGTGCATGACAATTCCCTACTCCTAGGTATTGATTGCAATTATGCATGGAAAAAGGAAGTAGTGACAAAATTAATACATTTTTCATGAACATTTCTTGAGGAAAGCCTACACTGGCTAAGTGTCTTCAGCATGGAAGGTGGATGTGGAATATTTGTTAGATATAAAAAATGGCAACATCATAGAGAAGATCAGTAAAGAATAACTTATGAGCATATTAAAAAAATCTGTAAGGTTTGTTTCCCCACTTTCAGCTTAGTCTAGACTGATTTGAAAAAGTACTAAACATGTACATGGAGGAGAGACCAAGCAGTGACTTTTGCAAATAAAACTATAGGTGAAATTCAAAGCTCTAGGAGACTCCAAACTGCAAGTTAGAAAGAGAAAGGAGGAGAAGGGTCTTTCCTTAATTAATTGTAATTGTTCACTCTCACATGTATGAAACTGGGTAAAATAAAACTTTTAGTCTGATCATTCAGACTTTTCATCTGTCACATACTGTGTATTACAGCGAGACCAAATAATTTGTCTTCTATAATACATACTCAGAAAGCATAAAGTTTAAAAAAAAAAAAACCTGGGGAATCATACTTGTTTTCTTCTTTCATATTTTAGCACCTTCATTCTATATTTACAGTGCCACTGATAGAAAAAAATTGCAGTTAAACAAGCAGTGAAGCTATCTCAGATACAGCTAACAAACTATTTCCACTAATAAGAAACTTTAGATAAAATAATACCAAAGTTTTTGTTGCAATGAAACAGGAGGATTTTAGTATTTTTTAAGAGTACGTTCTGTTAGTTGAGTGACGGTATAACAGAGAAAATACTTACTCAATAGTTTGTAATTATAAGTTGAAATAAAATAACAAGGACTTGCTGAATTTGGCTTTCTAAGCCCACCTGAGAAAATACAGATTAGAACAGATATAATATATGAAAATTGAAATAATTCTTAAGCTTTATGTCAGACATTTTTGGGAAATGACTTGCAACTTTCATAATACTTTTCTAAGCAAATTATCTTAAAAATTGCTAAAAACAAATTCTAGCATTCTAAAAAAATTCTGCATTCATATTTGTAGTAATAATAATGTTTCCAGTCAGAAGAATAAGTCTGATACACTTAGACCACTTCATCAGGGCATCATGTGGAAGAGGAAATAAAAGTTGTAGGAAAATCCACCCAACCATTGTTTTTCCCCTCACTCATTTTTCCTGTGTAACCTTCTTCTCACATAAAAAATTGACACCCTCCATCTTAAAGGCATGGTGATTTACTGATTTTTCCTCATGAGTGTGGTTAATCCATTTCAGGATACATTTATATTCCCGAACTTAACAGCCTTTGTTAGGAGGCAAAAGTGGTTAAGGGACATTTTAAATGCATTTTAAATTTAAATGAGCTATATATTTCTGCTCTTGACTGTTTAATGGATGGAATGGGAAGCAGAACTTTTATGCACATACAAAAGAGTATTGCCAAAAATATTAGTTGGCCAAATAGCTTAGCATTTCAAAAATCAGGTTTTTTTATACTGTGTCTGTAGAACAGATATGGTGGTGTGAACCTCTTATTCCCCAATCTGATGTTTTCATTATGATTTGTTGCAATAAAACTTAAAATTGTGTTTTGCAACATTTCCTATGGGCTGCAGTATTTTTTATAAAATTTTAAGTTCAATTGCTTCAAAAAATCTGTCTGCACACCCCCCTCTAATGAAAGCCTGAGAAGCTTTTGAAAAAAAAAGTAAGCAGAGGATGTGAAATTGTGTCTACTATTGTAAAATGTATCATTTAAAGAAATAAGGACAATTGCTGACATTCATGCAGACAACTGCTTATAAGGAAAGAGAAATGCAGAACCTAAGAACAGCATATAAAGAAAAAAAAAAATTAAAGAAATAAGGATTTAAATGGATTGCTCCTTCTGCAGACTACTTTTGAATAATAACGACATTCCAAGCAAGTTAGTCAAAGGAATGTTGGAAATACTCCTGCTTTGGAATTTCAGTTTCTAGTTCTAAGTTTATATATTTTGTTTCAAAATCAGTTGAGATTGGGGATGTTTTTTTGTTTGGTTTGGTTTGGTTTGTTTGTAATTTTGGGACAGGAATTGCCAGAGCATTTCATGCGGTCTAGTCAGACACGTTTCTTAAAATGCTTGATGCAGCATTTTTTTTTACTTGCAATTTTTATTTCTTAGACAAGATGAGAAGCTGGGGATAAAGGATTGGAGTTGATACATTTAATCAAATAGTAGCTGGATTATGAAGATCTATGGTGAAACAAATGGTAATTGTGGGGTAAAGCAATATTCTCCATACCAATACTTTGTTTTGCATAGTAAGATGGCTTGGACAGAAACTGACAGCTGAGATCTGGCAAACTGGAAATGAAGAACAGCCTAAACAACAAACAACAGCTAACTCTAAACATTTGGTTAAAAAATTGGCATTTCCTTATTTGTTCTGTCTCTGAGGGTGTCTTGCAGAGGAAATCTTAAGGATGTATGCACTGCAAAATTTCTACTTAAATTTATAATTAAGTTAGTGAAACCGGACAGCAGTGTCTATGTGTTCCATATTTTTATAGAACAGAAAATTGGTATTTTGCAGCATAATGGAAATGAGGTACAGGAGACTCAATATATTTACTTTTTTCTCTGAATGCCACGATAAGGAAATTAGATTTTAGATTGTAAGATATGATATGTAGTATTAATTTTAGCTTAATGAGTTACTCCCTTGATCCATTTAACAGTGCAAAAATTTGACTCAGGGATTTGGAGGATTTTTTATTCCTTTGTTCAGCTCCAGGAAAGCTTTGAAGAAGAACTCAAAAGAAAATTAAATAAATTAAGCTTTATATATTTTAAAAAATTCAATTTAATGGTAAGGAAATGTTTGAAGATTGTTTAGAAAGTTAATTTTTCTTCATCCCATTAGATGCTTTGCCATTGCTAGGTGGTTAAAGCTGGAGTCTCTAAGAAAGAGAGAAAGCAAGTCTCCAGTGAGACTGTATCCCTTGCTGAGATAAATGTTTATGCATATTTCCCTGCCTCACAACCACTTTCATGCCAGGTATCAGAGATATGACATGATGATTTCTACCCAATTTTGACAAGTGAACAAGTGAAGTTAAAATTGCCTTTATCAAACTAAATGCCTGGATATAAAACATACCCTAAATAGAGCTAAGCTTTCCCTGTTTGGGAAATAATCCACTCCAACTCACCAAAGAGTAACACTGGTGCATAAGGACATTTTGTAACACACAATAGAGACTCTTCTTGTGAGTGTAAGAAAATCCTTTGAACCATAAATCAAGTCAGGCTTCATTATTCCTGCTGTTCATAGAAATGCTTGTTTCTATAACCATATTTTTGTGTCAGCAAAAACATTCCAACACACTGACCAAGGGATCCTTATCACTCAAGCCTGATAAGAGCCTGGCACATATCATTTCTTCCCAGAAGAAAAATTAAAAAGTCAGCAGGTTGAACTCTGACATGACACTTTCTTCAAATTTAGCAACTCTATCTGAAGCAAATATATTAATGATGAGGAGACGGTTAATAGAGTCTATCTCATTAACAGACATCAGGCACTGAACTCTGAAGGAATTTCTAAGCCTAATTAAAAAAAGGAAAGGATAGAGGTACTATGGGGTTATTTCTTTGTCCACATAATTGTGGTTTATAAGATTCCTTAACACTTTCTCTTCCAATAACTGCCCATGGACATTAGTCAAGATCCTATTTAAGAGTAATTTGGCCAATTATCTTTACCAAACCACTCGTTATGTATGCTTGCAGAACAGAACCCAAACCCCAATAAAGATGTAACCCTTTCCGTTAAAACATCATATCTGCATTTTTAGTACCTATTTTATGTTAATAAAAGCAAATGTTCTGATTTACACTGAAGAAATACACTGTGCAAGAGAAGGCAATAGTCTCTAGTCAGGCATCCACACTATGATGTGTGATGTCTTTTTCAGCACATAATATTTTAATTGATTATATCTTGAACTGTTGAAACAAGTCTGCCTCTCTTGGTCTTTTGACTGAAAAAAAAAAGATTGTTTTATGCTCCAGGTAGTGCTAGTTGTATATAGCGCTGCTGGAGTTTCCTGAAGAAATTTGAAAGGAAATCTGTAGGGTGGAGGCTTTTCTTACTATTGGTCTTGTATGTGTGGACAAGAGGGAGGTCTTTTACACTCCTATCTTTATGCTTTCATTTTTTTCACCCGTTTTGGAAATCAGGAACTCCCAGTATTACTTACCTGGCTTCAAACATGTATCTAGAAAGAACGTAAATTATGTAGAGCCAGATCTGATGAGAAGCAACCAGTACCAGGGCGAATTCAGATTCAATAGTTTCAAGACTGAAAAACCTGTGGTTCTTGTTAAGACTGCCGAATAGGATTCAAACCACAAGGAATTACTTTCAATTTCCAATGTTGTAGGAGTGGGAACATGAGTGTAAACACTTATCTTCAAGAGAAGCAAGTTGTCAGAAACATCACCAGTGTTTTAACTGAAAGTTAACTTGATAAATTTTTTACATGCATAGGAAAATTAGGTTTTTTTAAATTTTGGTTTCTTTTTTAATCCAAAATAATAAACCACCAAGAGCTCTTCTAATTGCAAATCTGATTATAAAAAATGAAAATTATATCAGCTTGGGTCCCAGAAGGATTCACCGGCTGGCCTTTTGGTCAATGCCATTTTAAGAGCTTTGTTTAAGCTCTGGGAGTCTGCAGTGGTTGAATTGTTCTGATTTTTCTAATACTTTGAAGTGTATTCATTACTTCACTAAAGAGAGTAAAGTAAAAGTATTTGTGCAGAGGAGCAGTGAGACATGGGGATTGCATTTCTGATTTTAGATATTTAACTTGTGTGTCTAAATTAAATCTCTTTTACTGTAAACTCTTAAAATAAATAATGAAGTTAAACAGAAATGTACTCCTGTCTCTTTTGTGAGGCAGTCTGCAGTGTTTAAAAACTCAGTTGAAGTATCTGGTTAACATGCAACTAAGCAGTTAAATCTTGGGTTTGTTACTGTTATCTTCCAACTCTTACTGTCACCTCCTACGGCCAGGCATAATGAAAATTCACCCTGTTGCTGGTGGCTGACCTTCTGAGTTACCTGCACTGAAGCACATAGTAGGGTTTTGAACATGAGGTGAAGTGCATCTTACTGTGAAAAGCTGTCAAAGACCTCTGTAGTACAGGAATCCAGACAGATCTGATCTGAGGCTCCCAGCAGTCACTGTCTGTATGCTTGATGATGAAAAGGCTCCTGACTTGTATCCCTCAGGAAAAGGCTTGGATGGAAAAAAGTCAAGAATTCTGTAAAAAAAAACAAAAAACAAAAAAAATCCAAAAAAAACCACCAAAACCCAACAACCCCCACCCCAAAACAAAACAAAAAAACCCCAAAACCACAACCAAAATTAAATAAATAAATAAAATTCCAAACTATATAAAAATACATTTATTCAAATGTGCCAAATCAATTGATCAGATAAGTGAGAGAGACAGACTATCTTTAAGGCATATAGATTTGTTAGTCATTGTGGTTATTGAAGGCCTAAGTTCTGCCTCAGATCTTCTCAGATGGCAGAGGTTACTTTCATTATTTTGGTGGGCTTATTTTTTACTTTTTTTTTTCCTAACATGAGAGGATGAGAATGACCTAATTCTGACTGATCAATAGATACAAGAAAAAATGTGAGAAAACTTCAAAATATGATCTTCCCTCAGGGTCTTCCACACTGCCAACTAGGACTCCTTCTTCTACAGATACTGTCTTTCTACTTCTAGGCGAAAAAAAAAAAAGGGAAAAGGAACAGCCTAGTGTTGTCTATCATTTTTTTTATCAGGTCAGTGGAAAAAGCTTCTTAGAGCACAAGAGGATGATCCACAGTTAAAAACCTGGCCAGTGTTGCTGCAAACTGAGCAGACAGCTGATATGTCTTAGGCTGCAGAGGAGATACTTTGAGGGTGTTGTGAGAGCCCAGTGTCCAGTCTGGGGTGTGCTGCTGCTGTCAATGTGCAAATGCTGTGTCACTGACCTCATGACTGCAGCTTTGTTAGCACTGGGTTTTACTCTAGAAAAGGCACAGGAATGGCTAATCCATCAGCTGCTCTCTGAAGTGAAATAAGTGAGAAGACTGCAGCAAAAACTAAAAGTTAACTGCGTAATGTCAGAAGAAATTCAGTCTCCTGGCATGAGCTGAATGTTCCTTGAAGTGTCTATTAAAATAATTTTGTATTATAAGGAGTCTTTACCATTAAGTAAAATATTTTGCAAATAAAAATATTCTCACACAGGTCTTGAAAAAACAGCTTTGGAAATGCATACACCACAATACTTAAGTGTTTAAGTCTTTAGGCACAGCAAGAAGTAAATTCTCACAATATACTTTCTTCCTGATCTGTGTACTGACACTTCAAGAGTCTGAGCCTTGGGAAGTTTTTATCGGAGAGCCTATTGCCTTTACTGGTGTTCAGAGTGAAAAGAACAAAGCCAAGGACAGAGGTAGTTTGCATTCTGCATTTAAACAACAGCTGATTAGGTGATAACAGCATTAATTACTCATTGGCAGACAAACAGCCTAGGTAATCAAAATTGTATTTTCTGCAGTGAGATTTGTATTGTCATGAGAAAATAGATGCCAGACACAGCATTTTGGAGAAGGAACCTGGACAAACTGGGGCTCCTCTCTAGGTGTAGTAGCAGTACTGCCTGCAGGTAGATTGATTGTTGCACAACATCACTGAGCATTGGGATAAGGCTGCACCCTCCTACTAGAGGAAAAGGCATTATTGTATAAGTACTAATAAAACATTTGCACAGAAAAATGATATAATAATAGATACTACTTCATAAAAAATTAGGAAAAAAAGTATTATATTAAAGCTACTATTAAATGATTTCCTAGATTTTATTTTGGGGGAGATCATATGGTTTCCTGTTTTCTTTTATATACATAAATGCAGCTTCTGGCATTGATACAGTTTGAAAATGAAGTAAAATTTTACAATGAAGCAAAATAAAGAACCAAAGTAAAATTATAGTTGAATATTGCAAACATTTACTAGGAAATCTATGACCAACAATAATTAATATTATGAATTAAGTACATCCTAGATGTTATCTCTGGAGGAACACTCCAGCTCATTCATTTTCACTGATACTTTGTTGTTGGCATTTCACTGAATCCCTCCTTATTTGCATTTTATTGAATCCCTCTTTTATGTTAAGAAAATGCAGTTCCAATTATGATCAATCTTTTTTTTATTAAAAAATGTGTTCATTTAGAAACATAATCTGAAAATCAGACAATATACCTCTATTAACAGTATGTTTAGTCAATTTTTCTTATATTTCAGTTACTACTTTCAGAACTTTTATTCAAAATAAACCCAAATTGTCATAAAAAAGCTGCCAAGAAAATTGATAACAAAGAGGGTTCTGAAAGTTAAATACAATGGACATTTTTCACAAGGAGCTATTGATTACTTCTCCATTTAGATGGGGGAGGTAGGTGAACCTACATAACTAGGACTTGACTTATCCTCTTCTGAAAACAGTTCCAGAACACAGAGTTCTACTTACAATTTTCAGAAATTTGAAGAACACTCATTCAAAAAGATGGGAGGGTACTCTAGATCTCACAAGGCTTAATAAAATTCTAATCTTTTATGATGCTGCTGCTAGCACAAACTTGTTTTTGTCTTTAGTTCGTTTTTTTGGTTTTTTTTTCTTTTTTTTAAACAATGTTGTTTGTGTGGTATTTCTCTTTTGTTTGGTGTGTTATTTAATTTCAATTTTTGTTTCACTTTGTCCTGCCAATAGGAACTCCTTGTTTAGGTTTCATTGGTGTGTCCAGTTATGAGAATCATTGCATTAATGCCAGGGTCTTGTCACAAATTCAATTACAACAGCCGTTGCATACAAGCAATTAGACATCTGCTCAGCCGCTCCCTCCTTGCCGCTGCCTTTTTTCATTCTGTTGCTGCAACCAGACTCATAATTTATATCTCTACTGTGCCTTCTGTGCACGGGATCTTGAACAATTAACTTCTCACAACCTCTTCCAAGGCAGGTAAAATGCCAATATTTTCACCTTCCCTTGGGGAGCAGCTGGCAGAACACTTGATGCCTGATTTGCCTCTAGAAGGACAAAGGACAGAAGGCAAATAGCCAAGACTAGTAGTACCAAACCTTGTTTTAAATTGAAAAGAACAGAGGGTCAAAAATTGACACTCTGAAGCACATCCTTGCTAACCAAGGGGGCATAAAAATTAGCTGAGAGAAAGATGAAAGGACTGTTAGATTTGTTGTTGGAAAGCTGAACAGAATTGTATTACAAGTGATATATTCTTTCCCTGCAGAAATATGGTGATTTAAAAAAACCCTTTGTACTGGTATTTTTATTCTGAACCAAAAAAAAAAGAAAAAAGAAATTCAGTGTTCATCATGGTTTCACAGCCTTACTGTACACATATGGAGGTTTATTAGTGCAGATGTTTGTCTGAAAAGAAATCACAGATCAGATTGAAGTAGCTCTTCTTAAAATTATTCAGTTATTTAGTTGAGGGTTATTTAAGATGGAATAAGGAAATTAAGCATTCTTTTTTTTCATAAAATTCTAATTTGTCTACATAGTGTATAATCCCCCCTCCATCTCGTATTTGTGCCATCAGTCACTTCAGGATGGGCTGAACAGGTGTTGAATACCGTGAATCATACTGAATTCCAGCAGTGCTGCCGTGGATGATACTGAATTCCAGCAGTGCTGCCGTGGATCAAGACTTCACAAACTGCAAAGTGAGTGTCCCACGACTCTCACCTCAAGGTGCAGTTCCATGGGCCAAGGGACTAAACAGTAGCACCAAATGAAGGAATTCTTACCACTTCTCAGTGCTGACTCTGCACTGCCGGAGGCCAAATGGATACCTAGGGAATGTTAATATTTTAGTGTGAATGCCACAATAACACTATCCCTCCTCAAACCTTGGTCCTTCAGAGTTTGTTTTTTTAACAGGGATCAATTCAGGTGTCTGGATTATAGCTATTTTAACAAAGTGAGGGGAACTGTAAAGGTAAGCAGAAGTAGGAAGTGAAACTCTTAAGGTGAATGTACTGCCAAACTGCAGTACTACAGTCACGTGTTATAAATTATTGTCAGCCACTCTGTTTGTTTTGATAATGAATTTTGAGAAATGACTTGGATATTTGTCTTGTCTGACAGAGAGGGAGACTACTGCAGCATGACATAATCAATTATTCCTGGTGCCTTTATGGGAGAGAAACAAGATTAGCATTTACACTAACTCTTTCCTTTGAAGAGGAAGTGATTTTTATATTCCTGTCACTTAATCTTCTAAACATATCAGGGATAGGTCCCTATTGAAGTTCATGGTTTTAGAACTATGCCAGAATTCTGCAAAAAATTTTCATACACATTTCCATAAATTGAATGCACTACAGGTCTGCATCTCTGGAGATAAAGATTTACTGCAACAAAGGACTTCACTTTTCTGAACACAGACAATTAATTAGACAAATTAGTGGGAAGATAAACAGTAAAATTATTTGAGAATAACTATTCCGTCTCCTCAGTTCATTCTTTATATTTTAACTAGTCCTATATTCAGTTAACCATTTTTTCTGGTTAAAATCACACCCTTTGTCTAGTTCTCTAAGTTTTTCCATCCTGTCACTTCTGATATTTGCCTATTTATTTGTTCCATTGTTCTCCAAAGTCTTTCTTTAGGTGTTTCAGTTTCTTCTGCTCATTTTCTGTTGCTGCCTGTCCTCTGTGTGTATGAGAGTCACCCATTTGAGCAGTGTGAGGCATGCTCTGCAGAGGCATTACTCACCCTTGCTCTCTAGAGGGTTTTGCTGGATGCAGAGGTTAGCAGGCAGATCAAGGAAAACAGGAGTTCTTCTGCCCAGCCATGCTCTTTATTAGAAAATATTAACTGTGAGCAGATCGGATACCACCCATCACAGAGAGCAACATTTGCAAGTGGTTTTTGAAAGGAAATTAAGTGCCCTGTATACAAAACCATACTTGCTCTTTGCACTTAGAATTGTGTCCATTCACTGAGATAGCTCTTTCTGCGGAGAATTCTGTTTTTCAGGAGTAGGAGAAAAATGCATCTATCTTCTGTTGGATTTAAAACTTCAGTACAGTCTGATTGCAACAATTTCAAATCTAAATATATGATTTCTATGGCAGCTGTCTGTGAAATGTTCATTTTATGAATAGTGTAATCATGTTTAACATAGGAGATGTTTGTGCTCTTTAGTAGGCAATGTTTCAAAGTAAAGAAAGTTTAGACAAGAGGAAAAAGCATTGGGAAACAAGACCTGTTATAGAGCTTCTTCAATTTGTGTAGAGTTGATGGGAAGAAGGAGCTTCATCACATCATATGATGGTTCATTACTTGATAAATGAGCCATAAATGTGTTCACTTGTACATCCAGCTCACACTGCTCTCAAAATCACAGCAAGATTTTCTCTTGATGAGCCTTATGGGCAGTTATTTCAACTTCCTTGCCCTAACTCTAATTTCATGCATTGTAGGATTTTTCTTGCCACATATTTTGTGATTAAAATGAGAGCCAGCTGGAAGCAATAGCAATTTTGGCACCAGAGGTCAAGCACCAAGGTTATCTTTTCAAGTATCCTGTGTTTTCTCTTGTTTTGCCAGAGTCACTCCATTTATAATAGGAAAATGGACAAAACATTGCTCTTTGCTATGGAGTAGGTAACTTCAAATAGGTAGTGCTTTACACAGGAACACAAAACAAACCATCTCAGTGTCAGGCTTGCTATCCTTTGCCTGCTGGATCTCCACACTTCTAAGCACCATTTGCAACAGGTTTTTTATCCATATTGGCAGATTCCAATAGTTGCCAGTAGTTGTCATGATAGGACAATGCCTACTAGCTGCTTTGGAAAGAACTCTTTTGATATGGAGCAACTTGTCTACATATGCTGGTATCTATACAGTAATATCTGGGGGTGTTTTTTGCTTTTCTTTTGTTTTCTCTGTTAGGTTGTTTTGTTTGTTTGGGTTTTTTTACAGCAACTACTGATAAGAGAAGTAACTAATCAGTGCTTATGGGACAATCTTTCAATGGTTTCAGAATGTTACGAGCAGGACAAAGACATTTTCTTTAAAATGACAATGTCCATAGTAATGAACACTGAATGCCATGTGTTTCTGCAGCAAAAATACCAGCCCTTGCAAATTTTCCTAATTCGTGTGATGTGGAATATCTGTAGTCATATTTCATGTCGTTTTGTCAGAACTTCAAGGAATACATCAGAATTATATATGTAAAAATTGAAAATAGGTAAGTATGTCCTGTATTCCTTCTGTTGGTATGTTTAAATATATGTAATTTAATTCCAAGTTTACCTACTTTAAAAGGTCTACAGTTCATTTTATTTGTATTTATTTTTGAAATTTTAAAAATATATTTGATTTTATATTTTATACATTCTTTGCTATTGCTGAAAAAGCTTATTGCTTAACTTCCCCCACAAATCCAAGTGCAAGTGGATATAAATATTTTTATGGAAAATGTGTAAATATTTAACTGAAATTCAGAACTAGAGTAAACAAATATAAAACAACTGAAACATACGATTTCAGATCATATTCTGTTGGAAGTACTTTGAGAGCGCCACCCACGTAGCAGAAAGCAAAAATAGACCCAAACTGCACTTTTTACGAAGGATGGCATAATTTCTTAGAAACAAAAGCAGAATTGCCTGATATGGAATGACCTGCAGGACAATTTTCTGCCTGTAACTTTAAAAAAAGGATGATCACATTAACTACCTAATACTTTTATACTTTCTTCAATGTACCTATCAAAATTAAACTAGTAGATTTTTTTCAACTATTTACAACTACTGAGCCTTAATTAACCAATGGAGCCCTTTTATATAGTTCATAGCCGTGACTTTTGCTGTCTCAATTTTTTATATTTTGCTCCCTTTTGCAAATGCTTCAAACACCTGTGTTGTAAAAAAGTGGGATTTTTCTGTTTGTTTATTTGTTCTTTTTTCTTTTCTCACAGTGATATCCTAGGCTGACAAGGACATTGACAATCCTTCAATGGCTTCAACAGGACGTATTTGGTCTGGAATTACATCACAGTGTCAAACAGATATGGACTTTAGATGCGTAAAATAATCTGCCAACCAAATCTGAGGGAGAACAGATGAAGTGAACATGATTTCATATGCTGAATGAACACTTAAACAAATGTTCTGATAAAATGCTTCTCTAAATTTGTGTTACATGCAAAGGAGCATAAGATTGCAAGAAGGCAGCGGTTCAAGAAGCATTCTTCCATCTGTTGCCAAAGCTACACTAGGTTAGCACTCACTGAAGAGGGAGTCCAGAATCTGCCCTGCCTTGTCAGGGACTATTAGTGCAAGTCATTCCTATGTGTAGAAACTAGGCTTTGGGAAAACTGACTCCTGCAACTGATGCACATGACCACCCAGAGCAAAGGAATGAAACAGACGAAAATTAAGAGGCTTTTTTAAATGGCCTAAGAAACACTACTCTTTCTTGAGTAGGAAAAGCCAGGCTAACAGTAACAGCTCTGCTTCCAAATTTTCAACCTGCAGCAGGATTTCCTGGGAAATAATTGCTTACTACCAAATTAAAAAAAAAAACCAAAACAACAAACTTCTATTTGGTAGAGGACTGTTTCCTTAGGCCTTGCTCTAGGTCTTTGAAAGTCCCATGATGCCTTCAGTGCTGATTGCACTTTCCTTCCATTTCTGTCACTGGAAGACTGAACAGAGGAAATACTGTTCAATACTGTTCCTTGGGCCTCAGTCTCTCATAATCTACTTAGAAACCTTGAAAAATCATACAAACGTGTTAATGCATCATAATGTATTTTACACAATTATAATTTGCATCTTAATGGAGGGGCAGAAAGGCACATCATTTAGAAGCATTTATTTCTCATTTGTCAGTATTGCTGTAGATATTAATTAACCTTTTTATCATTCACTCTTGGAATACAGGGTGAAGATGTTACAGTTTTGTTATACTAATTCAGTTATCTTTACAACAAATTTGGAAGTTAATATTTAGAACTCCAGATTGACACTAAAATTGCCTGAAGGTCAAATATCTCTGGGTGAGGTCTTACTTGTCTGACATTCCCTAATGGGCATCATCCATAAGATTTCAAGCAAGTATTGGATTGTACTGCTTCACCACAACTTCTCTGTCTGATACCTTTCTGTCTAGGGAGTTTCTGCTTTATTATTTTGTCCTTCAGAATTGCAACTTTAATAAAAACCCCCAGTATGTGATATCAATTGGGAAAATGATTGATTAATTTGTGTCACAATAAATAACTTGATGTGCAATATTACTAGAAACATATCTGACTTTACCTTCCTAAAGTCAATGTCTTCAATGTTTTCATGTCATCTGATATTCTCTTTATCTGGACAAATCCGGGAAAAAATCACTGTTCCCTGTCTTCAAGAATATTTAATGAAAAACTATTTTGAGTTCGCTATGTCATCTCCAAAAGACATCTAAAAATGCATGAAATAAATAAATTATGTCTGTATTAGGAACAACACTCATCTGAGTCCTTGAGCAGCCCAGAATGATTTGTAGAAGTTTGTGTCCAGGCAGTTCGTTCTTCTCCCTCTTGTAGAGTTGTGTTCCCAGCACCTCGTGTAGTATCTGCCTCATGTTCATGACTAGAATGCCTGTGGAACAGACCATGGGAGCTGTCCACATTCATCCTTGAGTCTTCTTCGGTTCATGACTTTATGCACTCTGCAAAGAGAGCACTGAGGACATCTAAATTAGAGCTTTTGCTGTACAGTGACAACACATCCCTCTACAGGAGACTGAGGTTGCCATGGTGTGTTGGAAACAAAGACAGAATTATGAGCATGCTTTACTATCTCATTCAGTGAACATCTGGTTTAGTTTGGGGTTTTGTCAAGGATTATTTTTTTCCTAGCTGTTATTTTATTCTGCTTAGTCTGGCAGAATACTAATTGTTACTACCTTTAAAGAAATCTGCTGTTATACTGTTCTGAGGGAGTTAAATAAGACTGAAATACTTAGATAAGCATACTTAAAAATATATCAGTGTAAGTTCACTGTGGAACAACAGCAAGTAAATTCCACCAGTGTGAACTTACTAATACAGATGATGTTTGAATTCAGCGCAGAAATATTCCTGATAGGCTTGTAAGGAATGTTTGAGAATGTGGCAAGTATGTGTCTAAGATTGATTCTTATTAGGAAAACTCCCCTGAAATTTTGCACATTGATAATCCAAAGCAGTCCAGTGAATAGAAGCTTTAAATTAAATCCTGTGGTCCATTCTGTCATCTGAATATATCTCCTACCCTTTCATATAGACTCCCTCAAACATTAGTTTTGAGTTCTAATTCAAACCAGTAAAAGTTAAATTTTTAGATTGGAGAAAGCTGAAAATGTTTTAATGAGAGACAATGAAACATTCTGCTATGTCCAATCATATACTCATCTGTTACTTCATTAAATATTTTCTTATCACAGGCTGTGGTGACCTCATCAGCCAGGATGGTAATAAATACCTTGGGAGAAGGGTAGCAGCTCAAACCCTCTAGTACTAAATTAAGAAAAGGCCTTGATATTTATTTTTTTGAAACAAAGCCTTAAGGAATTGAGATCTTCATTCTGGGTTCTTCCTTCAAACACTCTAATTCCATCTTGTTCATTTTACATGTCCCCAGACCTTTCTGAAAACATCTGCTTCTCCCATCTTGTGAGCTGCAGTGTTTCTAACATGGAATAATAAGCATGCTTCATTACGGGTGCACAAAATGGATAGACATTTGCCAGAATGAAGATGCAGATGCAGCTTTAACCCTGCAATTGCCCACTGAACCAAGAATGCCATTTAAAAAAAATCCAGATGAATCTCCTCATGAACAATAATTAAATTACCAGGGAGGAAGGACAAGAACTGGCAGAGCTAAAAAACTTCAGTGATTTTCTTGAATCAAGCTGTACTTTCATTTCATCAGAAAAGGTGTCTGATACTTGCAGTACATTTTTATAGCTGCTATGTCATTTCTGGTAGACCACAAAGAGGAAAGTTTACTCTCATCAGACTAAAGAACTGAAACATGCAAAGGCAAATGATGTGTTAAAGGATTAACAGTCTATGCTGATGTGTGCTGGAAAGATAACAAGGGATTTCAAATTTCAGAATTCTGAACACTTCTTTATTTTTTAACTTTTTTAAATTTATTTTTATGGGTAGCATCTTGGAAAAGTAGAATCCAATGTATGAGGTATACATTCTACTCCTTTCACAGATTATATTTTCACTCTTTAAGAGGAGAAATACCATATTTAAATCAAAAGCTCTTCAGTTCTGAAGATTTCCATTATAAGAGGTTGGCAGAGGTGATATTAGCTGATTCAAAGGTCAGTAATAACTTCTCAAAGCTACTGACATTTTAATTGTATAAGTGTTGCCACTTTCATTTCACACAATTTTATCATACTGAGCCCCTGTAGTAACATCAATTATTTATTCTTCCAATAAATTTTCCAGGATTGGGATTCTTCAGTCATCACACATTACAAGTTTGCCCAGAGGGTGTCTGGGCACTGGAACAGGCTCCCCAGGGAAGTGGTCACAGCACCAACCTTGACAGAGTTCAAGAAGTGTTTGGACAACACTCTCAGGCACATGGTGTGACTCTTGGGGTGTTCTGTGCAGGGTCAGGAGTTGGACTGATGATCCTTGAGGGTCCTTTCCAGCTCCCCATATTCTGTGATTCTGTGAAATATCACGATTCATACCCAGTTTATGACAGCGGCTTGGTACTTTTTTCTTTGTGGATGGGGGAGAATACTTTGTTTCTTCTTTGTCACTTATTTACATTTTCTGTAAGCTTAGTCTGTGTCTGTTCTTTTCCTCACTTTGTGCTACATGTTTTCAAACTTCCAACTCCAAGATATTTCATGAGGAGCAGAACTGACTAAATCCAATTTCATGTGAATGTATTACACAAGCTTTTTAGCTGTTTCTCTAACTGTGACTACACTGTCTCCAATCTTGCCTTCTAGCACCTCAGCTTTTGTCCTCAACTCTTTTTCTCCTCCACGAAAGCTTTTATGTTCTGTGTGCCTGGCAGCCCTGCTGAGCTGAAACAGAACTTCTTTCTTGTAATAGGGGCAATAATCTTTATATTCCTGGGCCCGTTTTCATGAGACTTATTGGAACTTAATAGTAGTGAGCTCTCTACTTCTGTGCTAAAAGTGGTAGAAATTGGACAAATGCTTCACAATTATTGGGAAAAGTATTAGCAGATCACATAATCTATATCTCACAGAAATAAAATTGGTTTCTTTATGAGGATAATTATGGTTAGGACACAAAGAATAACAGTTTTCAGAATTTTATTATGCTAAAGAAAAATCAAATTCGTAATGATAAAACTAAAAATATCCTTGTTTGTTTGATTGTGTGATGTACATTCAACCCTCAGCTTCTAAGAACTTTCTGTACAACAGCCCTATTTTTCAGCATACCATTCACTACCCTCAACTTGGATTTACCTTTGTATTTCCTGAGGTTATTTTCTTCTCCATCAGACTATTAATTCAGAGGGTAAAGAGTAACAGTCCCAGTATCGGCACCAGATGAATATCAGTCATAATGTTCTTAAAACATTTTGAGATCACTAGTTGAGGCAATGTTCCTATGGCTCTGATATCCACTTAGTATTTTACAAATCTAGACACGATCATTGATGTACAGTTCTGGTAACTTAGTTTATTTATCCTGGATACAAGTACTTATATAGAAATCTGTGGTTTTTCTGACCTTTGAGGCAAAGCTGCTGCTGTAATGTGTGACTATATCCTAGAGTATTTTTCCCTGTACTGAGCTGAGGCACTTTATATGGTATTTTTTCCAGTCCAAATGTGAGAATTTTCTTTTAGGTTCATGGATCTTGGTGATAAGCTCTTGAAGGTCTATGAGACCCATGGTGACTGGCTTGTGTTCCCACTGCAAAATTAGCAGGCAATAGGCGTAAATGAGTTTTGTTCTGCTTGGAAAGACCACATGGGATTCATCAGACCCTTTTCTGGAATCGGGCTCTCCCTGAGGGTGTGAAGCAGTAAGTGATTCTCTGTGACAATCACGGCAGAATCTTTTTTTTGTAGCAGAATGATTTCCTCTGTGCTTTTTGTGACTAGAGTTGGAATAATGATATGACACTGCTAGTGAGGAGCCACAGATTATGGGTTAATACCTCATCTCTCATGAATTATAGGCACTACTCTTTACCTTGAACACTGCCAAAATGTTTTTTCTGGAAAGATGGACAAATCTATTTTTTTTTAAAGTATCTTATCTCTCAACAAATATAAGTAAGACCTAACAGTTCCAACTGAAATACCTGTTTATAGTGATAAAACAAGTTCTGCAAACAATACTTTTGTTAAAATGAAAGTATAGAAATTGAAGAAATATTTCTACTTTTTTCTATACAATGTCTTTGCTACCTATCTGCAGCTGCAGTGCAACTGATGCATTTTCCTAGATCCAATGCCTGCAGGAGAGTATTGAGCATTTGGAAGCTCATTAGATATAAGTAAGATAATTATTACATTTTTTTCTGGTATTCTTAGTTGAGAAAGTACACAATAATTTAGAAAAAAAAAGGTGAAGAAAATGTAGGAAGAGTGGATGTTCAGCAAGGAAACTCACCTTATAACTTCAAATTATAACTTCATAAAATGCCAGAAGTGTGTACATATATATTTTTGTAAATGGGGAAGAAATTAAATTTCCTTTGATTGTGAATAGTTTGGCTTCCTCTTTCCAAATTAGCTTATTAGCTTTAGAGGTGATTATAAGAGAGACAAAAAAAAAAAAAAAATACTGACATTCTGAATTGAAAAAAAAAGAATCTAATTAATAAATTTTTAAAAAAATCCATACTTTTGTCAAAGAATAAAGTTATCACTGCATAAGAGTAGCTCTTTTATTGTATATACAAGGAAAACAGGCAGAAAACCAAAACCAATTGAATAAAAACATTTTGGGGAAAATGAAAACATTTAAGGTTTTCTCATTTTTTTCCCATGGAAATAAATAATCTGCATGTTATGTTGCAAAATTTCTTCCTACAGAATGAATAAAAATATCAGAAAAAATATTAGTTTCTATTGGACTGCCAAGGATTTTGAAATACAGAAGCCCTGTGTAAGACCTGCATTCACAGATGACATAGCTGAACACTGATGTCAGCCCATATTCATTATTTTGATTGAGATGCCTAGCATGATGCAATTATTTTTTTTATAATCTTTCAGAATCTGTTGACATTTAAGGTTTTATTGGAACTCAGCAAACATCTGTTGATAGAATTGCTGCTCACAACCTTGCATACATGATGCCTGATCACAGAAACTTCATCAAGACTATGGTTCAGTTTTCAGGGCACATCAGCTGGTGTCCACAAAACCTCACATTTATCCTCATCCCCAAGAAGGTCTCAAGACATGAACCTGTACCTGGTGTCTTTGATAACTTTCTTCATGCTTCTTTAAAGATGCTACAGTGGTGTTTAACATATAGGGATTCTGACAGCATGACCTCATATAAAGCTACTTTTCAGCTAATTGCTTTCTTTACTTTGCCTCAAAAAAAAAAAAATATTTCCAAGAGAAAGCAAGGCATGTTTTGTTCTCAGTGCTTTAGTATTCTTTGTATCCATTTTCCAAAATTTGGGAACGTCACCAGAACAGTGATTCTGCCTTCCTCAGTGCCCTGCCTCTACCTCTAGATTCTCATCTGATACTTCAAGAGAAGGTGAAAAGCCACTCTTTCTTTACCTTCTCAGTTAACGTTCTGTGGATGAAGCACTTTTTTTTCAATCTTTTCAGAAAAGTGCCTGGACCTTTAAAGTGTGAGCTTGTATTCTTTATCCTTGAAGTCAGGACCTCAGGAACAACTTCAGTCTTTACTTCTCTGTAAGAGAGGAATACAAAGATGTAGCTGATTCTGTCTCACTTACTCTGTATTTCTAGGTGCTTTTCATTTTTTACAGACACTTATTGCAAATAGTTTTAGATTGTAGGGACGTATGGAAACCTGCTATGAGCTTTAAGACAAAGGGATAGAGGAGAAGAGCAGGAAAATATCATCTCCACTGTCAGTTCCATTGTTTCCATCCGAACTACATCTGAATGATAGAACAAATGCTATAGGAAGTTCCTTAGAGTCATCTTCCTTTAATTCCACATTTCAGGTCTATTTGTAACTTCAAGAAATCAAACACATTGTATTTCAATTCTAACCAAAATACAACTTTTTCCGGATGACCTGAATAACATACTGAAGCCTTAATGTCCTATGGAAGCAGAGGCAATTTTGGAAGGGACCCATCAAGATCATTGAGTTCCTTGGTCACAGCTCCTGACCTTGTGCAGGATACCCCAAAAATCACACCATGTGCATAAAAGCATTGTCCAAACACTTCCTGAAGCCAGGCTTAGTGTTTTGGCCACTTCCCTGGGGAGCTTCTTCCCTTCTACAGAGCATTATGTTACCAATATGGAATCCTCATTATCCCATTCTGACAATAGTTTAAAACATTTACACTGATGATATTAAGCTGAGAATCCTAGAGTCTGAATCAACTCAGGCTTTCCTAAGGAGTTTAGTGCACGAAAATGAATTGTGGCATACAGTATAATATGCTCAGTTTTTACATGATGGTTAAAAATCTAGGAATTGTTTGATACAGATGTAGATTTTTGATTATGGAAAAGCATGCTTATAATGTGACCACTATGTCATCTATACTCTTCTATGTCCTCCATTCTTTTTTAACTCCTCCATTCTTTTCTATGTCCTCCATATCCAAAAACTGATTCCTTATTTACAGTACGCCAGGAGTGAAGAATCCAAAAGATAACACAGGTTTTTCTGACAACTTAAGTCACCAGAACACCTTAAAACAAAATTCTCTCAGTGACTGAGGACATAAGATTTATTTAAAGAAAAGTTTGCTTTCAGTCCTTTACTGATTTTTTTACTTTTGTCTTATTATCATTTTTAATGTACTCTTACTAGTTTAGTAATAGGCTGCTAAGATCTAAACTTTAAGGACTAAATTTCAGCTTTAGTAGGAATGTGTTTGTTTTCCAAAGTAACTATCTTTGAAATTTTGTTATTTTTTCCACTCAAAAATAATTTCTTGCTTGCATACATAAAATAAAATAAGAAATATTCTTTGTAGTACTTTTGGTAATGTATACCACATAGAATTTACTGTACCAATGTTTATATTATAAGCTATTATTTATACTGAATTGAAAATATTAATCAGGATTATATATATTTTCAGTGTGCAACTTCCCCAGATTAAGTTGGGCAGAAAAAAAAAGCATGATTTCATGTATATTTTTCATATTGGAAAAATCTTATTGATCTCTACAAGTACCTGAAACAAGATAGTAGTGAGGTGAGTATTGATTTCTTCCAAAATACAAGCAATAGGACAAGAGGAAGCAGACTCTAATTGTGCCAGTGGATATTTAGGTTGGATACTAGGAAAAAATCAACCAAAAACGTTAATCTTCAGAATGGACTGTCCAGGTTGAGTCACTAACTATGAAGGTATTTAAAAATTAAGATTGTAGGTGTAGTGGTTAGGGATATGGCCTAGGGGTAGACTTGGCAGTGTTCGGTTAACATCTGACTTGGTGCTGGTAGAACTCTTTACCAACCTGAATGATTCTGTGAGGCTGTGATTGAAAGATTTGACACACGAAAGATTCCTTTGACATTAAAACATACCACCTCATTAAAAAAAAAAAAAATTGTCATGCAGGCAATCCTCATACCAATCTTTAGAGAGATCACCTTTCTAAAAAGTCTGTTTTTTCCTGTCGATTTTTGTTTTTAAACAATTTCCTTTTTTTGTATGTCTGACAGAAACTTGTTAAGTGTCCTTGAGATGACAAAGCTACACATATGTTATGAATTGGAAGAAAAAAGTTCTTTTTCTTTTTATCTCTTTAGTGACATTCATTAGTGTAAGCAGCTTTTTGTGTCCTTTGTAAAGTTAATGGATTGCTGCAAAGGAAATCCTTTACTTTGTTAAAATCCACTTCTCAGCACTATTTGTGAGGGAAAGACCAAACACAGTAAAGACTTTAAATGAAGGTCACCATTAGATGTTAGATATAAAGCAGAGACCAAAAAGATGAAGAAGAAAAGATAAACTGTACAAAAGGGTAAGATTTGTTAGGAAGTTAAGCCACTGAAGGGAAGGAAAAAATAAGCAGGTTTTCTAACTTTTAAGAAAAGAAAATGAGGAATGTTCTCAGTGAGTTCTACAGCAAGTGATTATTTCATTATTGCATAAATGATTATATGCTCTTCCTCTATTCCTTATAAACCAAGATATTATGAGATATCCCCTGAAATAAGAAAAGTACTGGACAAAAGTAGAATAGTGGTACGGATTTCTACACCAATATCAAGGACATACCTGAGAGATACAAGGAATTTTTTACCTCTTGAAGAGGTACAGGGAATTATTTACCTCTTCTGCCAAAAATCAGTGTAAAAGAGTTATCGGAAATAAGAATATAAGAATCCTATATCTCATGTTCTTCCATATTCCTAATTTCACTGGATAGAAACCTCTTATAATGGGGCCTCTTACTGCTCTTGTTGTTCCTGATCTGTTGTAGTTGACCAGGATTTTCTTGAAGTTCTTTCTTCACCTCAATAATTTCTTCCTTTATTTTGAAGCTACCAGATCTGAAAGACACCTGTACGGATACTGGAGGTATGTGCATGGAGGAGAACATCTGCTTCTTAAAATGAGCCTCATGTGTGATTTATTCAATGCCAAAAATTGTACAGAAGGAGAAAAGGCAACCACAGGTTACTCACAGGTGTATGTATTTATAAAAAGCTTTTATGATTTGGTTTTATTCAAGATATAATATTCAATATATTATAAAAACATGGGATGATACAGTGGCTGACACTTAATAAATGAAAAAGGGGAACAGAAGAAAAGGCTAGAGAGAGAAGCAAAGTCATAGCAACATAATGTACATGGAGATGCCTACATAATTACAAGGATTTCAAAATTAGCAATATCCAAACCAATAGTCAGCCAGACACACCAAGAGAGTTGTGGCTAATACTGTGTTATCTAGTATTTGCACATTTTGAGATGAAAATGAGAAAATACAGACTCTGTCACTAGTATTAGTCTGACAGAATATAAAATATCAAAACTGGAGGCTCGATAGAAAGTTTCAAGAACAATGGGCTGTACAATGTACTGGTTAACAATCAGAATGAACCACTTGGCTAAAATTGAAAAAGATTAAGCTATTCCTATTTTCTAGCAAAGATAATGGATTTTCTTGTTTCCCTTAGGAATAAGAAGTCAATTTTTCCTACTGGAGATTGAAATGCAAACCCTAGGGACTTCTAGAACTTAAAGGGAAAAGCCATTTTCTTTCTTTTTATTCCTTTTTACCCCACCTCTTTTGTACAGCTCTCATTATTTAAATAAACCATATAGAGAAGATAAAATAGTAGCTATGTTTTATTAAAAAAATAAATCATGACAGAAAAGTACTGGTCACAGGGAAAAATCAGCTAATTTTAAGGAAGTTTCATATAGTTAACTTGCAGGAGTGAAGGCAGATTTGTTGAAGTTTGTCTCTATTTTCACCTCTTTGGCACACAAACCACACTGAATGCTAATATTTAAGAAACTGTAGGGTCCAAAATAAAGGTCATTTATCCACTCGGGTTTTCTGCTACCACTTGGACTTTCACTTAATTAAGTTTTAGAAAACTCTGCATGATTTCAGTCTCAAGGTACGTTTATCTTATAATCATGCACCTTTGGGAAAATGCTTTCATTTGCTCTGCTTTTTGTACTGTTAGATTTTAAATTACAGCTTTTTCTTCTCAGCAGCAGTAATGAATCTTTATACTAATCACAGCCTATAAGTTAATGAGTCCTAGTTCCTCTTAAATAGACTGCAATAATATTCTCTGATTCCATGTAATGAGAGAATTGTTGAGATTGAAAAGCATGTCTGGATGTCATCTGGTGTAAAGTCCCTGCTAAAGGAACTTCGCCCAGAACAAGTTACACAGGATCACATCCTGGCAGGTTTTGAGTATCTCCAGAGAAGCCTCCAAGACTCCATAACCTCTTTGAGAAGCCTGTTCCAATGCTCTGTAACCTTACAATAAAGATGTTTTTCATCATATTGAGTTGGAACTCCCCGTGTTTCACTTTGTGCACATTACCCCTTGTCCTGTCACTGGCACCACAGAAATGAGTCATGCCCAATCCTTTTGACATATGCCTTAAGATCTGTTGTTAAAAGCTTCTCTTATTCTTCTCTTTTTAAGGCTAGAATGTATTTGCAATCAAGGATTAAATCATGCATCAGACCTCAGTGAAGTTTTAAGTGTTTGGTATTCCACAGATAAACAGCTACTGTATTCCACTATTCCAAACTCAGAACTCTGAAAACAAGACTTAGCAGTTCACAATGAGTTGCTAAAGGTGCAACATTCAAGAACAGTGCATGTTTTATCTGATCACTCTTAGAATATATTTCTTTCAGATTGCAAATTTGTGTATCTGGTAACAGAACCTGGGCGTAATGAAGTGGCTCTGGCCCGAAGAAAGTACTTTAAAAGTAAAATCTGAGCTTAGCCTTTCCAGTGAATGCTTTTAAGTCTCTGGTATCCTACAGAGTATTTTGGGCTGAGGTGCTATGGAAGATCACAGCATCTTTTCCAAAATAGGCCTTTACCATGTTTTCCTGCTTGCCATAACACCTGCCCGTCACTGAGCCCAGCCCTGTTGATCCCACACACAGTACTGTATACAGGACACTGTGTGACTCATGCCGTTATCTCCCAGAACACTACAGAAAAAGGCCAGCAAAAAAAGGCAATTTCAACTGAAATGCAACCTTAAAAAATGCCTTCAATACTGAGCTGTGAGATCTCTGCTTGAGGGATTATCAGTCCCCATTTGTTGGAGCTTGTTTCACTGAGATACAAAGACTTGACCCAAATAAATAGAAAGCAGAACAGGCTACCTCTCCCTTACACTCTAAAAGTTCAAGTATACACATGTCAGAGGCTCCATGCCTTGTCTCTTTGGAATTTGACTGTTTGTTTGGATACTAGTAACAAAAATAAGCTCACACAGTCTGGAAAATGCTTTTTAAGAAGTGAATAGAAGTTCTGCCTGTATTTTCTGCTTGTTTGTATATATGTTAGTTGTACATTTTCCTGTCCAAAACCACCACAGCTAGTTGAGATGGTCACTCTAATTGAAGGAATCATGGGGGTCATGGAGGCAGGGAAGTTATGGAGATCTAGACCTGTGAGCAGTGAGTGCTGAAACATAAAATGACATCAGGCATGTGTGCAAACTGCCCATCTAGGCATTGTGTATGCTGCTCATTCATGTGTCCATGATGGCAAGGCAGTAGTGGCTCAGGTTGCTCAGGTTGCAGGTTTCCCTAACAGCAGAAGCTGAAGACAGGTTTCCCACTAACAAACAAAAAGCTCAGTTCTGTCAAGTGTAAGCTGACAACAAGAGATACACAGGTTTTTTATGCACTCACTGCAAGGACAAAATGTATTTCTGCCATCCTGTGGGCTTAAGAGCAGGATAATACAAGACTGTAGCATAAACAGCCCCTGTGAAGATGTCAGACTGGGACTATCTCACCAGATGAAAGGTTTTTTCTCTACTTTTCAACTGCAGGGGTTTTGGATTGCTGTTCAGGGTCTTGGAAATAAAGAGTTTGTACCTGGGCAGAAAGCAGGGCAAGTGTACCTCAAAGAAGGTTGTCAAAAGGTAATATAGATGCAATATTTTATTTTCCATGGCTCACTCTTCTATTTTCAGTGCAGATTTATACTCTTGATGTTCAAAACAGGCAAAGAAAAACAAAGTTACAGTGTAATGCTTCACCAGTAAGTTTTGCTTCTCTAGATCTGCACATCCTGACCCTGACTTGCCAATTCAGATTCCCGGCTTGACTCAAAGCTGCCCCATTGGGATGGACGTGCCTGGTGATGTAGACTCTTGCATACACCTGACTACTATGAGCAGACTGGATCTGCTCACCCTGCTCATGTACTATGGAATGGGTCCTATACTGTGACTGTGGTCACAGGGGTTTTCCGGTGAAGAGAGAGACAAGAATGTTGACTCCATGATCAGAAGGCGTGATTTATAATTTAATGATATATACATTACATTATAACTATACTGAAAAGAAATAGAAAGGAAAAGTCTTCTTCAGAAGCTGGCTAAGCTAAGAATAGAATAGAAAAGAATGATAACAAAGGAGCTCTCTCCGACTCTGTCCCAGAGAGAGCTCAGTCCTTGATTGGCCATTAATTATACACATCCAACATGGGCCAATCACAGGTGCACCTGTTGCATTCCACAGCAGCAGATAGCCATTGTTTACATTGTTTTTCTGGGGCCTCAGCTTCCCAGAAGGAAAAATCCTAAAGAAAGGATTTTTTGTGAAAAAATGTCTGCGACACTATACCAACTCTATTATTATACAAATTGTGTTTCTGCTCCCTACAGTAATGGGTCTACAGTGGACAGTCTATGTGTGAAGTGTGACATTTGTCCAGATTCACACTAATGCAATATCTATGCAACATTTCAGCCAGTAGACCACATAGGCAGAGAAAAAAACCAGTCAGAAGAGTAATGATTGAAATGTGAGCAGAAATGAAGACCTTTATGTCAGACAAACATTACTGCAAGAATATTCATTGTCTTGAGATGTCAGGAAATCTCTGCATACTGCTGTAAATACTTTCTCCTTCAATCCACTTTACTATGTTTGGGTCAACACTACTCCCTGAGGACAACACAGTGAATTAACTAACTTTGCTAATGTCAGTCTTACTTTGTCAGCAGATTTCTCATTGTCTCAGAGAATGCATGGAGCATGAATCCATGTGTGTGCTATTTCAATTATGTTGAATTATTTTGGATACACTCCGATGCCATTTCCAAAATAAAAGCCTTAAGAAAAGCTATTTTATCAAAAATGTCATGGAAAGTAGATCCAAGCTAACAAGCAAATATCATGCAGGTTTTTTCATAAACATCAATATAGCATCCACACACTGGAAACATCAGGAGTGCTGATACTGTTAAACTATGCCATATATCTCTAAGACATGTGAACAAAGTCTTCCATTGAATGCTAAAAATGGGGAAATCATAGAAACTATGATTTCATCTCCAAAATAAATTTTAACAAAAACAAAAAAGAACTTCAAACAACATCAAAATCGCATCTCATTCAAGTGAATAATAACCATTAATATCATTATTGTAATTAATCTAATCCAAAGTGTCTGTGTGAATTAATAGTTGATAACAAAGTACATTGACTAAGAAAATAAACACTCAGAGTCCATTTAAACAGAATACCAACTTAGTTTATTCACCTGTAATGTCATGGATTGGCTGTAACTCTAGAAAATAAAGAAAAACTTAATTCTATGTCTAGTTGAAGGTTTAGCATTTTTCATTTTCTTTAATTTACAAGCTAATTGGGCAAATAGATTGAGAAGGAATGCTTTTCTGCACTAAAATGGCGCATCCCAATGACTCACTGGTTCAGCAGTAGGAATTGTTTTTTACTAAAGCGTTGTCTGTATACAAATCTTCCTAACTTTTGGCAATGATATAATTTCTAAAAGTTTATAATACTTTTCTTTTTAGAGTTAGGCCAGATGACTTGCTCAATGCAATCCAGGAAGCATGCAGAAAAGTCTTGCCACCTGTCATATTTTAATCACTACATAGTTTCTTTTTAATGGTGTTAAATTATTTTATTTAATATATCAGTGCAGACCCACTTAAGTCAGTAAGATCATGTGTTGCATCTGACTAAGGGGCTCCTAATCTCTCTAGCCATTATGAAGTCTGATAATAGTTCCTCTAAGTAATGTAGAATTAAATTTTTTAGCTATTCTTCTTCCTACTTTTCCATGTGCTGCACTGTAGATATTATTTGACCTCATCTCTCTTAAATGTTATGGTAGCAACAAAATACATAGAAACATTATGGAACATTATGCCAGGTCCTTTTTTTTTTCTTTTTGCCTCTCTGGTACGTTTACCTCTTTTATTTATTTATTTTTTTTTTTTGAAAATGGCTGAACAATATCAAGCATTTAATTGCAAATATTTGGGTATAATATATAGAAGATATGGACATATAAATTGGACAGTAGGCGGTGTTTTCCTGGGATCTATCTACTATTGCTTTAAATTTTAATTCAAGTTTTCTGGGAAGCACCAAATTATGCACACAAACAAATGTATAAAAACAGTTAAAACTTTGGGTGAAACAAGTCAGTATTTCTCTCTCCCAAGAGAGAGAGAAATAAGAGAGTGAAAGATGTGATGTCTTACCTTAATCCTGAGTGGCAGGATCAAGACTGTTACAAGGATAGGATCACAAAAAGACAGAAATTCAGACTCTGTCTCTGGAGGGAGAGACTCCACTGAATCAGGATGCATATTATTATGAAAGCCATGTAACTGAGAGATCTTTCAGATTTAAACCTAATAATGCTGACAGCAATGGTCATTTAATGTCAGACATGTTACTGCTTGGTAGGTTGTCTAGGGGTATGATAGTGAACATTACACCTTTTGGCGGTCTCATGTTTGCTCTCACCTTCTTGCCAAATTATTAGCTCTGAAGCTTTCCTTTGAAACAAGCACACACTGTGGGTAGGGTTTATATTCCAGCTGCTGAGCTTGCAACCAGAAAACCAGCTGTTATCTGTATGTCTAATCAGCTGTATGAAAGTGCTAAAAAAGACAAATCAAACAATACATTAGAGGAACATTTACTTGGTATTTCCTACACATGATTAATAAGAAAACTTTAAATATCTTAATTGTTATTTTCATTAGTCAACACTGGTAGTAGAATTTGTCAGGGTACTGGTAAGTGCACACATCACTGACATGCATTATTAATAACAGAAGTATTCTTGGCACTGAGCAGGCTTTAGCTCCATGCCAGCTGCTGAACTTGTTTCATCACACTTTCATTTCACAGCTGCCTTCCTTACTCTCCAGAGGCAAAGAACAAGCTATGCCTCTGTTCAAGTGCCTATCCTTGCCTATTCTGCTAGAATGTTTATGCCCTGAGACTGTCCAGCTGATCAGGTATTCAAGCCTTGAGACTGAGCACAGCTCCAGGTGCAGCCTGTACGTACCTCCCAGGTCATGCAGGGCGCTGTGTGCACAAACACATCCATTGGGTTTGCTAACTCAAACAAATGCTCTCTTGTCAGAGCTACACATGAACAGTCAACACACTGTTCAGGTGTAGCTCTGCAGATGGATCACAGTTACCAGGCAGCAGACTCCATTTTATCAATATAAATAAACTCCTGACCATTGGAGTCTCCCTAGCTTCTTGTCAAGTCATAGAGAAACCTTCTTACTATTAGTAAAAGGGAATTGGAGATGAGGAGTGTAAAAGGGGTTTAAAGACCTCTCCAGTTCAGAAGGGTCTAGAGGATGAAACTGTTTCAAAATGGATGCAATAATTAACATCAATGTGGAATGATTCTAAGGTATTCATTAAAATTGGCTAATTTTGATTCACTTTCAACTTGCTCACAAGAACAGGCCATGAAAAAGGCATGAATGAGGCTTTAGTTGTATAGCTTTGTTGGTTGACTGAATTCTCAGATGTTAGATTATTTAAATCTGATATAAATATATTTCAAAGTATTGTTATTTTTCTTTAATGAATGCTATATGCGTATTTAATATTTTATTGTTATAATCTCTGCCTTTTATCAGTAGAGAAGTATCAAGTCACAGTAGTGTCTGCCATTCCCAACAGGCTACAGGTGGCTGCAAGGAAAGCAAAAATAATAGAATGGCTGAACTATGAATATATGTATGCAATATAAAATAATCCATTCCATTTCAGGAAATGCTGCTCTTTATGCCTTTGTTGGGCTGATAATTTTTTTTATCCTGCTATATTTATTTTCTCAATAAAAAGAAGATACAATAGGAAAATGAGGTAAGATAAATTAAAGAACTTAAAAAGTGCCAGAAACTAAAAGATAACCCATTTTTCATAGAAATAGGTAATTAACATGTCAACTACAATATTTTTGATGTGAAATCCAAAGCATTCTTTAAATGTTGCAAGTATATATTTGTCTTTACTACTTTCTACAATGATTATTTGATGCTGCCATTAATATAGGTGCTCTTACAACAATATACACTGGAAGCCGGATATCTGCTTTTGAGGCAATTTGCATGTGGAAAATATTTTATACAGATATTGCTAGTTGAACAATTTCTTTCACAAGTATATTTAAAGGTTGGTATATGGGTCTTAAACAAAGAAGGGAAATTATTGTATCCCACTATTAATCTGTAATCTCTGGATGTTTATCTCTTTAGTAATATGTGTACAGATCTACTAAGAAGAAGGTCACTATATATCTGAGTACAAATAGTTTTCATAAAGGGATGCAAGACAGTTATTTGTTGAGATGTCAGATAACTGTTCTCACAGGGAATTTCAAGAATGTTGAATAAAATGACCACTTCTGATTTTATTATTTTTATTTCCTTTTTAAACGAGTGTATTTCCATATTACGGGGGGGGGGGGTTATGTTCTCCCAGTTGTACACATTATTGTGTTCTCTGAATTTTTTAACATCTTTAAGATGCCTGGGTTTAAACAATTATCCTTATGTTAACTAGGGTTAGTAAAATAATCGAAAAATGCTGAGAAATTTTTGAAAGTTAATGTATTTTCCAAAATTTCACCATGAATATTGTCTGAAAGTGCAGTGCCTGCCATGAATCAAGTGTTGCTATGCTTCTTTCATTTGCCAGTGTCAGGACTGTGCTGAGATTCCTGTGTTGCCATGTGTATTTGGTATGCACTCAGTTCCACTGAAGTGTCTGCTGGTGATAGGAGGGAAAAACAGAGCTGTGTAACTGCAGGGCATACTGAGAGAAAGGATATGGGATCACACTGTCACATCAAACACACTAGGACTGTTTCATCATGGCATACACATTCTGTAGGCAAATACACTCGTGAAAAGGGTGAAGAAAACTCCATCATTGTCTTTTGACAGGTTTTTGCAATGAGCGCACGAGAATGTGTCACACACAGTATTAAACCTGTGGAGAGTAGAACATCAAGATTTAAAACTTTTTCTGATCTGTATAGTAGAAAAAGCCCTACCTGAAATGCAACAGAACAAGTTTTATACATCCTATAAGCTCTGTGAAACATTCCGGCATCTTACACTGTATCTGAAAATTCATCTTCCAAAATATCTATGACAGAAAAAGTTGTTTGGATTTGCACTTAGACAGCAGACTTATTTAAGACAATGATTCTTAAAAAAAATTGACCAGATCTAAATGCACTTTTTCACAAACTTGAATTTCCAGTAATATTCTACTATTATTATTACAATTAGAATGTTAGTCTAACATTCAGTGACTTCAAGGGTTTAACTCAGGTGCTGGCCATATTGTCAGCATTTAAAAACAGTAAATAGCTATAAATGTTTATTCATATGAAGTTTGACAAATCTTGTGTAACAAAGTAAAATACATGTTTTTTAAAAGTCTGAATAAAGTCAAAATCCTGTTAGTATCTGGGGTTTTTTTCACACAAATGACAAATGTATGTGCAATTTTGTGAACTGTTTAGGGCTGTTTGTCTTAATCAATCAATTAAATATTTTTGCAGTAAGATTAAAAGGGTAATGAATATGCAACACAGTACAACAGACATCATTCAGTTTACATTGTATTTTGGTGGATAGGGAAATATGTAGTATAACGACAAATAGAGAAAGAAGTGATCTAGAAAGCTTCAGCAGAAAAAAAACCAACAAAACAAAACAAAAAAAAACCAAACAAAAAAAAGTAGATATTTATTTACTCTGTTGATTCATTTGCTAGAGAAACAAAACCATCTAATATAGATAATGAAGGGTTTTCATGGATGAAATTAATTGCACATCCTCATAGATGTAAGCATGAAAAATATCAGATTATTTTAGATTTCTCTAACTCAAGAATTCTAATACAGAAATTAAGGAGAAGGGCAACAAAAATGACACAAAGGTAAGAGGGAAAGATATAGGACTACATGAGATTTTTATATATTAATAAAAAAAAAAAAAAAAAAAAAAAAAAAAAAACATAAGCAAGAAAAGCCTGGGAGTTAAGAATAGCAAGCAACTAGGGGTAGAGTTCCTGTAGAAGTCATCTACTGATGGGATCAGCAGGGTGTTTGACATCTGGCCCGGTCAGTGGGGTTATGCTTTGAATGTGTAAAGTGCAGTGAAAAGGAAGAGTACTTTGAAAGACCATGTGCAAAGTGTCTCAGACAGGTCTCCACGAAAAAGCAGACTTTTTTATTTAAAATTGTCTGTCCCCATCTGTAACAATGGCATAATACATACCAGCCCTTCATCTCACAGGGATATTGTGAAAATGTTTCATACCTGTGAAACACTTAAATATAGTGTAATGATTTGTTTTATGCAAAACCCCAGAGGTAAATAAATATTTCTTTTATAAAGAGTTTATAAAGAGGTTGAAAACTGTGCAATAAATACAGTATAGATCAACAAAATGCACAAGACCAAAACAAAATCTTGAACAGCTGTTTGCTAACTAACCATTATCCTGCCAGTGCACAGAACTAAACACAGGGGAAAAGACCATTGCTACCATATAATTAAGACTGAATCAAGATGCAAATCTAATAAGCCTCTGAATTAAGAATATATAGGATCTTAAATCTTGCATTTCTTTTCCCCTGGGTGGTGAATGCTCCAGCAAAAAGAATTTGTGTGCCATTTCCTAACTTTTTTTTTATAAACCTCACTGAGAAAACAGTTTTTAGTTTTCTTTTTTGTAACATTACATTGATGCTTAAAGGATACTAGCAATGTCTTAGGCTCCATCCAGAAAGTTGCTACTTGGTCTAATAAGGAACCTGATAACAAGTGTTTATGGAGACCAGAACAAGAGCAGTATGAAAAGCAATACTTTGCTGGCAGGTTTCATAGAATTTGATCAGGAGGAGAGCAGGGTTTGGAGTAGAGCATTTTCTGAACAGAGCTGTACTCTGCTAGACTTGAATGCTTCTTCCCTATCTCTTCAAGTGAGATTCCATTTTGTCCTGGGGATTGGGAGAGGCTGCTTGAAACCCATATATGAGGGGTACATGTCCTTTCCTTGGCTTCTCCAACCAGCCCAGGAGGGCTGAGGCCAAACCCAGGGCCCAGTGTCTGAGCCGCAGGGATGGCCACTGGCCAGATCAGTAGGACCCTAATGAAGCCCAACAAATCCTTGACTCGCTCCTGTAGTTGCTGAAGAACAGCCAGTGCTGGATATTTAGAAAGAGTACAACAAATGGGTTTTTTAAGGTGATCCTTCTTATTATCTGTGTTCCTGTCAGTTCCAGCTCCTCAGGAATTTCCTGAGCTAGAGAAAGCATGTTTTTCAGAGAGATAATCTACCCATGAAAAAATCCTGTCCTTCTTTGCCCTTCAAACCCATACTCATATCCAAACCTAATTTATATTTCTCTGCTTCTTTCCTTTCTAATACTGCATTTGTTCTGCTTTGTCCTTGAAAGCTATCCTCACCAACGCAGGACAGATGGATGCCTGCTCTCAGATAAGCATCCTGGAACTACCATAAACTGTAGCATCAGCTCAAAATGATATTAAATATAAATAACTCCAGTTGTTGAGTTTAAGTAGGCCCAAGACTGAGAAGAAAATTTAAGTTTATCATTTCAGAAGTCCTTTTTTATGTTTACTGAGGTTATGATTTTTAAGGCAGATGTCAATAGAGTTTTCTCCTTCAAAAATTTCAAAAAACTTATTTAGTAAAAAAAAAATCTGATTTCCTTTAGCATTGTTCTCTGAAATAACTAATCAATCCACACTAATATTAAATTTAGAAAAAGAAAGTGTCAGATGTACTGTTAGATGTACTCCCAAACAATTAAGGTTTTCTAGGCTTTTAAGAAAATGTCTTTCAGCCTTTCTGACATGGTGATGAGGAGCAACAAATCTTGAGGTGGAAGATGCACACTGAGGAAGAAGAGTCCTTGGCTGAAGTCCCTGATAAAGGTTGCAGCATGCTTTGGAAATTTTTATCATGTGAACCCTAGTGTTTATGCATGGTTTTTGTATGGCAAATCCTGCTTAAATGGCCTAGAGTGTGAATTCAATTAATTGTTTTTCTAAATTTCCAAGTCTATTTACAATATAAGGTAAATTAAATGTAAGATGGGCTATTTTGGGATGATCACTAAAACTTTAAAAATAAAAACATCTTTCAGGTTGAATTAAAAGAATAAACCTTTGATCAATGGTAGACAACTGATGAGGATTTATCCTGTATTATAATGAATGCATATTTTTCTATGGAAGATACTTGAATTTCTGAGAAAGCAACAAGACAGTGCTCATGCAACATTTACTTCTATTCACTACCTGACACAAATCAGATGTCACCTTTTTGCCTCTTAGGAATGCCACAATTAGCAGATGTATGAACAATCAGTGAAAGGCCATCCTACAAAGGTGAAAGAAAAAAATTAACTTGCATAATGTCTTCTCTGGAGACTGTGTAGCTATTTGGTAGCCTAAACAATCAAGAGTGATATAGAGCAGAAATTACTAAATCAAAGTTCTCCTGACTTTGAAAAGAATTCATAGTTTAGAGTTTGAATTGTATAATTGAGTATTGTTGGAACATTACAAGTAAAGTTTTTATCTTCTTATTGAAAACTCTAGGGAAAATGCATTATTGAAAGAAACCAATGATTTCTATGACCTAATTAAAAATAATAAATATTAAAGAAATGGAACTGACAAGTTTTTTAATAAAAGAACTGAACAAATAGCAAAAATAGTGTAACAGTACAAAGAATTGCTGTTGAGTTAATCTCACATTAAAAACCTGTCAGGAACATGATAACTGGCCCAGATTTGCATAAACTATTTTAACATGCAAATGCATTGTGCATATGTTATATTAAATAGAAGTCTCAACATTTTTCTGTTTTTTTAAAACTTCTTTATTTTTACAGAAATCACTTTAGTTCTGTCTCCCACTTCTAGAATGCTATGCTTTATCTGATTTCCCAGGAATTTTCTTTGGTGTTTTACTCTAAATTAAAAGAAAACCAAACAATGAAAAGCGTTATTTTCATGTTCCCCACTGCTTAAATAAGTATTTGCATGGTACAGTGGTTTAGGTTACATAAGAACTCATCTGTGTATGTGTGAGAGCACCTGTGCTCTCTAAGGCTGAGAGCAGAGGGGCTCAGGTGCGGTACCAGGGAGTTCCTGGCAGGTCTAGGGGAGTGTTTATGTGTGCCTGTGTGCGTACAAGAATCCATATCAGCAACAGAATGGGACTTTTTATGCCCAGGGCCAGCACAGCTTGGGAGACTGGGGTGCAGGACCCAGGAACTGGACAGACTCAGCCCAGCTGATGGAGAGATCCTCATTGTGCATCAATAGATTTTCACCAGTGAACTTTTTCCATGTTTACACACAGATGAGAGCAGCATGAAACCATTGTTTATATCTGTATTCATGAAAGCCGTGCTAATAGTAGAACCTGTGGACATGGAATGGCATCAGCCTCGCTTCTCTCATGCCTTGGATTGAGACTTGATTTATCTTCCTTGAAGATGATGTTACTTCTCTCTCCCTCTTTGGTCAAATACAGTTTAAAAGCAAACCACTTGTGATCATGTGTGATATTCACATTAGCAGATATCTCCCTTTTTTCATTCTATACCCACAGTCATATTGTATCAAAAATACAAAGAAAATATAGGAACTAGATATTAAAAATGCACAGCAGTTTTTTCTTTCTTTATATAATTGTCTTTTGTGTGAATGCATTTTTTTTCTAGATTCCCAGTTGAGGCAGTAGTCTCATGTGTGTTTTTTAAGTAAAGTGTGTTTGGCTGTGTTTTAATTTACATGTTTACTCCAATGGGACACCACAGAAAAAGTGATGAAAACATTTGCTCTCTTATCTGCCCAAGGTATGGTTAGCTCTTTGTCTCAAATGAAATTATGACTCCTCTTCTGGTACGATGTTCTTCACAGAAACAGTGGTGACTTTTTTACAGGAGTGCTGAATAAAGACTCCTTATCTGCTCTTCTACAACTTGCATGATGCCTGATCAGTAACAATATTTCCACCACTCCTCGTTTCGAAGTTAAAAAGCTGGAACTTCAATAAAAGTTCCATTTGAAAAGTAAATGCTTCAGAATCAATGCTATTGTTAATCACTTCACTATCCACAGCTTCTAGATGATGACAACACATCTGTATTCAGGTTTTCAAATCATGTGTGTGCTAAAAAGTAAGAAGCCTTTGTGAGAATTCTAGTTCTCGTATTGACACACCTGAGGATGTGACTTGTGCAGTGGCCCTTGTCAGTAGGGTTCTGCTGCTGCTGTTCTTGGTGCTTCTCACATTACAAAGGGAAAGAGGAGAATAGGTATTAATTAAAATGTAACACACAGTGAGTTAAATTCCATATTTTTGATTGGCTAAGTTGTGATCACAGAATCACAGAATTAACTAGGTTGAAAACATCTTTGAGATCATCAAGTCCAACCTCAAGCCTAACACCACATTATCAACTAAACCATGGCACTGAATGCCACATCCAGTCATTTTTTAAACACTTCCATGGGCAGGGACTCCATCACCTCCCTGGGCAGCCCATTCCAGTGTCCAATTACTCTTACTGTGAAGGAATTTTTTCCTAATCTCCAGCCTAACCCCCCCTGGTGCAGCTTAAGTCTGTTATCTCTTGTTCTGTCTCTGGTTACCTGGGAGCAGAGACCAGCCACAACCCAGGCTAAAACCTCCTTTTAGGTAGTTTTAAGGAGTATAAGGTCTCCCTGAGCTTCTTCTTCTCTAGGGTAAACAACCCCAGCTCCCTCAGCTGTTTTTCATAGTGCTTGTGTTCCAGGCTCTCCACCACCCTTGTTGCCCTTCTCTGGATGTGTTCAAACATCTCAACATCTTTCCCAAACTGTGAAGCCCAGAGCTGGACACCAAGTGATATTGATCTACTTGGTGTTTGTTTAATCTGTCTGCAAATAAAGAACAACAGTATTGCAATATTTGTGCAAGTAATCCATCAGTTTGTTTGTGTGAACATCTTTACAGATCTTTCCAATCCTTTCTAAATCCCACTAGCTAGTGCTGAACAATAAGCAACAGATTGTTCCACATGCCCCAAAGTGATATGATTAGGACTGAAAACCCAGGCGTAGTTTTGTTTCCTTTGGGACAATAAAAATTTTGAAACAGCTGTCATGGAAAGAGGAAAATATACATTCTGAAAAGACTTCCAAGATCTGATCTTTCAAAATAAACTAGAAGATGATTATGTGTATTCTTAATAGTTTATAAGAGCTATGGACTTTCAGAAAATGTGAATCTTGCACAAATGGATGGGGTACAAGAGAGTTCATTGGTCTCTCAAATTAAGCATACATGTTGTCTAAGAAAAAAAAATTCTCTTGCTTTGATAATTAGAAAGATGTATAAATAATGCATATCATTATTTCCAGTACAATGTCAGAAAATATGAAACAAATAATCTTGGTACAACTATCCTAAATACCCCAAAACAGTAAGCTTCTCTGTGTTATCATTTCAATAATCTATAATTAGGAGTTTGGTGAACTACTCAGCTACAAATTATTAAGATGTACTTTATATAATATTAAAGACATGGCAATAGTAGCTCTCAGCAACTTTTGAGGCCCAATGAGAGCTCTCAGTGAGGCTCAAAAAAAAAAAAAGTCAAACAGCTAGGGTACTACCACTTTCTAGAAATGGATCTAAATCTTTAAATGGATCAGCTGGTGGGAGGAAGTGGACAGGCCAATCTCTGTGAGCTGGTACTTGTCTAACTGCCATTTTAAATTGACATTATTGGAGGTGAGAAAGACTTGCCAGTCATTTTTATTTGTATTAGGAAAAGGAAACAGTGATATTCAGTGTTATTATCTCAGCAAAGACCATAATTAATAAAAAATATCTGTGTGCAGAAGTGTCTGTCAGGCCCTTCTTCTGATCAGCAGAGGGCTAACGGGGAGGACAAGTGTGGCTGCCTTCTATTGGCTGGATAAGAGGGTTTAAGGCCTTTTTTTTTTTCTGATTGTTTCACTGCATTTTTTAAAATATCCTTCAACACAAGAGACAAAAAATCCCAGCTGAAAAATTACATCAATCCACAGTATAATGTTGTCGCATGCCAATGTTGGGGACTGTGAGGATAATGATGAATGATTGGGAACAAAATTAAGCCAAATGAGGGAAAAATTGTATCTGAGAACCAATTATTGGTAACAAAAGGACAAAAAAAAAGGAGTTACTTTACTAAAGAGGGCTAGAGAAGACCGAGCAAGAGAAATAAAAACGTAAGGGGGGGAGGGAGAGGGGAGACAGAGCGTTAACCCCAGAGGTCAGCAAGTGCTGTGCACGGTGCCTGCCTGGACACTGCTTCTGCAGCAGCTGGACACGAGGTGAGGGGGGATCAGGCAGGAGGGCCAGGAGCCTGGAGCATGGGCTGTGGTCAGGCTTGTAGGAGGGCAGGGTTGGATTCAGGGACAGGGATACTGGGATGAAGGAGGCAGGGCACTGGTCAGGGAGGTAAGGGCGAGCAGGAGCGCCAAAAGGCAGGACTCCAAAAACAAGTTTGAAAAGCCCCGCAAAAAGCCAAAAGCAAAGGATAGACCAGCCCCTGGAGCTTGGGGTGCAGTTACTTTTCATGCCCCTGGCTCCTCCCAGTGTGCCTGCTGACAGGAGATGTTCCATCACAGTCCATGGGCAGAGACCTTCTGCCATCTGACTGGAGACTGTCTCTGGATGATAGTGCCTTCAGCATTCCCCTGCTGACTGCCTGTCCCATGTGGGACATGAACTGGCGGCCAGGCAAAGTCCCCCAGAGATAAGGCTTTCCTCCATCTTCTCCTGGCTGCCTCCCGGACATGGCACATGTGCAACCCTCCCTGATGTGCCTCTGACAACCATCGCTGAGGACAACAAAACTGAATTGGCTCCTCACAAGTGTCCCTTAGAGTTGTCATATTTGTAGTTATGTTACTTTCTTTCATTTGCAAGAAGGTGTTTGAGGAATAAACTTTCACAGCTACTTATCTTCTAGTAAATAAATAAATTCTAAACTATTTTTGAAAAGACCTCTGGTAGTCCCTTACAATAATTTATACTCTTAAAGCCCTAGAAGCTCTAAATCTTTTTCCAAATATTCTCAGACCTGTTCTGACCCCAGCAGAGTTGGTTTAATGTCCAGGACTAGTGTTTGACATATATTGTCTGAACTGAGAGATCCATCAAGCCTCTTGTAATGAGAAAATTTAACCTTTCCAGAGGCTCGATCATTAATGTCCAGACAGATTTTAGGTGGTTTGTATTACTGGTTGGCAAACTTTTGATATTACAGGGAGAAAAGTAAGCAGAGAATATGTCATTTAGAAATATTTCACCCGTTAGTGCCCATGCTTTATAATTAATGTTGGATCAATTTCCAGGAGCCCAGCAAGAAACATGAAAATCTAATATACTAGTATATGAATACCAAAGTAAATGCAATTGCAGAAATCAATATATTATGTGCTTCTATGATTCTTCATACATGTTTATGAATAAGGAGATGAGATAAAAATGCTCGCCAAATATTGAAAAATCTTGCTCTGGAGCAGTTCTGATAAACCATCTAATTTTGATTTCTCAGGTAAGCTTTTTTTTTTGTTAGTGCATTATTAATCATAATCTTAAATCCTGCTATTCTATATCATAATAAATGAAATCTCAGTTGCATTAGTAATAAAAGAGGATAGTTACACTGTAGCCATTGGATTGCTTCACACTGCTCAGTGTCTAGAATACAGAAGATGAGGCAATAATTTTTCAATAGCAGTGATTAGCCATCAAAGGTGTTTAACCATCAAAATATTTTGAAAAGTGTCTTTTCATGAAATCAAGAAAAACTTAGAATAGAAGGAAACATATTACCTGAAGAAAATATATCCATATTGCTGAGAACACCTATGAAGCCATGTTAAATTGAAGACATTTAATTATGGACTAGATCTGGTGACTCTGTCATTGGGTTAAATGTAACTTAAATTCCACTGCATCCTGTGAACTGAGAACTTCTACACAGTAACTATTGTCTTATTTTACTCTTTTAGAAACAAGAGGAAACCAGACAGATTACCCCTCTACTGCTTTCAAGGGCAAACAGCCGTGTTCTCTTCCTTGCTGAGTATAATTTGGGATTTACAAAATGTAAAGGCTGCTGCACTAAACCAGATCATCTTCCCATTATTCTACTCCCTGCAGAGGATATTAGGGAGAGAAGCACCAGCCTTATTCATCCCTAGAAGCTCTCAGAACAAAGTGTGCTGAACAAAGTGCTGCACTGAAAGAGGTAGTGAAGAATAATCACAGATCCATACACCAGCTGGATCTTGTCTGTGTAAAAGGAATTGTGGGATACAGTATTTGTATTAGTATTTAAACAGTATCAGTGTTTATCCAATGATGGCATTACCTTGAACAGTAATACTTAAACTGTGTTAAAAGCTTACTAACAATTAGAAAGATACATTTTATACATTGCTAGGTTCAACCAATTCAGAAGAAAGGATTTTTTTTCAGAAAAAAATCAAATTACTTTTCTTTGCGGGATGAAGTTGATTTACACTTGAACTTTATTCTAAGGTATTTCAGGCAGAATATTTGGATAGCAACTACCAGTGGATGGTATTCAAAATTGTCAACATCCATTTTCAGGGTTCTGCATTGGGCATTTCAGGAAGAATTCTATAAAGACAGAATCACATTCTCAGGAAAAAATATACTTTCAGGCAAATTACAAGTAAGCCCCTTGACAGGTTCATTATAAGCCTTTTTGTACCTTAGATTTATTAAAGTCTTTTAACTCATACTGTGAAAATTATATGAGAAAAAGGAAGAAAAAAAAATGAGTCTCTGAGAATTCTATTACTGATCTGACAAACAAGTGACTCAGTTTTTGGAAATAGATCTTGATCTGGGTGTCTTGGCCTCCAGTAAAGGAGCTTCTATCTATTTCTTCACAGGAGTTAGAGCTGATTTTTTTTCTTCTGCTAAAGAGATAAAAGACAAAAATGTGTCATGATTTCTGTGTAATGAAAAGTGGGGTTTTTTTGAAAATGGAATTGAAGTAACAGGGGCATTGAGAATTCTGGACCTGTTACATGTCAGATCTTCAACATTGCAAAGACTTATGAAAAGTGATGTTTTTTTCTTTTTCTTTTATCTGTTACTTCTGGGTGGCCTATGGCATTTTTAAGGTATTCTAGGATTCTTTTGTAAAAGTCCTGGTTCATTATTCTGAGCAGTCCAAGTTTAACCCAGGGAAATACAAGGCAGTATCTCCTGCTAAGACCAAGTTGAATTCAGAATCTGTATAAAACAGATCATCTGGACTATCATATATGGAGCTATTGATACTGTGTTGGAATTTATAAGGGAGGATGTCTATAGTTCTAAAATCGCCTTTCTTCTCCTCCCTTGTCCAATAGATTACCAGTGATTATCAATGAGGTTGTAGAAACTACCCTTGCCTCCCTCTGCCACAAGAAACATTTATTTTATAAAGTCCATTTTCATCCAAAACCCCAAATAACAGTTACTGTTAGCTAACTGAAGAAAAGAGCAAAGCATATATGTAAATTCCTCATGTAACATGGTGGTATCTTTATTTTTAGTAAGACTGAATTATTTTATCAGATGTCTAAATGTTCAAAAATGTTGTGACCTAATTGATGAAAATATCCCTGTTTTTTTAATTACTTTCTAATATTTATTATATATTGGGTTGTTTTGGGGGTGGGGTTGCATGCACAAACACTTGCATATGTGTGTGTGTATATATATATATATATATATATATATACATATATATATACATATATATATACATATATATGAATATGAAGTGAGCAGCAGAGGTTTCTTACTGGCACTCCATAATTTTTGCAGGCAGATATTATACGCTTAAGCCAAACTACTGGAAGTATATGCATGTAAATACTATGCATTTATGGTATAGCTGAAGGAAGGATTTACAATGACATCTTCATAAATGAATCTTACAGGAAAAAAATATGATTAAAAATGCACAGATTGGTATCTGGGGTGATATTTATTTGTACACAGAGTTTTTGATATTGATTAAGAGGATAAAAAATAAATCTGCTAATAAAAATTATTAATGACAAAGATTCAGATTATAGATATGTGAACTGTAATGGAACTTAAAGCATAGAGAAGAAATTAAAATCCTGGACTTCTTAAGAAAATAAAAAGGGTTATATTACCTATTTTCTATATGCTTGGCAGAGAGCACTTATATATTTGGTTTTTTTCTCCCTTTTTTATGCAAGTAGGCAGCCAAGTCCTTTTGTAGATGAGGGTAATATTTTAAATTAAAACTCTGGAGAATGCAATAACTGTATAACACTATATCCACTATTTAAATAGTTAATTTTAATAAATTGATTTCTGATCATTATTTGATTTGTGGTAATCCTAAAATATACTTTTCAGGACTTTAGGAATGAGATTTCCAGCGTGCTAGGAAATGTGTATAGAAAAATTCCAAAGATGGACAACAAATTACTTAAGAGCAGTACTGATTGTTAAATGAATACCACAGAATAACATAGAAAGTTTAATGCAGTAAATACACAAGTTAAGTGGGTGGGTTATTGGACAAATTCTTTTTAAATCAATGGAACATTTCATACCATATTTTTCAGGTAAGACATGAGATGAATTTTAAGGCGGAACTGAAAGAAGGCAATGTTATTGCTTTTAATGTTCATTTTACTCATGAAGGTCAGTAGTACAAGTGAGAAACATGTAAAGATACTTGATGCATTAGTAGCAAGGGCAAGAGCAATTTCACAGATCTTTTTTTTACCAAAAAAAAAGCTGCATATGCATTTCAACAAAATGTCACAGAAAGTTTATATGTAAATACAAGATTGCAATAATTGAAGGATTTTAGATTTTCAGCCAGGCATAAGTCCAAAAAGAGACAATAATATGTGTTTCCAGTCACATGTGAATTAAGTGCTACCTGAATCTGCATAATCATAGGAACAAATGATTAATTTTAGCCTTTTTGCTCTTATCCAAAATCTGGTATATTCATCTAGCATTCTTCAAATTAAATATTCTACTTTTCATTACCAAAAACATGCACGTGTACTGGCTTAATATATTATTGCTTGTTGACAAGGTGCTTGATTTTGTGAAGTTTGTTAGTGCTTTTGTGAACTTTTGACTCAGCTGACATGATCCAGAAAGACCAAGACAATTCTGCACGTTGCATCCTCTCTTGACGATCATAAAGGACATAAAATGTGGTAAATTGCTGTAGGCAGTACTTTATCATGACACTGAAATGTTATCACCTTCAGAAAAAAGTATGGATAGAAAGAAAATAATGGCACACCTTTTTTTAAGCTTTAGCTCACATAAGAATATCTCCAAAAACAAATATGGCAAGACTTCCAAGAACTTGACTCTAATAGACATGTGGTGCAGCCTAATTTATGTGTGTCATCTCTTTACAGTGAAGGACAGGAATTAAAGAGGGAAGAAATCACATGCATGATTCTTAATGGTTTTGTTGGTAAGCCTTAGCTCTTCTGAATATTCTCAGCTTTTCTATAGGATAGATAAAGATTGACGAAACAATTAGGTAGAGAAGGGTTTTTCTCCTACACAATTTCTGTACTTTTATCAGATATCAGAGTATTTATATTATTCATGGGTTTGAGTTATTGTCAGGATATCTTAAATTTACTATTTGAATAGCACAGAAAGAAATTTATAGGTAATGCATTTCTAGTTCCTTCAGGAAAAACTTCCAAAAAATCTGATAAATTATTAGCTGAACTATACTTATTAAAATTCTTACTAGGTGATTGATTTATATTTAAAAATAAATTCCATGTTATCTGGGATATATCCTATTTCTGACAGTTTCTCTTTTCTTTCTAAAGTAATGATAATCAAATTTTATTAGCTATATTTGTAACAAAGCTCTAAATCTGATTTTGCTTATGTGATAGATTTCTACATATGACTGTATTAATTTAACTTCAAGCAGTTTTATATTATTTATTCAGTATATAAATGCTTTCAAAAAATAAAGATAAATTATACTCTTCAGTGCCTTACAAACGCAGCACCCAGATCTATGTCTGTGCCAGGAATACTCTGAGAAAAAGAGAAGAAAGACTATAGTTAAATCAAATAAATTTATCTTGGCACAACACTGTGCAAGTTCATAAACCTAGGTGACTATGATCTGTAAGCAGTCAATTTGCCTTGACATTGAGAAGAACCACAAGAAGAAAAGTGCAAATAAACACACACAAAAAAGCCAACATAACTATAGCATTGACTGTCTTATTTTCAGGGCTATAGGAAGATCAAGATTTAAATCCCTGCTGTGAACCTCTGGGTCACAAATCATAAGGGATGGCTCACAGTTGGAGCCTGGAGCTCTCCTTATCCCTATAGCTGCCGGCAGAAGAAAATACAGAATTGCTGCTTTGTTTGCACACCTCAAAGAGGAAAGGGAAAAGCATGCAAGAGTGGAAAGAAGCTGTGCTGACAAAGTAATGAGAGAAACTCAAGACTCCAGAAAGAAGTCTTTTATTAGTGATCGTATTTAAACATAAATGCTGACATATTTCACAAGCAGTAGAGGGGAAGGTGGGTCAGCCAGATGAAATTGTAATTGTTGTCCCTAAGAGGGCTCCGAAGTGCAGTGCTGCCCAGGGATACTCCCTTGTCCTGGCATCATCTCAGAACAACTTCACAGCTGCCCTTCAGCCACATTTTGGTAGCTCTCTTGAAGTAATGCTGTCTGCACAGGCCAGTGTTCCCCCTGCCACAGCCATACTGGGGTATGACAAGGAGTTAAAGCAGTGTGGGGCTCTACACAGGTTGGGTTCATGTACGCAGCATATGTTCTCATGCATTAATTGTTTCTTTAACACACCAACTCCTTCAGTCATTTTAAGTCAACAGGAAAGGAAAGCAACTAAGAGAGCAAGAGAACCATAAAATCTGAACGAGGCCCCAGGAAAGCAAAGCAATCCACAGCTGTACTTGTCAGCTGTTCTCTCGTTCTGGAAGGGATCTTACTGTTTTCTTAACCTACTTTGAAAGATCAGGCTTTGCAACTCTAGAAACAGGAGAATTGCTATCATGGAACACTACATTGAGTTGACTCTCCTCCATTAACTACATAATTTTAAGTGATTTATTGTAGCTAAAATTAGTTAGTAACTATACACCTAAATCTGGAGAATTTTCATGCGTAAAGTGTTATAAATGTCTTATCCCATTTTCTATGGTTTTATTTGCTTTTATACTGCTTTTTAAAAAGAAAATGCTGTGAGAGCACGGCTAATGTAAATTTTCAAAGTCAGACACCGCAGTATAATTAATTCCTTTCTCAGTCATGCATTCCTTTCCCCTCATAGTGATGAGGTAGAAAGCTCAGAATCATTATTAAATAGGAGCATATATATATAAATAAATTGATACATCATAAACAGTAAACAAGTATATAACATAGAAAGATTATGTTTAAACTTTAGACTTAAATTTATGTAAACATATTTGGACTTGCCCATGGGCAAGATTTTCATGTTACGACTTGAAAAAAGAATTAGGATCTAAGTACCGCATAGAAGCACCATCTCCTAAAAACGTATTTACTGCAGAAACAGAATGTTCCTCAGAACAGTCAGGCTGCTTGCTTCCTATTAAATATACATCTCAAGAAAATATTTTAATACTGTTATCTGTGAGCTTCAGAAAGTTGTTCTGAGTTAACTGGTGATATTCTCCACTTTTAAGTTCCGTGAAGAACAAGGCTTGACATAAAACACCATGCATCATGTGTTGTCAAACTGAGCTTTCTCAGGCAATTATTTTCTGAAACCAACAGATTGGATGTCGAGGATTGTTCTAATGATGCTCACTGCTGTCAAGAAGTACAATAATAAATTTCCAATTTTAGCATTTCAATTAGAAGTTACCACCAAAAATCCCCATGATCTAGTCAAACATGCCTTTCTACACGATTTTGCTTCATTCTTTTTTTGTGGTTTCTCCAGTGAGGACTTCTGCCATTTAAAACCAGTTAGAAGTAATAGGTGAAATTCAAAATTCACTTTCAAATTCATAAAATATTGTTGTACCTTAGTATTACAAAAATTGACATAAACAGAACTGGAAAGTGGTGTAACATCTGATAGTCAAAATTTGTCCAAATATTTCCAGGTTTGTTTCCCCATTCAGGGTACCTCTACTACCTCCCAGATACATTATGGTCTTAAGTTTCTCAAATTTTATCTAAGAACATTTTAGAATGAAGGTCATTCTATTGTTCAAAATGCTTTGCAAATAAGCTATTTCTAGTTTTAGCCATTTGAGGGCATAGAATTGATTTTTAGACAAATCTTTCCTTTGAAAAAGGGTAATAACCTCACATATTTCATGGTGTGCTCTAACAAGGGCTAATATTTAGATAAAAGAGACAATTTTCCTGCTCCCTGTTTTCATCTGCTTTTAAAAGTTCTGGTATGATAATAATTATGATTAACAATAATAATTTGTTATTTTTTATATCAGGAATCTCTTTTTATCCTCTTGTGCATTAGCTTAAAAGCTCCACTTTCATGTTCTGTCCAGTTCCCATAAGAAAATTATGAAACCTTTAGTTAGTACTGAATCAGTGTTAATACCACTGATTTGAATCCCAAATATAGCCTACTGGGTCCTTAGAAGGGAGGTAGAGTTGCTTTTCTTACTATGAAACTAAGAAGATAAACAGAAAATGCCTGCATCTTGTGCCAAGGTTTAAAAACAAAAACCTTGAATAATATAGATATACCTGCATTTTAAAAACAGAATAGACAAACAGATAAAGAGTTCATGTGTAATTTATTTGCAGATTTTTTTTATAACTTTAATATTTTTATCTATGTTAAAGATGTTTGAGGTAGAAAACCTAGAAGTAAGCATATTAGGAAAGCTGTCTAGAAGCATTGCACAGAGATTAATGGTCTAAAACATGTTGCATTATTTCTTTTTCATTCTTTCATGACTTAGGTTTTGCTATTTTCACAGTAACCAATGCATTAACAACAAATACAGGAAGATCATTCATTTTACATACTTACAAAGATGCTGGTTTACAGCATCTTTTTACGTTACAAAGATAACGTGTCTGATTAAAAAACAGATTTCCAAAATTCATAGGGAGCTGACACAAGACTGAAAGCTGCAGTTACTTAGAGAAGAGAGATATTCCTTCACTTTCAAATTTTTCACCCAAATATAAGCTTTCATTTCATATGTAAGACACTAGTGTGCTTCCTTAAGGAAGGGGGAAAATAATGGAGAACACACCAAGAAATGTGTGAAATAAGTTGTCAGAACATTGCTTTGATATAAGAGAAATTGAAAAGTCCTTCTAATTTTCACTCAACATAGGTGAAAAAATAAAGAAAACAACAAGGTACCTTTTGTATAATTCTTAACTTTCAATGGTTGCTTTGATAAATTTTCTTCATATGCATTCAGGATTTTTTAATGAAAAATTGTGTCTGGCAAGTTTATGGTGGAAATAACTAATGTTGACTGTATATATATGGTGCAATGCTGCAATAATATAACCTTTTAGAGAATACAATAACTCCCCTAATGTTTAATGACCTTGATGCCTCTTTACCATAAAGAGCCATAGCTAGATAAGAAGGGCCATTAATTTTAAACAGTGGCAACAGATATATTTGCCCTATTAAAAAACATCTTCAGCATTGTTATGAAGTTATGTCTACAATGACAGCTGTTGTATAATTTTAGAGAAGATACCAGATAAAAATAGAGATTATACTTTTAAGATAAGAATCTTTTATTAATGAAACATATTTTTGATGTAACAGAGTACATTCCCTTCAGATTTTTTTAAAGATAAAAATAATCATAGACAGAGATAGCTCTTGTAATTATAGAATTTGATGCCCAGAGGTATAAAGTGCTGATTTTGTATTTCTTTTGTAACTCAGATTACTGATATTATCAGGAATAGGTGTTGTAGATTTAGAAGAGTAAATACTGATTTAAGGGTTACAGGAAATATCTTGAAATGGATCAGAGTATAGAAAAATAAACTTCTGTTTAAAGCATTAATTTCCTTCAAATACATTTCTTCTCAGTAGAAAAGTAAATGATTATATTAAAAATGCAATCCTGTTAACATCCCTTTTTTACAAAGCAGACATTAATGAATATATTTGATGGTGTACTTGAGGTCTATTAAAAATATGAAAATTCTTCAAGATATTTTGTGATTGCTGTGTACTCTTGGTACACAGATAACGTATAAATGAGCAAAAAACCATTTCTTTTCTGTAGGGTATTCTCTCAGAAAAACAAATTTTAAGTCACTAACATAAATTATGAAAATTGCCTTAAAATTTGGAAAAATAATTTTGCTGATCAATTGCCTGTATCACTACCATGTCATGTTGATTTTGGCGTGTCAAAATTTAACTAACAAGAAGTAAGAAATCTAAGTTACTAAAACGAGTATATTTGAATTCTATAATCTTTATTCACTCTCTTTAGCTGTTGAATATTATAGGCAAAGAAAGGATGCAGCAAAACCAGATAAAATCCTATTAAAATGCAAATGACATGAATTTCTAGATGATGAAGTATGCATTAAGCTTGGAACACTAATGATGATAATAGTAAAAAATATTTGGAATATTTTATGTACCTCTATTTTGAGTTCAACTTAGATGACTGTATGGACATAATTATAGAGATTCTATATTCTCTTAGCCATGAAACTAATTGAGAGTTTTAGACTCCCATTTTCTTATCTGCATATTTGTTTTATTTTTCTGCTTATACAAACAAAACATTTCTGACCAACATAAAGATTCTCAGATATCAGCAGTCACTTTTGGGGATTTTGGGGAATCCTAAAAAAAGATTATTTCTTTACAGAGTCAAATGCAAATAACTCCATTTGCACTAGAAACATAGTCAGACTCTGTATTTGACTCACGTTTCAAGTGATGACTGCTGTTACTTTTTTTTTCAAAAAAATGGAGGTAACCATTACGACAGTACAGAAACATCATTTCCTCTCTGTGAGGTTTTCTGAATTTGGTTTTGATCCTTAGTTAATCTGAACTATCCTACCTCCAACCACTTCCTCAATAATGAGCTTGTTCTTTACTAAAGATATTTTTCCTTTCATTTCAGTCCATTAGTAAAGTGTCAGCCAAGGCAAAATTTCTCTTTGTTAAGCTGGCAATTTTTTTTTTAAATGGAAGTATATAGCTACTCTCAGAAATATGTATCTAGAAACCTGCAAAATTCTCTTCATAGAGCATTTATGATGAATGTCACATGAATCACACCAAAAGTGAATCAAATCATCATAAATTAATTAGATTTAAATATAAAGTATTTACTGATAACAAACTTGAAACCTTGCATAGCCATTGCCTATAAGGGCACCTTGTGAAATGCAAACTGGAAGAGCCATTCATAGGGGTCTGGCATGGGTATGGGAGAGCAAGATGAAGGAAAACACATTCTGATCATACCTGTTGTGGGATCATCTTGAGGCTGAGGAAGATCTGTCAAGAAGAACAAAGGCAGGAGAGCAGCATGAGAATTAAGTTTAACAAATGCCTTTTTTAGCAAGCAGCTTGGGAGCTAACCTTTGAGCTGCCAATTCTTTTAAATTTTGTTGAGTTACTGTTGGCAAAGTCCTATATATCTCTAAGTAGTAATACTAAAAAAAAACCAGAACTTTGAAGCTTTTATATTGGCTATGTCACACTGATTTTCATAAGTCACTAAAACTACTTTGAAATATTCCGTAACTACTTTCTTCTTTTATTGAGCATAATTTATTATTATAACAATTAGAGGAATAAAAAGATATTTTACTACACCCTGCTTGGGGTGATTCAAAGAGACAAAAGATGGCTACCATCAATACCACAAAGAATCAAAGAATGGTTTGTGTTAGAAGGGACTTCAAAGATCACCTATTCCCCACTTGCCTGCTATTGATGCCTTGTGAAGGCTGACCTAGAACAGAGGCTAGATAGAGTTAGAGAATAAAATAGATATTTATTAAAAGGCATCAATGGTTACACCTTGGGCAGCACAAGAGCCCAATCAGGGCTACACCCAAGATGAAACCAAAATGGTCACAAAATGGATGACTGGTCACAGGGTCTCACAATTTTAGAGGTTCTAGTTCATTTGAATATTGGAGTTAATTTTCTAATTATAGCTTTAGGTTATGAAGTCCCATCCTTCTTGTTTTCTCTCTTCATTCTGCCATTGTTTATGCTCTTGGCCCTGAGATTTGGATCATTTGTCCTTGGTCCCCAACTAGAGAAGGAATTGTTTTGTCTACCTATTCTGTGAAGAGAGCCTACTGTCCCCTAATATGAAGGTCAGAATTGTACACTAAAGCATCACAGAGTCTGAAAATGTAAAAGCTAAAACATGAGGCATCACTATGGGCAGGGGACACCTTCTACCAGGCCAAGCAGTTCAAAGACCTATCCAGCTTCCAGGGACAGGGTATGTGCAGTGTCTCTGGGTAAACTGTTCCAGGGCCTCAGCACCCTCTCAGTAGAGAATTTCGTTTCTTCCTAATATCTAAGTAAAAACCTGGAACAGGGGACACTAACTTGCTTAGCAGGTAGGAATGGTAACTTCTTAATAAATGGGAGAAGTACTTGGCCAAAACTGCTCTTTGAAAATAGTATCATGTCATTTAGTTAACTTGATGCTCAGAACGCTAAGAGAGTAATTGTGAGGTAAAAATTCCAAATAATTAAAGAATTTTGGATATATTTCTTGTGGCCAGTAAGCTCAACCTTAAAAATAATATTAAGACAACAAACGTGGGTGTAAACACTTACTAGCCAGTGATCTCTTTGCAGACAACTGAATCCATATATAAAGCAGCCTTAATATTTCCAGTAACCTGTTTCCTTATCTAAGTTATCCTTTGCTGTAACTTAGAGCACCGTGATGCAGAATTGGTCTCCTACATCTAGTAAGTTGATCTTTTTTAAACTAAATTAGTGGGGTTTTTCTGTCAAATACTCTATCTCTTGTTAACTAAAATTATTTTTCCTGTCTTATAATGAAATGCTTGATCTATTCAGGTTTTAAGTTTACAAGTTCTATATGAAAGATATTAAGACTAAACAGCAAATCAAAATGATTGTGTTTAAAACTATATTGTTTTATGTAAAAGATCATGAAAGAGTAATAATTAAATAATTATTGACAAGTAGCAACTAACTCTTTATTTTAAATTATTTACTCTATTTTGTATCAAATAAACAAAAAGAAAGTCAAATCAAAGAATCAAGCTTATTATGCAATGTGAGGCAGCAACATTTGATTACATCTCCTTTGTTTCCGTATATATTTCAACACAGTTGTTTAACAAAAAACAGAAATCCAAACATAAAACTTTAAAAAGGTTCAGGTTTTTTTTTTGTGTGTTATTCCAGCATCCTCCCTAAAAGGACAGCCATTGATGCAGCTATATATTTGTGACTTTACATTTTAAAAATAAGATTCTCCAGATGAAACATGGGTATGACAAGGAACGAAAAACATGTAAGAAAACTTGTAATGGCTGTGCAAACAGAAAGTAAACTTGAGTATTACTGTGTTCTATTGCAAAAGTCCAGGGAAGTCTGTGTAGAGGTTAGGTCTTTGAAACAAGATAATCATCCAGCACCCACTGTGAGCATCTGGCCTTTTCTAGATAGGGGGCATGACTGGAATTCCTCAGAAATTTGTCTCAGCTACTTATAAATAGAAAAAGTTTCCATCCCATAATTGGCTACATTATTATCTGTTGTGAGTATGTTCTGAGCTACTGGGGAGACTGAAGGAGATTTGGAAGTCATTTGGTAGAAACCTGAAAGATAAATTGGGTTTAGGACAAAAATAGGGTTGAGAAATTCAGAGAAAAACTCTAAACTTTGTGTTACTGAGAAAACTGGGGCAGGGACTTTCAGTGAGTCACTTGCTCCATCTGTCAGATTGCTCCTGTCTTCAACTAACATATCTAATTTGATAGCAACCTTTCATACTTAATTGTGTTAATTTGTTTCTGGAAACAGGAGAATCAGAAACCATTTAGCCAAGGAGTGGCGAGGCAGATGTTTATGATGTCAACAAGGATAGCAAAATATTAATTAGAAAATACTGATTAAGACTAAATCCAGTAAGAGGTATTTAATCCTCTGACTACTGTTTTCACAGCTTTCCCTATTTATCTTTACACCAGATGTACTAAAAGCTTAAATGTGAAAGGGGAAATACAGAACTGCAAGGAGAACTATGTAAAAAAGACAAGCATTCATTTCACAACTTTCAGGTCAGAAGTCCCCTGAACCACATAGCACAAAGGTGAACTGTTTGAATGTCTTCAAAATATTTTTTGGCTACTTTTTTAAAATGGATTTCTGTTATTTTTTATTTACAGAGCTCATGAACTAATTAAGTAGTTTGTGAATCTTTTAATTAAACATTCCCTTGTGTTGCAAAATTCATACACAGCTTTCAAATGTATTTTTTGTTCTTTATTATTAATTTAATTTTCAGAGACCCATTTTAATTGTATGATCATTTATATAATTTTCACAGTAGTCAGGAAAATATGAAATATTTCTCTGAATCTTAAATATCACTGTCCTGTTATTCTCACTATCACATTCAGATATTGAAAATATAAAGGGGAACAGAAGACAATTAGGGGCTCCTTTAGAAGGAGAGTAGGTTGACAGTTTCTGGTGGTAGAAAGCCAAGATGTTGTCACTAGAGTCTATCTGGAATGAACAGAGAGTAGTGGTTGAGCTTGTGGAAGCTAATGATTTGTTTGCTTGTGTTTCATCTTTTCCTCTGAACTTTTCTCACAAGTTTAAAACATTTCCTCCTTGTGTTCAATAGAAAACATTTTATTCCAGGACGGATACCATAAAGGAACAGGGGTCTATTGGGGAAGGTGAGATAGATTTCCTTCAGCAGTAGAAAGCAAATATGATTTTAATTTTTGAATTCATGTAGATTTGTATGAATGCCATACACAGACACACACAGACACAGACACACACACACACACACACATATATGTATATGGATGCCTCCAAAATCATTATGTCCTAATGTGGACTTGTAATCCTGTCTACTTTCACTTTTATCCTCTCAGAGTCACTGAAACCACACAATGTCCTTCTTAACCAATGGAGTTATAAAATAATAAACAATTCTATCCTTTCAATTATTTTTACAGGGTTATGGCTATATCTGGGTTCAAAGGCTTCAGATTCTTTGATTTTTAGACAAGTTGTAGGTCCATAATTGGAACCTTGAAGAAATTACACAGTTAACATGAGCCTCATACTCTCAATGATCTAGTTTTCTTATGTGCATACAATTGATACATAAATTATTTTGTCTGTGCATAAATATACAGAAATATAGTGTCTACTCCAAGAAAATTTTTACTTTCACTGCTTTTGATGTATTTTTGTCTTTTAGAAGTCCAAATGTATTAAATCGCTTCAGTTTTATATGATATCACATTAATATTATTTGAATTTTTAAGATTCGTAACAGGGAGAATGTTCACAGATGTTTGTCTCTCACAAGAAGTATAAAGACATGCAAAAGCTCCTGTCTAACCCAATGATCATCATTGTGCTTACTGCATGATATTTTTTCATGATATTAAGACCTTGTTAAACCCAAACTTGTGCATGAACAGTCAGGACTAGAAAATAATTTTGTCCTAAATTTCTTCCTGATCACTTAAATAAGTTAAAGAAAAAGGCTTTTTTGAAAGATCTATGGAGCTGTGATCAAATTATTTTGTTGAGATGAGTGAGTCAAAGCAAAAATTGAGATGGCTGGTAAAATTCTCAACTGATGATCTCCATTTTCATTGAGGTGGTTTTTGCTGTTTTTTTTTTCTTTCTGGTCTGTGAATTCCCAGTATTTCCACTGATTTGTAAATAAGAGTGAAAAATACACTTTGAAGGAAAGGTGAGGAGTGCATATTAATGTGAAATATGATATTTAAAACATCTCATATCTTTTAATATCAAATTCATTTATTCTGTTGTAAGTAGAGATGAACTGAAGCATTGACATTTCAATCTGTGTGATGTTTGGACTTCTGATTTCAGCTCTGACACATGGCTGAGAGTACAAAAGGATTTGCATTAAGAAATTTTAATTTAACCTCCACATGAAGTTCTGAGTCTCTAGATTATTGCCATAAATTTGTGGTTTTTTTAGTTCTGACTGAGATAATATATTAATAACTATCATATCAGTTAATCTGACAAGCAGATTTCATCACATTTTAGTTACTCTGTAATGAAAAAGTTTAAAAAATATACACTTAAAATCTTAACCTAATTGCACTTTGTGTAACTTACCTGGATTTAGGTCTTGTCAGTTTTCTTTCTTGTACATAACAGTTTTATTTCTGTAAACAAATATTATAGTAAATTGTTCCAGCAATGAAACAAAGCTGTAGCTTTTATTGGATGGACATTCATGGTACTAGAACTAGATTTTCTACTTGAAAATAGAAAAAAATGGTAATGCTCTGTCTAATTTACAACCATATCTATTCCACAGATATTTAAGAATTTCTGCCAAACAGCAATCTCTTTCTTTCTATTTGAAAGAACAAAGGACAATGAAACTAGAAGCCATCAAAAAGGTCTTCTTGCATGTTTTAGGGTTTTAAACCAGAACTGAAGCTAGAATGTGAAGAGTTTTACATCAAAGAGAAAGCATTATTTCATCAGAGCATAATAAAACCATACACTTTTTAATGCATGAAACTCTTAGACTGGGAAGTAGGGCCGCATTTCTCTTCACAGAGAAAGGCAAGGCACAACTTCCCAAGGATATTTCTGGGAATCTCAGTGAGGAACCTCAGAGAAAGAAAAAACAATTCTTATCTCAATTGCTGCTCCTCTTGTTGTTCACAAGTGGAATGCATTGTAGAGGATTGCTTACCTGAAGGGAATTGGTAATTCGATTCTGGTGCGAGTGTTTTGATTCATTGACCAATTGAATCCATGAGTGTGTCTGTCTGTGTATGTGTGTCGGGACAGTCAGCTGACAGTCACAAGATTCTGTTCAATGGAGTTGAGTGCTTGTTCAGATTCAGTTTAGGTGTAGTGTAATAGTATAGAATAACATAATATAGTAATTAATAAGCCTTCTGATAATATAGAGTCCTCCTCATAATTTTTTCCTTGCCAAGGGGGTCGCCTTGTTTACTATAGGTAAGTTCATACAGTGGGCAATGCAGTTCAGCATGATGTGCCCCCGAAAATATTTGTAAAGATGGGCTGAAATCACACCACATGCTTTGAGAGAGCTGTGAGTTCAAACTTATACATAAAGTGACTGGAGTGCTTCTGCTAATGTTGAAAGGACCTGAATGTGTCCAAACTTTGTTTTGTACCTATGTGGCCATGAATGAAAATATAAATTGGAGGCCTGATTTTGTTTCAAATGATGCTTTTTTTCCCTGATTGTGAGATCTTTGATATTTCTCCTGGCTTCTGTTCATTCCAAGCCAAAGAAGTTTTGAATGTAATATAGTGCTTGAAGGGTTCAATTTGCTGCTTTACTGTTTTTAGGGATAGTGCAGTAAATATTGGTTTGTTATTTTTGTGGTGTTTATTGTTTTTCTTTCCACTGTGGAGCAAGTATCCCTTATAATTACTATATTTTAGATGATTAAAAAGGAAGACTCTAGTCAATAGGTTATAGCACTCTCTTTTTATCTAATAGCATTTTACTCCAAAAAGTTTCGATTAGCAAGTATCTTGCTTGATATCCCTGCTGTCTTTCTCCTTGTTTACCACCATTGCCTTTGCACATGATGTAGCTGATCTATGAACGTGCTGTCTACCACCTCAATCATTTCTGCACTCCCACTGAGCTATTCAGACAATCATTGGTGTACATTAATGCAGGGATTTTTTTAGAAAAAATAAACAATTAGGGGGTGCTAGCTTACATGCACTCATTTTTCAGGTATGTAGCCATTGCTGTATCAGGTCCTGCTGCTGCAATGGAAGTCTCTGTTGGAAATAGCAGCTGTATTTTGTCTCCATAGTGTTTAACTCCATAGGTACTGGTACCTTGGACTTGACGCCTAGCAAGAGAATGAGAATATTTACACTGAACATTCACACTGAACATTCACACTGAACAATCTGAGCACCATCGATTAACTGATCCATCTCCAGCAGACTAGAAGCTGGATTTGGGGCTAAGTTTTCCAATGCTGAACAATTTCACAAGGAAGAAACAAATCATTCCACATTGCAAAGCTATTCAAACACTCATTCTTCCAATAACAAGTCTGACAGTGAAGTTGGTACCCATGAAGGCTTGCAGTTATTTATTTTCTCAAGGCTAGAACAGAATATCAGATTTCTCATTTAAAGTGTTTTTTAGAGAAAAAAGTCTGTACAACGGTTTTTATGTTATGACTACCGTAGTTGTCTCTAAAGACATAGAAGAAAAAAGAAATTTTTTTCAGAATTCAAAGCTATTTCACTTGTTCACGTGTCACTTATGTACTTGTACAAGGAAAATAAATAATGAGTTTAATGTCAATCAGGAAAGAAATAGTCAGTTCCATGTATTTTAATTCATGTGTGGAAGTAGACAGGGATGAGGTGGTCTTTTTAAGGAAGATGCTATGATATCAGATCTGTTCTGCTTTTGCCATAAATGTTCTACATTAAATCTGAGGTATGGCTTTCAAAGCATTGTCTACCTGTCTCTGGGGTTTTGTGAGGATAAATGCATTGGTGTCTGAGTCATCAAGACGCTCTGATGGTAAGACACAAAATAACTATGAAGATAAAATTAATAGGCTTTTTCTTCATTCTTGAACACAAAGCTTGTCTTTGTTTCCTACAGAATTAATCTGGTATTAATCAGTCCTATTTTTGCTTCTGTACATTGATCTGTGGCTTTTCTTTTCCTCTCCACAATCTCCTTGTAGGACTCCACAATATCAGCATGTCAGGTAAAATATTCCTGCCTGTATTACTGAATAATTTATACAATGTTGGTAATGCTAACGTTCTGTCAGACTCTCCATCATGTAAATAATTACATATGCACAGTGTGCCTGCAACCAGACCAAAGAAGAAACGAGATTTTTAGTGAGATATAGGTGCATTATGAGGGAAAATTACTTTGAGAGTCAGCGCTTAAGTATTTTAAGCTTTCTTCAATGATAATACTTCTCAAAAATTAGGTCTGAGAAAATATCAGCAGCACCATTGTCTTCTCCTTATTGCAAGTTTTTCTTCTTAATAGCGTGTGAAAATGCTCTTGATTTAAGGCTACTGCTTACAGATAAGTAGGATTACTCTTCCTTATTTATCACAGCTGTAACAAGCTAACAGTTCCTGATGACCCTGTTCCAAAGAGAAGAGATCATCACCTAAGAGAAGAATTCCAAAAGAAATAAAAAAACCTGACAACAACACTTTGGTTGACCCAAGTTTTTGTAACTATTCCATGAAATTGAAAGACCAACACCTGGGAATATATCAGGGGAAATTTCTGAATTGCCAACAGCAATGACTGAGAAAGGAAAAATAGTAGACATGAACAACTATAAAGTGTAGAGGACCTTGGATTTGTTAGCAACAATATATTTTCCTCTTTCTAGGTTCTAGGATTTTCTATACTCTATTTATTAAAAGGAGATTTATATAAGTTACACCACAACCTTTAATTTTCTCTGTAGAAAAACAACATGTAGGGCTCTTAATTTTGGGTAACTGCTTGCTTTAGAAGACAAGTGATAATTAAATCTGAAGGGCAGATTTACTACGTCAACTTCGAATATTTGTTTTAACTTTTATCATGATGTCCCTGTGTATTTTTCTTGGGTGATAAATGGTATTTATTGCTTCAAAAAAGGTTCAAAATAGTTCAATTTTTATTGATAGTACAACATAATGCCCACTTACGTGCTTTCCTCTGGTAGTTCTACACTCTGCAACACAGCAAGTTCTGTGGGTTTAAACATGTTCTTCTAACCCTAGCACCATGGTACATGAGGGTTTTAAAAGGTCATGTGTTTTAGAAGAATCAGAATGAATTATTAAGTAGTTAATTCCTATACAGACAAGTGTAGAGGAATGCATTTAGCCCAGGTAGCTCCGGGTGCAGCTGCAGTGGAGCTGCAGGTTGAGCTCTGGGTGGGAGCCCCAAGCAAGGGGCCATGAACTGCCATGCCAGGGACCTGTGACCTGGCCACAGGACACTCAAAGGCAGTCAGGAGCCAATAACCCTCAACATTTCCCAAGCTTAGACTGTAAGAGAATAAACTCCCAGGAGTTCCTTCGTTCGGGTTCCGTCCTTGGAGTCATTCAGTTTGAGCTGTTATTTTGTTATTTGGCCAAGATTAAATCATCTGAAGGGTCTGGATGTCTGAGACTCTGCTCTTGGACACCTGGGGTCTAGCCATTAAGGAGACCTGGTGTGACTGAGTCTGGGCTGTGTAGCTGTGAAGGGACCTCAGTCCCAGCTGAGCTGGTGTGAGTGTGTCTGCCAGAGGGGCTCCTGGATGGTCAGATAGGGAACCTTCCTGAACACTAGAACTGAGAGAAACAATCGCTGTTTTCCTTAGCCAAGAAAATTCTACCTGCCTTGTTGGTAGTAGTTCAATTCCTCCATAAACTTCTGTGGATTGAGCTTATGCTTACTTGGGGTTTTGAAAACCAGATCAGAAAAACAGGGTAATATTCTCAGAAGTCTGAAGATACACTCCTTCATGAAAATATTACAAAAAGTCTATGTCAATGTTGATATCACCCTTACACATTCTTCCAATTCTATTGCAAATTTACAAAGCATATCCACTTTCCGAATACGCACACTACATATCCAGGTATGTCTGATGAAATAAATGGAGTATGGCCTTTTATGTAAGCAGTTACCCTGGGAGCTCTTAGTGTAAAACATAACCTAAATATTAATAAGGACAAGTATTCAGAACTCAGAACAGGTGTTAATGCATGCACCTTGCAGATAAAGCCAGTAGTAGTAGTTAAGTTAAATTCTCTTAAACATCTCTGAAATGTTGCCCCTTAGCTGGCATGTTTGCCTGCTCAAGAAGATGCCAAGAATTTAGTGTCAAGTTTCTCTGACCACTGTTGACTTTCCTTGAAAAGAGCAAGAAAATTATATTGGAAAATTGTGACAAATTTTATAACATTGATAGTGGAGGAAAAAAATAAAACAACTCAAAGTTTATATTAATAGCAGTTAATATTTTAGTGTCAGAATGATGCAAGGGCTGGGTGTTCCTTTCAGGCTGCTTGCCACAAAGCAATCCTGGGCTGGCACTGCAGGGGCCTTATCAGACAGTGTCTATACCATTGTTCCTAGTGAGGTCATTCATTCAGCTATAGAACTGATGGTATGAAACTGCTAAATCTGCATAATTTTGAGATATTATTGTGCTAAACTTTGAACTAAAGATCAATCTCTTTGAAGGTCTTTACTATATTTACAATCTGTACCCAAGGACTCTGAGGAGGATTTGCTAGTCACATAAGCAATTATGTTCTTTGGGGTTGAAATAAATGCACTGAGTGTATAGTTAAATTATGTTAATTACTGGTAAAAACCTCTGTCTTTCTTTTTCCCTTGCATGCTTCCAGGAAAATAGGAAAATCTTTCCTTATTGTCAGATGTAGTTTCTCATAAACAGATGCATTTATGAGATTATTACAAATGGGAGAACCAGCTATTGATCAATCCTGTCTACGTCAACAGGAGGCAAGTTTCCCCAACTAATTCTCACTTTTAGGGTCTTTATAATCTGGAAAAATATAGTGCATAAGGAGTGAAGCAGAGAAAGAAGAAGGGGAAGAGAAGGGGAAGAAAGGAAAGGGAAGTTAAACTGTGTTGGTTATTTTTTTTCCAAATTGGTATATAGTGGGGCTTGATGCTGTTACATCATACTTTAATTTCAATCAAGTCTTAATTTTTATAAATTCAGTAGTTGTAGAAAACCAAACAGAGTGCTGACAAGGCAATATGATGTTAAACTTGAATGCATTCTATAAATAATATTCGACAGTATAAAATATTAATAGTACATTTTCCTGGAGCTGTTAGCAATACAATAACTTTTAAACTTGACTTTCTTGTAATAAAAGCAGACAGAAAAATCTTGCCCTGATATTCCTAGTTCAGCGTGAGTTCTCTACTTTCCATGTAATTTCTTTTCTCTTCATATACTCCTTTTCTGTTCTGTGTCCCACTTAAAACCATGCACAAAAACATGGTAATATTATACACTGGAGGAAAAAGATCTTTTGGTATTCTTAACAAACTCAGAAATACCCACAGTGTGGATAACATTTATTTATAAAAACACACAAAGTATTTGAGTCAATAAATCATCTGGAAGGTACAAATAAAATTGCCAGTCAGTTTACTGGTGGCTGAGTGGGCTGACATGACAGCAAGGAACAAAACATTGTGTCTTACTGGACTATGAAGTCCCTGAGAATCCTTATTGAAGTAGCTGTTTTGAAACGTTTCCTACAGATACAAAGGAGGATAAAAATCCTCCTCTTTAAATAATTACTGCTCATATAAGCTTTCTTCTCTGCTTTCAGACATTGACCTTGGGAAATCTTCAAATATTCCTGAATGAGCACAGTTTTTATCTCAGTGCAAAATCTTTATTTGAACTTCATAATCTAGAAGAAAACTGCGATGACTCAGGAGCTGCCTCATGATCTATTCAGACTTCCTTTTGTGAACAGCCATAAGAGGTGAGAGGCAGTGGCCTGGGTGAGGCCAGGAAATACAGTTTTCTGATAGAACTGTAAGTGAAGCAGAACTTGCTGTTGTAGATTTAGTGCTCAGTCAGTCAGGCATTCCTTCACACACGGGCGAATGCTGCAGTCTGGAGAGTTAGACTTTCAGAACCTCTCTGTGACAGCAAGATAGAAGAAAGAGATGGAGGTCCTTTGTAACCAATAACTTTCCTCGCATTACGAAAGGAGTGGAAATTAATGCATTGTCTTCTCATCTTCACTGTGGGAACTCTCTCTTTACAGTCAGGATACTCAGAAGCTGTAGCCAGGTTATGTGCTCTCTTTTTTTGCAGAGAAAAAGAGAAGTGAAAAGAACTTCTATTGGTGAAAATAACTATTTCATGAAAGAATTTTTCAAGTTTAGCATGAAATTCAAATTATAAATCCAAGTGGTTTTCTACCAACATTTGAAGAGGCATTCATTTTGCTTTTCAAGGTTTCACCTTGAAAATGTTTCTAAATTCTTCTAACTGACTAGAATTTCAGTTGCTATAACAATGTTATCAGGATTGTATAAATCTTTCAACAAAAATATAAAGAGTCCTAGAAGATGTTTCATGTAGCAAGGTCCTGAAATGTCTGTCTTTGAAATAAGTCCAATATTGTTCTGATGAAAAATAATAGATCTTTATCTTAAAATTCATCCAGATTTGACCTTCAAAGTATATTCTCTTTCTCCTTCTCTGCTTACCATCTTTTACAGAAGGTTCTTCCTTTCTCTGCTTGAGGTCTTTAGTAAAATCACCAGTAAGAATACAACATTCTGCCTTTAGAACAGTTTCTTTGTAGTTGTGATAGTAGCTCATTGTAGCCAATTGTGTAAAACTACATAATAATAATAATGTATTAACAATATGGTGAAATATTTGAGCTCTGTAGTTTTACTTACAGTGTTTCCTACTTTGTGTATCCTTTCTTCATAATCTCACTCTCTCTAAAGTAAATAGTCTTATTCAGCAAAACTTTCTTTTCTCAAAGCCAAGTTCTTTTCATTAAAACTCAGTCGGAAAATTGAATGTTATTATTTGGAAGTCCTGCCTTGATATGTTGAAGGAATTTTCAAGCAGATATGTTCCCATTTTCCTTCTATGGGAGGAGGTTTTGTTGAAATCAGATCAAAGCAGCATCATCTCTTTCCTTGATAGAAGAGTTTATTATGGCAGTCATGACATACAGTGTTTTGTTCTCTCTGAGAGTATAAATTGCAATAATAAGGTATCTAAGGAGTATTTTTCAATTGAAAGGCTTGACTTTGCAGTGGAAAAGCTAAGCTTTTATCAGAAAGTAGATTTTTTGGGAAATTCTTATTTCATTGAAAACTCAAGTTGCCATTAAAAATAAGCCTGATAAGCTTTTCCAATCTGTTTTATTCTCCATTTCTCTTCACTTGATTGCTCCTCTTCTAAGATATATTCCTTCTCATTAGGTTGCACTATTTGATGTCTGATAGTATCCTGTCTTTATCTCTCTTTTCATGTGTTTGTTTTGTTTTGTTTTGTTTTTGGTTCTGTTGTTTTGTTTTTGTTTTGGTTTTTTCTTATTGTTTGCGGGGGGTTTTTTGTTTTGTTTTTTGTTTTGTTTTGTTTTGGGTTTTTTTGTTTTTTCACGGTTTTTTTTGCCTTTTCTGTCTTCTAACAGCAAGCTCTGTATTTAAAAGGCCTGATGAAGAGGATGAAACAATTAGAAAACCTATTCCCTTTTCCTTTAAAATAGTCTTGAAATATCCACATAATTGATAAAATATCTAGTTAGGGTATCTTATGGTATAATCTTGTTGCAAATGCTCTCAGTTCAGTCTGCTGAACTTTCACAAAGGCTCTCCAAGACCTCTACTGAAATCCTTTCATTAACCAGAGGCATAATATGTGCAGTGCTTTTTTCTTACTGTCATCTTTTACTTAACAAGTAGCAATTAAGTATATTCTTCTCAGTTCCCTTTAGAATACAACAACCCATGAGATATCTGTTGCATTCTGTGCCTTTTAAAGCAGTAAAATGTTCGTAACTAGCATTTCTATTGCTAAGAATATAAATAATGACAGATTGTCTCTTTCTCCCTTTTCATCCCTGGAATTCAACATTTTTTGATGTGTCCCAGCTACTGTGTTCCTTTCTGGCTTGAAACATTCAGTTTCATAAATGTCATGTATCATTAGTATTAGTTAAAGTAACTGAAGTAGTGTCTTGGTGAACCTGTGTGTTATTATGCATGCAGAACATAGAAAGGACCAATGCTTTGAACTTTTAGTATTTAATGTGTTGCCGTGGATGTTTTGAAATGTGGAGGTAATTTATTACAGATAATGTAAATATCAAAGCAACTCTGATTACTTTATTTTCACGCTTGCTTGTCTTTAAGGTCAAGCAGCAAAAGTATGCTTTCAAAAGAGACTTCCATGACAACAAAAGGGAGGGAGAGAAAGAAGAGATTGTTGATTCACATACATCTTTTCAGCCAAGAGAGATCCTGAGATGCTCTCACTTCATTTGTTTACGTGAAAAGAAAGCAAACAAAAATTGAGGGCAATTTTTAACTATTATGCATGATGGGACCCTGCTCTCCTGGGGATGGCTGAACACCTGCCTGCCCATGGGAAGGGGTGAATTGACTTCCCGTTTGGCTTTGCTTGCCTGCATGGCTTTTGATTTCCCTATGAAACTGTTTTTGTATCCATCCATGGATTTTCTACCTTTTACCCTTTTAATCCTCTCCCACTCATGGGAGAGTGAACAAGTGACTGTGTGGTGCTTGCCAGCTGGCTGGGATTAAACCACGACACCAAATAAGACTCCTGGTTAGGTTAAGCATGCCAGAAATCCAGCTGGGCTGTTGCAAAACCTGTTGGAACCTCTTGATCAAATCCTGGGACTGTGCAAAGTGAAGAAGAGGTCTCTGCTAGACTTCTCATGTGGCTTTACTGGGTAGGAATACACTCACCATAGGATTATATTGCAGGAAGGAAATGGAAAGTAATAAAAGATAGATCGTAGCGTTTCAACAGCATTTTAACATTCATCAGACTACTAACAGATGTTGTTAGTAACACTGGAGATCAGTGGAGCTTCTGTATGCCACAGCTTCATGCTAAATAAAATCTGCACCAAAAGTATGTTAAGAATTAAAGGGAGCATGTGTGGGCCTGGGTGGGAGGAAGGAAAGAAAAGGAAAACCTCTATCTTCACACTGAAGCAATCTTATTCAGCAGAACAATCACAGTGCAGCTGCCTAAGCTGCTACTGTAAGCACTATATTTTGCCAAAAGAGCCTCAGCAAATAAGTTTTAACTATAGTATAAGACACCTAAATCTGCATGTATACATATAACTGTATAAAAGTGTCACCATTAGGTCAGACATGACATAGACACGTGTGATCAGGGTCCAAGAAGAAACAGTTTTTATTCAGCATCTTCTCCAGCTTATATACTCTTAACAAAGTGTGATCTTCAGTCATTAATTACATCAAATACCTTATTATATTCATTGGTGTAAAGCAATTATCATCAATAAAATTGGCTAAATTTTTACAGAAATTTAATAAGGTACATATGCACATCTATTTATGCATGTATTCTAGCTCACAAAAATTTTCGTCTTTTCTGATCTGTTCCCATGCTGATGGCCTTGTCTTCTTCCTTTCTATGGATACACTCAAAAATCATCAATTTTTATTTCTTCTATTAACTCAGCTTTGCTTGCAGGCCAGCTATCAAGCCCCTCCATGTAAAAGTAAATTCAACAGAGGTTCAAATGGATCCATTTAATTCTATGATGATTGAGGAAAATCACAAATAGGCTGGCAAAACTTTATTTAACAAAGAGTGTGCTTACTGCAAAGAGAGGAATATGAATGTAACACAGTTCTGTGTGTTTTTTATAACTAAGACACAGAATATTCTTTGGTTATGATCTCACTGTTTTTTGTCAAGAGTTTCAACAATGGAATTCATGTGGAGATAGATATATAGATACACACTGAAGTAGTGTATGAAGGCACAAAGTTTCTTACTTCAAATGACAGGACTAGAGAAAACACGCTGAACTTTGGTGGTAGCTGGAGAAAAATATCAACAATATATTCAAAAAGATTTGATCTATTTAGATATTCAGCCTATGGATACTGGTCTTTAATATATTACATATAGTCCCCAAACTTCAGATTCTGTACTTTGCACTATATCTCGTCTACGCTGTCTCAAAATCCAGACCATAATTTCCTCACCAAATAATTTCAATGCAATACACTGCTTGCAACTGCAAGAGATAGGCTAAAGGAGGTAAATCTGCCAAATGTATCTCAGTTTTCTTCCCTCTCTAATGTACTTCTGTGTGTATGCTGAGTCAAGAGCACAATTTTTGAGCTCTTATCTCAGTGAAGGTAAGCCATACATCAGTTAAAGAAGGAAAAAATGAACCTTGCTGAAGTGCTGAACTTGGTTTTACTTTAAGTAGAGCTACTTGCCTGGTTGCCACAAACATAGAAAAGGTTTTTAAACAAGGCCAGGTTTTGTAATGCAGGCACTAGCTGTTCCTTCTTGCAGGTTTTCATCATCTCTGGCACTGTGATTTCTTGGTCGTAAATGTGTATTGCTAACCAATATGCTGCAGAAAATTGTGGAAAGATTGAAGATATAGTTGGTCTCAACATGTAAATTTATATGTTTAGTAATGTTTCTCTCTGCTCTTAACATCACTTTCCTGTAATGAATTAAGTTTTTTTAATTATGTGATTTTCTTCTTACCAGAAAAAAATAAAAAAACAAAAGCCAACCAAGCTTCCTACTCTAAGAACATTTGAGCAACTTAAAACTAGTTTTTCTAGGAAATTATAATAAATGATAATGTAAATATAATATATCTAATTTTTTATTTCTATAATTTTATGTGGTTTTTACCATATCTAGCAGTGAACAGGTATAAGAGCAGAATCAAGAAGTTTCCAATTGGAAGACATGTCATTTAAAGTACCTGTATAGGACCACGGAATCAAAATTCCTGATAAATCAGAATAGCCATAAGGGATGGTTATGTTTACTGTGTTTTTTTACCAAAATTATTTTAAAGATGTTAAGTAAGCATCAGCAAATAGATTAATAAATGCCAGTTGGCATTGCTGCTCTGGGATGTGATTTGCCTAGCTGTAGGCTATTTGTTGAGTATTAATTAAATTAAGTAAAAACTTGCTGAAAGTTTAAGGCCCTAATAGAAACTGAATTAGTTTATTAACTGCCTGCAGGCAGACAATTATTTCCATGTCATCACCATTTATTTTTTCCTGTTCTTTTGTGCATTAAAGAACACTCTGCTGAATATTAAATATATGATGATATTCCCATCTACATCATTGAGGAAATTGTTTCACTCCGCTCCGTGGCTGTCAATACATGCCAACACATCTGAGAAAGAATTCAAATTTGAATATTTTTATTTTTTGCCATATTCAAGTCAGTATGTGAATTATGATTTATACCAGGAACTGATGTTAAGAAAGGGAAAGGTCCATCTGCCTGGAGTGGCAGCTACAAGAAGAGGGTAGCCTTATTCCCCACTTTACTTGTCTCTGCCTCACTATTTCCACTTCTCTTCACCTCTCCAAGTCCTGTGACACAAAGGAGCTAAAATGCTTTGAGGCAGAAAGGGGGAAATTTCAGTGAAAAGAGAGGTTACACTAAAACTCATCAGCCAAGTTTTATGCACGTGAAAGTAGAAACACAAATGCATACACAGCTATTTATTTACAGCACAGTCTACCACTGGGCAGAAATAATTTTGAAACCATTTGAAACTCTAATGGTTTCAAAACTGGCTTTCAAGACCCAGCTGCAAGCAGCAAGGCCAGGTTTTCCAACAAAAGCCTGAATTAAAGATGTAGCTTCTATCTCTCTCATATTTTCCATTTTGTAAAAGATGTTTAATTCAAGTTTATTTTAGGTAAGTACAATTCTCCCTTACTGAACATTTATAACCCATTTGAGGTCTGTGATGTTTTCCGATTTACTAGTGAGTATTCATGGCAGTGGTGTGGAAGTGCTAGTGGATTATGTGAAAAAGAAAATGGAGAGAATACCTGAAACACTGAATCACTTTAGTAAGTAGTGGCTGTACCTACAGTTAGGATTGGGAGAAATCAATATTCTAGGTACCCCTGTGAACCATACTTTGGACACGATAATGAAATAGACTTCAAGAACATGGATTTATTTCCCATCTGGAAAAAAATAAACTGGCAGATGAATCACAGTAATGCACCTGGTTTTGTACCCTGGGCATTTTTCCCCAGGGCATTTTGTCCCCAGATCTAGGCTGATCTGAGTTAGGTTTAAATAACTTAAAGTATGGGAAATGTCAAGTTCTGAGTGCCAGTTGCTCAGGTCACAGATGTACACATATTCCTCCATATTACTTCATAAGGTAGACATAGTAAGAGTCACTTCATGGATATGGTCCCTTCTAGGAGTGTAAGATGTCTTTTCCATATAATTACAATGGCTTACTGACAATGATGAATTCTTTTAAGTCATATCTGGTTAAATTACAAAATGCCTCAAATTCATAGCTTGCTTGGCTCTGTTTTAAAGAAAGAAAAAGTGTTTCTCAGATTGTTTAGAAGTTCAGATTAAGTTCCTCTAATCTGTCAAGTTTTTGCAAATAAAATGCCTCATCCAATTTAGCCAGTGCTGCACTATAGAAAATTATTAGTTTTGTTCAAAGTAAATTATTCTTATCTTCAGACAAGGGATTTTTCTTCATGTAGAAAGTACTACATGATTAGATGATTTAAGTTCAAAGTAACATTTTAGATTCAGATATTAATCTAAATAGAAAAGCTCTAGATGAGTTTTTGTTTCAGTTCCAGATGACTTCTTTGTTTGATGAAGGGTCTCTTCTGTGAAAAGCCCCAAAGAAAGTAAAGCATTAGAGTATCTCTGTCTTATGTAAGGAGGCAGGGCTCTCCACAAAAGCATAACAAAAACACCCAAACAACTCACCCTGTCTGTTACTACCAAGCAGGCTGTGGTTTCAGCAGCTTCTGTGACTCAGTCAGGCTGTCACTGCTAAAGAGCTGCAGCAGATGAGGAGCCTGTTTGTCTTCACATAATCCTGATGAGTCACACTTGTGACACCCTGTGAACCTGATATGCAAAATCCTGCAGTCCTGCATGGTAAGAGTCCATGCAAATCCTTTGTCACATTTTATCTGTATGAATTTGTAGACTGAGAGTTCTGCTTTGATTGGAATATAATCATAGGCTTACTGGCAAAACAATCCCTTTAACAACTGTATTCTTTTTGTTCCTTGTTTAAGCCTTGCAAAGTTGAAATTTGCCAGTGTTTTGATGATAATATATAAACAGGATTGCATTTGATTCTGGGTTATTTTAAAAGGTCACTGAGTCATGAACTATTTTACATTGAACAGAAGACATAAGTGAGATTTTCAACAATCTATTGGAGCCCTAGTAAAAGGGACTGAGGTTTTGTACTGAAGTGTTGTCAGAACTGGTTTGAAGCTCAGAGAACAAGCTCCTTGATTTTTACTGCTTTTTTACACAGATGTTGAAAACAATGTAGTTTTAATCTGAGAGGGGATTGATATTCAAGTCAAGGCATTTGTTTATTGTCTCTGTTTTGAATCCAAAACCTGAAGCTAATGATATTGCTAGACCTATTAATGAGAACTGGTGGGAAGCAGTGAGAATATGTTTAATATTTCACTGTAATGGGAGGAAAAATCTGAAAAATCTTATTGTGGGATCTCAGGATCTGAGTCCTGAGATGCCGGGCCACCGAGACCACCCTTGGGGGGCCCGGGAGTCCTGGAATGTTGCCAGAAGTGTCTGGTGGCAGGACTTTGACCCTACACGGGAGACGACACCTGTATGAAGAAAAGAGGACTTCACCGGGGTGAATGGCGAAAAGATTAGCTAATTAGAGGGTGAGACACAGGGTTTAGGATTTATGTACAGGGGGGTTTAGAGGAGTAAGATGGAGGAATTGGGGTGTGTCCTGTCTGAAATAAACAGGGCCAGGAGACTTCTTCTCCTTTATAATGCCTTTATTAAAAGTGATCAGCTCAGGATTGGGCGGCTCGGCAGGGCTGCAGTCCCCGTCGCGTCTCCCAGGGCGACTCAGAGGAGGAGGATATGCGCAGCTCTGTCCACTAGGGGCAGAGTCGGGGATCCGGTCCTCGTGGGAGCTTTAGGGCGTGAGGTCCCCGTCAGATGTTGTCCCTGTGAGCTTCCCAGATGGCTAGTCCCGGCGTTGGGACCACTCCCTGCTCAGGGCGAGAGGGGCTCCGAAGGTGTTCAGCAGCTCTGCAGGCTCAGCACTCGGCTCCTCACGTCCAGACATCACTTTAGTCTCTCAATTCTTATTTGGCTCGTTGTTTTTGGGGTTTTCTCGTTGCATCTCGAGTCGGGGTCCCACAAAGCATTCTGGACTTTGGAGTCACTTTGCATAACCCCCCCCACTCTCTCAGGTGTCTTCCCTATGCTGTAAGACAGCACAGCCTCGGGGGAAGGGCCATTCACCGCACCCAGCTAGGTTTTTTACTAATACAAAAGAGGAGATAAGCCTTAACGACCCGGTATTACAATAACAAAGCACTAAGAATCCTGGCAGAGCCTGAGACCTGGCTGGTCTCTGCAACTCTTTCTCACAAAAAATATTAACTGAATTTTTGTTCATAACACTGTCCTTCTTCTTCTTCCTCTTCTCCTCCATCTTCTTTGGTGATGGTGGCACTTTTGGATTGGTTATTACTGAGAGTGCGCCCAGCAATGAGAATAAATGGTATTGGGGAAAAATGATAAATATTGTACACGTAACAATGGGTATAAAGATACATGGCGGTCCGGAGGACGGCACAGTGTGCTCATGGCTGACTGCTGAGCAGATCTCTGTTCAGCTGAAAGAACATCTTTTAGATAAACAGTTAATAAACATAAAAACCGAAAGAAGAACTGAAGCCTCTTCTCGTCCTTCGATACGCGGGCTGCCCCAAGGCCACCTCGGGCCTTTCCAGGCCCCTCAAACAGCCGAGATAACCAGACATCTTATGGCTGAGTGAACTTCTAACCTAGTTTCTAGAAAGAAAACCATTGTATTTCTAAGCAAGTATAAAAATGGTGCTATGAAACACGAGAGAGTTTGTTGGCCTTCTTTAATGTATTCAGCAATACAGTAATCTCAGTAGTTGAGCTATAGCATAAATCAGTAATGAAATATCTGGCATGAAACCATTAGGTATATTAAACAACATCTGATGGGCCTGTATTTCCAGGCATGTTCTTGCACAAAGTAGAATCTGAGGTCAGATTTGTTGTTTATTCACAAATTAAACCCTGACTTCTGCTCTAGCACTCCCAAATGTGTCTGAAGTTCTTGCAGGACAAGGTGTGAAATGGCTCAGGCTGGAAGGCTGAAAAAGGATGTGGGTAACTGCAACTTTTGAAGGGATGGTATTGACTGTGGGAATACTTGTGTTTCAGAGCTTAGTCAAGCAGATGATCTTTAGCAACTCAAGGGCTCTGCAGTGGGGCAACCTGCTGGATAAGAGCTTGTGCTATTTTCATTTGAGAGGTGGCAACAAGGATCACTGTTTTATGACTGAGACTGGTGTGTGACACCCCAAGGGGAGGAACATGCCAAACTGGAACTTGGTTTTCAGATCAATAGTAGCCCACAAGGTTATTAGGAAAAGGCAAATGATCAGCCTGAGAAAAGACATGTGATGAAACCATGTATAGTTGCAATCAGATTGCTTTATGAAACTTCTTTTGGGAAATACTTGAAATGTATAATCATACTTTAGATATTAATACTATCATACTTTAGATATTAATACAATGAAATATGAAGGCATAGCTGAAGGTTGTATAGGTATGTGGGATTTAATGTTGAGCTAACTGCATGAAGGAATTTTAAAAATAGTTTTAGGGGATTCCAAGCAATATGTGAAATCTGTCCAATGTCCTGCATAAACCCTCGGGAAGCTATCCTATCTTCTAATATTCCTTTGTCTGACTTGTTAGGAAGACCCAAGATTGCTTTATTAAATTTAGCTGAGACAAATCTTTCTTTCTTTAAGCTGACATAACGAGAATGTGCTTTATATTTTCTAGTATTATATTCAATTTGCTATAATTTACATGTTATAAATGATGAGAATTTGGGTTATCTAAATTTCCTTATCTTATTGCAAATAATTTAGTAATAGGGCAAAGGCTTCCCTTTTCTTTCTTTTACAAGGTACATATCCAATTGCATTTCTTCATTTGAATAAAAAACTAATAATAATGAATAATATCATTACCTCAACTATAATGAAAAATGCAATTATTCAGATCCTGGTTCATGTCTGAATAGACAAAATAGATGAACAATTTAAAAAAGAGGGAGAAGAGTAATATAGATGATATAACACATCATGCTCAGGACAGGATTAATTTCCACCATGATATTGAAGTTGAATATTTTTTCTTTATCACAGAACTATTGCACTTAAATATATAGTGTTAATCAAATTAAGTATCATGTAGGGTTAGGGACTATTTAATCTGTGTAAATTATAAAACAAATTATTATAGTCTATATTTCCTTTGTCTTTTACAGGCTAGTGATATTTGCCTTTTTTTGGCATGTAAATGAGCATGTTTTAACTCCAGAATTTTAGAAGTTCTGCAGTAGTATATTTTTCTCATTTAGATTTCGTAAGAATTGCCAGGAATATTTGGGGATTTTGATGACCAAATGCACTGATTCCTGGAACTGACAATGTTCTCAGTCTAGAGTAATGGGGCCTGCTTCGCCTGTTATCATTCCCTCTCCTTTTCCTCACTTCACCTCAGAACAAAAATAGATAAGTACAGTATAACCATGATTTGTGTTTAGGCCCTCTTTCTTTCTTTGTCTTCTCCTTTGTGTTGTGAAAGCACACAAAAAATGGAGCTATAACAAAAGCAGGCTAATGATGTCTGATTTGCCATTCATATGTTTTTATAAGCTATAAGTTTCTTCCTTGACACATCAGCACAGAATTATTAAGGATGTAAAAGACTTCCAAGATCAAGTCCAGCCTTTGAGTGAACATCATCACCAGCTAACTAATGGTACTAAGTGCCAAGTCCAGTTGTGTCTTGAACACTCCAAGGAATGGTGACTCCATCACCTCCCTAGGCAGTGCATTCCAATGCTTAACAACCCTTTCCATAAAAATAATTCTTCCTGATCTCCAACCTGAGACTCCCCTGATGTAGCCTAAGGATATATACTCCTGTCCTGTTGCTAATTGCCTGGGAGGTTGACTCTCAGCCTGCTACAACCTCCTTTCAGGTAGTTGTAGACAGCGATAAGGTCACCGGTGAGCCTCATTTTTTCCAGCCTCAACAACCCCAGTTCCCTCAGCTGTCCCTCATATAATTCATTCTCCAGGTCCTTCACCAGCTTTGTTGCCCTTCCCTGTGCATGCTGCAGCACTGTATCTTCCCTGAACTGAGGGTCCCAACACTTAACATGGGATTTGAGATGTGGCCTCACCAGTGCCGAATACAGGGGAAAATCACTTTCCTGGTCCAGCTGGCCACACTATTCCTGATATAGGCCAGGATGCCATTGGTCTTCTTGGCCACCTGGGTACAGCTGGCTCATGTTCAGCCACTGCTGACCAGTACTCCCCGGTCCTTTTCCACTTGGCTTCTTCCCAGCCACTGTCCCCAGCCTGTGGCACTGCATGGGGTTGTTGTGACACAAGGGCAGGACCTGGCATCTCACTTTATTGAACAGCCCATTGATCCAACATGTCCTGACCCTTCAGCAGAACCTTTGTGTCCCTCAGCAGATCAACCCTCCTGCCCAGCTTAGTGTCATCTGTGGACTTACTAAGGGTACACTTGATCCCCTCACCCAGATCATCCATAAGTATATTGACCAGCCCTGGGTGGAATTTAGAGTCTTGGGGAATATTGCTAGTTACTGCATGCCAGCTGGGTGGAATTCCTTTGACAACCACTGAGCTTGGCCATCCAGCCAATTTTTATCCCAGTGACCAGTGCACCTGTTCAAGCCATGGGCTGACAGCTTTTCTTGTGAGAAACAATGTCAAGGGCTTTGCTGAAGTCCAGGCAGGCAACATCCACAGGCTTTTTCTCATTCCTTAGGCAGGTTATCAGGTGATGAAAGCAGATCAGGCTGGTCAAGCAGGACCTGACTTTCTTAAACAAATACTGGCCAGGTCTGATCCCTTGGTTGTCCTGTATGTGCCGTGTGATTCAGGGCTCAAGATGATCAGTTCTGTAACCTTCCCTGGCACCAAGGTCAGTCTTGCAGATCTGTAGGTCTCCAGATCCTTCTTCTGGCTCTCACTGTAGATGGACATCACAGTGACCAATGATCTGGGTCCTCCAGTCATCTGGGACCTCCCTGCTTAACCAGGACTATTATAAATGAAGGAGAATGGATTGATGAGCTCTTCTGACAGCTTCTTAAGTACCCTCAAGTGAATCCCATGCAGTCCCATAGATTTGTGAGTACTTAAGTGGCACAGCAGGTCACTTACAACTTCCTCCTGCATTGGTGGAGATGCACTTTGGGTGGGCTATTAATTTCACCACCAAAATATTTGGATGAACTTCCAGGAAAATTGTAATTTGTTTTCCAAATTGGTGGAAATCTGTTGGCATAGTAGATGCACTGTTGGCATAGTAGATGCGGTTAAAAGCTAAACAATTATTAAGTGGCAGGCAGTAAGTAAAATGATTTCTGCAAAAATTCTTGGGATAGACCTTCTTCCTCAGTGCTGGAAGAGCTCAGATCTGATGATTGTCAAGGCACGGTTCTGAGCACAACTTTTTGACTACTGAGGGTAATGTAAAGGATGATTATGAAATAGAAAACTGTACATGGAACTTACAGAGCTGGTGACTATTTGTTTTCATTTCTCTTGTAATAGAAGTTACCTGTCTTTTTAAAACTTGTTTGTTAAAAAATCATATTAATATATTGCTGGAATGCAATAGTTCTGTTTCTTGTCATGATTTTTCAAATAACTCAGCATTTTATGAAATACATTATGGTGCTCTATATTGGTGTTGACCTTACTGCTTGTAATTTTCTATATTTGTAAATGTGTTGAAATCAAAATAATTTGTACTAATTATTTTTAGTGTACTGAATAAATAGCGACATAGTGTTTGATTTTTTTCAAGTGGCACTTTGAGTTGGTTTTATTGCTGATCCAGTTTGATTTGTTTAGTCTTTTATTAGAAAATGGTTTTGGTACACTTTGCTACCATTTATTCATTAAATGTAATTTAAATATGAATTTTAATAATTTAGTAGACAGGTTACATTAGTTATTAATTTCCTTTAACTCTTTTAATTAATGTTTTCTTAGCAAATCAACAGCTGTGTTACCTCTTAATGAGGGTTACTGTGCAATTGCAGGACAGAAAATTGCATCACACTCTACTGGAAAAACAAGTACATTCTCATATTGGCAGAAATTTTCAGCAGCCCCACATCTTTCCCTCTTTCTTCAAAAAAACACTGAACATGAAGAATTTGATTTATTTATTTGGTGCCATGGTTTAAGAATGGTGTTCCCCGAATTAGTGATCCCACTGCAATGTTCCAAACTATGATCTGCTCACTCACTCTTCCCTTCTCCTCCTCCCTGTGGGTGAATGGAGAAGAGAACTGGAAGCACAAAAGGAAAAGGTCTTATCTCAGATTGAGATAAGAACAATTTACATTTACAATTCACAAGTATTACAATTTAAATGTAATACTTAAGAGATAAGAAAAGGAGCATTAACAGCAGCAATATGAATGACAGAGGGTACAAGAAAGAGGCAAATGATTCACACAGAAACACCCAGCAGTCCCCAGCTGCTCCCTCCACAACTCTGCATGACTCAGAAGGGACCCCTTGCCCCCATCACCATCATATGAGCTAAGGAAGTATAGAATAACCTCAGGGTCCTGGCCATGCAAAAATTAACTCTATCCTGCCTAGAACCTGGACAATGGTCTTATATTTACTTACCACAGATAAGGTAATGAAATAAAAATGAAAATCAGTATATACCTTTGTTTTCAATTCTATGAAATACTTCAATGTACTACGGACAGCTGAAATGCTATTTAAGTATTTTTTCAAGCAATGTAAGTTATATTGGTCAGATGTGATTGACCTACTGTAATCACCACCGATTCATACACCATATGGAAAGATGTATTAGATTTTTTTAAAATGTTTGAAATTGTACGTTTACCAAAATGTTTAAATTAATCTTTCACAAACATTCCCGATGTTTTGAACTCAAAACTTGACCAAAAAAGGACAAAATTAACCTGCCAAGAGAATTCTTGTAAAATCTTATAATTAGAAAGTACTTATTTAAAGCATTTGTCAATCTCAAGCTGAAAATAGAAAGCCATACTAGTGTTTTAGATTTTCTTGGAAGTTACCTGATAATATTTGTACAGACCAAGACAAATAGGCAAAATATTTTTAATGCCATTTTTTTTTTTCAATTCAAAGGAAAAAACCTGAGCATCCTCCTTATCCTGCTGAGAGATGTTTTGTGGGTTTGAGAGCCATTCTTAAAGACAGCAGTAACTTCTGCAGCTTAAATGTTTTCAGCCTTTGATGTTCATTAGGTTGTGTTAGGTGGCCTCTAATAAAAGTGATTTGCAGAATACTGTAATCAATGGCATATCAGGACTCCATCCAAAGGGTTCCTCTAGTGTTACACTTTTACACAAAACAAAGCACAGTAGTGCATTTGAAAACATGAATGCTGTATGAATAATAACACTATGACTAATTTGTTCAAATTTAAAAAGAAAAATTCATATCATAGATATCAGTATGAAAGCCTGCTCACACTGGTACATTGTAGTAATTTACTGAGTACAAAACTATGCTAATAATTCTCATTCTTCCATTTAGTTAGAATATATGGGAGATGCTTTAGTAGAAAATACTTTCATACTTATGAGACAAAGCCAGAATATGGTTTCTTTGTTTAAAATGATAGCATTTATAATTCCAATCTACTGAAGAAAGGTAGCTTTCTTATTTATATTCAGCCATTTACTGCTGGTTTACAATAAACCAACAAACAAACCCATGAACAAGGGCTTGCTATGACAAAGTCTTAACTGAAAGAAATTAGAAATTTCCTCAAATTAGACTGTTTTCTAATGAAATGCTATATTCCATTACAAAGTGTCTAAAAGTATTTTTTTAAATGCTCAGTATGCAAAGTTTAAGCTTAGAAGAATTTATGCTAATTTTTGAACCTGCTGAAAATAACTGTTTAGACATGCAGGTTGCAAGAGACTGAGCAGGACCAACTCTCCCAGCCTGTCCTCACAAAAGTGAGGAGCTCTTCCATTGCACTCCAGGATACTTTTGGGCTTCTTGGCCACACTTCTGGCTCTTGGCACCCAGGTCCTTCTCCACAGAGCTGTTTTCCTGCAGCTCAGCTCCAGCCAGTCCTCGTGCATGGGGATATCCTTCACTAGGTGCAGGACCCTGTATTTTCATTTGTTGGATTCCAGATAATTCTTCTCTGCCCACCTCTCTAGCCTTTCAAAGTCCTTCTGAAGTTATGCAACTGTTTTCCACTCTATGTAAATATGTTATCCCTGAGGCACGATCACTGTGACTGAAGGGCTTAGTCTTGAGCAGCAGTGGGTCCATCTTAGAGGTGGCTGGCATTGGCTCTGTGGGACATGGTGAAAGCTTCTATCATCTTCTTGCAGAAGTCACTCCCATAGCCCCTTCCCTGGATATCAAAACCTTGACAGACAAATCCAATTATGAAAATATGTGGAAAGAAAATATTACTTGAATTATTGCTTGAGTGCTGAAAAAGAGGATCAGGTTCAGAAACTAGAGTATTTTTTCTCTTAAGTTGTAATTACTCTTTTTCAAAGGTAAAATCAATACTATTCGAGACTGAGATACAATATTGGCTACTACAACTTGATTGAGTTTTGGAATTTCAAGGCACTGAACAATTTATCTTGATTTCTGAGGCCTGGATAGTTGCTGAAATAGTATCTAAGTGTATGAGTGACTGGGGCAGATATTTTGTGAATCTTTTAGGGCAATATGTCCAGTTCTAAATGACAATTAAGGTATAGAAACCTTATTGTGTGACTGGGCTATGGGAATCCTAGACTGGGATTGTTCTGTAGCTTAGCTGAAAACTTTTAAGCTTTTTAGTTCAGAATGTGGCTGAATTATAGGAAATAACTCCATAAACAGATGAAGACAGAGTTCCTTTTTCTTAGCATTACAAAGAATTTCTCTTTGATTGGTTCTGCATAGCACAGCCATTTTTTCACTGCGTGACACTGTCACAACTTTTAAAGACAGTTCCCAACAATTGTATAGGTATCCCAGGAGACTTTTTGATGGGTATTCCTGATATTTTAGGACATATTTGGAAGAATAGTATGAATTATACAGCAGCAAGAAAAGATTACTGAAATGCTCCTATCCCAGATAAGTGTTTTAGTTTTTTATTTTCTTCTCTCTTGGTTGAGGTTGAAGAGTGTTGGGGGAAGTGAACATGTATTAATAAAGTCAACTTCAGGCTTCTAACATGTTTGTTCCTTACCTTTCCTGAGAGCATATATTTCTGCTGACAACTTAAAATCATAGCCTATATACCCTGAATGATATTATAAATGACTTCATAATTAATATCTCCTCTCCACTGAAAATAGATCAGTCACCATAGTTTTTGCCTTCTCTCTAAAATAAAAATATTAGTAATTTTCCTCCTCTCATGTTGCTCTATGACTGGGGTATTAAAAGCAGGACTGTCAATTCTGAATGCAAACCTCTCTAATAACAGAGTTTTTAACACATGTTACTATTCTTGTACAGTGAAAACTAAGTGAATTTGTTTGGGGTTTTTACAGAATATAGACACTATTTTTTTGCTTTAAGGAATATTGATTTCTACTTAATTCATTGCTATATATTTGATTTGCAATAACTCAGAAGTGGGCACATTGTTTCTCCTTTTAAGGTTAAAAAACAGATGGATTTTTAGAGGTGCTGCAGGATTGCAGCTCCTACTGAAACTGAAAGCAATTTTCATAATATCATGCTGGCACAGAAGCATGTGTTATTAAGATCACAGAATGGATGTTTTTGTTCAGAAATAGCTTCTGTTTCCAAAGAGGGAAGAATTTGGAAGAGGAAAATTAAACTGTTATTTCTTGGTGGATTATTGTGTAGTGTCTCTTCCTAGCACAATAACAGTTTATAAAGAAGTGAAAAATTGCAGAGAGATAGTTTGCTTTTCTAGCTTTCCCGTGCTTTATAGTTGATGCAATTGTGTTTTTCTTTTCTAGGCTAAACCAAAAAATTAAGTGAAATGTACTTCATAGACTCATTATTTTCCCATTTTGCCCCCAACAGGAGGGACCCTACCTCACTTCCAAAAGCTCCCAGTTCAAATTACCCTCAGGAACTTTAGTCATTAGAAATTCAGATATCTTGTGTGATTATTGTTTCAAAAGAACTAATTACTTTGCCCAAATTTCTCTGACTTGAAAACAAGGATGTGCCCTTCATCTATTTTTACTACCAATGCCAAAATCCAGGAATCTTCAATCCAGCATAAGATACCCATGTGGGCAGTGGGAGTTATTAGAAAGAGTGGACCATTACTGCATAACCTGCTGCCAATGTCTTGTCTGTGTCCACCATTCCTTCATCCACCTCACTCTCTTTGCTCTGTTTAGACAATAACTGAGTAGCCCTCTGAAAATATATTTCCATCCCTAAATGATCAGAACAACCACTCTCAATAGTAAAATTCCTTCAAATTTTTTATTTCATCACCAGCTGCTTTTTTGGAACATCTGTAAGTTGGTGAGAAAGCCTTGTGAAGATATAAGTATGCATAATGCTGCAAAGCACCCAGGTGCTGTGGGAGACGTAATTTGTCCAGTGATGTTGAATGAAACACCAACAAGGTGAAGCCTCAGAACAGCACCTACTTGGAGCAGAATCTACAAAAAGGACAATGCATCTGTGGTAGTTCTCTAGCCTCCCCTCCTATTTTGATAGACAAGGAGATGTGTCTAATTTTTGGTCATTAGAGACAGTACCATAATTATTCTTTATATAGAGATTGTGCCTTTCTTTTACACTTTTATTTTTTTCTCTACTACATATCTTGCTAACTTTCAATTTTTTTTTTTTTTTTTTTGGTATTCATGTTTCCTTTCCTTTCTTCTATTATCCCAGCTTCTATTTTTTTCAATCAGTTTTGTTTTAGCTTCAGTGGAAATAAACACAGTAGGAAGTAAATCCTCTGAGAAAACCACTATCCTTTCTACTTGTGTAAAAAGCCTAGCACTCATTGTGTGTTATGTAACTTAGCAAGACTGATTTTCTGGAAGTACAAGTGAAAGGTAAGGTGAATTATATTAAGGAAGCAATGGCAATCTTACTTCATGAACTATTACTGCATTGCTTGACAAAAGTAAAAATTGTGCTGCTACAAAACTCTTATTTCTCCTTTCCCACTACTTCCCTCACCAATGAAAACTGAACTGACATTGCAAAGAGTATTTTGAATTATTATTATTATACCTATTTTCACCACTAGGACTACCTTCAGATATTAAATATTAATGTCTACTTAAAAATACAAGAAATCGTCAATGTTTTTGTAAATATGAATCCCTCTTCTGTTCCAAATACATTAATGGAATATTAAAAATGCATCATATTTAGACAATGTTATTTACCTAAGAATTTGAATGAACGTCAAAAAGACTCCTTAATCTATCCACTTGATAATCAATAATCAAGCTTACATCAAAAGAGCAAAACAGAATCTGACTCCTGAAAATGTTAATTCTGAATGCAATTAACAACACAGGTATGTTCAGCTGTAATAGGTAATAAAGATTGCTGTTTATCAAGGCTAATCCAAAAATAGCCCCTTCCTCTGATATCAAATATATTAATCCTAATGTTATTGACATTCAAAAAAGTTGAATATCTGGAGCTTCAAATAAGTATTTTGAAATATTCATACCAATGTTCTCAAAGTCAATACACATTTTTCTATTTGCTTCAATAATGTGAAACCTGGGCCTTAATTTTCTTATTAAATGTTCTCAGGTGATAGAAAAAGCCTGAGATTCTCATGGGCTTGTTACTAAATTTATGGGACTAATACAATACATTGAACAGATGTTTTAGTATGGTAGATTCTGTGTTATCATAATCTGTATTGCTTTCCTAATACTGATTATAATGTACATCTATATTTACATGTGCTAAATAGCATTGTGCAGTTTTAAGAATAACTTGAAAGTGTGTACTGTTGCTGGATACAAGCCATCTCAGCAACAGCACCCTGTTGTTTTGCTCTCACACATTGTTCTATTTTTGACTTTTTTTCACAATCATCCTTCACATAGGTAAAAATAGATGTAAATTATATCTTTCTGAGGGCTGCTGTTTCATTTGGGTGCAATTAAATCTGTATAAGCAATCTACCGTATTACTGCCCTAACAGCAAACAAAGTCTAACCTTATATAGAGTTCAGCTATATGAATCACACCGCATTATTTGGCTCTCCACTGTAATAAACCAAAAAAGTATAGTCTCTTTTATAGTTTCTCATTCATATTGTCTCATCTTCCAGACAATATAATTTTAAGCAGTTAACAGGAAACCTTAGCGAAAAGAGCTGATGCATATATTGTCCCCTGAGTTTTGAAAGAGCAAATAAAGAAAAATGTTTTTGTGTAACCTACAGAGTTGTCCACATCTCCAGGAAACTTGCTACAGACATGCAGAGGGAAGAACATTTATCCACATTGGCCCCCAAGAAGACAGGAAGAACTACCGGGCTGAATAAATACTTCTCTTTACTGCTGTTCTTTGATTTATTCTGTCTTGAGGGACTTTGCAGATGCAATACAAGTTGTCTCTCCTCCTCCTCTATGTAGGTTGCTTGTGAGAAAAATGAAGTTATGTTTCTGTTTACAGGTACATGGTTTTAATAAGAAGTTATTTCAAACTTGAATTATAGATTTTTTTTACTGGGTTTATGCAGTAAGCTTTTATGAGCAAGAGACTGTAGAGGTGGATATTGTGGGAAGAGACAGCTGCCCCTGTGTTGTACAGAGCCAATTTCATCCGGCTCCAAAACAGACACGCTGGTAGCCAAAGCTGAGGCCATCAGCAAGGCTGGTGACACCTTGGTCATAAAATATATAAGAAAGGGTGAAAAACTTTGAAACAGTACCTAAACATCTCTCTCTCACAATTGCTGCACAGAGTCCATAATTTACTCTTGCTCCAGGATGCGTGCAAATCCCTAAATCCTTTATTTGCCTAAGAACATACCTTTCTGATGTTGAAATATTTTGTGAAATTTTTAGCTTTCTTCAAATCAGATTTTTCTTACAGGAATTGTGGTTTTTGATACCCATGCAGTTATTTCCAAGTGCATTCTAATTGCCTTATTATTTCTCCTGAGAATACCTTGAATTTCACTCATTTCACTCAAGTATTAAAAAGAAAATAGTAGTTTGGAATACAGACTGAAATTTTTGTTTAATCTTCTTGGAAGAGCAATGTTAAATTAATTTTATTGCTGTATAGAGTGCACTTTACAAATTAAGACTATGATGTTTGCACATGACTTTCTCTTCTCCCTCTGCCATGCTTACTTTCTGGAATATTTTCAGAAAATGCTGAGATTTCAAGATAAAATTATAATTACCATGAACTTTTCTATCAACATGAAAATTACCCCTGCATAGCACGTATGTAATGAACTATTTAAGCAGTCTAACCTGGCCCC